>NC_133096.1:1911654-2548873 GCF_019914945.1 Typha latifolia
CACGTCTTACTTCTTTAGCATCACAATCCCCCCAAATTGACTTCAATTTAATTCTACAAATCCAATTAAATAGGACATCTTCCACAACCTCACGTTTTAATTCGTTTAACTACATAATTAATTTTGGAAACATTGACATGATGAATTATTTAGCTGGATTTGAGATCTTCAACGGTCCTTTCGTTATTGCTTATTGATGATTAGATGACGAACGATCTTGATAATTAATTAATTAGCTAATTAATTTCTCTTTTTTTTTTTTTTTTGAAGTAAGTATCCGTTGACAGTCTTATTTGTCAGCTTCTGAAATACAAACAGTAAAAGAATGCAAAGAATGATTTAAAACTAACGAAAAGACAGGCATAAGTTGAAATAAACATATAACATAGGGTGTGAATTGAAAATATTCCTTGTGCTTTTTAGATAAATCTCACTATCTCTATCTAAAAACAAAAGGCAAGAAAATAAAGAGATAAAGGTCAAATCTAGTTGCTTTAGGATAAAACTGCATGCATCTAAGTTGGTTTGCAGAATAGATCTTCAGATTATTAATTCTTTGTCAATATCCACAAGAGGATTAGATAGTAAAATAGAAAGAGGTGTTGGTGGTTAATAAAGGATGTTCACCAAAAATCTTTCTTTCTTTCTTTCTTTTACTAAAATAGAATGTAGAGAGTAGTTAAACAAAAAAAAAACTACTGTTAATAATTTCTTAACTTGATTTAAGAGGGAGTTAGTTAGGTAATAGGGTCTAGAAAGAGTAGCAGAGCTACTATGTAAAAAGTGTTTAAGCAGTAATCTATAAACACCCCCACATTAATATTACTAAACCAGCACACACATCATCAGGGATTTTTAGCAATTGAGATGGAGGCCCTATCGCTAAAGGCTCCACCTAATATTCTTCTAAAGATTATTCTTCAATTGTATAATGAATTTTCACATCCACAAGGCTCTAGATTTAGAGATGGCATCCCTAAAAGAGGAGGAACAAAAGTACCAAGCTTTAAGCATCCAGCCTAAGGGGAATCGATATCATTGATTAACCTCCAAGCTAATTTCAAAACTAAGGTTTTATTAATTAGAGAAAAATATGTAATACTATGAGCTCTACAAATATTATCGCATCTATGAAGGTGGAGATGGTGCCCATCACCCTCAAAGCCCCGCCATAAGTTGGAAATAATGGTGTTAAGCTTGACGAGGAGAGTATGTGGGAGGATAGAGGCGAACATGAAGTAGGTGGGGATGGATCTTAGGACCAATTTGATGAGAATTAGTTGACCTACATGAGAAAGAAGTTTACTCTTCTAGCCCATAAGTTTGGTTTGAACTTTGTCCAAGATGAATGCATAAGCCTTAGCTCTAGGTTTTTATAGGAGAAGGGGAGAACCCAAGTTGTTCTCTCCCACAACCGAAGGATGGACCTCGAGGAATGACATGATGAAAGGCTTGCAAGTACCACTAGCATCTCTACTAAAAAGGACGGACGATATATCTAGGTTGATGGCTTGGCTAGACACATGATGGTAGAGCTTAATGCACTTGATTAGGGTTGGAGCTTTGGTAGGGGATGTTTTACCAAATAATAAGAAGTCGTTCGCAAACATAAAATGATTTAAAGTCTTAGCACCCTTATTTGATTACGCACCTTTAAGTTTCCTAGAATTCAAGATCTAGCCTAGAAGAAAAGAAAAAACATTAGAACCCAAAATGAGAGGGAACATCCTTGTGAAGATCCCTAGTGGGTTTGAAGGAGATCAATGGCTAAGCTAATAATATCAATAGCTAAATTAGAGAAGGAGATGCATTCACAAACAAGGGTGGTGAAACCCTCAAAAAATTCATAAGCAATGATGTAGTCCTTGAGGAAGGACCATCATTGCACTGCCAAGATTATGGGCATGTATTATTATATCTATTCACAAAGGAGAATTAATATTTTGGAACAAAAAAACCACCGAGCACAATCCTAGATAATAGTGTCAATTGTCTAGTTGACCAAGAAGTTGAGGTTGTTAATCGCATTGGCGACTATCAGTCGGTCAATATCGAGTAACACGAGGTTGGATGCAAGTTGACCAGCATTCTAAGACCAGTCAGAAGCTCAAGAGCCTCACTAACTAGTAGGCTCTCATAGTATTCTAAGAATTTAGCCTTGAAAAGAATAGGGGCATTTGGATAGAGACAAATGAACACTCCAACACCACTAGTTAAGACTTGAACCACGAGGTATCTATCCAGTAAAACTTGTGACCCTCTGTGAAGCTATCATAATTCTTATTAACCTATGAGAATGTCGATGTTAGGGCAAAGAGACAAAAGACATCGTAGATAGCGAGAGTAGGAGATTAAGAGTAAAGTAATAACCCTAATTTTAAATTAAAATTTCCTGAGGGAGAGTGTCCACACCAAACAATCAAAATGATAGAGAAGATGAGCATACTACATGATATTAAGAATTCTCATAGCAACTCATTTTGGGACAATGGAGTGGACTAGGTTAGGGTTCCAAGATCGTTTGTGCATGAGATCTTAGACTACAGCTATGCCACTTAGCAGAGATGTATTTTAAATATCAATTCTAGATATTCAAGAAAATTAGCATGTTACGGACCAGATATGGATCCTTAGTGCTACTTTGAAGGCTCGGTTTAGACATTTTCATAATTTTCTTACATTCGGATCAATCCAGATCTAGTCTGTGACATGCTTAGTCCTTAAGGGTGATTTGGATCTCCTTCGACTTGGTCAAAAATTCTTTAAAAAGTACTTTTGCCCATGCTGGTGGCTCGTTGTCGATAGTTGCTAGTGGTGGAGGGGGTCCCGGAGAAGCTCCCACAAGAATGGAGATGGGTTCCTGATCCTCCATAGTCGCTCTTTTCTCATTCGTCCTGGATTGCATGATAACCATTATTCGAGGAACGTTGGCTTTGATACCAATTGTTTCGGACCAGATCTGAATCGATCTGGATGTAAGAAAATTATAAAGAGTTCCTGGTCCTCTATGATTGCTCCTTCCTCATTCGTCTTGGATTGCGTGATAACTATTGTTCGAGGAATGTTAGTTTTAATACCAATTATTACGGACCAGATATGGATTGATTCAGATGTGAAAAAATTATGAAAATTTAGGTGGTGATAGCCTCATGAGATAGGGTTCTAATGGATATAGTTTTATATCAAAATAAAAAGATATAATTAAAATAGTGGAGCAAGGTCAGAACGGGACAAAACGGTAAATATCCGATGTTACAGCGATTGTCGGAGGGTGGCGAATGGCTAAGGGTAATGGTGGACGACCGTAGGGTAGGGTGGCTGCTAGAGGCGATGGTGGTTATGGGTTGGAGGTAGAATTTGAGTTTCTAATTTAGATCTACCCCTAGAAAAATAAACGGTTATGATTAACTTACTTCTACTCCTAAATTTATTACTCTTACTCTTAGGATAAACTCAAAACTAAAATAATTTCTCAATGCTTGGATGATATAAAGCCCAGCCCCTCTATATATAAAGGTCGTATACAATGAGTCCTACTCGGACTTAGCCATAAAAGGCTTACACGACTCGAATTAGAATTTGCCTTAGAGGCTTATATGACTTCATTATACTTGCCTTATAGGCTTATATGACTTAGCCCTAAAAGCTTACACGACTCGAGCTAAGACTTGTCTTAGAGTCTTATATGACTTAATTAAACTTGTCTTAGAGACTTACATGATTTAATTGAACTTTTCTTAGTGGCTTACATGACTTAACTAGATTTACTTTAAGGGTTTACGTAAGAGATAAACATAAATCAATTAAAAAATAAATAAACTTAATTCATCGAGTCCAATGTCATCATGATTCAATCCGATTAGACTCATATCGCATCAAAGAAGTTTCCGTGCAAGCTTGGTTATCAATGCCTTGTTGACATACATGAATTGCCTAATACTAAGTTCTCTGTTCACAAGTGATTTGCAAATTAAATTCTAGATTCTCATATTAAAATGGCGTTGTTCTCTTTTGAATCCCTACAAAAAGTCACCAAGAGTATTATTAAGCATGTCAAGGAGAAAGTGAGGAAGGAGAGCTCCAGCCATAAAATATATGTGAATGAAAGTAAGGACTACTTTCATTAGCACTAAGCATCCTATGTGGGAGAGATGGCGAGCCTTCCAAGTAGCTAATTTTCTATTAAACTTGTCTATAATAAAACTATATGTAGTTGTATTTGACCTTGGTATGAGCAATGGAGTAACGACATACTTATCTTGGCCACCAAGAACTTTTAAACTAAGAGCTGCAATTATAACGCTTCAGTGAGGTATCTCAATTGTTGCACTAAAGTGGATGGTCGGTTTGTCATAATTAATGGCATGGCTGGAGCAGAGGGATTATAAACTTATGGTGAACTTTAGATTAGCTACCTCACTAGCAATGGCTTGATCGAAAAGAAGTAGGCCATCAACAAATGTTAGATGCATTTAGAGGTCAACCCATCATGCAATATTGATGCTACTAAATGTGTTGGACCTGAAATCATCATCCAGAAGCAAAAGATAAAACATTAGACCTAAGGTTAAACAATTAATCTAAGACCTAAAAATAAAAAGATAATGTGAGAGAGGGCAATGCCAAAGTCTACGTGAAGAGCAGAAGAAATCGTCCACATTACTATTGATGTTAATAGAGAAGGAAGCTGTTGAGATACATTCTAGAATAAGCTTGATGAATTATTTAGAAAGGCACAGAGATGAAGACTATCACAAAGAAAAGACTATTACATCTGGTCGAGTGCTTTTAAGAATTTGCTTTAAGCATAAGGACTTTGTGTCTACTTTTTGTTGATGTGAGGTAAGATATGACCTCTCGGGTCATAACCTGGTTGTTGATGATATTTCTCCCCGGTACAAATGCATTCTAAATAATAAACACTAACTTTAATAGATATGGCTTTATTCTTCTGACTACTATTTAGTTATTAGCTTATAAATATGTTATATAAACTTGTTGGTCTAAAATCAACAACGCAAGTTGGGTTCTCCTTCTTTGTAACTAAGATAATTTTAGTGTTGTTGAAAGCTCAGTCTAGTTTTTTAGTGTCAAAGAAATTTCTGATTAAGTCGTAGATGGCATGTGATAGGTTTGTCTAAAATATTTGAAAAAAGTTGGTATAAGTCCATCGAGATCTAGAGTTTTGTCAAAGTTAAAAGGACTTAAGCATACCATAGATTTTATCCTCTAAAGAGATGTCAACAAATTCATGACAGTTGAGAGGGCCTTTGCTGACCTGTTCAATTACAAGTATTACCCTCAATCAAGAAAGATGGGATAGTAGTAGTAGTAGTAGTAAAAGAGCTTTGAAGTGGAAACAAAAGCCCTTCTTGTAGCAAATCCAGACATTATTGCCATCAACAACAATGTGTTCATGTTAATAGTATTCTTCCACTTTCAGGTAGTGGCTAGGGTGTTAAAAAAGTGGTTCTCTTATTTCTGCAAGAGACCACTTGATGCAAGCACATTAATGCCAATATACTTCATCTTTGAGTTGAAGGTCTTCATACTTGCTCTTAAGGGCTCGCTCATAGATCCAATCTTTACTACCCTAGCGCTTGGCTTTGCAGTATTTCGTCCTCAAGTTTCCTAAGCTAATAAAGGCTTCTGGATCTATTTTTAGATGCCCATATAGACATTTATTTAGTTATTGAAGAGAGATTGTGGGTGATAGAAGGAGTTTGATTATAATAATTTACCAAGTATTCTCCTAGAAGGGTGGCAAAAGAGCCATTTAGCATCCACCAATTCTGAAACTTGAAAAAGCATTTATTCTATTTGCCAACAAAACTCTCATTTTGTATTAATATCATTACCCTTTTATGTAGAGAATTTTTCTAGGGGTATTTTAGATATTTTAAATTTACTTTTATAAAATGATAAAATATTCTCAATTTTATTAGTAGCTATTAGGTTAAATCAATAGTATAGCCTTATATTATAGTGTACAGGAGAAAAAAGTTTCAAACCATGTACTTACATATAACAAATGAAGAAATAAATTTGTATACATACATAAATAAAAAGTATTTAATATTTTGTATTATCATTGATTATTGTTTTACTCAACAGAACTACTCAAATTATTATTTATTATTTTTTGGTAGATAAGATTGTGATCATATAATTAGAGAGTCTCATGCTGTGTATTCTAATTTAAATATTAGCAACATCAATTTAATCCGAACACTATTAAATTTTCCATTGTCTTTACAAAAAAAAAATCAAATAAATTAATTATTTATGAATTATGTAAAATAAGCAAACTAGAAAATAAATTTTGTTTTTTTCATGCAAATAATCCAAAAATTAATCATATTCATACTATTTTAATAATGGATTTTCATAAAAGAACAAAATAAGGTGCTACTAAATAGTGAAAAAAATTGCAAAAATTGGTCTGAAAAAAACATACTAGTATGTGAAATAAATAAATAAAAAAAGGCTTCTCCTTCTCTATGAGTTCTGATTTAGCTGCCATTTTTATACACAGTCAGCAAAGAGATAAACCTCATTCTCTTTAAAAAAAAAAACAAGGAGAAAGAAATAAAGAGATAAGGCTCTCGTCTACTTGCTTTAGGATAAAACGACAAGCATCTGAGTTGGTTTGCAAAAAAAGATCTTGAGATTATTAATTCTGATTGTTAATTAGAAAGAGGTGTTAGTGGTTTACAAAGGATGGTCAGGAGAATTCTTTCTTTCTTTTTCCATTATAAAGATGATGAAGAAGGTAATTAAAAGAAATGAAAGAAAAAAATAAAAAAGAAGCAAGTTTTTAATGTTTTCTTGACTGGATTTAAGAGGGGATTGGTGCCTTGGTAGGCCTACAAAGAGTCCTGGAGTTAGATATTATATCTGGACCTCTGAATTATGACAATATTAATTACAAATATCAAATGATCATTATATTAACATCACTCCAGATGCAGGTAGTTGGTTTGCATAAAAGATCTTGCTGTAGCACATTGGGCCAGATTAGGTAGTTTACTTAGAAAAGATTAAGGATGGTCATGCAAGAGTAATCTTGCAAGTTTTTAATGTTATCTTGAGAAGTTTGTAATAAGATATTAAGTATAATAATTATATTTAGGCTTTTTTTTGTCAATGAATAAGGAAAATAGCAACAATGGATAAGGGATGGTCTTATCCATTAAATTTATTGAGGTATTATCCTTTACTTGCAATTTATATTCTTGTTGAAGAGGCCTGATATTAGTTCATGGAAACTAAATGGAAGAAATTAATTGATTAAAAACAAAAAGATGAACTAAGAACTATATTCACCAATTAATGGGGCTTTTAGCCCTTTTTATTCAGCACCATTTGTTTATCTGCAATTGGATAGATAACTCTATGGAGTGACATTTTATGTGGTTTAACTTTCTTACTTTTAAAAATAGCTAAAAATTTTATATTTTATGTTGTTAGATTTGAGTCCAAAGAAATTTTTAATAAAATTTTCTTTAAAAATAAAAAGAAACAGTTGATTTTACTTTCCTTATCTCCTCTCCTTGTACTCTTTAAAGAGCCTCAATGGCCAAAACCATCTTCTTGCTTGTATGAGAGAGAGAGAGAGATGGATGAATGCATGTCTCTGTACTTGGATCAAGTATAATAAGGAATCATATGAAAGCAATGGTGAGATAAAATTGTTTTTTTTTTCTCTGTTATCTTGTTGGAGTAGTAGACAATGACAAGTATTTTTTTAGAGGCTTACAATAAAGTTAGAATGATCCAAGAGTATCTCTACAATGACTTAGAAAGCAATGGTCATAAAAAATTTCTTTAATGTATCTAAAATTATACCGATCAAATACAGGTGACAAAGAACTTACGAATACAATATATATATATATATATATATATATATATATATATATATTTATTATATCTTTATTATCTAAAATTTGAACATAGTTATTTTAGATGCGTTGAAAAACTTATCCAGTTCACTACAACTTTTTTTCTAATAAGTTTTTTTTTAATTCAACAAATAGATTAGTTAAATACGATATAGAAACTAACTGTTGTTTAAATATAACTATAAGGAGGTAAAGTGATAGAAATGATACTAAGAGAATGAAGTGAATTTAGAATTAACCACGGGGTAAAATAAAATTTTCCATTTCTTTAATTACTAGTTCCACCTTAATGACTGATTTATTTGGTATATAATTATTTTAATCTAAACTTATTAAAAATATACTATACTAAATTAATCTAAAATAGAAGATTATACTTATCTAAAACAAAAGATGATTGGATAAAGAAGACAAAGCTTCCATAAATTTTGTTTTATAAAAATTTTACGCACAGTAATCATCTATAGTTTTTTTTTTATTATGTTGCTTCAATCTTGTAACTAGTAAACTATGTATGATCATATAATTGAGTTAAAGAAACAAAAATAAAAATTAGTTTTAATTATTAAATAACCATCACATATATAAATTGGTGACAACGAAGCACACATAAAAAACAAAACAAAACAAAATTAAATAAAATTAGTGAGAAGTTGACATAAATATATTCAATATTTGTTTAATTTATATGAAAATTAATAACTTTGTTTCTTAGCTAAAATTCTGGCTCTCGGCCACTAAATTCATTCAATCTCTTCCACATAACAATCAACAATCACATAGAATATGGCCTCTCATTCTCTGGCAATCACAAATATTTATTTCTCTTCACATTGCATTGGAGATGAAAAAAAAAAAAAAGAGATGAGTATCAGATGCTCTTAGAGTTATTGGACCTGCTGCTATCTGGAAAGCGCGAGGGGTGAATTTGGAAGCCTCTCCAAAGAAAATTGAACTCATCCAACCCACAAAAAAGAAATGAATATTTAGTGGCTAAAATATGGTAGTGGCTAAGTATGTTTTATTTAAGAAGAGAAAGGTAGAAGTTAAAAAGAACTTGTTTTTAAGATTAAATGGGTTATGTTAAGATTAACCCAACCCAACCCAACATTTAGGTATTACAGGCGAAATGTTAGATCAAATGACATGTATCCATATAGTAGGTAAGGGCATTAGAGTAGCTAAAATGGATAGTTTGTGGAAGTCTCTAAATGTGGAATGTATAAAGCTTAATATTGATGGGGCACTATCTTCCTCTTTTAATCATGTGAGGGTCGATTCTATTATCCTGTGGATGGTAGGCTTATGCTATCTCCCACTATTGATTACAATGATATCGCCCTTTCTGTGGAGGTTGAGGCTCTCAATTTTGTCCTAATTAAAGCTCGGGAGGTAACCAAACTAACGTTCTCATTGAATCAGATTCTCGTATCCTAATTAGCAATTTGCAGTATAAGTGTTCTGCCTCTTGGAAATTGAAATACACATTCTTTTATGTTTCACTATGTTAAATTCACTCTCTATTCGTTTTGTTTCTCACTATTGAAGAGGAGCTAATTGATGTGTTTGATTACTTGCTTTTGAAATTCTATAGAAAAAATTAACAATTTTATATTAGCCTAAACCATAAGAATAAGGGAGCATATTAATACAAATACAAGTTTAGGAGATAATTTAATTTTAGGCATAACTAAGAGGAGCAATTTATAATTTAACTTTAATAATATAATTTGAGCTTATATGTTTTCATAAAAAAAGAAAAAAAAAATGATTTGTTTCCCTTAGGAAAAGAAAAGGCTACCAAAAACACAGTTGATTTTTATTTTTATAAAGTAAGACTCATTTTTGTTTTTTGACAAGGAAAAGACAGAGTTGTAAAAATTATTTATTAGCTACATTAAATACATTTTTATATTTAATTAGATATGTGGTATGCTATAATAATATAAGTTTATCTTATTCTCATTCATCCTGTCAAAAGAAACAACCAATTGAATAAGTAGGTATTTTATATTAATTAAAAAAAATCCTCTAGCCTATTACTAGTTCATGATTATTGAATATAATTCATAGTTAATAGTTCATGTATGTTATTTCCACACTTGCTTAGAGTTTTGCAATTTTGTTATATAATTCATATTATTGAACAAGTATTTTTTATTTTATAGTTTTATTATATAATTTATAATTATTGAACACTTATATTTTAACGAATTTCATAAATTTTATTCATAATTTGTAATAATTGAATAGTTTTATTTTCAGTTCATAGTTTTATTATATAATCCATAGTTATATAACACTTAATCTTTTTGTTTTACAGTTTTATTACGTAATTAGCAGATATTAAACACTTGTAATTTTATGAGTTTTAATTTTATTATGTAATTTATAATTATTGAACACTTGAATTTATACATTTTATGTATAATTTACTTTTAATTTCTAGGTTGTAGTTAATTTATGTAATTCACAACTATATACATATATTAGTTAAAAGTATTTATTACTGTCGGGTTCTAAGAATAGTCAAAAATAACAGTTTATTTTTAGAAAAACTCAGACTAATTTGCTGAATATAATTTAAAATTATTTTATTTATTTATTAATATTTATTATTATGCGGTTTTTTAAGGAAAATATGATAGAATAATATAATTTACTAAAACAATTCTCTATTAAAATAAAAGAGAAATTTGTAATTAACACCCTATTTTTTAATAAAATTATAGTTTATATCTTATATATCGAGCCCTAAATTTAGTGAATATATGCAGAAAACATCGGTTAGATCAGTTAGTTAAACTTAACAAAATCTCTGAGTTAAATTAATTATATTAAAAAAATTATAAAAATATCTACAATCAAGTCATACAAATAATTATTTTAGAAATAAAATATTTCTACTTAACTGAATATTCTCACAGTGTTAGCTGAAATCTAACCCGGAGTGTTTTCTACACGTATTCCTTAAATTATAAGACTCGATTTATAAATAGTAAAAAAAATATGCTGTAAACTATAATTACTTTATACGACAGGGTGTTATATATAAATTTCCCAAAATAAAAAAAATATACATGCAGAAAGAACCTCAATAGATGTTTTAATTATTTTGACTTTTGAGAATTTTAGCCGTCCTTCCACCACGATAAAACACCATACCCAATTCTCTTCTCTCCATCTGTCTATATATATATATACATATATCTCCAATCCACACCCACAGAACTCCCCAATTGAGAGAGAGGGAGAGAGAGATGAGCGCAGTACTTCCCGGAAGCAACATCGGCGGAGCTCTCCATCCATGCCCAGAGCTTTCCACCACCAGAATTGGCGGTGGTGACCGGCCGAGCCGGTTACTGCCATGGAGGCGAAGGCAACCCAGACTCCCCAAACTCATCTCCTCTGCGTTCAAAACCAAAGCCGCAGTCGGCGAGGGCGGACTCCTGGAGGAGAAGAAGGGAAGCTTCTACGAGCTCTTGGGGATTTCCGAGGAAGGAAGCCTGGAGGAGATCAAGAAGGCTTACAAGAAGATGGCGAGGAAGTATCACCCTGACGTCTCGCCGCCGGATCGGGCGGAGGAGCACACGCGGCGTTTTATTGAGGTGCAGGAGGCCTACGAGACGCTGTCGGATCCGAGTCGCCGTGCCTTGTACGATCGCCGCCTTGCTCGGGGGTTGCACTTTGCTTTCTCTACCAGGACGGGATTTGATGAGGTGGGTCAGTTGAATTTGATGGATTTGTTCTTGGTTTTGTACGAAAAATGAGAAGATTGTGATTTTGCAAGCATTTGGATGTCGTATGTAGGTTGTCAAGCTTTCTTACTGGAATTTGGTGCCATAGTAGTTAGTTTATAACATGGGGTTTGTCTGTAGCTGCTTTATTTTGTCGATCTTTGCAATTGTTTTCACCTTGCCTTCTCCACCGCGGCGCAATTGATTATTACGACTGGGTTTTTGGTAGAAAGTAAGAAAGTTATGATCTTGTTATCTATTTGGGCGTAATTGGTAGCTTTTCGCTTATAGGTTTCTCTAGTTCCTTGGATATATTGATCTTTGGTTTTCACTTCGCCTTCTCCACCAGGACGCTATTTGATGAGGTGAGTTGGTAGGTTTCGTTGTCCTGAATCCAATAATTGGTGAATTTTTATGAATTCTGACTTGATGTTGGAGAATCGTGACATAGTTATACTCTGTTTAGCAGTTGCACGTGATAGGTACTTTTAACATATGGGTGTGTCTAGTTGCTTAGTTTTCTTACAATTGGAGAGTTTTTACCTTGCATCTTTTAACTGAGGAAAATTTTAGGACGTGGGTAGGTTGTTCCTTTCGGTTGTTGGTGATTTCTGTAGAACTTTGACTGGGTTTGGTGAAGCGTTAGAAAGGTTTGGTCTCTTTAGAATCTTGACATACGTTATGAAGATTATTTATCTCGTTTTAGGCATGATGTTTTAATATATGATTCTGTTTAATTACTTAGTTTTACAGATCTTCATCCTATTTGAACCTCGTGTTCTTTATTATGACATTGTTTGATGAGATGAGCCAATCTCTTTTGTTGTTCCTTCCTATTGTTGGTGAATTTGTTAAAATTGGATCGAGTTTTGTAGTAACATGAGAATCATGCGCAAACATGAGAAAGTTCTGAGCAGTCTAGCATCTGGACATACTTCTGTAGATTCTGAATCTTTTCTACTTGATTCAAAATGATAGGAAGCTCTACCATATGGTTTGTCCAATCAATTTGTTTTATTCATTTTTTCTTGGTTGCACCTCGCCTTCTCTACATGGCGCAATGTCATGACTTTGGTTGGTTGCTTCCGTCATAGCTATGGTTATTGGTGAGCGATCAAAATTTTGACTTGGCTTCATAGAAAGACGAGAAAGCAGTTATCCTTTTAACATTTTGAAGCGCTTAACCCTTTCACCATACACCTAGTGTGGATTTAAATGTTACTGGTTGACCAAGAATCCTTGTAAATATATAGTTAAAAAAATTCACGTGATTAGGTAAGAAGCTACCCTAGTTTATACCTTTCTTGCATAGTTTATTCTACATAAGATTTAATTTTATAGAGTTTGAGCTGGCTCTTTATATAACTTTCTGTTTTGATATTCATAAAAATTGCTTCTTAATTGTTGAGTGCAATCCTATTTTGCTGTGAATATCAAGAATTGAGTTAATCGTTTTATATTTTGCACTTGTCTCATGGATAATGGATCATCCACTTGCAAGTTAATAGCAGATGCTTTCTTATGCCCTTTCTCTAGAATTTCTGAGTTTATTTCTTTCTCTTCGATTCATACTTGAAGGTATCTGATTATGAGCTTTCATGTGATCAACGTGATCCTCAGGCCTCAGCTTAATGGCATTCCCTTTATTCTCAGTATCATCACTTTATTCACAAAACTCTTTGATTGTTACTAAATGACTTACTATTCACCTCTTAGTTGAACCATACCCTTCAACTCAAGATATTATTTCATTTCCTTTCTGTTTCCATGATGTTGTCATTGTCATATTATTTTATTGATACTTACTGAAACAAGTTATTTAGATAATATTTTTGGATTTAGTCATCTTATCAGTTAAATAAAAATGATGATCCCTGGTTCTATGGACTAAGTTTCCTTTCTTATAATAATTCCTTTTTTTTCATTCGTTATTCTCTTTTGGTTTAAAATGGAGTTTCTTATGTCAGTTGTTTGTGCCTAACCTGCAATCTTTTAAAAACTTTAGGAACTGGAGGAAAGATCTCTTTGGAAGAACCGCTGGAATGATCAGGTCGCAGAATTGAAGAGGAGGAGCATGAGCAAGGATTCTGAGGAGAACTTATCATGGGGAGCTAGAATGCGCAGGAAAAGGGCTGAATCATCAATCGAATAGATCTGATGCTATGATTATATCCATATATCTTTTTGTCCCTCTGGGATATTGAGTAAATATCAAGGGGGACATAATAATCAAGCACTGCAAAGTCTCAAGTCATATCCTCTAAGATCAACCTGATAAGTGATAATGTCAGATTATCACAGCAACTTCTCAGCAGATATACCTGTATATATATGTGGCAGTCAAGCTCTAGCTGTTGTGGTTATCGGTGCGATGGACAAAAGAAAATTTTCTTTTATAGCTGGTATCCTAATTCTAGGGACTTCATTGTACAGAAAGAATGATGCTGTCAAGTGTCAACAAATAAACATTTTGCCTTTCTTAGCGAATCTTCCAATGTAAAAAAAATTAATCCTCTTTTAATATCCACAACTAATTAATCTCTCTGCTTGTTACATTGCCTTGATGTTTTGACCTTCTTGGTACTTCCAATTTATGAGCAGCTCAATTCTAATATGGGTTATTGTCTTCGTGCAAAAGCGATCTCAACCGGGTTGGTAAAATTTTGGTAATCATGAATCTGAGAACAGGTAAAGAAGTATAGCATCTTGGATCCTCATTTTTCGCATAAAATTACTGCAAATAAATCACTGCAGTTGTAAGAAGTTATGTGGGTTCTGATACCTTCAAGATGTTAATAGTGCTAAGGTATGAGTCGCATTCAGTAACTTGCTCTTTTTGTTTCCTACAAAGGGGCACTGCTAATTGTCACACTAATTCATTTGCTAGTCTACAAAGCTTTCTGAAACTTTACTCCTTTGTAGTGTTTAAGAAGTTATCCCATAAATGCTTGATATCTTCTTTACATCATGTGGGGCAAATTTCATATAGCTGCATTCATTGTCATATATATTTTTGTTAGCAGAATTAACAGGTATTTTTACTCGGTAAACACTTCTGTCTTGCATTTTTCTATACATATGAGTTGACGTTGGAGATGTTAAGGTTATATTAGAATATATACGAGAGTTTGAAACATGAGAAATGATAAGCTGTCTTCATTCATCGTTTTGATGTTCAAATCATCCTAATAAATGATATTTCTTTTGTAGTACTCTTTGTAGAAGAAATTGAGACGACTAGAAACACAGGGAAGAGATCTCGAAAGCTTAAAATCATGGTTGTATATATAAAAGAAAAGAAAACTCGTGGTTATAAGCCTTTCTATACCTAGAGGTTTATTGTTGTTGTTATTGTTGTTTTTAAATGTTGGAATTTTGGATTAATAATGGAATAAATGACTAACCTAAGTCAATGGAACATTACATTGAGAAATTACATTTGGATGGATCTCATGGTGAAAATTAGTAGTCATACTGTAACACCCCATTTAAAAAAAATAAAAAATAAAAAAAAATAAAAAAACCTGACTGACGCACGTGCGTCAGCCTGTCAGCCTGCCACCCTGCCCTTCCCTTTCTTCTTCTTCTTCCCTTCCTTTGCCGTGCACGCCACCCATCTCCCTCATCTCTTCTTTCCCTCACCGCAGCCTCTCCGTTCTCCTCTCTCTCCCTCGTGGTTGCCGCCAGCCGCCGAGCTCGCCGACCCCCCCCCTCCGGTAAGCTCCTCCCCCTCCTTCCTTTCTCCCCTTTCTCCTTCCCCTCCTCGGCCTCGTGCTGTGCCGGACCCATGCCGCCGCCGTCCCTGCGCTGCGCCGCCGCCCGTGCCGCGCCGTCGCAGCCCCCCGCGCCCGCAGCCTCTCGTGGGCGCTTCCTCCGCCTCACCCTCCTTCCATCGGTAGTGGAAGGAGATGAGGTGGATGGGTGGGGGTTAAACCCCCACCCATTCCCCCCTAGTGGGCTGCAGACCACTACGGCCCACTAATCTGTTGGGGTGGGGGTGCATGACCGCACCCCACCGGCCCGTGCAGGTGGGGGCTGCGGGCCGCAGCCCACCAAGACTCGGGTGGGCTGCAGCCGCACCCACCCTAGCCTTAGATCCGGGTGGGCTGCAGCATGCCTCATTAGCCCATTGTGGAGTGGGGGTGCGCGATGCTGCAGCCCACTATTCCAACCTTGGTGGGCCGTGGCCGGGCCCCCACCCCACCAAGGCCCTTTTGCTTGTGGGTTGGGTTTGGGCCTACCCTTTGCCTCTAGCCTAGCCATTTTGGGGCCATTTGGACCCTATAACCCCGTTTATCATTTTCACCGTTTTGATTAGCCCGATCCTTAATTTTGGGATAACATAAGATTCCTAGGATACCCTTAAACATAAATGTGCTAATAAGATAAGTAATTCTATTAGTTCGCTAATGACTTTACTTGCATGAATTAATAGGATTGACACCGCGTGAGGAAGATTTTGGGATCCCGGACTAGCTGACGAGTTTTACCATACCGTGGAGACCCCCCAGGCGAGTAGAGTTATACAAATCTAGCATAACATAATTACAGTCATTATACCTGTGTAGGAAATGTCGGTATTAATGCATGCAGTTGGTACTCCCTATTATATCTTTTGCATACGTAGTTATTTATAACATGTTCATCACAGTATTATGAGAATGTTAATGTGACATCAACATTAGTATGATAATGCTTTACATGTGTCCGGTATGGTATACCATTGCATAGATGTATGATTGCTGTGAACGTAGAATGTAATGATCATGATGACTATAACATGCTTTATGCACTCATAAACACTGCACCACTTCCACCTATCATTAGTAGTCGAATTCTGACTAGGCAGTACCCCTACTCACTCACCCCGGGGTTAAGGGTAGAGTGTATCTTATATGACTATACTATTAGCGGCCTACACCCGAGGTCGGGAAGCCCGTGTGGCATTCGGTAGTTATACCGCATAGTTAGGACTAGATTATGATGATAGAAGAACATGATTGTGAGGCGGGGATATATCTCTAGCGGTACCCGACGACGACGCAGGGGTTAGGGCGTTCGTTGATGAGCCGAGGGCTCCCGATTCTCCCGCCGAGGGCGGTGATGATTTAGAGAGAGTGAGATATGGGCTTACGACCGGGGTCCTGAGTCTGATGGCCACAGACAACCGGTCACATGTAGTGTCGCTATACACGTGTAGGTGACATTACCGCTAGATGTGTATATATCCCCCCCTCGATGTATGAGATGATGGATGATTGTTTCTTAAGAGTATTTACCCTGTGTGGTGAATAGCTCGGTGAGCGATGATAAGTATGATTATTGTCTTGGTAGACATGAGATGACTAAACTGCTATTTTATTGCTATGCATAATATGTAAAACCTATGATTGAGATGTGTATGAAAAGAGATTGTCTCAAGCTTTATATCTGTGTGAACTTATCATAATACGTTTAGGATCTAGCATGTTCCAGGATAGTGACTGGTAATCTTTATCAATTGCATTGACTTAGTAAATTGTGGTAAGTCATTTAAATAAGCATATCGTTATCGTTAGCAAATATGGGCATACATTGGATATATACATGCGATGTCATTAATTTAGATTGTATGAATCCTACTCGCTGGGCTGTAAGCTCACCCTCGTGGCGGTATTATTTCAGAGCTAGGGGACGCAGGTGCGGGTAGCGAGGAGTAGCCGCTTTTCTTTCCAGTACGTATATTAGTGTATTAAGCCCCTGCGAGGGTGTGATGATGACGTTGTATTTTCTTGGACTTTAGCATTGTATTTTGGATGTATATTTGGAAGGCTTGTTGTGGCCTGTGGACTTGTCTCCGGACTCTTATAATTGAGTTTATTTATGGTGAAATTGTGCTGTTGTGTGCCTTATGAAATCCTTGTACTGACAGGTCATGTGATACACCGCGTGGGGGGATTTACCCACGCGGTTTACACATGTATTTGGAGGTTTGGGTGTTCCACATACGTTGAAGAGAACTAAGAAGACATGAGAGGTCTCTCCTAATCTCCTTTTCATTGTTAAAGTTCTATGGCAGAGTCTCTATTGTAGGAGAACAACACGATGAAGCTTAAATAAAAATAGAACTATAATTCATAGGAGTCAGCTCACTACTATTTCAAACAATTTTTTTTAACTCTATTTTCATAATTACTCGTATACTCGTACATCAAGCTCAACTCCGAGAACTGAATGTAATAAACTTTCTAATAGATACTAACACATCTGATAACGATAATTAACTAGACTAGAAGATATAACGAAGAATTAAATGCTACAGTTTGTCTTATAATCACTGTACTGTTCTCTGAGTTCTCGTAAAGACTTGCATATATTAGCATTGTAACTGGAAGAGATTAGTAGGAGTTGTTTGTATTACACAATGTACATAGTTGAAAAAGAATTTGAATTATAATAATATTTGATAGAGATAGAGGATGAACATATCTCCTAACCATAAAGTTAATGTAGTTTGAACTCAAAACAAATCTTTATTTTGATCAGGTATAAATTATCAATATAGTACTTCGAAGAAAATTGAAGAATGCTATTTTCAATGATATTTGGAAATAATGATATTTCTTATATATATATATATATATTTTTTTTATATTTTTTTAAGAAAGTCCATAGACTGATCATATCATTTATTTCAATCAACTGATTACAATTTGATATAAAATATGAAAGGGAAATAGGGAAAGAACTTTAAGAATAAGTTCCACACTTAGCTGCATTACAGACCAAATAACAATTATCGCAAGTATCAAAACAAGTCTCTTGCTTGGCTAACCGGTAGCACTACAGGCAGAATAATATGAGCCTTGAGAAGCTAAGCACCTAATTAAGGAGCAAGCTTAGACAGGGATATAGGCACACTAGTGACGAAGTCCAATGAATATAACAAAACACCTGAAGACCCCATTTGATAGACTTGTGAATTCAAAAACAGAACAAGCAAACAAAAAAGAGTGACAGAAAACAAACAGTGAATGGGAGAGCAAAATTTTACCTATTACATCCACACAGATATTTGATTCACAGAAAAAAAGTTGGCCTAAAATAGGATGAGGTAGGGCAAATTTTAGCGTCGACGGAGTTGAAAGCTAGGCGAGGTGAGTTGAGGCAAGGCGTAATGTCAGAGGTCAACGCGAGGCATGGCGACGAAGGCGGAGGTGAGGTGAGGCGAAGGAGATAACGAGGAGCAGGTAGGCTGAGGCAAAGGTGGACTAGGGGAGAGTGGAAGAGAGAAAGGGAGAAGAGAAACAGCAGAGAAAACCTCTCTCCGGAGGCGGCGAGGAAAATCTCTTAGCGAGAGGAAAAAAGGTTGGCGGATCTAACTGAGAATCAGATTCTTATGCATATTGTTGTGCTATCCTTTATTATATTAACTATGTTTAATATCTTTTCACTCCCTAAACTATTACTATTTTTCTCGATGACCCGCTTAACTTTTATTGGTACACGTTGTTCTTTTGAATTATCAGAAATACCTCACGTGATCCCTTTTGTTAGAGTTATGTTACCTATTTTCGTCCATAAATTATCATGTGATGGTCACCCGACAACTTTATGACGAGAATACCTCACAAACATGTGACAACTTATAATGAGGCTTTTATGATGGCCAAATACCCACTACTTTCTCTTTTTTAAAATAATTTTCATCAAATTATATAAACTATATAATTGTTCATATAAATTTGTAAAATGAAAGAAAATAAATATATTACAATATTTAGACAAATAAAGCGTGACATCTAAACTTCACATAGAAGTCAGACAAACCAAACAATAAACACAAGCAGTATTAAACGATCAGATGAAACAAAAAAAAGAAGTTAAGCTATACGATAATTAAGAAATCAATTGAAATCAACAACTTAGACAACCATTGATGCCACCTCCTCTTTAGTAGATCTAATCCTAGCCCCAAAATAGATCCATCCATCCCTTCTAATTCTCACCACCACTTTCACATATATCTATACAAGATATCTTTTTGCCCTCAAATAGTAATATTCACAAAAGTTTTGCATGCATACCCATATCAGTTCATCGGGCTCCAGCTACTCCATTCTACTCTCCCTACTCATTCTCTCAAATATCTTCGCCCTTAATCTTCTCTCCGACTCCACCCTCTCCTCCCCTTCCATCTATGGTGACATCAAAGGTGAGCTACCAATCCCAATGCCAAATCCAACTCCCTAAGCACTTGACTTTGGCTTTACCTTGCTGCTGCAACCGCTTGAAGGACATAAGCACCTCCTCCCAAGCCAGCAACTTGCACGGCAACAAGGTCTGCGGCGACATCAGCGTTGGGAGAGAGAGAGGAGAGGAAGCAAGGGACAGTGTGGGTTGGGTTGTTGCTCGAAGTAGCAGAGTTGAGAGAAAAGGAGATGTCGGGATGGGATGTGTTTGGAGGAGATGTTAGGGTGAGACAAAGAGAAGAAGAATGATGAAATTTTGAGAGAAAGGAGGATAAAGGCACAGAGAAATAAAGGAATTCTAAAAAGAATTTATTTAATATTAGCTAAGCCACTTAACTATACGGTCATTATAAGTGGAGTAATTTGGTCAATTCACCAATTTTGTCAACGATGTCACGGGGTGAGGTATTTATGATAGTTTAGGAGGGTTAGTGTATACCAAAAATTTGTTTAGGAAGTCATTGAAAATGGTGATAGTTTAGGGGGTGAAAAAGAAATTATTTTAATTAACTATTTAATTTCTTAAGATACATAACGATATAGTTGTCTACAATCATTCAACCTATAATAAATTTAAAAAAAACAATATTTATGAAGCTTCTGCTTCTATTTTGAAATGTTACTATGTATGTCCTCTATGTATTATTAGGGATAATTATTTTTTTCACCCTCTAAATTATCATATTTTTTCACAATGACTCCTTACACTTTTTTTAGTATATAATGCCATCTTGAACTATCAGAAATATCTCAAGTACCCCTTCTGTTAAGGGGTCATTATGTACTAAAAAAATTTCAAGGGGTTAAATATTAAAAATGGTGATAGTTCAAGGGATGGAAATAGAATTATCCCTAATTATTATTGATTAGATTTTTTTTTCTCTCTATTTTAGTTACACATGCAGCTCAAAAAGATTGTTAGTGAGCAGTTTTCTCCTTATAACACCTAAAAAATAAAATCAAATGGGTCACGCCTTATACTATCTTCTCCCTATGACCCCTGGCTTCTCTCCCATCTCCCATTATAGTGTAGTAGTCCAATTTAACCACCCCACAATAGAATGTCTTACCTCCCCTATTTGTATGAGAGATACAAATAATAAGATAGTTATATGAGAACTAATCAATGATTCACACCTAAAATCACCACTACTATGAGCACATATTTTAAGACAAGAAACTTATATATTGTGCGTGGGTTTCATCATCATTGAGTGCTTTTCGATTTTACTATTATACGTTTTTTATAAAGTACTAAGAAATATTATGATTTGACAATTTATCTAAGCAAGAAGACTTGCATTTATGGAAGATGACAACAATATTTGTATCCTAGGCTATTCAATTTGATTAGATATAATTTGGTGATAAGATATACACAACTGAAACATATATAACACATGGAGACCTAAGCTTGCACCACTGAGCGACCAAGATTATTGGCTCAAATATAATGGTCCAATCTTGTTGTCCAATCCATAAATAATAAAAAGAACTAAGAGAGGCCAAAGAGACAAGTATTCATAATGAGATCAAAAGAAAAGGGTGTCAAAAAAATTGCATGTGAACATTACAAACAACAAAGACATAATCAATGGACCAGATTTATTATAGATGAAGACTTGAATGTAGAGCCCACCGTATATGCAATAATCTTAAGTTTGGCAAAATCTAGGTAGTCTAACTTGTTGACGTCATTTTACATGGACTTTCAGATAAGAATTTCACATCCATGAGTTTTTTTTCGCTTTCTTATTTAGAGCGAATTCTATTTTGCTTAGTAGAAATTACAATTGATTGAGTAGTGATTACTATATTTTTTTAAAGATTGGAAGTTAGAGATACACACATTTCATCTCGAAATTGAATGCACACAATAACTCTGAAGAATATGACAAAGTTGATGGGTTTGTGTGTCTATAATGTAGCTGTCACATACAGCACATATTGCATATATCTGGAGTTATATTTAGAGTTTTTAGGAGTTATATTGTCTCGTGATATACTATTGTGAGATACTTTTGAAGCACTACCTCGAGATATCCTAGGGCCTATATTTTATCACTTTTGGGAGGTTGTAATTTTGGCAAATAAGTTAGGAGTTGTGATCTAACTAACATATTTACTTTTACTATGAGACTTGTAGGATAGTAGCAATATTAGCTGGACAACATATCATTAGCAGTATTTTATCGAGAGTTATGTTGAACTTCTTATCTTGGCGCATGAGAGATAGTTGGCTCTCTGGTCTTATTACATGTATAATCTACTTCTATTTATCCAGCTTGCCTTATATATATTTATGGGATGCCACATATATATTTATAAATTAGGTTAGGGCATAGAAATGCCTATGTTAGATAGCCAATCATGCTCTTCCCTCTAGGTTAAGCAGTTAGTGCTCAGTTTAACCAATATGACGCCCAAGGTGATGAGCACCATATAACACTATCCTTAGTCATAGAAGCTTAAAAGCTTTTTGCATGTGAATCAGCTTTTGCATGTATTGCAATACTATAGAGATCAACTAGATCAATAGAGAGATGATTAGATAATTAGTAGTTAATAATATATTTATAAATTAATATAAACTTTTTTTATTTTTCACAAATTATTTTGCTTGAATGCAGATGATATAGGAGTCATATACTAAGAATGTCAAGACTACTTTAACCTACCATACATATATTAGATAGTCATATATGGAGGACAAGAGCTCCAATCATATGCTTTGATGTGATGAAGTGACATCTCTATATTGTGTTATACTCGCATATAGGGGATCCCAATTTCGTGTGATATAGTGGATAAGCTCTATGAGGTCGATAAGCATGGGAAAATTAATTATCACTAGTAGACGGATCATGCAGCCTATATTGGGATGCGGGAGCAACGAACAACCAAATTAGTGAATGAGCTCTCACAATTTCGATTAATGGATATACTGACCCCTATATGGAGTGGTGTAGGATGATCACTCGATGACTGATTTGTCTTTTATCTGATTAACCCTATTTGCGATTTCATCTATTTGGTAGCATCATTGAGATTATGGTTTGTATAGTTGTTTAAAACTAAATTTATATGTTTATAGTATTAATGTATATTTGACCTGTGCTTTGCTAGTAGATTCATAGTTTGATAGACATTTACACTAGAGGCATAGACATACTACGAATCTAGCACAATGATAGTGAGTGATTTACGGTGATGGACATGTGTGTGACAACATTAGATATAATCAATAAGTCATGACGTCTTGTTGCACCTCTAGCTCATGAGGGCACTACACTTCTACCTTGTGAGGACGCTGCACTTCTCCCTCATAAGGATACTGCACCTTCTTTACTGTCATCTCAAATTAAAATAGTCATATAGGAGGATCATATGACAGTATTAGTGGCTAGTGGGGAGAGAAAGAGGACGTGGCAAAGGAGACGGGGATGTAGACATAGATAACAAGAGGAGTCTTCTAGATTAGTAGACTAGAGAGTGAAGGTATATGTTATTGTAGAGGTCCCTCTTGAGGTAGAGATCACTACAATAGATGCCCTTGTGGTAGAGGTTCCCACATCCCAATTACCATAAGATCTACCTATATAAAAAAAAACTGTTGCTTCTAAGAAAAGGAAAAAGCTAGCACATATATGTTTTATGTGCTATGAGGATAGTCAATTATATTTGTTCCCAATTTTGAGTTTTGATGTATTACTGTAAATATACTTGTAAAGATGTTTTGGGTTTTTTTTGTATTGGGTCTTTTCAAAGTTCTTCTTTGGTTGATTTCCTTAATTTTAGAAGTTGATATACGAAGTATTTACCGTTGTTTCTGGCGATATAATCTTACAATTTTTGTATTAGTTTTGATATCATATTACTATTTCTTCTTTGTGTTTAGATTGTTGCATTTCTCAATTAGAAATCATTTGTATGAGGAGTGATTACTAGGGATCCGCATTTCAAGAAACTTTTTAGATTTGATATGCAAAGAGGTGCAGGTTGAGATATCTAATTGTGACATGCAAATTAAGATGAGTTCATATTTTTTGTATGTAAGTTTTGGAACATCATTTCCATCACTATTCTATGCTATCATTAGCCTTTGTTTAAGCTTTAATGTCAAATTTAATGATCTGTTGAGAAGATTGAGAAAAATGGTGATCTGTTCCATTATAAGCAGTGAAAATATTAGATGATCATATACAAAATAGAAAAGGTTTGAGAACTCCATGTGTATAGCTTTTGAAAGCTCTTGCCACAATCTAGCATCTCCTATCTTTAACTTTTAAGTTTTCTTGGTCATTGTCCTCATCTATTCTATGCAGCTGCCTATTTTCTTTTCTCTCATACCATCATAATGCTAGATGTTTTATCCATTTGTCACTTAATATTATGATATGCCCAAGTCTGCATTAATTTCAGATTGATTCCAATTCAAAGTAATTTCAGATCCAAGTCCTTTTGAGAGTGATTTGCTCCTGAATGAATTCCATATTCAAACTGTTTTTTTTTTATCTAATTGGGATTTGGATTTATTCCAGCTGAAGTCAGATCTGAAACAATCCATAATTAGTTCAGATCTGAAATAGCTTCAGCTTAATTCATATGTCAATTGATTTCAGATTTGGATTAATAAGTCAAATATGTTTTGTTGATGTTGTTGTGTTGGCAATATGCTTTTAATTTTAAGGGAAATTTGTATATAATACTTTGTCTTTTAATAAAATTATAGTTTACACCCTATATTTTAACTATTTGCAAATCGAGCGTTATGATTTAATGAATATGTGCAGAAAATACCATGCCGTTAGATTAATTAGTTAAACTTAACTAAATACCTAAATTAAGTTAACTAAACTAAGAAAATTATAAAAATACTCTCAACCAAATCATACCAAGGGCATTTTAGTTATTTTAAAAATAAGGGCATTTAAGTTATTTTAAAAGCAAAATATCTCTACTTAACGGAATATTCTGATGATATTAGTTCAAATCTTACTCAGGGTGTTTTCTTTACATATTCGCTAAATCAGAGAGCTCAATTTATAAATAGTGAAAATGTAGGGTGTAAACCACAATTACGTTATAAAGTAGGTTGTTACACACAAACTTCCCTTATCAGTTTGCTTGGGCGACATGGTTTGCAAGTAATGTTGGTATTAAAATTGATAGTGTCTCGGCCTAGTTTAGACAAGTGGATTGTGCTTATGATAAACTGATTGCTAGAAGATATGCTTGCCTATATGTTCTCGGTGATGTGGGAGCTGTGGAAAGCTAGGAATGATAAAGTTTTCAGAGGTATAAACTGTCGGCCAGAATCAGTGCTTAAGGTAGCCAAGAGGCATGTTATACCTGATACCATCTTAAGTGAAGAGATGCACCAGCCAACCCTCTCCTTGCATGGCCAACCGCTTTCTCAAAATAACAACGTAACTTGCTAGGTGGACGCTTCCTGGAGAAAGGACAGCTCGAGTAGCATTGGGCTTATTATCTACAAGTACCCGAGCTCTTTTTGTTTTGCCAAAAGCAAATACATTGACCATTGCCTGAGTCCTCTAGCTGGTGAAGTGCTTGCTATTCTGGAAGGGATGAGGTCGATGGAAAGGTTCATGAAGGATGAAGATAATTGGATCTTCAGTGATTGCTTAATGGGCACGAGAACAATACTATAAACCCAATAGTGCTTGAATGTAAAAGGTGGATTACTACTTACCCTAGGACTAGGGTCTATTTCATGAGTCGCGAAAACAATGAAGCGGCTCATAGAATTACCAATCTTTCCTTTCAAGTCTATAAAATTAGAGTCTGAACTGATCCGCCAACAGAGTTAGATTGTAATCCGATCTTAAATTAAAAGTCTATGGACCTTATCAAAACAAAAAAAAAATTATACAAACTTCCCTAATTTTAATTGTAACATATTCTTTTTTATACTCATGTTTCTTTGAATCTAAAGGTTTTGAAACTAAAATAAGCACAATTATATATTTCTGAATCTGATACGATCTGATGTGTATCAAAATCACCTTCCCAAAGAATATTTTATATGTAAAAGAGTAGTTTTTCGACATATTGGTTATTGATAAATAAATTATATTTTTAGAGAGCGATTTATAATATAAATTATTTTTTTCTGATAGCATTTTATATAGAAAATAATGATTTTATATCATATTAGGATATTGATAAATCTTACTAAGAATCAATATATTTTTCATTGACGCTGAGCTGATAAAAGATTATAATAATTTTAAAATAGTTTGAAGAATATTATACTCTTTGGAAAATATTTTTCCATTTCTTTGGTCGAAAACAGTATATGTGTCTACAAATATATCTCACGAAAAAAAAGAAAAAAAAACTGCACGCATTTCCAATTCTAAAACCCTGCTCAAAACCCATTTTCTAAGACCTCTCTCCCACTTTCAACATTCCTCCCATCTTTCTTCATGGCAATGGAGAGAGGGAGAGAAACAGAATTGTAGAGAGAGAAAGAAGAATACCAAGTAAAGCTCGAAACCATCAAAGATGAGCACCGTGGACAAGATGCTCATCAAGGGCATTCGAAGCTTCGATCCCGAGAACAAGCACGTCATCACCTTCTTCAAGCCCCTCACCCTCATCGTTGGTCCCAATGGCGCCGGCAAAACCGTACTCCTCTTCTCGGTGCGATTCTTCTATCTCCATCTACGGCTTCGTCCCTTATTCGCCTATCTTTTGCAGACCATTATCGAATGCTTGAAGCTTTCCTGCACCGGTGAGCTCCCACCCAACTCCCGTTCCGGCCACAGCTTCATCCATGACCCTAAGGTACGCGATCCTTCTCGTTGGATCATCAAAATTCTTCCTTTGATCGTTTAGATGCATGTGTTCTGCTCCAATTTTGTTGGGTCGATTGTTAATTTTGGAATTGGGAAGGTTGCGGGAGAGACCGAGACCAAGGGCCAAATCAAGCTCCGGTTCAAGACGGCCGCCGGGAAGGATGTGGTCTGCATTCGATCCTTCCAGCTCACGCAGAAGGCGTCCAAGATGGAGTTTAAGGCCATTGAGAGTGTTTTGCAGACCATTAATCCCCACACTGGAGAGGTCCCTTTGTTGTAATTTTGAAACTATTAGTATGAGCATGTTATTTGGTTATGGCTTCATTGGTTGGTTGGTGGCATGGCGTTTGGATGCAGAAGGTCTGCCTTAGCTACAGATGTGCAGACATGGATAGGGAGATCCCTGCTTTGATGGGCGTCTCGAAAGCTATATTGGAGAATGTGATATTTGTTCACCAGGACGAGTCCAATTGGCCGGTGCAGGATCCTTCAACGCTGAAAAAGAAGTTCGATGACATCTTTTCGGCTACTCGGTAGTTTCCAGTTGCACTCTATATTTCATTATTTTGTTATATTAATTGTTGGCACTTGGCAAAACTAGGAAAATTAGTTACAGTGTTATTCTGCTCTGCCATATAGAGCAAATTGTGCATGAAACAAAAACATCCTTCAGTGAGTCTGAGGACTCTATAATATTGTATGTGTAGTGCCAGTTCAGCTTTTATTTAGTTTATAACTTGTTGTTCTTCTCTGAAATAATTGTTGAACTCTTTGATCATCTTGTTGTTAGATCCCTTCCTCTCATAATTTGCATGAAGAGCTATTAGAAAGGTATGAAATTTAGAAGCAGAATTATCTCACTGTTTGCATGAAGAGATATTAGAAAGGTATGAAATTTAGAACAACATACAGAAATCAACATAACCATATCTAGAAGGGCCATCCTCACTTTGCGATTGGTGAGGATTCAAAACACTAGTAGGAGAAGAAAATTAAGATGATGGAATGGTAGATGAAACAGGAGGAGGCCTCGAGGGAAAGGAAGGCAACAAGAGTAAGAAGCAGTAGAACATCCAACAGTTGGCTCCTTAGCAGAATATGGAGTAGACAAAGGATCAAGTGGTAATTGAATAGAAGATCGATGCTCAAGAATAAGTGAGATCCTTAGAATCATGAGAATAGTAAGGGGTGTCCTAAAAAATGTGACATGACAAGCAATCTGCTTCTGACTAATCAAAGGATCATAGCATTTGCCTTTTTGCTTGGAACTGTACCAAAAGAACACGCCAGACCCATTGAGCAGGCTAGTTGTCATACTCTAAAGCTGAGAAGAAGAAAGCAAGTACGCCCAGAAGAAATCTCTATCCACCTTAGCTATCTGTTATTCTGATCACACTTCTATAATTTTCCTTCATGTAATGGCAGACATGATCATTGCGAAGTCATGTCAAATGTCAATATAGTTCTACATAGTTGTGCAATGAAAAGTTTAATTGAGAATGTCATGTGTGCAATGTTTAAGACTGCCTTCTTTTATGGTCTACCAAAGGAATCATTGTGTTTTCGTTGAATAGCAAGATAGCTTCATGATCCACATAAACAACTTGTTAAAAAAGCTTGTTTGCTAGGGTAAAATTTGATGATTACATCTATAACAATTCTCTAGTTCCCAATTCTGTAAATTCTCCCATATGCAGCAGCCACTTAAATTTGTCACTTATTCACTTGCAAACATTTCTTTTTATTGTCATGTACATTATAGATTTAATGTTTCTTTATTTCCTTTTTGTGCCCTCCCTTATAGCTACACCAAGGCTTTAGAAGTCATAAAGAAACTTCACAAGGATCAAGCACAGGAGATAAAAACCTACAAGCTGAAGTTGGAGAACCTTCAAACTCTAAAGGATGCAGCCTATAAGGTATTCCAAATTAATCTGCATCTTTTCTGCACCTCTGAACTTCTTAGAATATAAATTCTGTATTTATACTGTAGAACTGCTTGTAGTTTTTCTCATTAGACATCAATGGGCATCATCTATAAGAAGTCAACCGTAATGCTCTAGCTCTTGTGCCTTAAACAATAGTTGTCTTTTAATTTCTAGTTGCTTAAGTCCCTCCTGACTTCATTTAGTGCATGAGAAATTTAGAATCCTTTTACCATTGTTGCATGAACTTTAGGTGTGGATGAAACTAGTGTTGATCTATCACAAATTGCCCAGTGTCTAGCATTGGAGAACATCATAGAGGGACTCTTGAGTTCTTGACCCTGGGAGTTCCAAACTGAATGCTTAACAAAGTCAGTGAACAAGATTCTGCTTCTTTTGTTTTTCAGGGTTTATTTATTGTATTTTTTTTGTTGCAAATGGCCACCTATTTTAACATATTTTCAAATTGACTCCTCTTTTAGGTATATTTGGAGAAGACCTCCTCCACATAGTATACGAGGAATGTTCTCACTGTATTTTATTATCTTTATTTCTAAAGCCCTTAAGCCCCTTATTATCTCTCCCCCATAGCTAAATTACAATGAAGCCACCTGAAGGGCATTTTAGTTGATGTACTAAGAGTATCCTTTTTAATGAAAAGGTAAAGGTGGCAAAATTTTCAAAAGAGTCGGTTTTGTTTGTAATGAGACTACAAGGTAGTTGGTGATATGAAGAAACAACTCTTTATTCCAATCTTCAAACTAAACTTCACATCTGCTGAAATAACATTCTTGAGTTGCCACAGTACACAATATGTCTTGTTGCTGCTAGGGTTGTCAATTAGGCTTATTGACTCGCTCGAGCTCAGCTCAAATTGGCTCAGGTGCATGTGTATTTATATATTATATATATTTAACATACATTTTTAATACAACCATCTCCTAGCATAGTTGGTTAAGTGCTTTCTTAGTCCTTGTTGACCCAGGTTTGAATCCTAGTATTATCCATTTTCCCACTTTTCCTAGCGTGAACTATTGTTTAATGCTTATCTTGATGGAAGCTGGATTTGATGAGCCAATTTTGAGCTGGGTCGGTTTAGACTGAGCTTGAGCTCGAGCCCTATTATGGCAGGCTTGGTTCGAGCTTGAGCTGTGCTAATTGTAATTTTGAGCTGAGCTGAGCCTGACTCTGCTTGCTTGAACTTGGCTTGTTTACACCCCTAGTTGCCTCTACAGAGTTCCAATTTCTAGTTTATTCCTGATGATTTTCAGCTCCATACTGTTAATTAGTACTACTTATTTCATCAGCTGTTTTGCTTAATAAAGCATTTAAGCTTCTGAAGTTCAAAAAATGATGCACGTTTCTTTGATAAGTCCATTGTGGTGAACACTATGTAATTAGTCATGCTACAGCTTCGTGATAATATTGCTCAAGATCAAGCAAAATCTGAATTGTTGAAGACTCAAATGAAAGAACTGGACATGAACATTCAAGGTGTGGAGAGTAAGATAATGAGTACAGAAGCAACTCTGAAGGAACTGAGGAAGCTTCAGGATCAAATCTCAACCAACACTACTGCAAGAAGCACATTGTTTAAACTTCAACAGACACAATATGCTGCCCTTGCTGAGGAAAATGAAGGTACATGCAGCCTGTTCAAGTGAACTGATTTCAGAATGCACTCTAATCTCTAACTATTAACAAATAGCAACTATCTTTCTTTTTGTTAGATACTGACGAGGAATTGAAGGAATGGCAGATGAAATTTCAAGAAAGGATTGCACTACTTGAGACTAAAATAAGTAAGCTGGAAAGGGAGATGAATGATGAAGAGACCAAAAGTTCCTTGTTGTCACAGATCATCAATGATTCAACTCGAGAGATCGGAAAGCTTCAGGCTGAAGCTGATGTAATTTGCTCTCTGTTTGGCCTTTCTTTCATATCTTCTTATGATGCCCTTCAATATTTGTAGGTATGTTTCAGGCTCATATTTCTTTGAAGCATGAACGTGATTCAACCATCCGGAGGATATTTACAAAATATAATCTTGGATCCTTTCCTGATGCTCCTTTCAGCAATGAGCTGGTTTTCAACCTAACAAATAGAATAAAGACAAGATTATTGGATCTTGAGAAGGATCTACAGGATAAGAAGGTGCATGCATTCCCATTGTCAAGAGTTCACTCTTATCCAACTCTTATTTGATACTGGGGACTCCATTGTACGACTTACATGATTTTAAATTATCTTCTTCAGATATATTCATTTTAATTTTAATTTTTTTACTTTCCCATCTGTCTGTTAAATAATTTAATGTACATATAAGTATGCCGCCCTAATGCAAATATTTATCCTGGACTTCTTTTCTTACCATTATCTCTATGTCGCTTAGTTCAATTCTACTAGTAAAATTGCTTCAAAATGGAAACTTGGAAAGTTCTCCTTTATTTACATAAATCAAGAGCTGGTGTAAGAATAGATGCAGGCAAGGGAAGCAGGAACTAGGAAGAGACATGGGTCATGTCATTTGCCATTAGCACAAGTTCCCGCACTCTGAGGCATGCCAACATTCTAGGAGAACCTTTCATGTATTTTTTATGCATTACAATCAGCACAATACAGTTGGCATGGGCATGAAGATCTGAATGTGGTGTTCAAAGTTTTCTCTTTACATGATGAAGTCTGCCTTCTGTAAAGTTAAGTGCATGCTCTAATGACTAATATGATGTGTTACATCTTATGTAGAAATCTAATGAGATGGAACTTCAGTTTCTGTGGGAGCGTTATGTTGCAATAAATGCTCGTTGCTCAGAAATGGAAGGTCAGAGGCAAGCTAAGATTGAGTCTAAGGTCTGTAAACAGAAGTTGTATCACTATCATTCACTTATTTTCTTTTTCTTTTATTGTTTTTTCATGAGAAGCTACCTTCTTCAGTTAGGTAATTTGAAGCGCATGAAAGAGAAGGAGAAAGAACATGATCTTGCAGAGCAGGAACTTTCAAACCTTAATCTATCTCATATTGATGAACGGGAGCGGAATCTGGTAATTTCATTTTTTAGTTTAGTCCTCCTAGCAATTTATTGAGTAATTCGTTTCAAAATGGGTGACCCATGTTTTCCGTCACAATTGTATATAGCAAATTGAGGTTGAAAGGAAGACACTTGTCCTTGGAGAAAAGGATTATGAGTCGATCATAAACCAAAAACGGACAGAAATATTTAGCATGGAACAAAAGATCAAAGCTCTTTATCGTGAGAAGGACATTTTGGCTAGTGATTCTGAGGATAGAGTCAAATTAGATCTCAAGAAAGAAGAGTTGGAAAGCTGCAAGAGGAAGCAGAAAAAGATGCAAGTCCTCTGTTTTCTTTTCGCCCTTTTCTAAATTTTAGTATATTCATGTATTTGTTTAGTTTGTGAACCTTTTGTGACTTGCAATAGAAAGTAACTTATATTTTGATTTTCAGAATGGATGAACATAAAGACAGAATTAGAGGTGTCCTTAAAGGGAGGCTTCCTTTTGACAAGGATCTAAAGAAGGATATCACCCATGCCTTCGGGTAGTAATGCCTGTCTCTCAATATATATGCTATATCTGTGTGGAAACTTTATTTCTTGCACTTCATTATCTTTTCCTAAAGAGATATCTTGGTTGGTGTTCGATTATAGGTAGCAGTAAGCATTTGCTTTGAGCACTTCAGGACTGTTGTAGGTCGTTATTGGAACCTTGGACCAATGCATGCTGACTGTTTCACAATTTATTTTGGTTCCCTATTTGTTTATGGCATGGAAACTGACTAAGCATTGTCTCATAAGAGTTCTTGATTCAAGGGGCTTGGAATCTCATTATCTACCATTCATGGATATCCAAGAACATTTCTGATTATTTCAGTTGGAGTTAGACCACTATTTACCTTGTCTTTTGTCAAATTCATTTTGATTTGAGATGGTATATCTTATAATTTGCATCCGATATGTACAGAAGCATGCTGATTTTGTATGAAGTATTTTTCATAGGGAAAATTACTCTTTTAGCCCTTCAACTATAGGCCACCTTCATGTTCTCCTCTTGTTACGATCCGACCACGTGGGTTAAGTCGAGCCAAGTCGAGTCGAGTCGAGTCTATTTATTTTTTAATTATTTTATGATATAAGCCTTTTAGGCAAGTCTAATTTAGTCATGTGAGCTATTAAGGCAAGTTGAAATAAATTATAACAGCCCTTAAGGCAAGTCTAGTTAAGGCAAGTCCAAATAAGTCACGACAGCCCTTAAGACAAGTCTAATTAAGTTAAGTAAGCTTTTAAGACAAGTCCAATTAAGTCATGTAAGCCTTTAAGGTAAGTCCTAATTCAAGTCGTGTTAGCTTTTAGGGTTAAGTCCGAGTAAGACTCATTGTACCCTACCTCTATATATAGAGGGGCAGAGCTTCTTTGTTATTCATCCAAGGAGCGAAGAATCCAAGAATCCAACTATCCAAGCATTGAGAATTAATTGAGTTTAGTTATTTTCTTATTATCATATTTACTATTTTATTGTAGCCGTTTGATCGTCTTTACCTTTCTAGGAGTAGATCATAGCCGTAGAATCTCCAAAGTTTCCAAACCGTACTCACCACCTACCTCCAGTAGCTACCTTACAATACGGCTGTCCACCACCTACTTCCAGCAGCCACCCTACAATACAGCTATCTATCACCACCCTTGGCCGTCCGCCACCCTCCGACGACCGCTGCAACGTCGAATATTTTCGGTTCTATTATCTCTGACCTATCTCCACTATTTTATTTTTAACTTCTCATCTTGATCTCCGATTTAAGTGAAACTAGAGCCCATTAGAATCCTAATTCACGAGGTTACCTTCATCTAACTTTTCATAATTTTTTTACGTCCGGATCAGTCCAGATCTGGTTTGCAACACCTCTCGATCTTTATTTTTTGACAACTTGCCCTCAACTCTTCAAAATTGTCAAACCCCCGGCAGCATAGAAGGAAGTTGTGAATGATTTTGCTTACAGACCCTTCTATTTCCCTGAAAACCTGTCTATTTCCCAAAACATTCTCATTCCCTAAAACCCTTGTCATCTCCTTGAAAACTATTGGTCCTTCAATAAAAGAGGTGGTTGTTTCCTCTACATTGCCATAGATTTAGTGCCTTGCTGTCCTCCAAGCAAGAGCACACCATTGTTGGATCTTGGAAGGTTCAATCATATTTGGGTAAGGTAAGGCCTCTAAACTCGGGCAGTTGCTCGATTTTTAGGAAGAGAAAGAAACTACTTCTTGACCCTAAATGTCATTCTATCCTTCTTGATTTTAGAAGCACCTAGTATCAAGGTGGTGCAAACTGGGTCGGCTTGGATCTATTTGTGGTACATTGGGCTTATACGATCAAGCCTATTTATCTAGTTTAGCCATTTACCTTTTCTAGCAGCTGTCATTTTGGTTAAGTTATGAACTCAGGTACCTGCTAATTATGGGTTCAACTTGTTAATTGGTTAATTGAGTCTAGTCAAGTCAATTAATTATTTAGTCGAGTCATGAGGAGTATTGTAAACTCGAGTTTGACTCGGGCTACTATTGGTTGATTGAGTCCTTATCTAGGTCGGTCTAGGGTTAGCCTCTATAAATATGTGGAGGAAATCCTAATTTGGGGATTATCTCATTATTTGATTGCCTTGTCGCTGCTTATCTCTATCCCTATCTCTTGGTCGTCGGCCGCATCTCCTCCACCTCCCTCCTTACCAATTGTGCCACTATTATTGGTTCAGTCTCTTCTAGCCTCTAGCTTCTCTACTTCTCATTCAACCTATATTCACTAACCCTATTACAAAAGCAAGGCAGATCTATACTAGAACAGCCATCAAGGGCAATAACGTGCAAACCGATCCAAGTAGATACTATTTCGATCCGTCGGGTTGTATCGCCCTTCGACTTTCGTCTACTCTTCCATAGATATCTTCCAATCTAGCTGTCCAATTGGTGCGAAATTAGATTTGTTGGAAAGCTCACTCCCAGGGATACAATATTTTAAAATTTTACAAAAATCCAATGGCTAGATCCGTCGAAAAATCTCTTGAAAGTTCCATGCAAATTTCTGTCCAGAATCGGTTGCGAGACGAATCAAACCTTTTCAAAGGGAGATTGTAATATGGTATCACAAGGAGTGCTGGTGAATGTATAAAGGGTTTGCCTCTTTAAATTTGGGTTCAAAGGGGATCAATTGGGAGACATGGGATGCCTAAAGGAGCAAGGAGGCAGGAGCATAAGGTTGGAAGCACAATGACTACACTTGGGCCGAATGAGAGAGAAGATATGAGGAGGAAGAAGGCAAGGTTTCTTTCTTCTTCCACAATATAGGGCATTTTGATCCATAATTAGGTCATGTGCTAGACATGTGGCCAATGCAACCCTAATTTCCGATAAACAAAAGAACCTATTTAATGATTTTAAATGCTGAGGGTGTCGAGTTGGAGTCCGAAAAAGATGAGGGAGTTGAAACTTGAAAGTGAAACCTGTCAAAAGTTGAGGTCAATAGTAATTTCTCCTTTCTTGATATGCTTATTCAAATCTGCATATGTATATCTTGGTTATATTCCTATTACAACATAAGAATATTAGATACTTACAGTCATATGAGTTACCAATGCACCTAGTATTTGACTGCTGTTTTATCTATTCTTTACACCATCATAATTCAGGTCGCTAAAGAAGGAGTTTGATGACTTGAACTCAAAAACTCTTGAAGCAGAGAAAGAGGTAAAGTTGGTTCAGATGAAAATTCAAGATGCTAAAAGCCACCTGTCAAAGCTTCAAAAAGATATGGATGGTAAATCCAGAATTAGCTTTGTATTAACCTTTTGCATGGACTAGTTATATTTGAACTTTGGCTTCAATTAGTAGTGGAAACATGCCCCTCTTTCCTCAATCTAAAATCTCTCCTCCCCTTTTTGAGGGCATATTTCTTGTTGGCAGTTATTCCTTTTCACCTGTACTTTTCCATATGTTAAAGCTATAGTGATGTGTTCATGTCAGGAACCTTTAAGGGGTACAACTTACTTTAGTAGGCCATCTTTATGTATCACCAAGATAGAAAAAATATAAAATGAAGATTGCATGTAACAAACTGTACTTTAAAATGATCTCTATTAGGGGTTCTAATGCCTTTCTATGTTCATCTTACTTTTCCTTTTCTTTTGGAATTTATATTTTTATTTAGCTAGAACTGCTGATTTTGAAACTGTCTCATCTTTGAGGCATACTTACTCTAAGCAAAACATCACTATGGTGATTGGAAATAAGTAAATGCTGGACCGCCATTATAATATAAAGGCTTATACATTGATACATTTCCTGTCTTGCAGCAAAGAGAAGATTCCTCGACTCAAAACTCCAATCTCTAATCCAGATATCTTATGACATCGATTCCTTTCCTGAAGTACTATTAGAGGCTATGGAGAAAAGGGATGTACAGAAAAGGTTTTCACAGTCTAACCTTTCTGTTATGAAGCCATTCTATCTTCAGTTAGGACAAATCATGCACTGAACTGTTGTCTTTGGCTTTAATGCAGCAAGTACAATATTGCTGATGGTATGAGGCAGATGTTTGATCCTTTTGAGAGAGTTGCACGTGCACATCATATATGTCCATGCTGTGAGCGCCCTTTCTCCCCTGATGAAGAGGATGAATTTGTCAAGAAGGTTTTGTAGATTCAATTGTTTCTGACAGGCTGTCTTTACCCTTTGTGCCTGCTGGCTTTCTGTTTTCTTGTTCTATATTTTGAGAACATTGTTAATGTGCTTCTCTTGCACTTCTCAGCAAAGAGTGAAAAGTGCAAGTTCGGCGGAACATATGAAAGTATTAGCTGTAGAGTGTTCAAGTGCTGATACACATTTCCAGCAATTGGATAAGGTCCGCATGATTTATGAGGACTATGTGAAACTTGGAAAAGAAACCATACCTTTAGCAGAGAAGAATTTGAATGAACTGATGGAGGATCTCAATCAGAGGACCCAGGCATTTGATGATGTATACTTTAGATTCAATTTCCCATCTATCATAAATTAATAGTAGAGTTTGTTTCTTATATATTCAATTTCATCTCTCTATCCTACCTTCTCAGTAGACATTGGCAATGACTAGAATACTAGATTATGTGGAGAGGTAGATTTAAAAGAAATTATAATCTTCCTCCTTTGCTACAGCTGGTAGGGGTTCTGGCTCATGTCAAGGCAGAGAAGGACGGTGTGGAAGCCTTGGTGCAGCCGGCAGAGATTGTTGATAGGCTTTTGCAGGAAATGCAGAATTTGAGACCACAGGTTGAAGAGTTGGAGTATAAACTTGATTCTCGAGGGCAGGGTGTCAAATCTGTAGAGGAAATACAATTGCAGTTGAATGCTTTACAGAGCAAAAGGTGCTCTATTTTTTCATAAGTTACCTGATGACATGCAGTTAGCAATATGATGATAGATTAGTTGCATACTTTCACATACACATAATCTGAGCACACTGATAATTACACTTCAGAACAGTAAATTGTGCTTTGTGTACTCTGTATTGCAATCACATTGGTTGCATCATGTAAAACTAAGAATTGAGGCTGCCATGCTGTAGGTGGAAAATACATAGATGAATAGGGATATATTAAGCTCAATGTGGTCAATAGTAGTTGGAAACTACATGACTGCAAATCCAGTCCAGATGAATGAGTAGGTCTCTATCTAAGCAATTGGAGAGTAATTTATACATAAATTTGATGTGCACATTTGGGTTTTCTGGATCTCATTGCAATAGTTGCTTCTGGACAAATTGCAAGTGCTTTCAAATCATACTTCATGATATAGTAATATAGATGGTCTTTTCTAAATTAATTTATTTGCAAATTAGTTATCTGATCCATAGAATTTCTCCGTAACATTTTTCTTACCATGTGGGACATAGATGTAAAATTGTAAATATATAGTTTTGAGACAAAAAAAGGCATGAACATATAAGTTGTATGCCAGTTAATCAGAAAATAAATTCTGGTTTCATTTTTTTGATCAGAATTAATATCTGAATTCAAAATGAAGGAATCCAGGTTAACCTTTTTGCTTTGTTATTCTATTTGCTGTTAAATGTTGGAACTGTCTTTGAGAGGCTAAAATTAATCACAAAATGCTTCTTATTTTTTGTCAAATATTTCCAAATATGCTAAGTTGCTACAGTACATTGCTATTTCTTCTAATAGCTAAATATAAGAGAGTAAAGGCCTAACCACTAAGACAAATGTCTGGTTGGGGTTCTTATCTTACTATGACAGAGTTCATAGGTTCAAGTTCCCCCCAAGCATAAGTAAGAGATTTATGGTGAAAATTCTATGTGGGTGCTATATATATCGGGAGGTCATATCGTTTTGGTACGTTATAGCCCATTTGTTGGAGGGTTGACTCAGTTATCTATTCTATATATCGAGAGGGCTAGTCCCTTTATTTAGCTTATAATTAGCCTAAAAGTATTTTCTTTTAAAAAAAGGTAAGAGAGAAAAAAAAGAAATAAATGGCGATAGGATGATAAGAAGAGGTAAATATTTCAATGATTTTTTCTTAAAAGTAACAGTATTTCACAGACTATTGTACATAAATGATAAGGGTGTGTGCAGCCAACATATCGTGATTTACGACCTTGCATTTCTGTTATTCTTAGAGAATACAACACTGTTGTTAACAGAGAGAAATATTGCTCTGGCTCTGACCTCTTATCAGACTTGTAGATACAGGTTCCAATTGACGATAACCATTTTGCTGTCTTCTGAGATTGATATCTGACATTAACCAAATTGCAATCTTCCAGATTAGTACTTCTACTTGCAATTGTATTAATTTGTTCTTTATGTCTCAAATGATGAATAAAATCTTAGTCACCAGCTAGAGTTAATAACATTGCATAAAATATCTTGGCCCATTGTTTTACTTTTGGGAAGAAATTATGATTGAAAAAGTAGGTTATCTCCAGATTTCTGGCATTTACTCTGCTGTCAAACTTCTTTTTGTGGAATATCAATTAAGACAGGTAAAATTGATTATCAGCGTAGTGATAGAAGCTCTGTAGTCTGTACAAATGTTGATAAATCTAAGTCCAATCATTGTCTCATTGTAAGATGTTCTCAAAAGTCATAATATATGAGTTTAAGTGATTAACTAGTTCAAGATTTCGATGGTAACCTAATTGTAATTTTATTACAAAATTCTGATCAAATGCTTTCCATTCTCCTAAGATCTTTATGGTGCTTTCTGAACAGGGATGCATTGAGCAGCGAGGTAGAAAATCTCAGGGAAGAGCAGAGATTCCTCAGTGATGATTTATCGAACATACAGATGCGTTGGCATGCTCTTAGGGAGGAGAAGCTAAAAGCCTCCAGCATATTGCATAAGGTCAAGAAAGCAGAGGAGGACTTGGTTCTTCTTGGTGAGGAAAATACACAAGTGGATCTTGATGAGAAGGTACATAATGCTCCTCCTGAATTCAGATAGTGCTTATTTATATATTTCTTTTGTTAAGTGGGGCTCCTTATTAAAGACTCTTGCCCTTATAAGGTATGAAATCTGATGATTTTCAATAATTACAGTAGCGATACATAGATATTAGTAGAACTGTGTACCCTACAGTGATCTCATGTGTTGACCTGCAAATTGTCTCATTCTGATCCATCTGAAGGACTACAACTTTTGTTTCTTCTAGAAGTCTGTTGAATTTTTTATATTTAGATTTGAGGAAAAAATTCCTCGTTCCCTACCCTAATTTCCTCTTTCCCTACCCTATTTTCCTCTTTAATCTGGCAAAAATAACATAAAGGTAAGACTGGCCAATTAGGTTCACTTTAGCATGCTGATTAAATGATTACATTAGGGACTGGGCATTTTCATTCATGTTTCTTTTGCCTTGCATTGTCTAGCAGAACTTGGCAGAGTTTCTCCTAGTTGCAATAGCCTGAAGTATGGTCATCTCCTTTTCAACATGTAGCATGCAACAGCATGTTACAATTTACTATTTCAAGATGAGTAAAATTGTGTCACTCTTGCATATTTATGGATTTAACAAATAATTTTGCTGCTAACACTCTTTTATAGCACTTCTTTTTCTTGTAATTCTATGCTTATTTTATTATGCCAAAGAGAGCTAGAATTTCGTCCTAATTGAGTCCATCATCTTAAGAAGATCCAGCTTAATTAAAGTTTAATAAAGAAAAGGTAAGCAAACACTGAATGCTTTCTTGATCTTCAGCGATAGCAGAATTTGGTATTTCTTGACTCTTGTTTTACATTATAGCTATACCCTGTTGACTTGAGGATTTTCTGTAGTCAATTTGATCTCAATAATTTACCAGGGGTCTGTCTATTTTAATGATTGGAGAATGATACTCCTTGAATATGTCATGGTTCAATGAATGCTACGCTTCCAAATAAGAGTGTGGATGTTTGAGCTGTTTGTAACAGCACACAGACTGCGTGATGCTCATGAATTTAATTTAGGTTCACTCAGCACCTATTGTTGGTAGAACTTTCTGCCTGATTGTTCCCTTGGCCATTGTATCCATCATTTAAGCTCAATTACTAGACAAAAAGCCCTTAGGTTTCTTTTCGATGATATTATTCTAACTGATCATATTTTTCTGATAATCCATTCTTTGAAATTTTCTTTTCCTTTACTTGCTTTGAGGAACAGAAGTTATGTTTATATGTAGATATCATTAAACTAGTTTTCCAGTACCTTTTGTCTATATGTTAATATAATTTTCATACTGCAGAAGCTAGAGAAATTGACAGGGTGAGAAGGTTTATTCTTCACACTTGTATATTATACCAGAGATTATAACTAGCCATTTCATACTTATACATAAATTTTGTTCTTTATTTATTTGATGCATAGTATTTTAAATATATTTGTGAACATTTGTGCTGAAAAAAAAAACAAGAGTATCAATTGAAATGCTACCTGCTTACTAGTCTGGCTGTGACCTTTTCAGCATTTAGAAGAAGCTCTTGGCCCATTATTAAAGGAAAAGGAGAAGTTGCTGCAGGAGCACACAGATTCGAAGTTGAAACTTGAAGGTGAATATGAAGATCTGGCAGAAAGAAAGAGGAGCTTTCAACAAGAAATAGAAACACTTACAACGCTTAATACAAGGATCAAGGAGTATGCTTCTCTTCAGAGATAGGTTGATGTCTTCCGTGTTATATTTGTTGATTTTGGCTGCTAATCTACTTTCTTGAAACACCATATTTTAGGTATCTTGATTCAAAGAAAGTCGAAAAGCTCAATGACTTGCAAGAAAAGCACTCTCTCTCACTATCTCAGCTACAGAAATGTGAGAGCAGAAAACAGGAAATCTTAGGAGACTTAAACAAGAGCAAGGAGCTATTACGGAATCAAGATCAGTTGAAAAGAAATATTGATGATAATTTGAATTATAGAAAAACGAAGGCTGAAGTAGATGAGCTTACACATGAAATAGAATCACTAGAAGAGAAGGTTCTATCTATTGGCAGCATTTCTGCGTTGGAAACTGATCTTAAGAGACATTTACAAGAAAAAGAGAGGCTTCTCTCAGAGGTAACAGTGCCATCTCTGTTTATCTAATTGAACATACGTGCTTGCTGTAGACTCTCTCTAACCATTTTGTCATGGGTCCCTTCTCATTCCATTTTTCCCTATATAAAGTAGGTGTGTCTACATTGCGATCCTGCTAACCTCCTTGTTACTAGGACTCCATGATGAACGTGAAATGCACGTGCAAAATGCAGAATAATTTTTGATACAGTAGGCATTGTTTGTCTTCTGTTTCTGATACACAAACAGCTTCCACCTATTGGAGTTTAATTGTCCTGTTTATATCCAAAGTTTTCCAAGGAATCACTTACATGGAAAACCAAATATGCTGAAATGATGAATTGATGATAAATCCATGCATTTAAGATTTCCTCAGAAATTCTGTGGGGCCTTGGTACATGACTAGTTAGCAACATTTTGGCAACTTTAAGGCCAAACTGGTCATTGCCTTCAATCACTGGTTTAAAATGAAACAGTATGCTCCCACCTTGGCAGCCACCTATGCATTTGCAGTCCCTATCCTGTCCCTTACTGGGCTAATCCTCACAGTACTTGCATATGTTATATTGGAGCCTTAGTTTACTATCTTTTTAGCCATAACTGTTGCTAGACATTACACAACATTCCTCATATAAAGACCATATTTCTCCTCATGATATTTAATTTCGTTTGATTCTCCAAGTTGCTTTGCATCTACTTGTCAATTGGAGTACTATTAAGTATCAAGAGCATATCAGATGTATATGCATCCGCATAATGTACATTGTTACGGTTCAGATCTGGACCGATCTGCGTAAGAAAATTCTGAAAATTTATATGGAGGTAACATCGGAAGTTAGGGTTTTAAAGGATTTAGTTTTACGAGAATATGACGTCTGGATGAAAAGATATTAATAAAATAGTAGAGTAAAATAAAATAGGGCAAAATGGTAAATATCCAACGTTGCGGCAGTCATTGGAGAGTGGTGAACAGCCAAAGGTGGTGGTAGATAGCCGTAAGATAAGGTGGCTGCTAGTGGAGGAAGATGACTAAGATATAATCTACTCCTAGAAATATAAAGGCAATCTAATAGCTATAGTAAAAGATAAAGACGAGATAATGAAATAATTTAACTTAATCTTCATTCCACGACTCCCCTAATCAAAACATGACTACTCCTAGTGGATCGGATTCACATGCGGATTATTCGATTTATTTAAAATTTAAAACAATAAGATAAAGCTAACTAAGTAACTTGACTCGACTCGTCTTAACTTGACTTAACCCATGTGGTCAAATTGTAACATATATGCTCTATGCCTTCCCTTGATCACCTGTATGATGTGGCCACCGATTTATCTAGAAGAATCAAGATAAGTCCAATTCTTGGATGCATGACATTGTTGGTATCTTTTTTATCCCCAGGATGGGTCAATATGGTTGGCCTAAATCCAATTGGTCTAAATTGTTAGTTTTGAATTTGATTGCGTTTTGACAAAATTGATTTGGTTTCTAAACCGTAAGTTTCTGCTACGTGGTTCATGGAGGCCTTAGTTCATTTCTTCGTCTCATTTTTCCTTCCTTTTCTCTGTTCTCCTATAGAAAAGAATATGATGAGCTTTCCAGATTTTATCTTACTTTGGTCCTCTAAAGATTCTTAACTTAGTGAGTATGTCATCAAAGCTTCCCAATTTTACCGGAGAGAGTATATCTTATACACTGTTGAAGTGATTCCCACTTGTCTCTATTAATGTCATCTTTAGAAACCAACAACTGTTTTCTTTTTTTTTTGCTAAATATTATAATAATCGAATGTGGTTGCTTCTACTTGTAAAATCCTCATTGTGGTATTTATGTGCTAGCTGCAAGGATGCTCATATCCTCATGGATCAGTTTAAGAGATGGAACTAACTTTCTGCTAGCTTTGCAGTTGAATAGGTGTCATGGAACGCTCTCAGTTTATCAAAGTAATATATCAAAGTACAAGCTTGACCTTAAGCAGTCTCAATACAAGGACATTGACAAACGATACTCTAATCAGCTTATCCAACTTAAGGTAGAAATTGGCTTTTCCAGTGTGAATTGGATAAACTTCTCAATCTTGTCACTATTGGATGTCCCTAACTAGCACTTTGGTTGCAGACAACTGAAATGGCAAATAAGGACTTGGATCGCTATTACAATGCTCTTGATAAGTGAGTACTCACTGGTACCATAAATTTCATGTTTCCTATATACTAAATGATTTTAAATTTATGATAACGAAACATAATGAGGTGATTTGGTGTATTGTGGATTTTTTTTTCAGTTAAGTAAGATATATAAATTGACAAACATCTTCAATTTATCAAATAAACATCAGTTGCTACAAGACACTTATTTAAGGATAACTAAGGTTCAGGAAATTGCGAACCTTAGATTACAATGAAGAATAGACTCTTTAAATTGGTTTTTAGATTTTTATTGTTTATGTTGAGTGATCCTTACATTTAGAGATAGCCTCATCAGATCGCTAAATTAGATTTTTGAATAGTTAACTTTGTGCTGAGTGATCCTCTTTAAAAGGAAGTCATCATCTTAAGACACCTACAGTATTTCATTACTATCTGTACTTTGTCTAGTGATGTAAAGCTTGACTGCTTTTTGTTTTTCTGAAAAGGGCCCTAATGCGGTTTCATTCAATGAAAATGGAGGAGATAAACAAGATAATCAAGGAATTATGGCAGCAGACATACAGAGGACAGGATATTGACTACATAAGTATTCATTCAGATTCTGAAGGCGCCGGGACTCGATCATACAGCTACCAAGTAAGCAAAAAGAACCACTATGTTGGATATTCCATTACTGTTACTAGTGTTCTGCCATCTTCTTTACAGGTCCTTATGCAAACTGGTGATGCTGAGCTGGAAATGCGAGGAAGATGTAGCGCTGGTCAGAAGGTGAGACTATTAGTTACGCATGGTTATTTTGTCTTCATGAAGCTTCTGTTAATCCAGAAGCTCAAGAGATGATAGGAGAAATAATCCGTCAAGTGCTCTAATCAGTTTATTCAATAATAAGTGGTGTGGATTTGACACTGTTAACTTTAATTTATTATTGTTGGTAATGTACAGGTTCTTGCTTCACTTATAATAAGACTGGCACTAGCAGAAACATTTTGTCTTAATTGTGGGATTCTAGCACTAGATGAACCAACAACTAATCTCGATGGGCCCAATGCAGAGAGCCTAGCTGCTGCTCTGTTAAGGTAACACCCCCAGTAAACAACTTGAGAGTTACAAGCAGCTGCAGTTTGTTCCTCAAGCTGATTCCTTTTTCTCTTCTTGTTCTTGCGTGATGTTGTACAGAATTATGGAAGACAGAAAGGGTCAGGAGAACTTTCAGCTGATAGTAATTACTCATGATGAGAAATTTGCTCAGATGATTGGCCAACGCCAGCATGCAGAAAAGTACTATCGTGTCACAAAGGATGAACAGTAAGCCTAGCACACCATCCCGTCTCTTTTCTTCTCCTCCACCCCCTTTTCTTTGATGTTAGCTTTTACTGACCGAGTTCAACCATAACTTGTAGTCAACACAGCATAATTGAAGCACAAGAGATATTTGATTGATGGCAATCATCAGTAACAGAGAAACAATGCACATATCACTAGCCAATCCTTTTGCCTCTATGGTAGCAACGCGTAGCTTTACTCAGAAGCATTAAAGGCAAGAGAAAGACTGTAGAGTGCTAATGCTAATTGATAGCAGCTAACTTGATTACTTCTAGACTGATATGGCCACAGAGACATTTGGATACTACTATGACCAGATCGACTTCGCTGGTTCAAAGTCAACACTGGCAGTGGAAATATTTATCACAGGATGAATGAGGAAGGTATTTTGTACTTTATGTACTCCTGTAAATGGATTATCTCAAAACTGTTGACAAATTAACAGGAAACATGTACCATATTCCTCTCTTTTTGCCTTCTATAAAATGCTTTGGGGGAAATTGTTGCTTTCAATTTCAAATCTTTCTACGTATGGATCAGTTTAACTTGCTTGCCAATAATTTAATGATGTATTAAGAAATATTGTATTCGGAATAAAAAGATATTAGTTTAGCAGTTTACATCTCTCGGGCTTTTTTTGTTATTGAATTGTTCTCCCTACGTTTGAATTCCATATAATATATTTATGTAATAAGCAAAGGTTTCTAATCCTTTAGCTATTCGCATTGTGCATGAAAGCATAACAGTCAAACATCATAATCATCCAGACGTTCTAAGGAGAGGATTCATCCTCAAGCTGCTCACATCTCAACGATAATCTTACCGGTTGCATGGCCTTCAATACTCTTAGCCCAAGCTTCTTCTGCTTTGCCCAGGGGATGCCTCGAGTCGATCACCGTCTTCAGCTTCCCTTCCTTAACCAACTCAACCAGAAGTTCCAGGTCTTCCTTCCTGTATTCCATTAGCAGTGGTACCAACTGCTTTTTCGAAAAGGTCACTCTCTTCAAGACTGAAGTAAGTATCGATGTGAAATTGGGTGTTATGTCAATGACCTTTCCACTGGCACTTAAATTCGGCTCAAATGTCGACCAACTGATTCCAATGGTGCAGTGTACAACTGAATCATATTTCTTACCAGATGGGCTTGTCAAGCTTGCACCCTCTGGTGTCTTGTAATCAAGCACCTCATCTGCTCCTAAACTCTTCACAAGTTCTACATTCCGAGCGCCGCAAGTAGCAGTGACATGAAGATTCCCTAACTTTGCAAGCTGGACTGCGAACAATCCAACACCACCGGATGCAGCTGTGATCAAGACGTTTCTGGGCTCACCAGTACCATCGAATTTGGTCCCTGTGTATTTAAGTGCCTGGAGGGCAGTCATAGCAGCAATAGGTAGGCCAGCACCTTCAGCTGGAGACACTTCAGGGGGCCTCTTGACTGTTTGACCAACCGATGCCACAGCATATTCCGCAAATCCGCCTCCATTCTGTCATTACAAGAATTAATTATGAAGATATGAACTATTAATATGCACAATGACAGCCTGAGAACTAAATGCAAATCATTAGCAAGTTGTCTAAATGGCTAATGTTGCACAAGTAACCAAAATGAGCTCTTCTTCTTCTCTAACAAAACAGTCTATTTAAGTGACGTTGTTCTCAGAATTACTTCCTTTGTTAACTTCTCTTCAATAGCTAGTTTAATATAAGCATTCAGATGCGAGCCATCGGCTGAATATGTCTAAGACTGGTAAAAGCAAGGTCAGAGAGGGGCAAAATATGAAGAAGCATAAATATATTAGTTTTGAAATAAATAAGATGACAGAATTTCTAATTAAATAATTGTCCTCAATAAAGTCCCATAACGTGTATTGCAGCAACACGTGATGTACATAAATAGTTTATAATTGTGATTTTTGGCATTGTGTTGTGATGTATTCAACGATAAGAAAACACAAGGCACTTACCCAGTGGCTAAGAAGGGACACAACCTTGTCACCTGCCTTGAAGTTGTTCACGCCTGAACCAACATCAACAATCTCTCCTGCAACATTAGTTACTGTTCCAAAGAACACTCATAATCAACTTTGGTGATTGTCTCCGAAGGATAAAAAAAATTACATAGCAAGGCTGTAAATCCATTAAAAGGGAATTGGACAAATCAAAGGATAGTTATGTATCCCATTGCAACAGGCCATGATTGCCAGAAAACAAAACCTTTGAAACTAGTAAGAAGAGCACCCCAAAGAGGGGGGAAAAAGGACATGAATCAACAGCTATACTAGAGAACAGATCAGCAGGTGCCCAACAGAAGCCAATGAAACTGCGTCGAAATCTAAGCCAAGCCTACAACTAAGTTTTGGTTTGAATGTTGAGACACTAGAATCTAGGATATTAAAGGCATGTATATTCCCAACTTTGATGTAACTATGTATAATCCTTTTCAAGAAATTACAGGTTGGATTCTGTTTTTGTCTTATGCTGTCATAGGAAAGGAAAACGTTGCACTTTAATTATAAAACAGACGCACAAAAATCTCAACAAGTACACATAGTTGTCTTATATTTGGTGAGATATAACAATTATAGAATTAAATGAAACTTTCATGACTAAGGAATAGATAAAAGAATGATAGAGAATTAAATATTAGGTCAAACTTCAAGAATAAAGAACAGGTAAAAACATTACCACACTCCGAGCTAATCAATTTTCAGCATGACACTTTGAAGCAAATTGAAAGGTAAAGCACATCATAGAATCATTAGATAACTACATAACCTTTTAGATCATACAACAATTTCCCCATTTTAGAAGAAAGGACAGTACCAGGTATGAATGGAAATCTAGTAGGCAGAAGAGGTCGTATTACTCCTTTCTGGATTTTCCAGTCAACTGGATTAATGCTTGCAGCTTCCAATTTTAACAGGATTTCATCTTTCTTTGGTGAAGGAATTGGAATCTCAACATGCTGCATTTACAATACTTAAAATAATGTAAACTATAAACAATTTCACTTCCAGAATATATGAGCTTGTAACTGGTAGAAAAATATAAGCTTCCTTTTTAAGTAAGCAAGTAAACATTAAATTCTCTGTATAAACTTATCAGCTAGCGCAACAAAATACTAAGATTTCTAACACAAGGTTACTTCACTTTGAAATGGATATTCACAACCTCTGATCTGTTGCAGAGGAAATATTGCGGTGACTTAGCTAGTCTAGAGATTGGATGGATTAAACATAATACAAAAGTTCAGCTAATCTTCAATGAGATTTATTAAAATCTTATTATCATCTATTATTCATATTTAATATTGCGAAGGGAACAGTACTGAGTGGAAATCAAGATACTAAAAGTGAGGACCAAAAATAAGAAAAAGTTTAACTTCACAAGAAGATGTCCAAAATAAGTTTATAACTAGGGAACCATCTACATTGTAAGGTCACCAGGGTCATCTACTCAGGTTGCAAGAACAGACTAATATGCAACATGAAGTCATGAGTAAACGAGCCAACTGGAAGCTGAACAAAGAGATTATTATCTCAGATAATGCTATCATGAGATATATAGACAAATAAGTGAACCACAACGTTATGAGAAAGAGTTTTACTATATTATCATAATCAGATAAATTATATCTAATATGCTACGGAGGTAATCAGAGAAAGAAAAGTAATATTGAAGGTATAGAAGAGATGTCTCATTAACATCTGAACTAGAGACTTAAACTACACATGCATCATTTTAAGGAACAAAGACTAGAAATACAGGACAACAGTTCATAGGGAATATAGGTCCATATAATGAGAGCCTATGGGACGATTAGAAACTAAACAATCTTGAAGAAAGTTGCAGTAAGAAATTACAAGATAACTAGCTTTTAGCAAACTCACCGTCTACTCTAAAATGTAGGGTGATTGACCTCGGTGTTTTGATATTTTATAATCTAACCTTTTCCCTCATGTCTAGGCTTGAGACATTTTAATAGGTGCAAGATGATTGTTATACATGAGCTCCTAGAGGTTATATATTTTTGATAATTAGATTTACCAGAAATAAATTTAGGATCTTCTTTCCAATGGCATGTTCTGTCCCATTCAACAGGAGCGATTTTCAATCCAGAATAAACACTTTGCAACAGCATAAACAGATTTATATGTAGTTGTATCATCAAGCAACTAGCACCTACATCCAATTTTGTACCTTCTCCCAACCTTATCAAAAGATCATTTACTTAGTTATCATGATCAGTAACTATGCAATAATCAATTTAGCTAACCTATTAGATTGCTTATAATATTTGTAAGGAATATATAAATTGTATAAGTCATGTTCATAGTTCTCAAATATCTGCATTCCTCAGAATCTTATCTTTTCAGTGCTCCATAATCTTGTTGAAGGTAAAAAAAACCTTCTCATAAAAATTTGTGACATCTTAATGATACTTCGTTAAGCATTAGATTTAAACATCTAATGCCTTAAGTAATTAAGGGTTATATAAAATTCTACAAAAATCAACTCAGATAATTTTCTTGAACACTTCTGAAGATGGATAGGTGAAGGTTGGTTGTCAGACAGGAAACCCAATTACTTTTAGATGATTTTGAAATGCCTTTCATGTGGGATTATAATATATAGTATCCCATAAAAACTTTACATGGGTCGAAATGTCAAGGGGCAGTATTACAATGCAGCTTTAGCATAAGTTCAGACCTTCTAAGGTGAATTTTTCAGGTCACCCGGCTTCCTAAGGATCTAATCTTGAGAAGAAGACATGCAAAGCTTCCAACGACACATGTATAAGAAGTAATCCACTAAATGTAAGATTGGAAGAAATAACTACATTAATGTTAGGATCAACAAAGGTCACAAATTCTCTTCTCCCAAATTTTCCTTTAAAAGAGTTTGTTAAGTTCCAAGTATCGGAATCGGGATCGAGATCGGCCGTCTAAAAAACCGATACGTATCGTCCGTATCGGCGGTATCGACAATATCGGCCGTCCGTATCAGACTGTATTTAAAATAATTTTTAAAATACAGAAAATTCTTAATTTTTTAGAAAAATAATAATAAGATATAAATATAAATTATTCATATATAAAATCTAAAAACTAAAAAGTAAATATTATTTTCTCAATTTCTATTTCTCCCCTTTTCTACCACTCACACTCTCTCTCTCCCACACAAATTAAAAAAAATTCTTACCTTCTCTCCACTAATTCTCTTTTTTATCAAACTCTCTCCTACTGACTCTCTCTTATCAAACTCTCTCTAATAAACTCTCTCCTACTAACTCTCTCCCTTAAAAACTCTTCCTCTCCCTCGTCAACTACCACCTCTTTAACATAGTTTTTTAATTTTTATTTTCTTTCCATGTCTCTCTCTCCTCTTCCCCTCTCTCTCTTCTTCCCTCTCCCTCTTACTGCTGCAACCCACAAACTCTATATCTTTCTCCCTCTCTTTTTCCCTCTCTTTCATTCTCTCTTGCTCCATCTCTTTCTCTCTTTCTCTCTTTTTTTCCCTCTCTTTAACTCTCTCTTGCTCCATCTCTCTCTCTCTCTCTCTCTCTCTCTCTTTCACTCTCTTGCTCCATCTCTCTTTGTTTCTCTCTTTCCCTCTCTCTCTTTCTCACTCTCTTGCTCCCTCTCTTTCTCTCTCTCTTTCCCCTTTCTTTCTCTCAGATTACCCATGCTCATCTCGGGCGGGATCGGCCGATCCCGACCCGAAACGAATCGGGTATCGGCCGATCCGGCCGACACCCGACCGAAACCAATCAATAGGTACGGCCGATCCCGATCCGTGAGTGGGATCGGCCGAAACTGCTGACTTGTCTCAGATTTAGTCTCATCTATCTCCAATGGCAGAGGAAAAGAAAAGGAACAAAAAGAAAATTAGTTTTTTTTTTACCCTCATTACGCATTCATCCAATACCTAATCGATCTAATTTTTAAACAAAATAAAAAATAAAAATTTCAATCAAGCGCAGTGCATCAATACCCAACTCAATTTCCTCATAAAACCATTCCAATATAAACAAAGTAGAGTCCACAGGGGCACATAACTATACCTTGAGGGCGGCGGCGCCGCCACCGTAACCTTCGTACCGGACGGCTTGCATGGTCCTCCCGGCCATGGAGCGAGAGCAAGAGGAGGGGCAATTCGGGAAAGTAGGAGGCACCGTAGGAATCTCGAAGAAGGCTTCGGATACTTGTACGAGTTGTAGTGGTAGCGGGTAAAGGGAAATTACGCAAATGTCCTTCCGAGCGTATCGTGTGGGAATCTGCGTCTATGTACTGTCTTTTAATTGCTTATTGAATAAGAAGTGAAGGGGGTGGGTCCTATTCCTATTCTCGCGTGCACGTGGTAGAAAAATTGGGATTTCGTGTTGAATGGTGCATTGCTGGTTCATATCAAGAATCTGATGCAATATAAGGAATAAACGGGGAAATATAAGCAATACATTGACTTTTTAACTATAAAAAAATATTAGTAGATTTTTCTTTTAACATGTTATTGTGTGATCGATGTTATGCACTATTTTACCTTTATTTTAGAGAAAATAAAGAGATAAAAATTAAGGATAAAATAATTATTTTCCTAGTTTTGTGGGTTGATGTCTACCAAATAGTAGATAAAAGAGGTGTGGGTAAAAATTGGCAATAATTTGAGTTTTAGTGTAATTATCCCTAAATCACACTTTGCAGTTCTGAGATTGATCATAAGTTTGTAGACTAACTATAAGCTAAATAAAGAGGCTAATTCTTTTTGTTATATAGGTTGAACAACTAAATCATATAGCACTCTACAATTTGAGCTTTAATTGCTTTTAGGGGTTGAATGTTGTTATGTTCTCCGGCAATTTATAGGATGATAGGTAGAAGTTAATTTACAATATTTTTCAAATAATAAAAGCAAAGGTAACTATCATGTCTGAAGACCCAAGAGGTAGAATATAATTAAACATTAATAAGCACATAATAGGTTGTGTTATTTATAAATTTCTCTAATTAATACAATAGCGAGAGAGGATGAGCTAAACTTCATTTGGATAACTAATATAATTTGAATTGTACTAAAAATTTTATGTTAACTTCTGAAAACCACTTTCTTTTAACACTCTTTCTGAGAGGTTAGTTTTGCTTCATTGATGAAAAAACAAAAAATTTGTAATTTGGTTTTTATCAATATCACATTTTACTATATATAAATATTTATTATTTGACCTCTACATTTTACTTTTAATGTCTCAAAGATATCCTAATTAACTTTAAATAAATTTGAATATAAATTCAATATTTGTAGAATAATTTTATTTAGGAATAATTCTCTTTTTATCCCCTAAATTATTATTATTTTCCACAATGACTCATTGAATTATTTTTTAGTACAAAATGACCTTCTGAACTATCAAATATACCCTACCTCTATAATGTCATAGGCAGAATAAGAGAAATAGCCAAATTGCTCCTCCATTTTGGTCAACATAAAATTCTCTATTGTGTTACACATGCATATGGGGGCTAATATGTTATATTTTTGTGAAACGACTATCATATAATAATTTATGAATGAAAATAGTTAATAGAAAGGGTGATGTGAGACATTTTTTTGATAGTTCAAGAGACTATTGTGTACCAAAAAATGTTCACGAGGTTATCATAGAAAAATATGGTAGTTCGGATGGTGTAAAGAAAATTATCACTTTTATTTAAAGCACAATGCATATATTATATCTCTATGACGACCTTTATTATTGCATGGCCATCCATGCTCTTAGCCCAGGTCTCTTTTGCCTTCTCAAATGGATGCCTAGAATCCACCATTGTCTTCACTTTTCCTATCTTTTCTCTCTCATAACCACCACCATAACCTCCTCTCTCTCTAGAGAGCCGCCGGAGGACACCGGTCCTGTGGAGTGATGCGTCGAAATGTCCTCTTCAACTAGGTATGAGTAATTTGGGGTTTAATAAAGTATTTAATGTTTCATCCCATTTTCCTTTTCATCTCGGTTTCGTCAAAAATATGGTCGACCGGCATCCTCGTGCTTCCCACCATCGGTCCCAAATGTTTCCCCTCACAGCCCTCGTGCTGGTGATGTCTTTTGTGGACCGTCTCGTCCCCCGATGGAAGCTACACGTGGTAGCCACCCCTCATTTGCTTCGAGCCATTTTTCGGCCATCATCACCGACGTCTCCTCCCCTTGCCACCTCGTGTGCCTTTTTCCTTGGTCAGAATGGGTCAACAAGTGTGTTACCCAGCTATCGGCGGTGGCATTCACCAACAGCCTCCCCTCCTTCTTCCCTCGGCCGGCCTTCTATGGAAGGTGAGGAAGAAGGGGGTGATCTGTGGTTGGGTTGGGCTAGGTACGGCTTAGCCCAGCACAAATTTGGTTGTGCTGCGGCCCAGCCCAATTCTTTGGGTGGGTTAGGCTATAGGTAGCTAGGCCCATATATGTTGTGGGTTGGGCTACAACCTAGCCCAAGTGGCAATCTTCGCTAGTTTGAACTTCGGGCCCAACCTTTGGGTGGGTTAGTGTTGTTCTAACAACCTAGTTGCCCCCCCTCCAACCAAAGAAAAGAAAATTAAAATTAATTTTGGGCACGACGTGACCGGCCATATTATGGCCGGCCTCATGCCCAAGCCGAGCCTAGCAGGTGAGAAAGTTTTCTCACCTGCCGTGACAGGTTTAGGCGTGCCACGTGCACCTAGGCCTCCCTCCCCATCGCCTCTCTCTCTCTCTCTTTAAATCTCTCCCCTTCTTTCTTTCTATATGATTTTTTCTTCCCCCCCATTAAGCTCTCTCTCTCTCTATCCTTAGATCACCGACCTGCTGCTGCCGCCGCCACCATCGCCACCTCCAACCAACGCCGAGCCCCTCCCCGCTGCCCCGGCTCGTCCTCCCCTCCCTTCTTCTTCTCCTCTTCTCTTCTCTTCTCCTTTCTTTCTTTCTTCTTCTTCTTTTCTCCTTTTTCTTTTCTTCTTCTTCCTCGATTCTTCTCCCCATAACTGTGGCAGTGGTCTTATGTGCATTTTTATTATTATTTATTTAGTTAGGTATTTGTTTTCTTAGTTAATAGAATAGATTATTTAGATATTAATTATTTTAATTAATATATAGATATATTCATTGATAAGATTATTATTAATTATAATTAGTAAAATTAATTAGTTTCCTTAACTATAATCATGAGATTTATAGATATACACTAATATTCATAATATATACATTTTAAGTAAGTTTAACAATTTATTATATACTATTGTGTGTAGAATAAGATACTAGTCTTAATTTATTAATTGAGATAGAGTAAAAATTATGAATTAGTTATAATTAAATTTTTGTCTTATATATATATAGCCTTTTATCTTTTATAAAGAAGAGAATAACTCTCTTTATTCTCATTTTGAAACTAGCATTTTAAGATAATACTATATTTATAGTATTAAAATTATATCTATAATATAGGTCTAAGCCATTTAATAAAAATAAAAGAAGTAATTCTAAACTTAATAAACAATCATATTTTAAGCAAATAAAGTCTAATTAGATAAATAACTAACTCTGTATCACCTAAACATTTTCAAAACCTAACCCCATTATTTGAGACCCCGTGGACCTGCTGGATAGATTATCTATACTTTATAACGAGATGATTTCTAGTATGAGTATGCATGAGATAGACTATGATAAGTATTTATGTGATAGATATATGATTAGAGATTACATAGCATCATATCTTTTTTGACTCCTCTTACACCTAAATTCTTGATATGCATTGACTTGTTATAGTATTGGATATATGCACGTGATCTATCACATATGTAATAACTTAGAATTAAAAAAAACATTAATATGGACACGACGTGGCCGGCTACACTATGGTTTACCTCGTGCCCATTGCATGGTGCATGGGGGTGCCATGCACCCCCCCTAATGCCGCTGCTGCAGCTAACCGATTGTGGCCAGCTAGCCACGGCGAGCCCTGGCGTTGCCATAGCCACCGCCTTCCCCCCTCCCCCTACCACCTCTCTCTCTTTCTCTCTCTCTCTCTCTCTCTCTCTCTCTCTCTCTCTCTCTCTCTCGGGTTCGCAGAACTGAGCGCCGGCTAGAGGCCGGCTGTTGGCTGGCCAACAGCAGCTGAGCCTCTCCCCACCGGCCCAGCTCCTCTCTTCCCTTCCTTTCTTCTTCTCTTCTCTTCTTTTTATTTCTTCTTTCTTCTTCTTCCTTTCTTTATGTGATGTTTATGGTCGCTGATATGTGATATCTCGTGGCTTATGTCTGAGGTCAGTTGAGTCTAGTGCGCACAAACAATTGTACACCTATCGTTCACTAAAGCATGCGTGTGGCGAATTATCCTCATATGATTTCTATTAATTGGTAGGGTATCCAATCTGGATGGATATTGATATACCCTTAGCATATGGCAAGGTATAATTATGATTGCGATATCCTTAGCGTATGGCAAGGTATGATTATAATTGCGATATCCTTAGCGTATGACAAAGTATGATTATGATTGAGATACCCTTAGTGTATGCAGGACTATGAGATCAAGTATTGAGTGTTGACTATGCATAGTGGTCTAGTATAATGATATTATTTAGAATCAATATAGATGACTGAGATGTTGAGAAATGCATATGACTTTATTATTATCTGATATACCTGATTATCAAGTGATCATTATGCATCATATGTGGTTGTATTTAATATCATAGTATAGTCATGGTCGGTATGTATTATATGTAGCATATTTGAGAGAGTTATAATGATAGTACGATATAGAGATTTATTTATACATTATCGAGAATTATATAATTGATCAGTTATGACATGATATCTACCATACATTTATATATTATTGGGAATATATTTATATACTCATTCATGACATAATGCTCCTATGTAATTTATATTATCCAGTGCATGATTTACTTTTTTTTTGGCATCACTAATTTGAGGTAAGGTTTATTCACTGAGCCTTTAGCTCATGACTCTTTTTTTATTTCTTTTCTAATCACCTCAGATATATGGTACGTGATAGCGATTTGAGATATCCTGATAAGATATTTTAGAACAAAGATGAGGTGAGTTATAGACTTAAGATGGTATAAAAGATAGTTTATGCAGATATTGAGTTGTACCATTATTGAATATTTGTACTCCATTGTATCAGACGATGAATTGTATAATACATGTCAGATTATATTATATTTGTGTATTAGTGGTTCTAATTGTATCTTGATGGTTTATCGTGGCCTGGGTGAATCCTGCTAAATTATGTAGTGAGCTAGTGTATATTATTGTGGACTTGGATTTTCATATATTAACATGCTTATTTGGTTGATAGTATGTTTTATCTCTGAGATGAATTATGTTGAGGACAAGTGTATCTGTGTGTGGCAGCCTCGCCTGTCCTTTTGCATGTGCCAGATGTGTCATATGGGCGTGTGGGCGTGCATGTGCCTATGCTTGTGCCGGGCGGGGGTGTTACAGTTGTAGTCCTTAGGTTAGTTACAATCCACCATTTTGCATTCTGTCTTAGGTTGTCCCAAATAAATTAGTTGCACTTTAATTTATTTTAATATAATATATTTATTTTATTTATTTATCTTTACTAACTTGAGCCTCAATTATTAATCATCTTTAGATGGTAGTTTTGGTTAGTTATAATATTTATTATAAATAAATGTTAATAAAATAATAATCATATTAAACATGTTTTAATATTTAATAAGTTAATTAAATGTGGTTTATTTTAATTTACTTTCAATCGATAATTATTAGGGGAATAGTGATCATGATGATAATTATATTTAATAATCCTTAATAGTGCGTCATACTGTCAAAATTAATATGCCAACTTTACCTAATTAATAAATGTAAGGATTCTTAGGCGGACATAATCGAAACTCACAATAGCTATACGTGGATTATTTAATTGATTAATTTAAGTGGGCTTATGCTGATGTCTATTATTTTTATTATCGAGGTAGATTTATTATTGTGCAAGGATGATCCACACAGTTGGAGTTGATTAACATTGAAGGGATATTAGGTTAGTAAAATCTCTATAGTATAAGAGTAATGTAATGCTGAAGTGATATTTTACTTTATAATCTTATCGCATTCATATTATGTATGTGTGGATATTAATTTACTAGCTAGCATGATTGCGTTATTTTACTATTTGATAATTATGCATGAATTATTGAGTGTATTCTTGACACACAATTTATGATGATGACCACTGCACCACTTGTAGGTATCACTATGTACTTAAGTCTCATTTCGGTAGTGTCCGTTTACTCGCTCAATCTAAGGTCAGGGGGGCAGAGTGTATATATATTATCTATATTTATATTGGTTAATGCCTAAGGTCATAAGGTCAAGAGAGGACTATTAGGCATCATGTGCTCCGGTTTGAGCAAGTGCAACACTACCGAGTACGGAGACTAAATACTAGGTGATCTGAAATTATGATTAGGAGATAGGGGTCGTAGACCTAGCGGTACTCGATGATGTAGGGTCAGTGAGCCTATGAGCAATGTTCTCTTATTTTTGTTAGATTGTCTATCCCTCCTTGATGTTTGAGATGATGTGTAAACATATGCTTATTATGTCGTGGATAACTCTTTGAGCATGCAATGTTAATTTATGGTTATGGCTTTGTGTGAACTCGATATAAAAGATTTAATAGTTTAAATGATGCATATCATGTATTCTTTTATTAATACGTGTGAGGTGTAAATATAGGCATGTTGCATAAAAACATTATTATGATCATATTAGCATATATATGTATCATATGACATCTGATATCCCCTTTTATACTACTTTTAGACTGTAGATGTGTATACTTGCTAGGCTTTATGTTCACCACCTTTTGGTGAAAATATTTTTAGATCAATAGATGATCCCCAAGTCTGTGGAGGAGCTAGCGAAGATCTGTTTATATTTTCTTCATTTCTTTTATTATTATAAGATAAGTTGTATAGACTGCAACCTCTATATGAGCATTTGTTTGGATGAAGTATATGAATATGTATTTTCAGACTTGTTGCAACCTGTGGTATTTTGGACTTATTTTAATTTATTTTATTTATGAAAATATTGAGTTTTATCTTATATATTATGTATAAATATTGACTAACAGCTCACGTGGAAACCACATAGATTCTACCCACGTGTGAGACATGTATTTGAAGGTGGGTGTTTCACCCTCCTTCCCAAGCGGCAATGAAATAGGCACCAACTTCTTTCTAAAGGTCACCAAATTCAAAAGGGAGGTAAGAGAACTCTATAGGCCTAGTGCTATATCTATTACTTTCCCTTCACACTAAGATTTGGCTCAAACTATCTAATTTCATATGCACACATATTCCTTCCCTTATAGACTTCTCAATCTTGACCAACCAATTATAGTAAAGTTAATATATATCTTTCCCTATGACTAAGAAGGTCATGAGATCGACTTCAACCCCAAACAACATTTATTATTTAATGGTTCGGTAGTGTGGTTGGCTTGGAGAAGTAACTCAACAATGTGACGGCTTAGAGTAGGGCTCAACATAGTATAGTAGAGTTGGTCGATATCATTCCCTATGACCAAGGAGGTTATAAGATCGACTTCAACCCCAAATGACTACTGTGGAGAAAATTGTTTGGTGATTTGGTGGCATGGCTCAATAACTCGACTCGGTTGATGACTCAACAGTGCGGTTGGCTTGAAGTAAAACTGTACAGTTTAGAGCAATTATTCGGCGACACATATAGCTTGACGCATAAACTAGACAGCTTCTATATTAGCTAAATATTGGTGGAGAAAATTGTTTGGTGGAGGTTATAAGATCGACTTCAACCCCAAATGACTACTGTGGAGAAAATTGTTTGGTGATTTGGTGGCATGGCTCAATAACTCGACTCGGTTGATAACTCAACAGTGCGGTTGGCTTGAAGTAAGACTCTACAGTTTGGAGCAATTATTCGGCGACGCATATGGCTTGACGCATAAACTAGACAGCTTCTATATTAGCTAAATATTGGTAGAGAAAATTGTTTGGTGGAGGTTATAAGATCGACTTAAACCCCAAACGACTATTGTGGAGAAAATTGTTTGGTGGTTTGGTGGCTTGACTCAACGACTCAACTTGGTTAATGACTCGACAGTGCGGTTGGCTTGGAGTAAGACTCTATAGTTTGGAGCAATTATTCGACGACGTATATGGCTTAACGCATAAACTAGACAGGTTCTATATTAGCTAGATATTGGTGGAGAAAATTATTTGGTGGAGGTTAAAAGATCGACATCAACCCCAAATGACTATTGTGGAGAAAATTGTTTGGTGGTTTGGTAGCTTGACTCAACGACTCGACTCGATTGATGTCTCGACAGTGCGGTTGGCTTAGAGTAAGACTCTACAGTTTTGAGCAATTATTCGGCGACGCATATGGCTTGACGCATAAACTAGACAGTTTCTATATTAGCTAAATATTGGTGGAGCTTAAGTGTATTTGTGTCTAGGGAGGGTTGATTTTTTGTCCAGCCCATATCTATTCTTCGGGCTCATGAATGATAAAAAAAAAACTTTTCAAGCTTGCTCAAATGTTCTAACCCAATTCTAAGTTGCGGGCCTCGCAAGTAGCAGTTACATGTAAATTACCTAGCTTCGTGAGCAGGACAACATATGATCCAACACAGCAAAGGCAGCTATGATCAAGATGTTGGCAAATTTGCCAGTCCCTACAGAGCCGTGAAACTTACTGGAGCTGCAGCATATTCGGCAAGTCTGCATCCTTTGCGAGATTAAATTTTTTACAATGAGAACATGAGGAGAATCAGATGATGTATAATTCTCCAACCCCCCATCAAGTGTACATTGTACATCATTTCCTTCAGCTCATATAATGGAGTACAAGAGTTTCTGAGAACTTACCCAAAGTTTTAGCTTGCATAAAACTTTATCACCTGCTTTAAATGTATTCACAGTTGAGCCAACCTCAACTCCAGTGATATCCGTTACTATTCAACAGAAGCTGGAAGGAAACTTAATTTCCCACACTTCGGTCCAGGATTATTTGCGACAAGGAAAGAAATGAACCAGCTCTATACTGGTTGCATGATGTCACTGGAGGTCTCAATAAGCATATTCATTAATGGCAAGCATGTGAGGACTATTCAAATCCACACAATATATTTATGTACTAAGCAAAGACTTTTAGTCCATTCAGCTATTCGAATTGAGCATGAAATCTGAAGAGTTAAACATCATAATTATCAATATGTTCTAAAGAAAGAGAGGACTCATCCTCAAGCTGCTCACATCTCAACGATAATCTTACCGGTTGCATGGCCTTCAATACTCTTAGCCCAAGCTTCTTCTGCTCTTCTCAGTGGATGCTTCGAGTCGATCACCGTCTTCAGCTTCCCTTCCTTCACCAACTCAATCAGAAGTTGCAGGTTTTCCTTCCTGCGTTCCATTATCAGTGGTATCCACTGCTTTTTCGAAAAGGTCACCTTCTTGAAGACGAAACTAAGTACCGACCAAAAATGGGGTGTTACGTCTATGACCTTTCCATTGTCACTTAAATTCGGCTCAAACGTCGACCAACCGATTCCGGCGGTGCAGTGTATAACTGAATCATATTTCTTACCAGATGGGCTTGTCAAGCTTGCACCCTCTGGTGTCCTGTAATCAAGCACCTCATCTGCTCCTAAACTCTTCACTAGTTCTACATTCCGAGCGCCGCAAGTAGCAGTGACATGAAGGTTCCCTAGCTTTGCAAGCTGAACGGCGAACAGTCCAACACCACCGGATGCAGCGGTGATCAAGACGTTTCCCGGCTTACCAGTACCGTCGAACTTGGCCCCTGTGTATTTCATTGCCTCGAGGGCAGCCAAAGCAGCAACAGGTAGGCCAGCACCTTCAGCTGGAGAGACTTCAGGAGGTCTCTTGACTGTTTGATCAACCGGTGCCACAGCATATTCGGCAAATCCCCCTCCATTCTGCCATTACAAGAATTAAGTATGAAGATACAAACTATAAATATACACAACTATGGCCTGAGAGAACTTCATGCAAATCACTAGCGAGTTGTCTATCGGCTGGATATGTCTAAGATGCATAAAATAGCTTAGTTTTGAAATAAATAACATGACAGAATTTGTAATTAAATAGTTGGCCTCAATTAAGTCCCATTATTTGTACTGCAGCAAGTAGTGATGTACATAAATAATTTATAATTGTGATTTTTGGCATTGTGTTGTGATGTATTCAATGATAAGAAAACACAAAGCACTTACCCAGAGGCTCAGCATGGAAACAACCTTGTCACCTTCCTTGAAACTGTTCACGCCTGAACCAACATCAACAATCTCTCCTGAAACATCGATTACTGTTCCAAAGAACATTCATAAGCAACTTTGGTGATTGTCTCCAAAGGGATACCAAAAATCCAATTGCAACATGCCATGATTGCCAGAAAACCGAGGCCTTTGAAACTAGTAAGAAGAACACCGCAAAGAGGGGGGAAAAGAGGACACGAGTCAACAGCTACACTAGAGAACAGATCAGCAGGTACCCAACTGAAGCCAATGAAACCGTGTCCAAATCTAAGCCAAGCCTACAACTATAGTTCGACACCAGAATTTAGAATACTAGAGGCATGTAACTTTGATGTAACTATGTATAAAAGGTTGATAACTGGCATTCCACAGTCCTTTTCAAGAAATTACAAGTTGGATTCTGTTTTTGTCTGATGCTGTAACTAAGAAAGGAAATTGTTGCACTTTAATTTAAAAGCAGACGAACAAAAATCTCAACAAGTACACATGTCTTATCTTTAGTGAGATATAACAGTTATGGAATTAAATGAAACTTCATGACTAAAGGAATAGATAAAAGCATGAATAGAATTAAATATTAGTTTCAGCATGATACCTTGGAGCAAATTGCAAGGTAAAGCACATCATAGAATTAGTAGATAACTGCAGAACGTTTTAGATAATCACACAAACAGTTTCCCCATTTCAGTACCTGGTATGAATGGAAATCTAGGAGGCAGAAGAGGTCGTATTAATCCGTCCTGGATTTTCCAGTCAAGTGGATTAATGCTTGCAGCTTCCAATTTTAACAAGACTTCATCTTTCTTTGGTGAAGGAACTGGAATCTCAACATGCTGCATTTAGCATACTTAAAATCATGTAAACTATAAACAATTCCACTTCTAGAACATATGAGCTTGCAACTGGTAGAAAAATACTCGCTTCCTTTTTAAGTAAGCAGCTAAATCTCAAAATCTCTGTATAAAGTCAGCAGTTAAAGCAACAGAGATTACTATACAGATTTCTAACACAAGATTACTTCACTTTGAAAAGCATATTCATAGCTCCTGATCTGTTGCATAGGAAAGAAAAATATAACATCTGAAACTAGAGACTTAAACTAAACATGCATCATCTTAAGGAACGAAAACTAGAAATACAGGACACAGTTCATAAGGACAAAGTAGATTAAAGGATCAAAGTTGCAGAATGTAAGGTCATACACGTAGAGCCTATGGGACGATTAGAAACTAGACAAGCTTGAAGAAAGTTGCAGCAATGAATCATAAGCTTACTAGCTTTTAGCGAACTCACCGTCTACTCTAAAAGGGTAGGGTAAATGATCTCGGTGGCTTTGATCTTTTTATAATTTATCTATGAGTTTCTAGAGGTTATGTATTTTTGGTAGATAGGTTTGCTAGAAATATATTCATGATCTTCTTTCCAATGGCATGCTCTGGCCCATTCCATGGGAGCGACTTTGGATCCAGAATAAACACTTTCCAACAGAATAAACAGATTTATATGTATTTGAATAAATAAGCCACTAGCATCTACATCCAATTTTTAACCTTCTCCCAACCTTATCAAAATAATCACTTACTTAGTTATCATGATCAGTAACTGTGCAATAATCAATTTAGCAAGCATAAGTCATATTCATAGCTCTCATAAATAGAGATTCCTCAGAATCTTATATTTTCATCAGTACTCCATAAACTTGTTGGAAGGTAACATGTTACCATCTCATTAAAGTTGAAACTTTTTTAGACACTCCATAAATGGTTTTTTTAAATATTTAAAAATTTGCATATGACACTCTGCCTTTCAATGAAATTGCAGTTTATACTATACATTTTTACTATTACAAATCAAACTCTATAATTTAGTAAATATATGCAAAAAAAATACATGCCGTTAGATTTGTTAATTAAAGTTAATCAAAATTCTAAGTTAATTTAATTATACTAAGAAGATCATAAAAATACACTCGGTCAAGTTATACTTACTTATATTAAGGGCTTTTGATTCATTGAGAAATAAAATATCTCTAATTAACATAATATCTTCACGGTGTTAGTTTAAATTAAACTCACGGTGTTTTCTATACATATTTACTAAATTATAGAAATTAGACTTACAAATAATAAAAATATAAGGTGTAAACTATAATTTCGTTAAAATATAGGGTGTTATATGTAAATTTCCCTAAAATTGATAATTTTTTAATAGAGGATCGGATCTTAAATAGATGTTGACCAAATTTTAAACGAATTATAATCTTTTATTTAGATATAATTAACACAAAAATATTTAGAGTTTCACAAAAAATAAATTTTTTTGTATGTCAAATATATATATATATATAATTAGAGAAATTAATTTCTACAAATAATACATAATGCATCATTAGTAATAATATCAATATTCACTATTTAAATAAGCAAACTAAAAATTATAAATCATTCAAAAAAAATATGCGGGTAAATAAATATCCGATATCCGTATCCGAATCCAAAAATTATATCCGAATCTATAATTGGATAGAAATTTTTTATCCGAGTCGAATAGTGAGTCGGGTTAAAGTTAATTCGACCTGTAATGGGATAACGGTAAGTATCCTCCCTTAATATTAGACATGATCAAATGGCCTAGCCCGCCCGTGCCCGGCTCGACCCGGCCCGGTTTGGACCGGGCTAAGCCCGGCCCGGACCCGGTTTAAGCCTAGCTCGGCCCGAGCTCGAACTACCCATGGGCGGCACGGGCCAGCTCTTTGCCCGCCGCCCGACCCAGCCCGAAAGCCCGCCCGTTTGGCCCGCAACTAAGCCCGCCCGTCTGCTACAATACTTTGCCCTTCTGCTACAGTGCTTTGCCATTGCTACAGTAAAAATATTTTGGTATTATACCATTTTGCATTATTTTAAGCACACATTTAAAAAATTTTAATTTATTTTAATTTTTTTAAAATGGAGGAATATAAATATATATTTTTTAAAATAAGCTAATAGTTAAAAAATTCTAAAAATAGCTAAAATATGGGTTGGGCCAAGTGATTGGTGGGTCAGGCCGGCCCGGCCCGACCGGTTAGCCCGATCTCTCACGGGCCAACGGGCGGTAACGGGCTAGACTATTCTAGCCCGGCCGAATCCGGCCCGGCCCGAGTGATTGGTGGGTCGGGCCATGGACAAATACTTAATATAAACTTTTTACTTGGGTCGAAATATCAAGAGGCTGTCTGAACAACTCAACTTCCTCACAAAAGCCATTTCGATATAAACAAAGTAGAGTCCGCTGAAGCAAATTGGGAGGAAAAGTTGACCTTGAGGGCGGCAGCGCCGCCACCGTAGCCGTCGTACCGAACCGCTTGCATGGTCCTTCCGGCCATGGAGTAGAGGAATAGAGAGGAAGGGGAAGGGGAAGGGGCTATTCGGGAGAGGCACCGTAAGAATCTCGAAGAAGGCTTCGGATACTTGTACGAAGAGCACTGGTAGTAGTAAATATATATAAAGCGCTGCCATTTGTGTCGAGTAAAGTAAATTACACAAATGAGCTTTCATGCGTATCGTCTGGGGAATGCCAAAGAGGGGCATTCTGGGATGACGGAGTTCAAACTTTGATTTTCTTAACGCATCTCCATCACGTGAAAAGCTCGAGCCAAGAGCCCGACGCACTCTCTATTTATTAAAATAATAATATAATATATATATATATATATATGTCATTTTAGTATTATTAATTTTTAATAAAAAAATATAGTTAAAAAACTCTCATGGAAATCTTTAGAATATAGTTAATATCTAATATTTTAAATTATTAATTTTTTAATTAAACGCATTGAAATTACATTACACAAAATGAACATCGAAATAAACATTACACGTCATACTAAAATATTAAAATTATATTACACAAAATAAGCATAAATTAATATTAAATAATAAAAATAATAAATATTTAATAGTCTGATAAGTAGAAATATAATTTTTAATATAATTTTTAATATAATTTTTAATATAATTTTTATTTCATGTCATATGTATTTCATGTATAATATATTTCATGTATGATATATTTCATGTTTGATGTATTTCATATCTAATGTATTTTATATCTGATGTATTTTAATATTTAGTATTTACGTTAGAAAATAATTTTGAGTCATTATATTTTAGGACACATCGATTTTAAATAATAATAAAAATATTTATTTTATAAATAATAAAAATTTTAAAATTTAAATTAACTCAAAAATAATTAATATTAGACTTGTTTTAAATGTCTCGATGAGATCTTTTCCAACAGTACTATTTTTGTTAAAAAACGATTAGTAAAACTAAGTATATTTTTAGTTTAACTAACTAAATTTAATAAAGAATACAGATGAAATTAAAATATGGAGCTTATAATAGAGCTCAGAGATGCTCTTAATGAATAAAATTGGTGACGGGGATTAGTTATTTGTGAAACAGTAACCAATTAAAGTTTTTGTTTGTGTTTATCTTTAGCTGTGAAATGATATCTGTACTTAAATTTGTATAACTTGGGTTATCTTATCTCAAATCTTTATTCTTATTTTTGCGAGCTAGAGAATATTATTTTTCACAATCATAAATTGCATGATAACAAATCTTGATATCAGATAATAGTGTTCCTTTGATTCAGATTGCAATATGACATGTCATAATTAATCATGCAACTAATAGCTTCGATGGTTTGATAGTTGAGATGAGACGCAAATTTCCAACTTTGTGGCACGTCGTTGATGTAGTTAAATCTAAGGGTGTAAACGAGCCGAGCTTGATCGAGCCCGGCTATAATCAAGTTTAGATTGAAATTAATTTTGAGCCTATCTTTGTCAAGCTTGAATTGAAATAATTTCAATCCTAGCCAATTTCGAACTCGAGCCAATTTTGAGCTTAATCGAGCTATTCAATTAGTAATTTCAAGCCTTATCAATTTCAAATCATTTTCGAGCCTAAGCAAGCTTGAATTAATTTAGGCTTGAATCAAGCTTGAAATAAAACCTAATTCAACTAGAAAGATATAAATATTATCAAAATATAAATTACAAGCAATAAAGATAAATGGGTTAAAAAACTACAGCCAACCAAAATATAAATTACAAGTAACAAAGATAATTATGTTAAAAAACTACAAGCAACCAAAATATAAATTACAAATAATAAAGATAATTGTGTCAGAAAATAATGGCTGAAATTCTGAATGAGTAAAAGGGTTTTAATCTGATGGTTCATATTAGTTTGATATTACTCATATATATATTCAAGCCTTATCGAGCCGACTTAATCGAGCCGACTCAGGATCAAGCTTGGCTCGAATTTAATTTCGAGCCTAGCTTTAATGATCAAGCTCGGCTTAGCCTATTTTTGAGCCGAACTCGAGCCGAGCTCGAGCCTGCTCGATTATTTTGACGGCCCTAGTTAAATCTTCTACCATAGTAGATGGACTTTATTTACGTGGAGTTAGATGTAAAATATTAGGTAGGAAGAAAGTGTCATATTTGATCATTATTTATTAAAAAATTTAAACCCTTACTAATTGAAAATTCTAAACCTTTTGTTGATAATTCTAAACCAAGGTTTCGAAACTCGGTATCGAGATTGGGATCGGCCGTTTGGAAAAACAATACGTATCGGCCGTATCAGCCGTATTGACCGCCTATATAGGATAGGACTATTTTAATTAAATAAAATTCTAAATATTATTTAAAAATATTAAGAAATTTCTAAAAATTTAGAAAAAATTATAAGAAATAAGAAATAATAATTACTCATATATAAAGCCTAAAAATTAAAAATCTCTCTTCCTCTCTCTGTTCTTTCCTATCCCTATAACTGTTAGTCTGAAGTATCTATTCTCTCCCACACTTTCTCTTTTTTTTTCTATCTTTCCCTCTCTCTCTCTCCCTCACCCTTTCTTTTTTTATCTTTCCCTCTCTCTCCCTCACTCTCTCTTCCTTTTTACCTCTCTCTCTCTCTCTCTCTCTCTCTCCCACTCTCTCTTTCTCTTTCCCTCTCTCCCTCTCTCTCTCTAGCAGCACACCTGCGTTGGTTTCGGCCTAGACCGATCCCGATCCATTTTGGCCAATCCCACTCGGGATCGATTGAAACTGGAAACTATGTTTTAAACCTTTCCTAGATGAAGAACACTACACACTACTAATAAGACTTTTTACAAACTGAAAGACAGAACTGGCTTCTTTAGTATATGGTCTTACTAAAAGTCAATAAGAGAACAGTTCTAAGTGGCATGACTTTGAACTCTTCCTTTCCAGACTTTGATTGCTCATCCAGTCCAGCGGATCATTTGTTTACGTGGTAATGGGATGTGCTAGAACTCTTTTGCCTCTCCTCCTCAACGCATGCATAAAAAATATAAATTTAATGTGGAAAAACTCTTATAAATCAAGGGCGAAAAAACTATGATGTAAAACCAAGCATTATAAATATAGCAGCTACAAAAATACTTAATTTTATGACTATGACTTTATGTGAACTTGATATAGAGAATATTTAATAGTTTAAATGATGCATGTGATATATAAATATGAGCATGTTGCATGAAAATATTACTATGATCATATTAGCATATATATGTATCATATGACATCCTCTTTTATACTATTTTTAGTATATAGATATGTATACTTGTTGGGCTTTATGTTTACCATCTTTTGGTGAAAATATTTTTAGATTAGTAAATGACCCCTGAGTCTGTAGAGGAGCTGGCGAAAATCTATTTATATTTTCTTTATTTATTTTTATTATTGTAAGATAAGTTAATTAGATGGACTATAGCCCCTGCGTAGGCATTTATTTTAATGAGGTGTATAAATATATATTATGATATTTTGGACTCCTTTTAGCTTATTTTATTTTATAAATATATTAAGTTTTATCTTATATATTATATACAAATATCGACCACTACTCTACTAGTCTTCAACGTAAAGTTTGATTTCCTTTTAACGCACGCATGAAGAGTTTTGACCAACCACTACTAGTCTTCAATAATCAACAAAAGTTTTGTTCCTCTTATGAAATAAAAGGTGACGATAGTACTGTGAGATGGCACTTAAACTCACAGTATGCATGAGTCTTGGGAAATAGATAACTTGGGTATCTTATCTCAATCTTTATTCTTATTTTGCGAGCTAGCTATAGAATATTATTTTTTATATTCTTGGTATCAGATAATAGTCTTCCTTTGATTCACGCAACTAATAACCTCAACAGTTTGGTTAAATGTAGTTAAATCTTCTACCATAGTTGATGGACTTTATTTACGTGGAGTTAGATAGGAAAAAACAATGGTGGTGAGAAAGGGTCATATTTGAGCATCATTTATATCATTAATTTAAAACAATATCATGGTGAACATCCAACAAAACAACACAGATAATTCATTTAGTATTGTTAACAAATACAATTCAAACACTAGATAATGATTCAACATTCAAAATATATACAATATCACTGATTCAACACAACTCAAATACCAAATCAAGGATTCAATGTTACAAATACAACAAATTCCAAACATCAAATCGGTATTTAAATATCACTTATTGTTCATAGGTTGATATTTTGATAAGATCTAAACAAAAATAAGTTTGACAGGCAAAAGATTTACAACGAAAGTAGATTCTAGACTCTTCACAAGTCGCACTTAGGAATATATAGACGCTCAAATGAAAAAAAGAAAAGAAAAGTATAGGTATCATAAGATACAAGAGTAGAATATACTGAAAGTTCAACAAGAACATGATCAATTCCCTATTAGCTAAAGGGGCACAAATTAATCTCCAAATCTTCATAAAAAAGGAACACCAAGAGGCTTCATGCATCACGGGCCCAAAGAACTAGATAGGAGATGAGGAGAGGAGACGCCTAAAGCAAGCAAATGAAGGGATAGAACTAAATTGAAAATAAGATGCTAGTTTGCGGCGAGCATTCAAATAGTCTCATGAGTTTTCTCCCCTACTAAGTCACGCTTATAAATATCATTTTGACTTTTTGTGAGAGATGTAAATAAGTCGAGCTTGGGCAATTGAGCTAGGCTTAGTTCAGCTAGATGAAATTGTTGGAATTGGCTCAAATTCAATTCCAACAAAATTCAGCATGTATCAACATTTCTGTACCGCACGTTCGAACAGGCCCTGGGGGCATTCAAACGTGGGCTCTAGACAGAGAACAGTCTGTGATGCAGGCGTTTGAACGACCTAGCCGTGTTCGAACGCGAGCCAACCCGAGAGTAGTTGTTTTTGTAGGCGTTCGAACGGGGAGTCTGCATTTGCACTGAGCGTGTTCGAACACGCCCCGCAGGCGTTCGAACGCCCCTTTGGTTCTACTGCTTTGATATTGGACGCGTTCGAACGCGCCCCCAAGGTCGTTCGAACGCAACGCGAAAAAACTCAATCTAAATCGGCCCTATAAATAGAAATGTTGGGTTTTAGGATTTGATGTGGGCATTTTGCAAGAGAGAAAAACTTGTAGAGGAGAGCCACTATTGTTTAGAGAGAGATTAGAGTTGTAAACTCTTTGTATTTGAATATTTGCATAGTGGATTGAAGATTGCTCCGCCCGTGGACATAGGCACATCGTCGAACCGCGTAAATCGTGTCTCTCCCTCTTTTCTCTTTATGGTTTGCATTGATTTGGTATTCATATTTGTGATTACCTTGGGTATTTAAAGTTCTCTACAACTAGCATCTTGTATTTGGAGTTCTCATATTGATATTGATATTAGCTTTGCTAATATTTGGTTTGCCCCAAATTATTGCTATTCTATTTGGATTTGTTTGAGGGTGAAGGGTTTTGCTTCCGCTTCCCTCACCCATTTGGGTATTTGCACAACAGAAATATCAAGCCAACTCAGATCTAAAAACCTTAACTCCATTAGGTTAAGCTAATAAAGCCAATTTAATGCATTTAAAGGGAAGGATAGCTATAAGGGCATATATACTCTATCAATTTTTTGATATAGGATTGAAAAGTTAAAGATTCTCCATGAAAAAATAGCAAATAAATAGAGTATGCATGTTAGGATTTGGAACCTAAGTAGGCTTTTATATATATATATATATATATATATATAATTATATCACACACTATATATTATGCCTATATGAGCAAAGCTCCAGCGAGACGACAAGCTTTTTTTAAAGCCCTATTTGGCTTTTTTTAAAGCCCTACTTGGCTTATTTTCGACAAATCCTTTGCTTCCAAGTGGCAATTATTTTCAGTGGCAATTATATAATAAACCCTCCTTTATTTTGCCACTAGTTTGTGGTTTATTCAAGATTAAATCTAAGGATGTCTTATGAGTAACTGAAGTTAGATAGATACAATATGCATGTTCAAATTGTAATTACTCATATTTCCCTAAAGAGTGATACGAACCGGCTTGACCCGATTCGAAATAGATTTTGGACAAAATTAAGCACATAGCTTACAAGGACGATTCCAGATGATTTAATAGTTATATCCTTCTAAAATCTAGATATGTTGTCGCTCTAGAAGAGAGCTTTCTAATGAATCTAAGATATCTGGGTTAGAATGGTTAGATCTAGAATTCCCAACTAAATAGCGGACGAAGGTCTGGATAAATTGTACACAATCCAAGAGGAAGAGAAGACGAGGAAGAGGAGGTTGGCCCTTAGGGACAAGAGTGGTGCAGCAGATAAGAGAGATTAGGAGCTGAAGGAGATCTTGCCAACAGAAGAGATGATGCTAGTTGGTGAAAAAGGAGTGAGAAGTGAAGGAATCTGAGTTTAACCAAATTAATATTTTTGTCCTTATCTTTTTACTGTTGATCGCCTTTATATTTCTAGGAGTAGATAATAGTGTAGAAACATTCCGATCTTTCAAACCCTAGCCACCCTACTTTACGATCGTCCACCACCATCCTTGGCTGTCCGCCACCCTTCGATGCCCGCGCCATCAGAGTGAGACGAACTTGTGTGCGACTCGCTAGCGACATGAGCCGGACCCGTGGGCCAATGTCCACGTTACCAACCTTGACCGTGAGGTCACTTGGCCTGTGATGACAAGCCACATTCTAGGATCCAAGCTCGGACCGTCAAGCTTGATTTTCCAAAATTCTCTAGAGGAGACCCGCTATATTAGACCTATCTAGCGGAGCAGTTTTTCATATACCATGGCACGCCCAACCACCAAAAGGTCAAACTAGCCTCATTCCACTTAGAGGGCGTGACGATTAGGTGGTACCGGTCGACTAAGCAGACTTGACCATTTGAGTCGTGACAGAACTTTGTGGATGCGATTTGCGCTTGGTTCAGTCTGACCCAGTACGAGGACTTTCAGACTATGTTGACTAAGCTAACTCAGTCAACAACAGTTCAAGCTTACTGGGAGGAGTTTGAGCGGATTTGCAACCAGGTCACTAATTGGTCTGATTCGGCCCTGAAGAGTACCTTCATTAGTAGGCTTAGGCCTGACATTCAAGCTAAGGTCAAGGCTTTGAGGCCCACTACTTCTGACGAGACATTCTACTTAGTTATTCTGATGGAGTCCACGTTGGATCACCTGAACCAAATCCGCAAAAAGGAGAGAAGAAAGACAGCCCAAGCTTATAGCCCACTAGAGAAGGCATCTGCCCTGACTCAACCTGCACTGACGACTCCGCCTAATCGACAAATGATCTCGTGTCGCTTTGTACCTAATGACTTAGAAGAGTGCCGAAAAATGCAAGCGTTAGCCAGCCACGTCATGTTCCTAAGCGGACTCGAGGAAGATGAACTCGAATTCACTAATTAGCACGACAAGTTGTATGGGTACAAGAATAGTCACCTTGAGGACAAGATGTGGGAAGCATGGTAGATTGTTACAATCCGACCACATCGAGTAGAGTCAAGTTAGTTAGTTTGCTTTATCTTATTATTTGAATTTTAAATAAATCAGATAAATTGCATGTGGATCCGATCCACTAGATATTTTTACTCATATAAATAGGAGTGGATATGTATTGATAATGATCATTGAAGGAATTTGAGTTTAGCCAAGTTAATATTTTTTGTCTTTATTTTTTACCGTAGTCGTTAGATCGCATTTACCTTTTTAGGAGTAGACTATAGCTTTAGAAGCATCCCAATCTTCCAAATCCTAGCCACTTCCTCCACCCTTGGCCGTCTGCCACCCTCCAACAACTGCCACAATATCGGTTAATTACCGTTCTACCCTATTTGACCTTGTTATACTATTTCTATTAATATCTTTTCATCTAGATGTTGGATTCTAGTGAAACTAGATCCATTATAACTCTACTTCTAAGGCTACCTCCATGTAAATTTTTACAACTTTTTTAAATCCAGATTGTTCCAGATCTAGTTCATAACATGTCGCAACCCAACCCATAATAGAATTGGGTTGGGAGCCCAACTCACCACAACTTGGGTTGGGCTGCCTACAGCCCAACCAAGTCTATGATGGACTGGTTGCACCTAGCCCAACCCAACCACACATCACCACCCCTTCCTTCCTCTCCCAAAGTAAGCCGAGAAGGAGAGTAGTGGCTGCTGGTGAACACCAACGTCAGCAGCTAACACAAACGGCCAAGGGAAGAAGACATCATCGGTGATAGCCAAAAAATAGCTAAAAAGATGATGAGGGGAGGCTACCACATGTAGCCTTCATGGGGGTAGGGGGGTTGTGATGGTGGAACGGCTCACTAAGGGCATCATTGGCAAAAGGGTAGTGAGTGAAATAATTTGGGACCAATGAGGGGAAGCATGAAGTAGTTGGCGGACCGAATTGCCAACGAAACTAAGGGAAGAAAAAGTATAAGAAAACATTAAATACTTAATTTAATACCTGATGGAAGGTAACATTTCGATGCATCATTTCACGAGGTTGACGTCCTTTGGTGGCTTTTTAGCATGGCAAGAGAGAGAAGGTTATGGCAGTGGTAACGAGAAAGAAAAAAGAGGAAAAAAGAAGAAGAGAGGGATGAGAATGATGTAGGGGAGTGGGGCACATGCCCCTCACGTGCGCAAGATTTTTATTTTATAAACTTGGTATGGATTGTTACACCAAGACTTGCGAAGGATGCCATGGCTCGACCAAATGTAGCCAATGCCGCCCATTGTTTGGTGCTCGACCAATTAGTTCAGCGCTAGGGACTAGACTTACCCGCAATCCAATGTGGAGTTAGGTTCGGACCAAGTCACACTTGCAGGTTGGCTTGTTGAGGCTTTGGCATGTTGGGGGTCAAAGGAATCAACCGACCAAATCAAGAAATAGCTTAGTAGGCAATGATGACCATATGATCGGAACATCAAGGTATCAAATCCTCAAAATCTTTCAAATCTTCAATGTCCTCAATCGATGGCTCGGGTGGTGGTTGGTGATGATCGACGATCGCTTCAAGATTCCTAGCTATCGGTGTGGGCAGCAAGGCTCCTTTGATGGTGATGTATGTGTCAATGGTCCTTTATCATGTGGTGGAGGTGCCCTCGGTGCGGGCTCAGCCCCCGTTATCGTGGCTTGATCTGGTTTGGTGGCTGCACTTGCTTTTGCTAGCGTGCTACCTTAGTGGTTCATCCCGAGGGTGGTACGGTCTCGCATGTGTCCAGGAAGGCAATGATTCATGTCTGCAAGGGTTACTTTTGCCATCATTTGCAATTGACTAGGCACTCCATGGGATGTCACGGACATGGAGGAGATGGCATTTTTTATGGTGCCGTGTGGTCCATCTCTATGTTTGTTTTGCTGCCCTCATTCTAGTTGTAGTTATGACGGTCTGAAAAACATTGGCTCTGATACCAAATTGATATGAACCAGCTTCACCAAATTCAAAATAGGTTTTGGATAGAATTAAGCATGTAATTGGCAAGGATGATTTTGAATAATCGGACCATTGGATTCTCCTGAAATCAGGATATGTTATCATTCTAAAAAAGATATTTCCAACAAATCTAAGATCTTTAGGTCCGAATGGTTAGATATTGAGTTATCAACTAAATAGTGGACAAAGGTCTGGATAAATTATGTACAATCCGAGAGGAAGAGAAGATGAGAAAGAGAAAGGTGTCCTTTAGGGACAAGGGTGGTGCAGCAGGTGAGTGAGATTAGGAGCTGGACAAGATCTTGCTAATGAAAGAGGTGGCATTGGTTGGTGGAGGAGGGAGAAGTTGTAGCCGTCAACTAAGATGAGAACGGAGATAAGGGAAACCAAGTTTAATCCAAATACTTCATAGCTGACTTAGAGATAAATAGAGTCCGAATCGAAAGATACTTTGAATAGAAAAGTTGTAGATCATGACATTATCAATCTATCCAAGTGGTTTTATAATATTCAAATATTGGATAAATATCTTCTGAATATTTTCTTGAAATTGCATAAAAATTAACTAAACTGAACTTAGCTAATTAAATAAACTCAACCTACTTAGACTCTAACAAAACCACCTACATAAGTAAAATAAATAAGATATCTAAACTCAATCCATCAAGCTCAATGTCCTCTTAATGTGATCTAATATGACCTGGTTCGTATAAAAAAGAGAAGCAATGTATAACTCTTATAATTAATCATCACTCTCCTCTTCGCCACCAAAACATTCATATGAGCAGCTAGATTCAAAGCTCTTTGAGGCTAGACCATCCAAACAAAATCCATCCGGATAGCTATTACATGCCAGAGATCTCCTTCCCTTTCCTCTGGTAGTATTGATGTACCAGGAGGATCCCATCTCAAGTCTAATGGCGACTCCATTAGTTATGACCTTCCCCATGTCCATAGGTAGCTCAACTTGATCAGACAACTCAAGATTACTAGCCTCCTCGCATCCTCCATGTATTAAATGGTCTTCTCACTTGTCACAAGTAGGGAGATCTATTGGTACTATTCTAGTACTTTTTCCCTAACTCTAAACCAATAGTAAACAAACCCTTGGATCTATGCCTATGAGATTGTTCCTTGGTAAGCTCAAGAGGGGACTTTCCCCTTGCCTTTGTCGCTTGTGGCATGCATACCTTTATCATACTCCTTCCCGTCACCTACATGCCTCTACTGATGTGGGCATTCTCTTTGCTCATCACATGGCTCCTTAAAACCATCCTCGTGTACGTGACCAGCTCTACAGCAAGGTCTATCCTCCTCCCCATCCCCAATTGCGCAAACTTTCGGTGCCCCTAAGTCTTCTTAGATATGTTGCTTTCCTAGTGCCCTAAGTTCTTCCTACGGCCATTCCTGATATCTGCCTGCCTCTAACCCTTGTTCAAACTAGTCTATAATTCTTAAGCTCTTCCCGATCTATTCTGCCCCTACTTGACTGGCTACCTCTTGCTCTTCTAGACCATATACCATAGTCCATAGGTAAAACATGCTTCCTTCTCAACCCCCAAATTCCCCAATCCTTGGTGCACTATCTACTCTGCCCGGCCTTTTAGTGTGTCACCCATCTCCATCCCAATCTTCTTGGGACTTGTAGGTCAATTCACCATTCAGTGACCAACTCTACCATAGTGAAAGCAAGAAATAAGGATGCTTTAATAAATCACTTGTCACTCTGATCAAAGCTCCTTAGGCGCCAACCAAAGAACTATCCTCTATATCAGAAACTAAGAAACCATCAATGCTCGTCCTCGTCCAAAGCATAGGCATGTTGTTCTTTGGCATAACATATGGAATGCCTTTTCCAAGAAACTAGCCAAATAGGGATAACTTCCACCTAGCAAGGCACTTCTCTAGCACGGGAGGGTTGATGATGACACCGTCTTCAAGTTGCTCCATGATCCTCAACAAGATCTCATCTAGAATGTGACCTTGAGCTAGCTTGTTGCAACTGCTTTTGGTCACCCTGCTCCTTCTGACGGCCCCCTTTCTTTCTTACACTAGGGTCGCTCAATCTCACTAGACGAGACAGGCTGTGAGGGCAACTCCTTCCCGCTATCTTTTGCAGGCTTAGATGATGAGGCCCGCTTGGAATTTCGTGTGGTATCAAGGATTTGATGCAATATAAGGAATAATGAGGAATCATTGGAATCATGTAAAGTTGCTTAAACTAACAAATAAGAATATTTACAAATTACAGGGGTTATTATATTTAGAGCCCTCCCTATTTTCATGTAGACCCACTTTGTTTTTGGCACATTGACCTTTTAATTATGAAAACAAATTATCTATAGATTTCTCAGTTAATATATTAGTGTCTTGCAATTAATATTTTGCCCTCTAAAAACTATTGCACCCTTATTTTAGAGAAAAGAAAGAAAGAAAAGTTGAGAATAAAAGAGTTATTTAATTTTTTTTCATTAACATTATCAGATGGCTTGGCTCAACAATTTGGTTCAGCTTAGTTGTAGCTCAGTGGTAGTGATTTGAAATAATAGTTCAGTAATATATCTATAGATAATTGGCTTTTTGTTTATCCCATATCTAGCATTTGAGCTCTTGAATAATCAAATCTAGTCTATTGGCCGAAGACCCACTCTATGTTTATGTTTGTTTCTCACTTAGCACTAAAGGTGTAGTAGCACTTCGAAATACATGGGACAAAAAACTATTGTTAATATACCAAAGAGAGATTTCACACTGATGCATGGTTAAACTTGTCAAATAAATTTTAAAAAGAACTTGTCAAATAAAAGAAATAGAAAAATTCTCTTTGTACCATTATTTATCCAATATTATGTTTTCTGTTAAAGATAATGAAAAGTTATGACATCCTAATTAAACCATAAATTAGGAGAGTCAAAACTTCTAACCTCTCAATTTGGGTGTTTCAATCATGAGGATACCAAATAAGAGGCAACTTAATCAATAATAGGTTAAAGTTAACTTTTGATGTTTTTTAAATAATAAAAGCAAATGCACGGATCATATTGTGAAGGTCCAAAAGGTAGAATATAAATTTTGACGATAATAATAGCATAATGGATTGTGTCATTTATAAATTTCTCCAATTAACATAATTGGAGAGAGAATGAGCTAAACTTCCTTTAGATAACTACTATAAATTTGAGTCACTGAAAAAAACTTTTAACACTCTTTTTGAGCTATTGGTTTTGCTTCCTTGATGAAAAAAAAGGAAAATTTATAATTTGCTTTTATCACCATTCATATCCTAGATGAATATTTACCATTTGAATTCTATATTTTGCTTTTAATGTCTCAAAAACACTATAAATTGATTTTAAATAAATTTGGATTTAAATATGATATTTCTATAATGATTTTATTTTGAGAACAGTATGAATCCAAGTTATGATCTGATATCAATTGAAAATCTTAGGCTAACCCTGATCTAGAAGATAACAACCTACAACGGAAACACAAATATAGTCTAATAACCAAAAATAGAGATCAAAGAAAACACAAACAAAGTTTATATGGAAAACCCCAAACTTAAATAAACCATGGATCTTTTTAATTAAGATCAAATCAACAACTAATAATGTGTAAATACAAATCCCACTTATAGACCGCTCGTTGAATAAAACAACTAATTTTTAAATTCTCTTGCTCGCCAGAACCATAATAAATTGCTTTTCATAATTGCTTAATTCAATCTCATTAATCCTCGAGATCATTTCTGTCTTAGTGCCCCTAACGAGGCAATTACTTTTTCAAGATGGACTTAATAGCAATGATAAAAAAGATTCAAAGAACCCCCCACAAAGTTATATATATATATATATGAGAAAAACTACCTGCAAATCATTTTATGTTGGACTTGGATAGGTCATCTCTAGCTCCAGCATTCAGATACTCCCTAGTTTCATGCTCTTTGCCAAAAGTGTTTGAATGTTTGAGCATTTGTTCGGACGACCGAGTAGATAATTGAACGTAGAGCGATGGTTCCAACACACAGATTTTTTTTTCATATTATATAACCGTCGTGATACTATTTGAACACTTCAAAGACGATCTTCATACTATCTAAAATATTATAAAATCATTCAAATACCTTTCCAGTCTTATAAATTGTGGTAAATATAATTTCAAGTCTTTTATAATCATGCTCATCCAAAATATTCTAAATACATCCAAATAGAGTTTTTTTTTGGCTCAAATTGCCAATACAAAAATCTAACATATTTAAAGCACAATGTTCAATAATGCAATTTCTGAGCATATATTACATCTCTATGATTACCTTCCCACTTGCATGGCCATCCATGCTCCTAGCCCAGGCCTCATCTGCCTTCTCAAATGGATGCCTGGAATCCACCACTGTCTTCAGCTTCCCTTCCTTCACTAACTCAACCAGAAACTTGAGATCCTCCTTCCCAAGTGCCAATGAAATAGGCACCAACTTCTTTCTGGAGAAGGTCACCAAATTCAAAAGGGAGGTGAGAAAACTCTGTAGGCCTGGAGCTACGTCTATAACTTTCCCTTCAGCACTGAGATTCGGCTCAAAAGTGGACCATCCAGTTCCATATGCACAGTTTATGATGTAATCATATTGCTTGCCTGATGGACTTCTCAAGCTTGCACCTTCAGTTGTCTTGTAATCTAGCACCTCATCTGCTCCCAAGTTCTTAACCAATTCTAAGTTGCGGGCACCGCATGTAGCAGTTACATGTAAATTACCTAGCTTTGCAAGCTGGACAGCATATGATCCAACACCTCCAGAGGCAGCTGTGATCAGGATGTTGGCCGATTTGCCAGTGCCATCAAACTTAGTACCTATGCACTTCAGTGCATGCAGAGCAGTGAGAGCAGCTATAGGCAGACCTGCCGCTTCGACGGGAGAAACTTCGGGTGGCCTGTGGACTGTGAAACTTACAGGAGCCACAGCATATTCAGCAAGTCCACATCCTTTCTGAGATTAAATGTGTTACAATTGAGAACATGAGGAGAATCAGATGATGTACACATTATCTGTAATTAGTTATCAAAATAACAAAATTTTAAATGCATGCAATTCCAATCTTTGCACGTGCTCTAATATCTGCATACCTGCATACACGTGCAGAGAGAGAGAGAGAGAGAGAGAGAGAGAGAGAGAGAGAGATGTACTATTAATCTGTTTGTATTGGTATACTAGAGAGTCAAAGTTGGATAAAGCTTCCAAAATGACCCATTCAATTGATAGTGGTTTGAGACTTTTAAACTACCTATTACACAAATTCCATATGCTCTGAAGGTCTCTTTCCTAGTACTAAGTGTATATTAGCGCTAGTATGCTAAATCTTAGTAAAAACAATTACTAATCCAATCAAATGATCATATGTACCAAAATTCAGTAGATTTGGCTATGCTTCATGTAACAACCCAATTCCAAAAAAAAAGAATTTTGCATGGCACGATGTAGCCGGCCTCGTGCCATAGTTGTTGGCGCAGGCTGGGGGTGCCACGCGCTCCTAGCCGCTGGCCCGGCCAACTAGGCCGGGCCAGCTAGCTCCGGTGGGCCCGCCGGCACCGCAGCCGCAGCGTCGACGTCCCCACCGTCTCTCTCTTCCCCTTTATAGCTTTATAGTCCTCTCTCTCACTCTCTCTCTCGCTCACACCTAAGCTCAGGCTCGTCGAAGCCGAGCCGCCGACGAGAGGCTAGCCGCTGGCTGGCCAACAGCGACCGGTGCCCTCCCCACCGGCCCAGGTTCGCACTTCCCTCCCCTCCTCTCTTTCTTCTCTTCTTCTCTTCTTCTTCATCTCTTCTTCTTCTTCTTTCTTCCTTTCTTCTTCTTCTTCCTCAGTTGCTTCTTCTCTTCTTTGTTTTCTGCAACAATGCTAGGCTCGGCCCAGCACTGTAGCAGGCCAGTGCTGGACCAAGCCCAACACTAGTGTAATAATCCTTATTTTTATTATTTATTTATTTAGATATTTCTTTCTTAATTAATACAAATAGATTTAGACATTAATTATTGGATAATAATATATATTCATCAATATGATTATTGTTGATTATAATTAATTAATGATTAATTAGGTTATAAACTATTACGTATAAATATAGGTAATACCAATATTTATTTATTTATTTACTTATATGTCTAGTAGTTTAATAGATAGATTTGTAAATTATAATTATTAGATTTATATTCTAATATTCTTATGATATATATTTTAAGTAATTCTATTAATTTATTATATATTATTATTCTACAACAAATAAAATACTAGGCTTATTTAGTTATTTATTTATTATTTTATCGAGTAAAGACTGCATAGTCCCTAATTAATCAAGTTAGAGTATGAATTATAAAATTAATTATAATTAGACCAACAATATACTTATAGTTATTTAGCATTTTATTTTATTTTATTTTATAATTATATATTTAGAAATATTCTTATATAAATTAAAACAAACATCTTCTCCTTATACTATAATTAGCATTTTATGATAATAGTATAATTATAGTATTTGAATCATACCTATAATATAGATCTAGTTATGTAATAAAAAATAAAAAGAAGTAATTTTGAACCTAATAAACATTCATATTTTAATTAAATTAATTCTAATTACATAAACGGCTAACATCATACTACTTAAATATTTTCAGATCCCGAACTCTTTATTTGAGACCTCGTGGACTTTGCTAGCGATGAGTGTCACTCGGTTGATTGGCGGATGTGAGGGATACGTGGTTTGCGTTTTCTGATCAAGTGTGAGTAGTCTTATCCCCTAGATGCATTTCTCAAATTAGGTTATATTATATATTATGTACATAATATTTTGGCCTCCAGCATGATTATATGACTTTATCTAGAGATGATTACAGTCGAGCATATTTTTATCATGTATAGAATTAGGCTGATCTTGGATATGAGTATGATGATAATAAATAGAGATGATTAGAGATGATTATACTGTTATGACTTCGTGTCGAAGTGATTTTTAGTATGAGTGTGCATGTGATAGACTAGCAGGAGTATGCATGTGTTAGATACATGGTTGGAGTCTACATTGCATCATTTTTCTCTTGATTTCTGTTCCACCTAAATTCTTGTTATGCATTGACTCGTTATCGTACTGGATATATGCATGTGATTTGGCATTTAGAAAGAAAGCATGAAATATGATTTATAGGATAGTTGATAGAAAGCGTGGGGATACCCGAGTAGGCGCCAGGGTTAGGGGTGCCTGGAGTTATGATTATGGTCGCTGATATGCGATATCTCGTGACCCATGTCCGAGGTCAGTTGAGTCTGTGCGCACAGACAATCGGACACATGCCGTTCGCCAGGACATATGTGGCAAATTATCCTCACGAGGTTTCTATCAACTATGTGGGTGCCCGATCTAGATGGATATTGATACCCTAGCGGGTGGCAGGGTATGATTATATTTGAGATACTCTTGCGAGTCGCGGAGTATGCTCTGAGCCTTCGGACATAATGTTGAGACCGAGTACTGAGTGTTGATGTGCACAGTGGTCTAGTATGATGATATTATACCGAGATGTCGGTGATGATTGTGATGTTGAGAAATGCATATGATTTAATTATCATCGATTACCCTGATTATCGAGTGATCAATATGCATCATATATTGTTGCATTTGATATCATAGCATGATCATGGTCGGCATGTATTATATGTGTTATATTTGAGAGAGAGTTGTGATGATAGTATAACATGGAGATTTGTTTACCCATTGTCGAGGATTATATACTTTTATCAGTTACGACATATTATCTACTTTTTATTTATATATTATTGATGATACATTCATATGCTCATTCATGACATGATGCTCTTGCTGATTCATATTATCTAGTATATGATTTACTCTCTGTTTGATATCACTAATTTGGGGTAAGGTCTATTCACTGAGCTTTTTGCTCATGACTCTCTTTATTTCTTTCTTTTTAACCCCCATAGATATTATGGTATATGGTACTGCCTTGAGATACCCTGATGAGATATTTTAGAGCAAAAATAAGATAAGCTATAGATGCGAAACGGTATAGATGATAGTTTATATAGAAATTGAGTTATACCAGTATTTGATATTTGTACTCTTTTGTATTAGACGATGATCTGTATGATACAGGTCGAATCATGACGTACTCTTGTATTAGTTGTTTTAGTTGTATCTTAATGGTTTGTTATAGCCTGTGTGGGTCCTGCCAGATTATATAGTGGTTTAATGTATATTATTGTGGAATAGGATATTCATATATTAACAAGTTTATTTGGTTAATAGTATGATTTATCTGGCGATAGATTATGTGATCATGGATAGGTTAGCAGGTTTTATTTGATGATGTTATGATTATATGTGCACAGGAGAGTATCTATGCATGATGGGCCCCGCCCGACTTGTCACGTGCCGTGTGGGCGCGTGGATGTGCACGTGCCCCTGTCGGGCAGGAGCGTTACACTTCAAGACAATAAACCACAAAAAAAGTATGTATCTATCATTAGAATATACAAATTCTGATTTGATAGTTGTATTGTAAAAAAGGATCCAAATTATTTTATAAGTAAATCAAATATTCTACAAAATAGCCAAATGCTTGTTCCCGATTCACATATCTACGTATTAGTTCAGTATTCATATTCGCACATGTCAGTGCCCACTGTCTCCTACTCTAAATCTAGCATTGTTGTGGTTTTGTGATTTTCTTTCATGGCATCTGTTTGTTTGTATTCCACGAGGATCAACTATTCAATCTATGTAGATGAAACATCCTGGTAGGGCATTTGACCAATAAACTCATTCCTTTTATTACACACTATATTATGTAAGCATCTAAAAGAAAATATCAAAATGCATTTAGTTAATTTCACAAATGTATCAAATGAACAGAAAGGTTACAGCTTCTCAAATATATAAACACTATAAAACATTATTTTTGAGTTTTGAGCTGACTAAATAACTTGGGTGGTTAGGTTATTACGTCTAACACCTCATCAAGTGTACAGCATTCCTTCAGCTCATATAATGGAGAACAAGAGTTTCTGAGAACTTACCCAAAATTTTAGCTTGCATAAAACCTTGTCACCTGCTTTAAATGTATTCACATCTGAGCCAATCTCGACAATCTCTCCGGTGATATCCGTTACTGTTCAACAGAAGTTGGAAGGAAACTTAATTTCTCATACTTCCATCCAGGATTATGTGCAACAAGGAAAGAAAAGAACCAGCTCTATACTGGTTGTATGATGTCACTGGAGGTCTCAATAAACATATTCATTAATAAGAAACATGTGAGGACTAAGTCTTACAATAATGGTAGATGTTAACCACATATTTACACAAACTCACATTCCAATTTGAACTTTAATAACCTATAGGTGGACGCCAGAATGAAAGTCTAATCTAGGCAGACCAAACTGCATCACACTATGCAGAAAAATGAGTTCAAGTATAAGATCTTTCATCCTCTCTGTAACGGTGGTGCTTTTATACCTCGAAATTTGTGAACAAAACACATTTTTTGTAGTAACTAATCATAGAAAAAGTGTGCTAGAAACAAGGCACAAGTTATCATAAGAGTAGGTTAAAGCTAGAAGTCAAAAGAAAGAGTTTCAGACATTTTTGGAAAAAGTGTTCAAACTTCAAAGAGTGTTCAAAGATGTTGAAACGGATCCAAAATTTGAATGCTCTCAAATCCGTTCAAATGGACTTAGATAAAAAAAAGTTTCATTTGAACATTTATTGAACAGATTTTTTAGAGAGCAATAATGTTGAATGTTTGAAGTCCGTTCAAGTGGACCTAAAAGTTCCTAATGACTTTCCCTTAGGAGTTCAAATGCTTGAGGAGCCGTTCGAACACCACAAACTACTGGAAAGTGTTGGACCTGTCTTTGGAAAGATTTGAAGGAGATTTTGGGACTTCCTACTCCGATTGAAATAGGGTTTGATCGCCTATAATATAAAAATGAAGGCTATTTCATTTGTAAGTCTTTGGAAATCTCTTTCTACATCAAAACCCTATGAGCTTTATTGAGGAGACGAAAGCTTATTTTGTCTAAGATCAACATCATCACCAGAGTTATTACATGAAGATTTCAGAGGTTCTACACTTGTCCATCTATGTCAACATTTCAAAGGAGTATTCAGACGTGGTCTTTTCGACTTCGTGGATTCTAGTGGAATTAGTGATCTAATACATATGGAGTAGTCTGTCGCGAGGTCTAGCAAGCAAGAAGAAGTCAACCATTAGTCGTGAGTGTCGAACGATAGAATGGGTGTTAAGTATATCTTGTATCTATGATTATAGTAGATTAGTGGTAGTTATCCCTTGATCGATAGGAGTTTTCCACGTAAAAATGCTTGTGTCTCATGATTGCTTGCTTTGTGCTTTTATTTTGTCTTCTTCCTATTTTGATTGTTTTTATCTTAGAAATTTTTTCTTATAGAGCCCGACATTTTTTTCCCTCTCTTTGCCAAGTCTTGAGCAATCAAAAGTCTCTACCACTAGGAATAGGAAGGTTATCGTTTTATATTATATGTGCAAATTAAACTATTTTTAATCTAGGATAGCAGCAGAATACTGAAGGAAATTAAATATTTGTTTGAATTTAATATTTGCCTAACAACTATATCAATTACATTCAAGATTACTTCTTATGCCAATGGGTCAAGACAGAGGGAATGAAGCTTCTGATTAACTGATTTTTTTTCTAAAGGAAAACCAATTAGATAATGGTGAGATCAATATTTTATACTTCCTGCTCACTCTAGGCTCGAGATTTTTCATATGCCAAAGTCATGGGATTGGAATTAAATGGGTGAAGATTTTGACATTAAATAACTTATTGGCCTGGCCGCTTTACAACTTAGGTTATTTCTCTAACACCATGTCAAATCTGATGTTCTCATCCATTGAAATTCAGTGTATTCTCCTTTTACAAGATGTGAAGATCTCTCTGTGGTTGAGCAGGCAAGAACATCATGTTCATAAGTAGAATAGCTCCTTATTCTTAATGCAAGAATGTTAGCAAGTTCACACTAGAATTTCTGTTTATGGTGGCGCTAGAAGGAGAAGACAGATCAGGAAGTTAGTACTATTTTTTCATTTTAAGAAAAGAGAAAATTTTCATGTTATTGTCAACTCTCTACAACTCAATACAGCTTAGAATGTTCTACTCGCCTAAGATTTCAATTCAAAAACAAAACACCAAACCAATGATTTCAGAGCTTTTTACTAGATGAAAAATAAAAGAATCTTTTTAACCTAAAAGCAGTACAGAAAGAACAGTTTATCAAATCTAATAGTTATGTTAGTTCAGTGCAAAAATAGGAAATATATTTAGAATGATGCCTAAACCAGTAGAAAAGAATTCAATTTGTATCCACTCAGATGTTTAATGCTTATGTTTACTGGTAAGGGAAATTGCCATGTACACAACTTGGAAAGAAAAGAAATACCAATATCCCCTATTATTCAAGCAATTCAACTTCCAGAACAATTACTGTACTTATACTTCTTTGTTGTTTCATTGACTGCTGCATCTGGAGAATTTAGTCCAGTAGTCCACATTTTGTTTCACCATGGTGATATTATGCTCTATGCCTATTTTATAGGACTTAGAAGGTGAATTATTTGCATTCAAATATAGAGATGTTTCCATGGTTGAAGCATTTCTTTGTTCCCAAATCATTCTCTAGTCTCTACATTATCTTGAGAGAAAAGCCTTCTTATTGTAAACTGAAAAGAGACTAAAAGACTTACGAATATCAAGAACTTATCTATATTGTAATGTTCACATTTAATGGCATGATGTAGACCAAAACAACATGAATGAACATTATCATGACATGTTCTAAAAAGTGTGTGGGTATGTAGCAACCAAGGGGTTTCACAGCGCATGGTGAGCACCACCGCGGATGACATGTTCCGAAGGAAGGGTCTAAAAAATATGATATAAAATTACTTTTCCTAAGTTATCTAACTTCTATATAATCTAATAGAAAAAAGACATAAAACTAATAATTAAGCAAGTCTACAGCAACATCACCCCAAAAGGCAACATGGCTATTAAAAAAAACGCAACATAAACTTCAAGCTAGTCTCTTCTTTTCTTTCTTGCACTCATGGTTTGGGATTTAGGGCATCAATAGGAATTTTATCCTTTTTGGAATGTGTTAGACCAGTTTCATAGAATTTGATTGAATTGAATGAACTGGTTCCTAATAGATTTTAGCCTTTTAGAAATATGTTTGGACTAGGCCTCTGTTTGGGCTGGCTTTAGCCCGCCACCATGAGCCTTTATCCACCATAGCACTCGATACAGGCCAAAACGCCTTCTAGATCTGCTATAAGAAAAATGTATCGGCTGACCCTCAGCCATTGCGACTGCCTCACACTTTTTCTTTAGAAGACTCCTAACAGAAGCCTACGAAGCAATTCAATAAGAATAACTTAAAATATATGAATTGAACTGATAGTGTGCATTACGCAACCTCAGAGACATTTAAATATTTAATAACCATTTGTAAAGAGGCAATTTAATCATTGAAGAATAGTATAGAACTATATATTATAGCATATTCTTTAAAACAATTCATATTTTCATCTCTCACAGTACCATAACCACAATCTAAAATCGATGATTCGATTTAGGATGGAAATGGACTTTTACCTGGTATAAATGGAAACTTAGGAGGCAAAAATGGACGTAGCATTCCACTCTGAATTTTCCAGTCAGCTGGATTAATACTCGCTGCCTCTACTTTTATTAGGACCTCATCATTCTTGGGTGAAGGAATTGGAATCTCAACATACTACAGTAAGCAGAAAGATAATGTAGATGAGAAATTGAAAAGTCAGCAAAATAAATGCTTTACAATTCTTTTCAGAAGTAACTATAATAGACAGAAAATTACAAGAGGAATAAAAAATTGGAATCAAACTTATATTTGCCAGTTTTAATGTGCAACTTCTACTAAAGTTCTAGTCTAGTTTAGGAATGATTGATCCAGTGATTATGTCAACTCACCAAAATTTGGGTCTTTCCTCCAAGATAATGACATATTACACAATAAGAAAATTTAGCAAGTTTTGGAGATCTAAGACAAGATCTAACAACTAGAGAAACTTATCCTGAAAGCCACATGCTTTCTTTTACACATCAATAATTCACAGTGGCTAGTTTATTATTCTGACTTCAAACTTAATATATATGGGTCAACGATCGAACTATTTTCATATCTTATAACAACTCCAATATTTACATTCTTAGCCTATTGAAACTTCACAATTATGAAAATTGCCAAGATGGAAGAAGAACTATCAACTATCCAACTCTCACTTTCAAGGATTGACTGCAAAGTAGCACTTTCTTGAGGGGTATCAAGAAAACTATTCAAGCAAAGAAACACTAGAAGTCACTAATATGTTTACCAGACAACTCCCTAAAATCTTTACCCACCCAATTGAAAAGAACCCATTTTTATCAGAAATCACCACTCCTTAGTTTCTTTCTTTAAGGAAAAAAGATAAGAAGTTAAAAAAAAAAGGGCACATAGAAATGATTAAGTATACCTCAAGGGACGCAGCGCCGCCGCCATAGCTCTTGTATTGGAAGGCGTGCATGGTCTTCCCGGCCATGTCGAGGGAGGGCAGAGAGAGGAAAATAGAACAAAGTGGGAGGGGCAATTTGGGAAGGTGAAGTCTAGAAAATCGAAGCTCAAGAGTCGTCGGGCTTAGTAAGAGGGCTTGGTGTATTTATAGCACAAGACTATTTTAAAATTTTAAAACTATAGAGATTACAAATAACACCTTACATTTTGATTATATTATAATAAACTCCTCTTATTTATTTATTTTTTAATGCAGACCACTCTATTTACTTAAAAATATAGTCATATACTATTGTTGGATAGATAGAGATGCGAAAGGGTTAAATACTATTGTTGGATAGATAGAGATGCGAAAGGGTTAAATACTATTGTTGGATAGATAGTGATGCGAAAGGGTTAAATGCATTTTACCCCTTTCGCTTATGTCCAAAATTATTTTATCTTTATATATTTTAAAAAAATTTAAACTAGTCTCTTTATTTAACACTAAAGTAAAATAATTAATTTTTTTAGTCAAACTTAACTTAATAACGTTAAAATGACTAAAATGCCTTTATCGTTTTGTTAGGAAAGACATACAGATTTTCATATAATGCAGCAAATTATCAAAATAGTTACGGTACTTTGTTAAATTTAATAGAAAAATTAATAGTCTCACTTTAGTCATAAGTACAAGAATTGGTTTAAAATTTTTTGAAGTACAGAAGAGTAAAAGTAATTTTTGGTATAAGTACATATGGTAAAATATATTTTATCCCATGTGAAAATTATATGTTATCCCTTATGGTTAAGCCTACATTTATTTCATCTTGTATAGTTTACCTTCCTATTATGTTTAATTAAACTAGAGTTCGAATTTAAAGCTCTTCGTTAGAAATAAAGATTTAAATATTTAATAAATTTTTTAATGCATCTAAAATAATACTGATTAAATTTTAGATAACAAAAATATGATAAATATATTTAACACATATATGAGGCGAAGATTAAATAAACCCAGACAACCTTGAATTTTATGAAGGCAAATTTATAAGGAAATTAAAACAGTGACATGAATATTTTCCCTTCAATAAAAAGGCTCTTTAAATTGTATCCAGTCTATTAAGAACTTTGGCAGGAAGCCAGAATAAAACATATAATAAAGACGAGTAGAAGAAAGGACTGCATTAATCAAAATAAGGCGACAACCAAAAGAAAGAGTTTTTACTATCCAACTTGCCAATCTCTTCTTAAGAGGAAGATCAAGGTATTTATTTGCAAAGGACTTAGATAAATCTAGGTTGCGTCACACAATGGATTCTGTGAACTAATCCATATTAAGATATGTTAATTAATTGTTAAAATATGAGACATTTGCAAAATATAGGGTAAAATATATTTAACCTAAAAGAATACTATTTTTCTTTTTATGCCATTAGATAATATTAGTCTTTTTTTAATCCCAAATTACAAAGATCTATCTATCTGTGAAGGTCCAAATGCAGAATGTAAATAATAATAAAGTAATATTGACGTAACTCCAACGGCTAGTCAAATGAAGAGGATTTAAAAAATGCCACATTATGTGTTGTTTGAGGAGATGAGACTTCTAGATATATAATTTTAAAGGCTTAGTCTCTTCATTTCCCTGTCAATTTCATTAATTGACTATTATATTTCCTTTCTCCAAGTTCTTAATAGGAGGCATTACTAATTTATCTCCTTACTTTATGTATGAAGTATCATTATTTAATTTCCATTCATAATCTTGTACTAAATATCTCTATCTTTCTATATGTAATAATAATAATAAGTAACACTCATGTGGTTAGTTAAATTTTTAAGCTTCTTTTTTTAAATTTTTATTTGTGTCACTTAGTCCAGTTGCAGTGCTATATACAACTATAAGATCTTCTAAATTAATTTTAATATATTTGATCTTTTACTTAAGATTTGCAATGTCGATTTCAAATGAAAGAAACATGAGACTCAAGAGAATTTTCACACAAAAGAACAAGAAACTATTTTTTCCAACTAGTTGTAATAAAACTACAAAGGAATTTTGATCCTTTTTTGTAAGAATTAAATGTCTGTTAGATAGTTGTATATATATTAGAATTACAAGAGAGTCGAGTGACACAAAATAAAAGTTATTATAACAGTATGTTCAAGCTCTGTACTTATTATTAAAGACATGATACGCACTGTTTATTTTTTTAATTATAATACTAGACTCTAATGTGTATTTTATTATAATAAATGTACATTAACTGTAAAAAAAATATGCACTAAATTTTATATACTAAATTAAAAAATTAAATATAATTAAATTGACAATTCCTTGCATGGTTTCATACCTATCATCACTCATTTCTTTGATCAAAGTTGTTAATTTAATGCCATAATATTACCATATTGATTAATCACTATCTCCATTATTGCATATCAGCTCAAAGTTTTCTTCGTGTTTAGCTTCCATCAACAAGGAATTGACTATGACTTCTAGACAGGTTTTATTAGTTTCTTGTACAACAAGTTCTTACTAATGCTTCAGATGAATCACATAGACTTGTAAAATGAAAAAATTAAAAATAAAACATTTGTTTTAATGAAAACCAAAGGTCTTGTAAACTTTTATCAGAATCAAGTCAAAGTTTTGAATCCATTAGTTTAGAGTTCATGTCCTTCTAGTTTTCATCAACCACTAATTGATCATCGTAATGAGATTTTAAAATATTCAAGATTCTTAAACTTCTTTTTTTTAATTATCGTTTACTCCCTACATGCCTAACTCTAGTATTATGAAATATTATAGAAATCAACTGAATAAAACATATTCATATAGTTTCTTAGACTAGGTTTAGGGTTAGGCGTTAAAATATCAATACAAGCATATATCTGTTATTTAACTTTTTCTCTTTTAAAAATAAATTATGAATAATTCTATTTAAACTTTCTAAACTATTTCTGTTTTTCACATATAATCCTTAAATTTTTTTTTACCACATACATCCCCTAAACTAAAAGATTTTTTGGTTCAAATGCCCATATAGATACTTTTTTTTCTTAGTTTAAGAGATTACATATTGATATTTTTCTTAGTTCAGAAGGTGTACATAGGTAATAAAAAAATCTAGAGAATATATATGAAAAAATAATGATAGTTTAGAAAGTCTAAATAAAATTATCCTAATAAGGAGCTTGTTTTATACAACCTCTAAGAAAAATTAATCGAGATACCCGAAAGAAGCAGCGTAAAATATAATTCTATCTATATGTTATATATGGTATGGACAAAAGTTTTATTCAACGCCTTATGACCCAAGTTATAGTTCACATCTGCCTATGTAATTAACTTCTGCATCTTTTCACACCATGAATAGTAAATCTTTGGAAAAGTCAAATAGAATAATACCCGAATGGTTAATGGGGCTTATATTGCACGAGTATTTTCATGTTCGATCTATAAAAGACATCATTAAATTATGTATGTATATATATATATGGGAAAATATAATTTATATCCTTATGGTTAGTCAAAATGTAGAGTGCCTTTCTAAACCTTCATTTGTGTGTGTTAAAAGTAAATTTTAATTAATTTTATAATTTAAATATAAAGTAAGTCTAGTTTTGTGTTAAAAAATGAAAAATTAAATATTGTAAAAAATAAATATGTAAATGAACTTGGCTTGTTCGGCATGCCTAGGCATAACTGCCTGAAGAAAAGTGGCGCCCTATGTATAGGATTTCTCATCTATCTTTTCTCTATGGTACAAATCAGAATAATATTCCTACGCCACCAGTTTGCACATGCCTTCGAGTTTATTTTTTCAAAATTTTACTCCTCGGATTTGTTCAAAATATATTTAAGAGAAAAACTAACCGAGAAGTGGCCAAAGCTTTGTATTCATTGAAATTTAGAATATTATTTTATATCCAAAAAAGTATATATAGGTGTTTAGAGGTATTTTGAATTTATTACCTCTTGTAACCCCTAAGTAAATTTAGCTCATTAATTATTTAAAAATAATCTTTCTGGTCATTACAAAACTTTTAAATTCTTATAATATTTTAATTTTAAATTACTTTAGTTATTAATTTAAATTAATTTGAATTCTAAAATTAATAATAGTCCCCACAAAGGAATTTAAAAATCACAAACATTAAAACAATTAACATTATACATATAATATAATATAATATAATATGAGAAGATCAAATCAAAATTTATACTATATATCAGTATTAAGTACCTTTCGGTTTGAATTTGTACCTTACATTGGTTGTTTTAGGCTAAGTCTTAAACTAAGTTTTATATATCAATCTTCTACAAACATGCACATAATAAGATGAGTATATTATTTTTGTGCGCGGTACCACTATTTATAGTCATGTGCTTGTCTTGATTATTATGAGACTAATAAATTGTCCAAGTCTCATAATCACAATATCACGACAACTCTCACTTAAGTGAATTCTCAAAAAGTGTCTACAGCAGAACATATCTTTCAAAAATTAAAATATGCATTAGAGTCATTAAGAGTTAAACTCAACCTGACTGTCGCATGAAGTACATCACCATAGGGAAGGAAAGAGAAAATGATAATGTCACGTTAGTGCTCTTCAGATTGTTCATCAATAGCTTTGTTTCTATCCAACTTCACTTTTAGATAAATTCAATCATGTTGTATGGATCCACTACTGAAATATTTAAGTAAGTTTTAGACCCATCCCCCTCGATGACTCTACAATAAAGGTCTTCATAAGACCTTTAGTAAGTTGATTGGCTAAATTCCTCTTCGATCTAACAAATGTCAATATAATCATATTACACTTCATAATTTTTACAGTTTTATATCTCATTAGCATATGCCAATTCATTTTTTTATCTAAATTTTATTGATAAAATAATTCAATCACTACTTGCGAATCACAAAGCATAGAAATAGAAGGTAGTGGTTTTGGAATCAAAGATAATTTAGATAATAAGTTATGTATTCATCTAGCTTCAATGCGCGTTGTATCTAAAACTATCAATTTAGATTCTATTATATTAGGAGCTATAATAGTTTGTTAATGCAAACTCTAAAATATAGCACCACCTCCTAAGATAGATTTAACATTGTTTATATTAGTAACCCAATTAGCATCACTATATTCCTCTAGGACATTTAGAAATCTAGTATATATAGGGGACAAATCAATGGTACCTTTAAGGTATTGGAATATCCAGTTAAAGCTAATCAATGATTTTCATTAGGGTTGCTAGTATATCTACTAAGTCTTCCTACCGCATAAGAAATGTCAGGACGTGCATAACTTGCAACATATTTAAGGGGATCCAATTTGTTGTGCATATTCAAGTTGTCAAATTGAATCTTCTAATTTTTTTTAATTCAATAGTGTTACTGAAAGGAATAACAATATGTTATAAATTATTATAGTGATACTTATCTAGCATTTTCTTAATAAAATGAGATAAACTTAAAGCTATAGAACCATTGTTTCTAATAAGCTTCAAACTAAATAAGTATATGTTTTACATCTTCAATAATCGTCAATGATGATCCTAATATCAAAATATCATCTATATACAGACATAAAATGATAACACCCTTATCATTTTAATTTATAATATTGACACTTATCTAAGTCATTTGTTTGAAATCTAAATGATAAAACTATATTATTAAATTTTAAGTGCTATTATTTATGTGTTTGTTTATGACCGTAAAGTGATTTTTTAAGTTACATATTTTGTTTTCTTATTATTTTACTACAAAGCCTTTAGATTGTTAAATATAATTCTTTTATTCTAAATCTTCATCTAAAACTATTGTTTTTATATCCATTTGACATAAAGAGTTTATGTGTTGAGGCTAAAGCTATTAAGATTCTAAGAGTAGCGAAGCTACTAACTAGAGCATATGTGTTAAAATAATCTATTCCTTTTTTTTGAGAATATCCTTTAGTTACTGACATCGCCTTATATCTATCTATTATACTATTAAAATTAAGTCTTTTTAAATATCCATTTACATCCTATAGTTAGTTGTGAGGGTAAATCTATCAAAATCTATATTTTCTTTCTATAATTGACTTTATCTCATTATTAATTGATTCTTTCTAAAAAGAAGCTTCTAAAGTAGACACGGCTTCAAAATAAGAATTTGGATTCCCATCTATTAATAGGCATAAAAATCATAAAGTTTTTTTTTTCTACTCATTTCTTACACTCTTTCTTATATAGTTTCGTTATCAAATACTAGAGAAATATAAGAAATATAAGCTACATTTCGACTAAAAAGAGTATTTTAAAAGGGAATATGTCTTCAAAGAAAATAGCATCTCTAGATTCGAAGATAGAGTTATTTAAAATTTTACCCACTTCGGAGTTATATACTAGGAATCTATTTGCATTACTATTTTTTACATATCCTATTAAGATTGCATTTATAAAGAAGAAACTCTTTCTTTCCAAATTTCATAGGGAGTCTTATCACTTTTACTAAAAGGTACTCTATGTAGTATAAAATAAGCTATAAGAAGTGCTCAACCCAAAGATTTTTGGGTGTACCAAAACTTTTATATATATTTATGTGGCATTTGGACTAGACAATAAACAACAATAAAAGTTAAGAAGTAGTCATTACAATACTAACTTAGTAATAAGTTATAATACTAACTTAGTAATAAAAGTAGCAGTTATAATTATTAAAACAGAATTCAAATTAAAGATGGTTTTAAGACGAAAAGCTAATTTTTTTTATTTTTTAAGATAAAATTAATTACTAATAAGACTAGAAATGTAGGCCAAACCCCAGAGTAGATAATTAACACAAAAACTAATACAACTTTTCTTTAAATCATTAAAAGTAAAATTTAATTAATTTTATAATTTAAATATCAAGTAAGTCTAGTTTTTGTGTTAAAAATGAAAAATTAAAAATATTGTAAAAAATGAATATGTAAAGGAACCTGACCTGTAAAGTATAACTACCATAGAAAAGTGATGCCCTCATAGAATTTTCTTGCCTATCTTTTCTCCAAAGTACAACTCTGAATAATATTATCATTTCGTCGATTTGACATTTCTCTTTGAAAAATATACTCTTTCAATTTGATTAGAAAAACTGAGTGAGAGAGAGAAGTGGTTAAACCTTTATATTTGATTGAAATTTTGTGATATGGTTTTCATATCCAAATGGATATATATAGAGTATATATATATATATATGTTTAGAGGTATCTTGAATTTATTACCTCTTGTAACCCTTTAAAAAATTTAGCTCATTAATTATTTTAAAATGACAGTTACGGCCATTAGGAAACTTTTAAAATTTTAAATTTATTTAATTATTAATTTTAAATTAATTTGAAATCTGAAATTAATAACAGTGTGATTAAGGTATTTGTCTGTTAAAAGATGTCAAATTTTTGATATTTTTGCTCTTTGTATTATCTCTTTCTTAAATATTTGCAATGTCTAAAGTGTAAAAATGAGAAGGATTTCAGAAAAAAAAACATAAGACTTAATTTTCACAAGCAAACCTATTTTCCAGCTAGATGTTATGAAATAGAAAAGAGTATTTTTATTACTTTTGTACAAGAATTAAATGTTTGTTAAATAGTTGGGTATAAGTTATAACTACAAGAGGATACAAATAACATTTATTATAACAGTATGATCAAGCTCCAAATTTATTGCTCTTTAGTTTTAATTTCAACTACTTATTCATACTTCCTCTCCAGATCCTTTTTATCCATATTAAAGATGTTATGTGATTGTTTATAATTATTGCTATGATTTTATTTTAATTATCGCTTATCAAATTGAAATTAGTGATAACGAAAGACATACATTAAGAAGAAATTGTCAAAATATTGATATAAAAAACTCTTATCGGATCCTAGATTAAGAACTATAATATCTTACTATCATCTAGATAAATGAGACGATATTAGAAATACATTTGCAGGAGCACAATGAATATTATTATTATTATTATTATTATTATTATTTATCGTACATTGATATAAAACTTTGCTTAATACTAATAAAATTTTATAGTCTGCATTTAAATCATTAAAAATTATATAAAATTTATACAAGTGACATCATAAGGAGTTTTCTTCTTGTCTAGCTTCCATCAACAAGGAGTTGACTTTTAGACAGAATTTTCATTGACTTGTAAAATATTACCAGAATCCAGTCAAAGTTTTGAATCGATCAGTTCACAATTCATGTCCTCATGCTCTTTGGGTCAATCACTAATCGATCATTGCAAACGTAATGAGATAGTAGAATATTCCGAGTTCTTATTATTGAACAATTCAACCAACAGAATATTCTTATCACTGATCTTATTCTTTATTATTTGTCATTTTTACATTGACTCCATTTATTTTTTTCACTACATTTTAACCCCGCATCTATATAAAACCTCCCAATTGCCCATGTTTATGAACTATCTTATTCGAAGGAAAGATATACAGAGAATTTTAGGGTAAAATTGTTATTTAATATTTTTTATTTATGCTGTCAGAAAGATGAGAGATATTAAACAATTAATAGGTCAAAATGTAAAAAATAAATAAATAAATAAATAAATTGTGGTTGTCTATGTGAAAATAAGCAACATTTCCGAAGGTATAGGTGTAATTAACCTAATATGCTATAAAAAATTTATATGGTATGTAAAAACAAATTATTGCTTATGCCTTATACTTTGGACATAGTCTATTTGATCTATGCATATATTTCGTTTCGAGATCGAAATGAAATTAATACATATCAACTGTATTGATTGTATTCGTCTATTTTCTGAATGTTTCAGATCATAGATTTATTATATTAGTTGTATCAATTTCGGTGATTTGGATTAAATCTATCGACTAGTTGAGGTTAACTCTAGTATTAACGACAACAAGTACTCATTTACAATTAGGGTGTAGGTTTCAGGGCAAGGTCTTAAAAAGAATATCAATGTAGTATATATTTGTTTCAAAGAAAAAAAAGGGGGTAAAAATATAATTTTCTCTATATCGTCTAGAATATGGACAAAATTTTTATTTAAGTACCGTAAGACCCAAGTTATGGTCCAATGACAACTTCTGTGCGACTTTCTACACGCTTGCACGCCATGACTTTGTTCAACCTTAGACTTCACAACAAACTTCCTGATAACTTCTTCTCCTTCCCTTCTAAGTTACATCCTTCTCCTTCCACAAAACTATGAACACATCTACACAATTGCAGCATTAGCTCTAATAATACATGGCAGCTGTATTGCTAAAGCTAGTATTCTGCTCCTTGAGCTCGTTCATAGAGCTAGCAACCTTCACACTTGTACGAGGTGCAGCACTTGTCATAGTAATCTTCATCCAGCTTCTCAGAGTTCCCGGCCAAGCCCTCAACGGCGTGCTCGAGCACGCGGCCGGCCTTCTCCGAGCAGTCGCAGATTACCTTCTTCAGCTTATTATCGACGCCATTACCTCGGTCATCGCAAGCTTTTTCGAGCTTCTTACTAGTTCTGTCGCAGGATCATATGAACTGGTGTCGACCGCGATCGTAGAGCTTGCGGAGAAGACGAGGATCGGGGTCGAAGAGTTGGCTGAAATCTTTCCAGAGGTGTTTGAAGGTGCGGCAGAGGTGATCGGAAAGTTGATTCTTAATCTATGGGATAACTACAAGGATGTTTTAGGCTATGTCATGGAGAACATATAAGATTTTTCTTTTCTTTGTAAATTTTGTTTAATAAATAGATGTAAAGAGATATTTAATTTAAAGTTCCTAACAAGAGATTTGAAGTTATGTCTCGTGTAATTTAATGCACAACATGATTATATTAGAGCAATAAGTAAACTGCAATGGTAGAGATGATGAATGATTTTGAAACTTTCTACTCTCTCAGGAATAATGCCTTGATCATTGGATGATACCTCTTTGATAATATATTCACAATCTTCTTCGGAAGAAAGTATGAAAAAAAAGAACCTCTTTATTAATATATAGTCACAAATAATTGATGAAGGTTAGTTGAATATTTTTCCCTCCCTACCTCCCCTCGCCCCACCTCTCGTAATCTATTACATGAGGTGGAGGGAATCCCGCCTCGCCAGAGTAGAGTTCAGACTCCACTCACTGCATGTCGCCCCTATCCCTATAAAATTCTAAACCACCTTATCTATGTTCTTATTTGCTTCATCCTCATCTTCTCTTCACCCTCTTCTCTTTTTTTCCCCTTTTATTGTGTTGCTGAAGAACCCGACGAGGACCGTGGACCACCGGAGTATCGTTGGACTAAACCAATCTCCCAATCCAATCCGCAGGTTAGTCCTCTATCTCTCCTTATAATTAATTTAATTTTTATTTAGTAAATCATAGTTAAATCCTAGCTCTACTATTTTTGTCTTCACTGGTGAAATTCGTCGACCGACAGCTTTGAGTTGACCACCCATATGTTTAGGAATCTTTATCCTTTCATTCTCTTGCTGTGGATACCGAATTTAGGTACCCATATTGCGCGTGAGAAGATATGCCATGTCACCTCCCACCGTCGACATCTTGGCAAGATTTTGGTCGCCATGGATGACTTTGGTTCCAAACCTCTAGCTAGTTAGCTTCCCCTCATCTAGAGGGAGTCGTTGGTATCTTCAATTAGGACCAATAGTGACCCTTTGGCCGAAGTGGGAACCTCCACGACTGTCGGCCATGGAGCATCTCTCTCCTTGTCGTTAGCCACTCTGGCGGATGGTTAATCACCTGAGAACACCCTACTCATTTCATAGAGTGTTATGATTTAGTTCCTAGCCCCTATTTACCTTGGTTTTACAAGTTTCTTCCTCCCCTTGCCGATGAGCTCAAACTTCTTCTTTTTATGATGGTTTCTCCCCTTCTACACAACTAACCAACGCCGACCTTTCAACCTTGTGAGGAGGTGTTGATCGGCAGCCGCTGACGGTGGTTGCCGGCAACAATACCCTCCTTTTTCCCTTTGTTTACTTTCCTAGGAAGAAGACGATAAGAAAAGTGGAATTGGGCTAACCCCCACCAAGTTCGTATTGTTTCTTGTTTCTTGTTCTTGTTCTTCTTCTATCCCTTAAATCATTTTTTTTTCTATACAAGTCTTTTTAATTAATAAAATAAGAGATTAATTAGAGATAATAGTGAGATAACTAGAATTAATTAAATAACCAAAATTATGACTCTGCATGATTATTATTTATTTTTATGTAAATTATAATGGTGAAGTATATAAATTCTGCAATGTATATGAAAAATAACGAAAGTTATTATTTTATTTGCGAAAGTTATTAATATAATCTATTATTCTTATTCTTCTAATTTTTCTTATTTTATGTTATTTCTTTTTCTTTTTTTTGTCTTCTTCTTGTTTTCCTTAATCATTTTTTTATACAAGTCTCTCTAATCGCTCTTAATTTAATAAAGTAAAAGATTAATTGGAGATAGTGATGAAATAATTAGGATTAGTTAAATAACCAAAAGTATGACTATGCATAATTATATTTATTTTATGTAAATTGTAATATTGCAGTATATAAATTCTATCCTATATATACAAAAACAATGAAAGTTGTTAAAAAATAATAAAATTTGTATATACTTGTTAAAATTGTTAATATTTTTTTTTCTTCTTATTTTTTTTTCTTTTATTTTTTATTTTTTTCTTCTTCTATTTCTTCTTCTACTTCTTCTACTACTTGTTCTTCTACTTCTTTCAAACGCTCCTAACCTCTGAGATTGGCTGTGTATTGTAAGTGATTTGAACTTGCCCGAAGCGAACCCCCTTTAGAGGCAAGTGAAGTTGGTGAGCCGTATGATAGGCAACTATCTCCTGTGGTTCGGAGAGGACTCAGCTGTTAGTTAGTACCCCCTTGTGCTTCTACTACTTGTTCTTCGACTGCTTTTTATTCTTCTATTTCTTAATCTCTCTTTTTTTCTTTTTTTTTACAAGTCTATTTAATTGTTTTTTAATTAATTTAGTAAAAGATTAATCAGATATAGTTGTAAAAATATAGACTTATATTAGAAAACAAAAGAATAATTAAGGGATAGAACACAAATCACAAACAATCCGATCTTCTTAGCTTTTTTGGCACCTTGCGTTTGATTCCTTCCCGCAAAGAAATTCTAAATGTCAGTCGGAATAATTTTTGGATCAATACTAGTAGGAGAAGAACCTGACTCGATATTGTTAAAAAAAGAGGGGCAGAAGGAGTAGCTTGGACTTGACCAACCGAAGAAGAAAATAAAAGTAGAAGAAAAGAGAAAAGAAAAAGTAACATTAGAAAAGAAGAATAAGATATATTAACATTTTTCGTAAATATTATAACTTTCATTATTTTTTTTACATATTATAGAATTTACATATTTCACTAGCAAATTTTACTAGCAAAAGAAGAAAAATAAATAAGAGTACATATAAAGTAGAGATAAAAAAGATAAAGATGAAGAAGAAAAGTACGGTGCTATTTCTTTCTCTTGCAGTGCGTAAAGATTTAATAAAAGCTAAATGACAAAGTTAAAAAAAAATACTCAAATGCAAAGGAAACCAAAAGCTACTTACATAGTTACATAAATAAAAACCAAATAAGTTTTTGTGCAATAAAAACCTTTATCCTTATTATAAATAATTTAGATATGAAATAATTACCACAAAAGTAGTACGCAAAATATAAATTTAAGTCAAAATAAAATCTTAACTACACCCACCCCACCTCTTATCCAAATCATACGCCACCCAAATCCCCACATCCAACGGTCATCCTCCCCCTCCTCCCACTCTAAACCCCACTGCATCCTTCACTCCACCGCCTCTCTCTCCAGTCGCCCTCTTCTTCTTCCTCCTCCTCCTCCTCTCGATCCCAACCAAGAAAACCAAGCAACCAATCCATGGCGCTTGTCGTCGAGAAGACCTCCTCCGGTCGCGAGTACAAGGTGAAGGACCTCTCCCAGGCAGACTTCGGCCGGCTCGAGATCGAGCTCGCCGAGGTCGAGATGCCGGGTCTCATGTCGTGCCGCTCCGAGTTCGGCCCTTCTCAACCCTTCAAGGGAGCTCGCATCTCCGGATCCCTCCACATGACGATCCAGACCGCCGTCCTCATCGAGACCCTCACTGCCCTCGGCGCTGAGGTCCGCTGGTGCAGCTGCAACATCTTCTCCACACAGGACCACGCCGCCGCTGCCATCGCCCGCGACTCCGCCGCTGTCTTCGCATGGAAGGGGGAGACCCTCGCTGAGTATTGGTGGTGCACCGAGCGCTGCCTTGAGTGGGGCGCCGGAGGCGGGCCTGACCTCATCGTTGACGACGGCGGCGACGCCACGCTGCTGATCCACGAGGGGGTGAAGGCCGAGGAGGAATACGAAAAGACGGGGAAGGTGCCGGATCCGGAGAGCACGGACAACGCTGAGTTCAAGATTGTCTTGGGGTTGATCAGGGATGGGCTCAAGGCGGATCCGAAGAAGTACAGGAAGATGAAGGAGAGGTTGGTTGGGGTGTCGGAGGAGACGACGACCGGGGTGAAGAGGTTGTATCAGATGCAGATGAGTGGGACTCTGCTGTTCCCGGCTATCAACGTCAACGATTCGGTCACCAAAAGCAAGGTTTAGTTCTTATTTTTCACATCGATCTTTTAGATTTGTTGTTTCTTTTGGCCGCTTCGATCCTGATCTGGAATTAGTTTGGTTCTCAGGTGCATATCGTCTTCTTAATTTTTAGGGAAGATTACATTTCACGCATATTTTTTTCTTAAGAATTTATGATTCACACCATCTCTCTTTCCAGTTTCTACATTTCTATCCCTATACGCCATGTTTTAGGACTTTTCTCTTGAAAAACATCACTGATTTAAAATACCTTCCTAGAATTTTTCGACAGAGTCAAACGGATTATTTGAAAAAGACCTTCTTATATCTTTGTTAGGATGAGTCTATTTAAAAAGAGATGAAGTGAGTATTTTTGAAAAATATTTGTTCTAGCCATGAGAACAGAGCCCGAGATTTAGGACTCGAAATGTAAATACCGGAAAAAAGGGTTTGAATTGTAACATCGTGGAAATGAAGGGTGTGGAATCTTTATACTTCTCTTGAAAATGTAAAATGCCTAACATCTACCTTTGTGCTTGCTGTATTATTGAATTCGAGCAGTTTGACAATCTCTACGGATGCCGCCACTCTCTCCCAGATGGTCTCATGAGGGCCACTGATGTGATGATCGCGGGCAAGGTTGCTGTGGTCTGTGGTTATGGAGATGTCGGCAAGGGCTGTGCTGCTGCCTTGAAGCAGGCTGGAGCTCGGGTTATCATTACCGAGATTGACCCCATCTGTGCTCTCCAGGCTCTGATGGAGGGCATCCAGGTTCTCACCCTGGAGGATGTTGTTTCGGAGGCGGATATCTTCGTGACCACCACTGGAAACAAGGACATCATCATGGTGGACCACATGAGGAAGATGAAGAACAACGCCATTGTTTGCAACATAGGGCACTTTGACAATGAGATCGATATGCTCGGGTTGGAGACCTACCCAGGTGTCAAGCGCATCACCATCAAGCCCCAGACTGACCGCTGGGTCTTCCCTGAGACCAACTCTGGCATTATTGTTCTTGCTGAGGGGCGTCTGATGAACCTTGGCTGTGCCACCGGCCACCCTAGCTTTGTCATGTCCTGTTCCTTCACCAACCAAGTAACTGTTCTTTCCTCTTCATTGCAATTGTGCTTTAGTTTTATCTGTGAACCTCATTACTGTCTAGTTTTTTCTTGGTATCGACTAATGGTCGAGTTCTTGACCAAACAAATTGACATTCTCACCAAAAATGTAATGCCCAATAGGTTAGTTCTCAAACAAAAATTGTTGTCTAGGTGAAACTTTTTCCATGTAGGATTTACAGCTCATAATCTGCATAGTAAATCACTAATCTAGAAAGCTGTCAATATGATAGATGGAAATCGCTCTTTGTTTGGTGAGTAAGACTAAATCACTGTTTCATTCTTTGTCTTATATTGCAAGTAATAACTTACTTTCCTTTTAAGTAAAATCAATGAGTTACAGGAAGTTGCTAAATGGGTCTGTGTTTTACTACTGGCTTGCTCAGCAATTTTTGGGCTGCCTTCTAGCTAGATGTCAGTATTTTGTTTTGAGAACTAACATATTTGAATATTATGTTTTGATAGGAATATCAGTTTGGTCAAAAAATTTGTAATGATCTATATTCTTCGCTATACTGATGAAATGGAAAACAAACTTGCCCAGGTGATTGCTCAGCTAGAGTTGTGGAAGGAGAGGAATAGTGGCAAGTATGAAAAGAAGGTGTACGTACTGCCCAAGCATCTGGATGAGAAGGTTGCTGCTCTCCACCTTGGCAAGCTAGGAGCCAAGCTAACCAAGCTCTCGCCATCCCAGGCCGAGTACATTAGCATTCCAGTTGAGGGTCCCTACAAGCCTCCTCACTACAGGTACTAGGTGATATCACAAAAATGATAACAGGCAAATATTGCAATATTAAGGTGATTTTAGCAATGGTGGTGGATACTTGGTTATCTTTCTACCTATCTTGCTCCTCCATGTTCCGGGAAGTGCTTATTTTGAGTTGAATCCTGGAGGCTTGATTTGTTAGGAATAATTATGTCGTTGTGAGGTAATGAGCTTCATCATTTTGCAAGGGATTAGATTTATCTCCCATCCTTGAAGTATAAGTAGTTGCATTTTTTTTTTGTCACGCCTGATTAATGGCGATAGTATACTGGCTACAGGTGTCGTTATGCGTTCTGTTAAACGATCACTCAAATTAGCTAGAAGTATTCTTTCTTTTTCAACTTTCTGGTTCAAGTATAGTTTGCTTAGGATCTTATCGCAGTTGTGGAAGGCGAATGCAAATTTCATCACAGATACGCTCCCAAGTGAACTGCGAAACAATGAATAGAAGTATAGTCCAGAATGTTGTGAATTTCTGGTTGCCAGAATTTGTTTTTAGCTCCATATATGTTAAATCTGATGGCGATAAAACTGGGGTTTCTGATAGGTAAGGTGTAATCTCATGATTTTTAATCTGATTCCAGCCATTTGAATGCGTTTAATCAGTCATATGTTGGTTCTATTACTACTCAGTTGTCAGTTTGTCATTATCATCCAATGCAGCAGCATGTCCCCATCCCAAAGACGCACAAAAGAGAGTTTAATTTAAGTCTTTGATAAAATGTTGGGAAATTTATCAAAAATTAGTATTTTGCTTTTAACGCCTTAAAAGTACAGAGTTAATTTTTATCTCAACAGTAGCTAAATTAATACCATTACTTTTGAAAATAAATTTTTTAAATATCTCTCATTTAGTTTATAAAATTAGTTCTCTATTTATTTTTACTTTAACTGAAAAAAGTTTATTCAATGTTATTCAAGAATATTAAGGTTATTTTGTATCTATAATTACTTTAATTCGTCTATATAGCAATTAACCGTAAAAATGAAAGGCAGAGCGTTTTTAAAACATTTTAAGGTAAAATACAAATGTTGAATGATAAATTTTCTCAATTTCGGCCTCCAAACCCGAAATCCCTTTATACCAGTGGCAACGCCTAAGAAGATGTCCTTCTTGGCTCTAGGATCCAACTTGCTTTCCTTGACATCGTAGTATGCAGGACAACAAAAAATATGTAAGGAATTATAATCTGAAACGAATTTGCCAGACCATGCCTCCAATGGGCTCTTCCCATTGTTTGCAGATGAAAGTAATCGATTAATAAGATGGCATGCATAGTTTACTGTTTCAGCCCAAAACTCCTTGCCCAATCCAGCATTGGATAACATACACCGAACCTTCTTTAGTAAGATCTGATTTAAATGTTCTGTCATGCCATTTTATTGAGGTGTCTCTCTAATAGTAAAGTACCTTTCAATCCCTTCTACCTTGCATAATCTCATGAATGGATCTAAAGTGTACTCTTCATTATTATCTGATTTGAGCTTCTTGATCTTTTTGCCAATCTGATTTTCAATCATCTTATTTTAGTTTTGAAATATTTCAAACACTTGGTTTTTATGATGCATAGTGTACACCCAAGACCTTTTAGAGTAGTCATCTACAAATGTCACAGACCAATGCTTTCCTCTCAAAGAGGCCTTTCGGGTAGGCCTCCAAACATCTGTGTGAATATAGTCCAAGATCCTCTTGGTCCTGTATATTGCAATAGCAAATTTAACTCTAGTTTGTTTGCCCAAAATATAGTGTTTGCAAAATTCTAATTTGAGGCTCTTTATACCCGTTAGCAAATCTTTACTTGACAAGCCTTACAAAACTTTTTGTCCTGGATGCTCCAACCTCATGTGCCATAATTTGGAAGTGTCAGTCTCACTAACTGAGTTACTTGAGGCCGTTGCTATACTTCCCAAATCTGTAGAGCCTTGCAAGAAGTATAGATTACTTCTTCTTATGCCCTTCATCACCACTGATGCTCCACCCTTTAAAGTAACAATGAAACCCTTTGATTCCAAAACCCTAAGAGAGATGAGGTTCTTTTTTAATTTTGATATGTACCAGACTTCAGTTAACTCTTTCACGGACTTATCTTGGAGCTTTAGGCAAATGATACCAATGCCTTCAATTCTGCAAGGGCTATCATTGCCCATGAAAACAACTCCACCGGAGATTTTCTTAAAAGTGGAAACCAACTTTAGTTAGAACACATATGATATGTACAACCAGAGTCGAAAAATTACTCACTTGTGCAACAAGCAAGAGCCGAGCCTACCAAGGCATTCTCTGAATCCTCATCATCTGAATGTGCCACATTTGTCTTTTGAGGTTTCTTGTCCTTGTTCTTTAAAATGAGATAATTCTTCTTCCAATGCTCTTTATTGCGGCAATAGAAACATTGGTATTTTACAATCATTTTCCTGTCCGAAGATGCACCCCTTGACTTTGAGAAGAATTTGCCTCTTTTTACAAATTTCCATTCTCTGATCTATCCCTTACCATCAGAGCATCAAATGATGACTCATGAGTAACTTGTTTGTTCAATTTTTGATACTTATTAGTAATCAATGCATTTGCAACATCATCATAATGAATTAAATCCTTTCCATTTTCATAAAGTAAGGTAGTAGTGAGGTTGTCATAGGTATTCGGTAAAGAATTCAACAATACTAATGCTTTATCTTTATCCGAAATCTCAACATCCAAATTTTGCAAATCCACAAGTAACTTGTTGAAGGCATTCAAATGCTCAACCATAGGTATTCTAATCTTGCATTGAAATATGAAAAACTTGTTTTTCAAATAGAGGCAGCTCTCAATACTCTTGGTCATGAATTTGTACTCTAGTTTCTTCCACAAGCTCTTTACTGAATTTTCATTCATTACAAAGTACTTTTGGTCCTTTGCTAGACAAAATTGAATAGTGCTATAAGCTTGCCGGTTCATCTTCTCCCATTCATTCTCGGATACATCTTCGGGCTTCTCCTCCAAAGAGATGTCCAATTCTTATTGGAACAAGACATCCATAACTTTACATTGCCACATTCCAAAGTTGTTGGTGTCATCAAACTTCTTAACTTTAAACTTTGTATTTAAGACAAGTTTCTCCGATTTGGATGATTCCCCTATTTTGCCAAAAGAAATTTTTTTCTTCTTCAAATCCTCACTATTCCCAAATCTGATAGCTTAAGTTTGAAATCTTGAAACTCTAATACCGATTTGTTGTGGAAATACTCAAAATGGATGAAGGAAACGAAAGCAAAGCCTTCACCCCCAAATATCACATAGTGAAATAGTAATGGAAATACAATCTAAGTTTGAGGAAAAACTTCAATATAGTGTTAATGATGATAGAATAGTAATAAATAAGTTCTAATCACAGATTAAATATCCTAATGCAATATAGCAAAACTTAAGTGGCGTTTAAACGCAGGAGGGTCATGTTCAAACGCCTGCATTAAAGTTTCTCTTGGGTTGGGACTCGCGTTTGAACGCGGTTGGGTCGTTCGAATGCCTACATCACACAGTCTTTATCTGGGAACCGCATTCGAACACCTTCAGGGTCCATTCGAACGCACTAGCACAAAAATGTTGATACATGCTGAAATTTGCTGAAAACTGAATTTAAACCAATTTTTAACATAAGATGCTGTAAAGTTATTTGGTCGTTAAAATGTGAATAAGAAGAAGCATTAAAGCCAAATATTAAGCATACCCTAGATGCTTTTAAAAAAAGTGTTGGTGCTGTTTGCTTTTAGACGACTTTTGGTAATTATTTATGTTAATCTTCAACACCATTAGATCTCTTCTTGGAGTTCGAATAAGAAATCATAAATAAAGGGTCATGTGAGGGTTGTTAACCATGCTATTTATTATACTAAAAATTAGACGGTATTTAGTTTTCCAATTTAGAAGGGCCTCTTTTATTACCATTTATCAACTTAAGAGAAATAGAATACAATAGGAAGGATGTTGAGAACTGCACACAGATATCTTACATGATCCAGATAGTTGCACCTAATTTTAACTACAATACTGCCTTTCTTCTTTTGTAGATTATAAGCATACCAGCTAATTATAGGCGAGACAAAGGAGCTAAGTTAACCTTCTAAGAAATCGATAAAAACTGAGCCCGAATTGTTCATCTCTTTCTCCAGTAAAAAAATGCACTAATTAAATATCACGCCAAGCAATCACAGAGAAAATCAAAGTCTTTACCTCTTATATAGACTCTACAACAGAATTTGGAAAGACAAATAATGAACTCATCATCCAAATTAAATGAAGATTATAATTGAAGAACCCTTTCTTTCTTTGTATTTATTAATATGGAAGAACCTGACAGATATCAAGACATCAGTGACAGAGGGAAACAATCCTATGAAAATATCTGAGCCTATAATCTCTCTTTTAAGACATCTTAAGACTTACAACCATATACTACTTATTGTCATTAGTTTCTGCAACAAAAGCTATAATCATTTCAATGCTGTTACAAAAGAAGCATTACCATCCAAACCCATCAAAAATGAGTTCTTCCACCCCTTTCAATGCTCAATTTACTAAGGATTAGCATCCCTAGCACAGGCAGTGATGATCTCACACCCCCTTGAGTATGGATTAGCCCTGGGGAGGGCTCTGCAGTTGTAGTAGGGAACTCCTGGCTTGGTGCAGGGCACCACCTCTCCCTTGAGAGACTCATAGCTGATGTACCTCTTCTCAGTAGCCCACAACACCATCCTCCTGTTTGCCTCTGAGCCCATCTCCAATCCCTCCTCCAAGAGGAGGCAATCTCCAACTTTTCCACCACAACCCATGTTAACCAGCATCTCCCCTGCACTGCACTGTCCACAGGAAAAGAGAAGCAGCAAGAAGGCCATGGAGGCCACCATCCTTGTTAGGGTGATGCTGGTCGGAGGCTTTGGCATCTCTTCAACTCCAACTCTTTGTGCACCTCTTTCTTTCTCTGTTTTCCATTAGAAGGGGTTTTAATGGTGGGAAAGTAATGGAAAGCCAACCACCCGTATTAGCTTTTAGTGATTTACTACAAAAATTTGCATTTACGACCTTGCTTTTTAACCTATTTATGGTATGCACTCTCTCTTTAGTTTCATCGCATGTGTAAAAAAACACCCTAGGTAAAATTAAAAACTAATATAATTTGGGCAAATAACATAAAAAATATTTTGTCAACTAAAAATGATATTTCCTGAAATAACTAAAATGCCACTATTTCCTTCTTCTTTATATATCCCAAAGAAATAGAAAGATAGTAAATTAAACTAAAATGCCCCTACTTCGTTCTTTATTATTCTTTTTGTTCAGTAATAATTTTTTTATTCTATAATAAAAACTAAATATTATAATAATTCCATTCTATAATACAAATATTATTTATTAAAATTATATTTTATACTACACACCAATCTAATTACTAATTTATCTTTAAATATATTCCATTAATCTACTTTATATCAAATAAACGAGCGTTAATTTTATAAAAAATAAAATATAATCTTTCTATTTTTTTCTTCGCCTCACTTTATATCATATTAAAAATAATTATTAAATATTTATTTTAACATTTAAGTAAATATAAAAATAATTATTCCTAAAATAATGACTTTATTTTAGAAATTAGGGCACGGAATTGTCTTTTCTTTTTTTCTTGGACGAGAGACCCCGAAATAAGAGAAGAAAAATAAATTTACAATATTTATAGTATAGTTAATTTAATCTAAGAGTTTAGTTAAGTTTAATTAATAAATTTAACAACATAATATTTTCTGCCCATATTTGATAAAATTATAAGACTCAACTTATAAATATTAAAAAATAGAGGTCGTAAACCACGAATAGGTTAAAAGCTAAAGTGTTAAATGCAAATTTTTCCCAAAAATTATATGCAAAATGACAATGTCAGACTATAAAAATAACTCAAAGACGTGTGTTAATCACTAAAACGTAGGGTGTTGCTTGAAAATTTTCATAGCTTGTCCTAGTTTTGCATTGCAATAATGGAACTTGGGTCATGCTCTTATGATTATTATGGGGGCTACCATGTGGGAAAAGGCAGCGTGGTGGGTGATTTGGGTGACCAATGGAATCTCCCACATCCAGATAAAAAGCCTAAAAGTTTTCTTTTTTGAAAAAGAAAAAGAAAAGAGAGTTTAGTTCATAGTACCTTGTAAATGAGTGCATATCAGTATATCAAGCCTTATATGCTTCTATTTAATCCCAACATTGATCAAAGGACTGTTTGTTACATATAATTGAAATAACCGGGAATTTTTATTATTGCAGGCAGATTGCTTTTAGGAGGCGTACACTTGCAGAATAAGTATTGTACTGCATAGTTATGCTTATTTGTAAGACCTGCAGAAGAGAAGTTAAACCGATATAAGATATTATTCTGTTTCTTGGTAAACTAATATAGTTTATAACTTGCACGAATACCCCCAAAATGGGAGAGGTGGATACATATCCAATACGTAACAGATGTTGATATGGAGTGGTTACGATCTGGATACATATTTGATATGTTTTTAGAGTATCCAAAATTAAAATAATTAATGTTTTGGATAGGGGGAAGATATTGATGGATATGTTGGGATATGCTTTAGGATTATAGGGTAATCGAGCGAGTTTAATTTTATAAACCCGTTAAGCTAACCCATTATCCCCCCTCCTAACCCTTTCATTCTCCCCCTCTCTAATCGATTCATACCCTAGCATGCCTTTGTCTCCCCTTCTCTCTAGATGAACGAGCCGAAACTACGCCGTTCTCCTCTCTCTCTTGACGAATAGGTTGCCGATAACTTTGTTCTCCTCTCTCTCGACAAATGAGCCAGCGTTGTTCTCCCCATCTCTCAACAAATGAGTTGATGACAACGTCGTTTTCTCCATCTCTTGACAAACGAGTCGACGACGATGTCATTCTCCCTCTCTCTCAAAGAACGAGCTGATAATGACATCGTTCTCTCCCTCTCTCTTAGCACTTGACAACAATGAACCGATGACCATGCTAGTCTCCTCTCTCACTCTCTCACACTAGTATTTCTTCTCCCTCTAATTGCTTATCTTTTTTCCTTAATATCTTCTCTTAGATTTTTCTTAGTTTCTTCTCTGAATTTTCTTCATATGGTTGCTTCTACTTTCCCTTTCTCAATTTTTGTTTTCAGATTCGTTTCTTAGTTTTCTTTTCTTTTCTCAGTTTTTTCTCCCTTGTTCTCTGAATTTTTTATATATGAAATTGCACAAATTTTCTTCTTTGAATTTTTTTTCTCCTGTATGTTAAATTGTTGTGGAGTGGTTAGTACAACTGCGATATTTTATTTAGAGAAGAAAAATTAATTATATGTTAAATTAGAATGTTAGAATGCTTATCTTAATTGTAACAGTTAGATTTGTATTAGAACTTAGAACTTCTTTGTTTTAGTATTACCACAAATAAATAACTATTGAAAGTATGAGTTTTAGAACTAGTAGCATGGCGGTAGATGATAGTGACCCACTTTGAAAATATGTAACTAGTTATAAAATTAGTAGTAGGATAAGGGAATATAAGGTTTCAGTGCAATTATTATTAGTAGAAATTAGAGGTGAAAATGGGTCTATTTAAGACCGACCCGACTCGTAAATTGATCCGGATTTGGATAAAAAAAAAGCCTATTCGATTCGGATCCGAATATGGATATGGATAGGCTTTTAGTTAAATATCTGGATTCGAATACGAATAGTCTTTCTAGAAAAAGTCCAAATAAGGATATAGGTATAATTAATGTATTTAGATTCAGATCCGAATAACAAATATCCGATTAACCTCTAATATAAATAACTCATAACCCGTTACCCAACCCTTGGCTCACCGATTCTAGCCTAACTCTTTTTATCACTTTCCCACATCGATAGCCACATCAATCGAAATCCCTCATCACCATCAGTCGATCACCATCTTTAACTCCTCCGACGAATCACCGTCTTCAACTTCTCTATTGGCATCGCATTCTTCAACTCCTCCTCGGTCGGCATCATTGTCTTCAACTCCTCCTCCGTTGGCATCACCGCCTTCAACTCCTCCGTCGCTATCACTTCTCTGGATCACCACTTGTATGATTGCTTCCAACTTAATGCAATTTACATTTGTAGCTTAATTATTAAGTCAATAGCTTGATTCTAGTCTACCTCTAGTTTCAAAGCAAAAGACATATCTTCAGATCCCCTCGCGTTGCCATCTCTACTCCTTTGCCTTGTTGTGATCTTATTTTGAATTATTAATTCATAAATTTTTACATGATGCCTTCATAGCTTGTTAATATCCAGGTTGGCAAGCATAGATGCCTTCATAGTTCATGCTCATTAGAGAGAAACAAGAAAGCCATAGCATATCACCGTGCTTTTTTTCTCTCTTCTTATTTTGCTTAATTTTCATATATTTAGATATGGTTATTCTTTCAATGGGTAAATTTGGGTCAAGGTTAACAATTATAAGAGTGCTACTTTGCTGTGCTTAATCATAATATAAAAAGCCGATCGATTTTGCGCAATTCTTTATTCTTGATATCGAGCTTTTATGTTCTTACTAAATGAATCTTTATTGATTCGAAAATGATAATATTTAGTGCACTTGATTACTCTCGAGCAAATTTATTTTTACATGAGGAATGGAATGGCTTTGGATTGCAAATTTATTTTTATCATGCCTATGTTGATGTGAATTTATTTTTGCTCAGACTTATCATTTGATATCACGTATTGCTATATCTATTACATATTGTTATTCTATTTATAGTTCTTTACCCTTTTTTTCTTATAGTTGTCTTTCAATGAAAATTCCAATCATCAGTAAGATTCTTTCTTAGTAGTTGTCTTTCAAGAATGAATATGACATTGAAACATATATGAGATATGTCTAAGTTGAAATGCTATAATCCGTTTATAACTCGACACGTATCCATTTAATATCCGATCTATAAGAAGATTATCAGGTTCGTGTCTGAAAACTATCCGATTCGTATCTGAAAACTATCTGATCCGTATCCAAAAATTATCCGTATTCTTAGGATATAGTTTTAATTTTTGCTACTCGTCAAATATTCATATCTGAATTCGTACCCGAATAAAAAATATGGATCCGGTTGTGGGTTGAGCACTCTCCAATCTATTTTTATCCCTAGTAGAAATACAAATGATTTTATTTAGAGTGAAGGCTCCTTGGGTGGAATGGAGACTCTCATTGTATGTTATAATATTAGGGTGAGTCAATGGATCATCTTTTTTAGAGATGCAAGTTTAAGGGGTAATTGTTGAGGCAAATGGAAAAAAAAACACCTAGGGAAATTAAGAAACACATTAATCATGTGAAGGATTGGTTTTGGCTGGACCTATAGCTAGAAAAAGATAGGAAAAAATGGTGGTTAATTTGGTTAAGTATTTTTATGTGGAGTCTATGGTTGGAGAGAAATAATAGAATTTTTAATAATTGTACTTGAACTTGTGAAGCTCTTTCATATAAAGTGATTGCTTTCTCTATTACGTAGGGATCCAAGGCAAGAAGTCAGTAAAGAAGGCTCGCCGATTGACTTAGAGGCTCCAAATCGTAGACTTAGAAGAAGACTGATAATGGAGCTAAGCAGCGCCTTCTAGATTTCTTTTGTTTCATGCTGATTGATTTTTGTGGTTATTAGAAGTATATGTTATTGATAACTATGGTGATTTTTTTTATGATATTGGATAACTAAGTAATATATTAATCGATGTTTGTAAGTGCTTGATATGATTTATTTTTGGATGGTGTTATTGAGCCTTTGTTGTGGTCCATATATTATGATAAGTTAGTTATTGTTTTGGTGTGGCTCGGTGAAAGATTATCAATTTTTTAAGTTTTAATAAAATAGGGCTACGAGCCTATTGGTCAAACAAAAAAAAGAAGAGTGCAGACTCATATGATGAGAATGAATGTATGCATAATTAAACCATGCCCTAAAGTAAAGTAGTCACCATATTGTGGAGATGAAAAAGATTGTGGAGGCTGAGTTAAAAATAAGGAACTCTATACCAAAGTTAATATTATTGCCAAAGTCAGCTTAATATAAAAATTCTAATATGCTCTTTGGAACTTCTTCTAATATGCCCTATAAACCAAAGAAAAAAAATAATAACTAGGAAAACTAACTCTTAAGAAGTTATTTAATATGGTTTCAAGTAATCAATTACATTATGAAATTGATAGAATGTTCTACTCTGCTCGGTTACATTTTCATCTTGCTAGAAACTTATATTATGTCAACGCTTATACTTTTATAGCTAATAATCAAATAGCAAGTTATTTGCTTCTTAGATATAATATATTGAGAAATATATAAATTTTTAATAGGTTAGCATTATGTGTGATGACTAAACAGACACACAAAGAATATCTCTTATAAATTTTTTGGTAGTGACTAAAAGTGATATTATATTTTTGAGAGCTATAAACTGTGAATGAGAGTACAAAGATAAATTTTTTCTTATTAAATAGCTATTTATTTGTTATAAAGAGAATTATACCAAGGTAAGATTTTTCTTATTCTATATAAGTGAGAGAACTAAGTTCTTAGTCAATTTAGATTAAAGCCTATTCTAAAATAATTATTCTAATTTTTAATATCAGAAAAAAAAACTAATACCAGTATAAATTATTCTATTATTTAATTTAATACTAGTATAAAAAGTAATAATTATATTTAATGTAATATAAAATTGATCTTAAAGTATTAGAGAATATAAATTTGTACTAGAATTAGTGATATTTTATACCAAATGACAAAGATCCCCTCGATTGGATGTAAAATATTAGTAATAATATATATTTTCATATAATTATAACATTTTTATTATAAATAAGAGCTTAAACTATTTTATATATCATATAGCCATGTCGTTCGTGGCAATGCAAATATATAATCATATAGGGCATCTAATGATAACCTATACATATGTATGTGCAAAATAAATTATATTCTAATGATAACCTAGGCATAACAATGCATTCAATATTTTAATATATCTATAATTTATATAAAAATTTAATAGCAAAATTACGAGTAATAGATATAAAAAATAATTAGACAAAGAATACATCAACATTCAACAATTAATATACCAACATGAGATTAGTAAATATTATTACATTCAATATAAGCAGCTCGCTCCTAGCACTAAATTTTATCAATTATATCCATCAACTATTAAAGTTTACATCAATTTATCAATATTTTACAATTTGCATAAACACCAAAATTGGAGTAATCATAAGTTAATAGTGTAATTGGCAATGACATTAATCATTCATCTCCATCTAAGTCATTCTCCCTATTGCCTTCATTAATGAATATGTTGGAACTCCAAATCGGATTCATCAAGCGAGAGGTCAGCAATTTCCAAAATGTTTGTTTCATTGAATAAATCAAATGAATCTCATCTAATATCCCACATTTTCGTCTCTCCTTCAATATACTCGATCAATCTTTTAGAGAGAAGAAAAAGTTTATTATTGACAAAAACTAGATATTTTGATCGTTATGGAGTGATCTTATTTTTCTTCATTGAGTGAATAAACAAATGTGCTCCAATTTCCCTCACAATATGATGATGAACATGGTTGTTTGAGTAACTTGAGTGTTAATTCTGAAGGTTAGATATGAAAACACTATAAATTATCCATGACTTATTTGGATCAAAAATATCTTTAACTTTAATGAAGTCATGGTTATCAAAATTCTTTATAGTAGTTGATAAATTGGCACACTCATTATTTATAATTCTCCTTTCTTTTTTATTTGGAAAAAATCTCTTTAAACACTTGTTTCTCATACGAGAAATTTCTAAGTTCGTGTGTGGAGGAGTGCGGTTTAGATCTTCACTAATCTAAGTTGTGCTATAACACCTAGTAAGAAGAGCACAATAATTACATGAATAAAATTATAAACCAAAATGAATAATATCTATGTAATTAATTTTCTTCAAATTTACCTTAGATTCAACAAGTGTGCTAAATGATGAAGATGAGTATAACTTTTATTTATCTATCAATTAAAATTTATGCATAATTAAATAGAAAGAGGATTTTTTATCTTTCTTTTTCGCCTCATATCTATATATAATTATTTTCACTCTATCAATTATATCATCCCACATCTTATAAATCAAATAGAGACAATGTTTGTCAATGCTAACAAATTCAGCATCGAATAAATAAGTTTGGTAACAAATAATATATATTCAATTTTGCCCCATCATATATCGTCAAAGACCTTCTCTTTCATAAATTAATTATATCTTCTGCATCTTCCTCTCTATAAGAATTCTATTTATTAGTAATAACCATCGTTCGTAGGATATGTTTTATAATTTTGAATCTCCTCAATATCATAATAATTAAGACAAATAATGTATCTGCAGCAGTAAACAACTTCAAATTTATAGATTCATTGAAAATGGCAAGTCACATAGAGTGTTGCATAATAAAGTTTTTGATACACATTAGATCTCCTGTCATAATAGATATCTAATTGCCTCATAAAAAATAAGGTCATTCCACTTAGTGTTTTTTAGACACATATATTCTTTAATACAAGATTGAGTATGGATAAAACATGGTATCCAAAAATATTTGAATACTGAGCCTCTATAAACATACTATTTGACTTACAAATAGAGACATTATATCATATTTTGTGTCACAACCTCTTCAATTACTTTGTTGATAAAGCTAGATATAAAGAATTTACCTTTGTATTCTCATTCATAGTTTATAGCTCTCAAAAACATAAGATCACTTTTAGACATTATTAAAAAAATTTATAAGAGATCTTCTTTGTGTGTCTGTCCGGTTATCAAACACAATGCTAACATATTTTTTTTCTCTATGTACTCTTAATGGATTTTAATAACCTTTTCATATTTGTCCTTTCTCATTGGAGAAGTGTGGTTCTCAATATATTATATCTAAAAGGGCAAATAACTTACTATTAGCTATAAAAGTATCAGCTCCCGTTTACTTTAGGAATAACAAAAATCTTTATTCCAAAATACAACCACTTATTCCACAATAATAGCTAAACACCATACTAGACATATTCCAGAATATTAACAGTATTTATCAAAATTATATTTTATATCACACACTAATCCAATTACTAATTTACCCTTGATTTGACTACAATCTCTTCTCACTAACTATATCTTATTATAATTTATCACCCATATCTTATCTCTTTCAAATATCTTATCATAATTCATTACTCACCTCTTCTCTCTCTTAAATATCTTATCAACATCTTATCATAATTTATCACTCTTCTCTACTCTTTCTCATTTCTTATCATATTATTTTATTTTATACTAAATAAATAAAATTTAATTTAAATAGCATAAATATCAATAATTTAATATTTCATAAACTTGAGCGTATTTTAAAAGGTATTATTATTGTTAAATATTATTTTAATTTATATACTTAAATATAAATATAAATATTATAAAATTCTTAATAATATAGTATTTATTTGATATAATATTTTTTATAAATTATCTTATTATTAAAATAAAATATAGTAATAACATCAAAAATATAATATTAATAAACTAATATTTTATCGAATTAAATATTAAATCATAGATAATATAATATATTTTATATTAAACTATATATGAACCTAATTAAATCTTTTTTTCTTTAAATAATAAAATAAGAAATTTTGGAAAAGAATATAATATTATTAGTAATCTCATGTTTCAAAATAAAATAAAACATATGAAAGTGTAAATATTTTAATGTAATTAATAGTATCACTTTGGAATGATTAATAAAATTTATAATAATAAAATATTATTTTTGACTATAATATATGTAGGATTAAATGTAAAAAAGATAAATAGAAACTAATATTTTAGAAAATTAAAAATATATTCAAATTGCATTCAAGTATTGCATATTTAGCTCCCTAGCATTATATTGCATTGCATATTTATTTCTCTAACATTGTATTGCATATTAATATTATTTTAATTTTATATACTTAAAATATGAATATAAATTTTATAAAATTCTTAATAATATAGTATTTAATTGATAGAATATTTTTTTTTCTAAATTACATTATAAAATATAAATCTTAATAAATTAAAATTTTATAAAATTAAAATATATTTAAATTGTATTACATTACATATTTATCTCTCTATTATTTTATTGAACCATTGCATATCTATCTCCCTAGCACTGCATATCTAATACCTCAGCCTAGTATTGCATATATAACACCTTTAGCCTAGCATCCCTTACGTAACTCCAACAATTACATACATAAAATACATTAGTTTATTTACCATATATTCCATCAATCTACTTTAAATCAAATCAAAGGGCATTTTAGTAATTTTTATTTATTTACTTTCAATTTATATTACATCAAACATAATCATTATACTCTTATTCCAGAATACAAGTAAACATAGAAATAACTATTCCTATAATAAAACCATCATTTTAGGTATAACAATTTAGGTTTTGCTATTCTTATTCCTCTCAATTCAATTCTAGATGTGAACAAGGCTTAAGAGTTAACATAATATGAGTTCCTATTAAAATAAAAAGGTAACTCGACAAAGTAGAACATTCTAGCAATTTTCTAATGTAATTGATTATAAGAAACCATATTAAATGACTTCACAAGAGTTAGTTTCCCTATTTATTATTATTTTTTTAGTTTATAAGGCATATTAGAAGAAGTTTTAAAGAGCATATTAGAATTTTCATATTAAGCTAACTTTGGCAATAATAATGACTTTAATATAGAGTTTCTTATTTTTAACTCAGCCTCGACAATATTGTGACTATTTACTTTAGGATATAGCTTAATTCTGTATCAATTAATTCTCATCACATGAGTCTTCACTCTCTTTTTTTTCTGACCAATAGGCCCATGGCCCTATTTTATTGGAACTTAAAAAAGTGGTAAATTTTTCATCGAGATTAGCTAGACCAAAACAACCAACCTATCACAGTATATGAACCACAACAAAGACCCAACAACACCATCCAAAAACAAAGCATATTAAGCACTTACAACCACTGATTAATATACTACTTAGTTATCCGACATCACACAAAAAAAAAATCATAGTTATTAGCAATATATACTTCTAACAACCACAAAAATTAACCAGCATGAAACAAAAGAAATCTAGAAGCAGCTGCTCAGCTCCATCATCAGTCCTCTTCTAAATCCATGATTTGGGGCCTCTAAGTCAACCGATGAGCCTTCTTTACTGCTTCCTCGCCTTAGATCCCTACCTAGTAAAGAAACAAGGCAATCACCTAATGTGAAAAAGCTTCACAAGTTCAAACACAATTATTAAAAATTCTATTATTTCTCTTCAACCATAGACTCTACAAAAAGACACTCAACCAAAATAACCACATTTTAGTCCTATCTTTTCTAATGATTAATGTGTTTCTTAATTTTCCTAGATTTTTTTTTCAATTGCCTCAACAACTGCCATTTAAATTTGCATCTCAAAAAAAGATAATCCACCGACTCATCTTGAGAGCATAAACATAATGAGAGCTTGCATTCCACCCAATGAGCTTTCACTCTAAATAAAATCATTTGTATTTCCACTAGGGGTGAAAAACAGATCGGAGAGTGCTTAATCCACATTTGAATCCATATTTTTTATTCGGATACGGATTCAAATACAAATGTTTCAGATAGCAAAAATTAAAACCATATCCTAAGAAAATGGATATGGATAATTTTTAGATACAGATCGAATAGTTTTCGGATACGGTTCGAATAGTTTTCGAATACAGATTAAATAGTCTTTGAATATATCGGATCTTAAACAGATATGTATTAAGTTTTAAACGAATTATGGCCTTCCAACTTAGACATATCACATGTATGTTTTCATGTCATATTTATTCTTGAAAGACATTAAGAAAAAGAATCTTACTAATGATTGGAACTATCCTTGAAAGACAACTATTAAAAGAAAAGATTAGAGAACTATCAACATAATAATAATATATAATAGCCTAATAGGTATAGCAATACTACCTAGTGATATCAAATGATAGACTGAGCAAAAATAAATTCAGATCAACATAGGCATGATAAAAATAAATTTGCAATCCACTCCAATCCAGATTGGGTAACGGGTTGGGTCGATTTTAAACTGACTAGTTTTCACCCCTAAGTGTATGGTAGTGCATGTCTATGCAATGCCTAACTATATAGTGCATGACAATGCGTAAGTAGTATAAATATTTAACTGACTTGACTATTTTACAAAAAAAAAGAGAGAGAATTTCAACTGTAGCTGTGTGTAATTAAATGATGGGACAATATAGTAATCACGGGTTATTATTAAATTATTTTTTAAAAGTTTTATATATGAAATAAGATGAAAAAAATGATGAATTACTTTACCAAAATAAGTTAAGTTGTTGTTTAGTTACTACAACAAAATAATGAGACTTATTCTTAAATAAGGCTATTCATATTCTACAAATAAACATAGCTAAATTGTTTCCTTATATGCACTTGTAATTTTGGCATTCTTTGGTTACACACAAATGCAAGCATATACAGGTCTACATATACAAACTGTATATACATATAAAATAAGTTAAGTTATTGTTTAGTTACTACAACAAAATAAGGAGACTTATTCTAAAATAAGGCTATTTATATTCTACAAATAAACAGAGCTAAATTGTTTCGTTATATGCTCTTGTAATTTTGGCATTCGTTGGTTACACACAAATGCAAACATATACAGGTCTACATATACAAACTGTATATACATACAAAAAAAGTATACACATAAAACACAAATAATTAAAATAATTATCTATCACAAGCTTTTGATACAATTATCATCAAATAATAGTTACACAACTAAACTAGTCAAATATTTGAACTCCTGCCACAAAGTAATGAGTTCATATGTGTTTGTTAAAATCTATATCATTCAGTTGCTGGTTTCAAATCCTAAAGGAGTAGAGTTCTGTTAGTTACCTTCACTTTCAGTGTAAAAGCTTCAACAGAAAACTATGAAAATGAAACATTACAGAACTAATTCACCATAATGAAACTGAATGAAAGAGAAGAATCCAAGTGTCTGACCTCAAACATTTGGGCCAGATGCTTGGAGGTAGCTGCTGTTGCTGTTGCTACATCTAAAAAGTAAAAAAGTAACCTTTTCTTTGAAACATTATATTTAAAAAATTTCATCCAATAAAGGAAAAAGATTTGATGCTGCAATATATTTATACACAATTTATTGGAAAATAGACTTCAAGATGATAGTATTCATATCTAAGGAGAACTCCAAGCAATCACTTTTATTTCTTTCATTTTGGTAATAGATGCATAAAGTAGATAAAAGTAAAACATAGTATTCATGGATAAAAGTGAAGTATGAAAGGAGGCTGCTCATGGGTCATATCTGAACAACATTGCAAAAGAATATCTTACGTAAAGAAAAGAAAAAGAAAACAATGATAAAGTGTTTTCTGAATAATAAAGGTAACACATATTATGCAAGTAATGCTTAAAGAACAGAAGAATTTTAGATTTTTTTTTGTCAAATATCATAATGACAGATTATTTAAATGAGAGTTTTCTAGGTTAAGACGAGTGCATCAAAGGTACATGAAACTTTTCTAAGATTACAGAAAATGGATGATTGCCAGTACTTCTAACAGGACTTCATCAATAACTAGACTATTGGTCCTTCAATGGAGAAATAAAAAATAAAGTTGACTCAAAGAAAAAGAAGTTGATTTTCTTCTGGATCAGAAAAATGACTTCAAGGTTACAAGAAGTGGCTATCTAATTAAAGAAGGATACATCTTGACAGAACTGTAGTAACAGATTGGGGAATAAGAGAATTATAATGTTGAGCAAATTCTTTCTCAGTTAGCAGCATAACATAATAGAGGAAGGATATCTCATGGATTTGCATGTCGAAAGGAGTAAAGATATAAGTGCTACATAGTGACTGACATTATCTAGTTAACATAATTAAACAAATATATTATTACTCCACATTTAACACAGTCTCAATACAAAACAAGATATATGAAATAATTAAATATGTCAAGATAAAATTCATGGACCTTTTGTTTCTCAAAGAACAAAAGGAGTTTGACAATTGACCATTTATTCTTCAAAGAGCAAGAAGATGCAATTAATGATTAGATGAAGGTATAAATGCATTACATAACCCTGTTCCTAAAGAAAAGGGGTCTCCCTGTACATTAGGATCCCACAAAGGACTTGGCAAAGGTAAGATGTACAAAGGCACCGTAATAGCTGGAGAGGTTGTCTTCCTGACCAGAATATGCAACAAGAAGGAACCCAAGAAGGAACCCAGTGGAAAGCATTATCATGCCAAAAGGTATTATGCTCTAATGACTATCATATTTCTGAAGAAAGTTTTTCTTCATCAAGTATTCTGTGAGAGCCTTATGTTATTTCTCCATGTTCTATAGAAGGTTGGATAGTTTGCCACAAAATAATAAGTTAATAAAACTAACCTAAGAAATGTACAATAAGTGAACTTAGAAATCCAACAATGAGATGGAAGGAGAAAGGAAGTATCTGATACATCCACCTGCATAACAAGCAAAAAGAACTAAATTTGAACTTTGAAGGACCTTATTGGAGGAAAATGCAGAAGAAAAGGGGTTCCACCTAGGTGTGCATACCTAAACACACCAGTTAGCTACAAAACTTGTACAGTGAAATACTAATATTGAATTCCATAATAGAGTCCATCTAGCATACTGCTTTCATAACAGACAAAGGATCCATCACACCTCTTGAGAGCCTTTTTATTTCAGGAAGCCTACTTCTGCTTATGGTAATTCGAGGTAGATTTTCAGTCTTGGAGTACTCGGAACCTTTTACCAATTAGCTACATGTTCTGTTTCTAAGGAATTCAACTAAACAATAATATACCTAGAAATGTATTTACACTAATACAAAGTAAAATCAGCAGTTTGTAAAAATATATCTGCATATCAATTTTGTATATCATGGTTATAAAACATCTGCTAGGATGATGCATGGGCATTATCACTACACTGATGAAATTTCATAGGTACAATAACATATTGCTATAATTAGGAATGACAGATGTTTGTGCATCACCAAAACTTGTAAATGAAAGATCTTAGGAACATATATTACATAACAAATCTGTTTTTGTTATTTCTTTTTCGACCTATTTCATGACGATAAATGGTAGACAGTATATATTTAGAGAAAAGAACAACTGAAATACATAGATGTACAAACTATATTGTCTTATCAAAGTAAACCAATTTACGAGCTACAGAATATAAAAGGAAAAAAATAGTAATCCTATATTTAGGAGATGAAACTAAATCATTAGTTAGAAAAAATAAGTATGTTTAGTTTACGAGATCTTTCCTTTTTTTTATCTTTCATAAAGAACAAACAAAGCAATTTGAGATGTGATATTGTTGGGAACTAAGGAAAACACACCAAAGGAACGATAACTTTTAAACTGTACATGCAAAGCAGCAATGGTCAAAGATTGTTGTAGACATATGCAATTTGTCCACAATAGGTAGCCCTACAAAGGGATAACTTTATGACTGTCTCTTCCCTAATGGCAAGAGAGAGGAACTATGTGTATATCAATCTCATAATTCCACAGTATGTTACTAGCTGGCTTATATCTACTGATGGTATTAAGGGCCTCCGCTTGTACTTGCTCTCCTATTTGTCATAGATGGTGAAGATATATTGTGCTACAGATGCAACATAAAATTATGGCAGCCTAGCTGCACAACTCCTGCTGTCTGACACTTGAACTCATGAATTTTATTACTGCATTACTGACAAGTATGAAATCTTTACTTTAATTTTCACAATATGAACTTAATATTATCCTCCAAGCTTCAGTTTGTTTTTTTCTTATATCTAGATTATTCTTTTACTAATATCGAAGTAGCAAAGCAAGCATGCCAATATATCCAATATTTGAGGCAACAGTCACATTGAGCCGGTTAATTCTTCAAAAGAGTGACTATGAATGTGATGTAATCACACCTAAATGTCCTCATATATCTAAGTCAATATGCTTAGATAATTGCTGGGAATTGATGAACAAATTTATCCAGGGATTAGATTGTAAACTAAATTCAAAACCAATCAAAAAATCCATCAGATATGCAGAAACATCAGACTTAAGAAGAAAATTTACTTCAAATATACACGTTCTATAAACATTTATTATTCTCCAAGAAAAAAATCCACCAGCTCATCATTTTATTCAACCTCATCACTATATGGTTTCTACTTTTCAGTTTCAACATACCCATTCTATTGATGTGCAAGAACTTAAAAGTCTATAGGCATTAGATGGTGCAGGCAAAGGTCTTCTTGATGTCCAGGCCCTGGGCGGGAGCCTAGGCAGATGCCCAAAAATCAAGATGGGTACAAATATAAGTAAACCATTGTTAAACCAAAGGTTGAAAAAGTAAATTAACGAATTTCTACTAAGAACAATAATAAGCCATTAGAATCCACGAATCAAGTAATACCTATAACAAGTTTGAATATCAAGGTAAACCTACATACTAAAATACGAGAATGTTTACTAAAGAGGACACCTAGGTAAAACGAAGCAGAGCCCAAGGGTACTCCGTTTAAATGATATCTATACAGGATAAGTTTGCTTAAGTCACTCTCAAGCTCATCAGTTTTTTTATTGACCTGGACAAAAGCATCTTCTAAAAAGCATTTCCACCTCTTTCCATTTATGTACATTGGACAATAACAACTCCTAAGTTGGTGGTCATGTATATCAGATTGCAGCATCATGACACTTCCATATAGCATGTTGTTTTTTTTGGTTTTGAGGGCTTACATATAACTCATGGCACCAAATGAGAGTACATTAACAGCTCATAGTTTCAGATTCTCCACGTCTTTCTTGCTTTTTTGAATGTCTTCATCCCCCTGCTTCTGATCTTCTGGTTGTTCACAGGGAGGATTTGCCCTTAAGCTAGAACTCGCCTCTTCATTTTCACAACAACCTGGTCTTTCAGTTAGGAACTGCTCCCAGAAGACATCATTCACTCTTGCTGGGGGAGCTGCTGGTGGTTCATTACTAACTGTAGCGTTCTCTTTCAAAGATGCAACATTTACAACACCAGAATCAGCCGAAGTATTTTGTTTCTCTCCTACCAGTCTACCTAGACCTTCATCTCTACTCATGCTAGGCGATTTTGGCTCGCTTAACATGCCATCTTCCTTATTTATCATGTTCAGATTTCTATCTGAATGCTGGCTGCTCTCTATTTGCATTGAAGTTGATGCAAGAGTAAGGCTCAAATGGCATGGGAACAGCCCGTCCTCATGAGCTGCCCTTGAAAATAAATCATTCTTTGTAGGACACAAAGATGTGCCGGTGTCTGAAAGCTCATGCGTCTCTGGCACCAATGGAAGGCATTCCATCCTCACTGTCCCACAGTCAGGGTGCGGGTGCTTCCCTTGAGGACTCTCATTGTCTTCGCTGGAGCTCTGAGTGCTCGCTGAGACCAAATTACTCTCGGTCATAGCTGAACAAAGCCCCAACTTAAGTTTATCACAGAAGTCCTGATGAAATAGGTTGCCGAGATCAGGTTTTGAGGTGCTACTGTGATCATCAAAGAAGCTATTCTCGGTAACTTCATTGCAATAGTCCAGGTGGGGCAATCTCCTCTTCTTATGAATGGCATCCGTAAAGTCCACCTTCGAGGCTCTCGCCATCTTAATGAGACTCTCCCTAAAGCGAGGATTCCTCATAGCCCTCTGCAGAAAAGCAATCATCTTGAGCTGCCTCTGTTCCATATCAAGTAGCCGCCTCTCGAGGTCCTCAATCTGAATTCTTGCCCCAGACTGCTGTTGCTTGAATCTCAATAGGGTGGCCTCGATGCTGGACCTCTCCCGCGAGAGGCGATCGATCTCCTCCTCAAGAGCGGCCCTTTCTGAGTCGAGCAGCGAGCCCGGGGGATGGCTGTGGCTATGGATTGGCTTCCGCCGGTGGATGTTCTTGAGCAGATGCTTCTGCCCCTTGATGAAGAAATCGTTGGAAAACTCCCACTTTTCCGGATCGATCTTTCTGAATCCCTACATCAAGATCAAATTTTGACCTCAATTTCCAACAGCCCCTAACAAATAAACAAAAACACATCTCCTAAATTCTGGGAAATCCTACAACAAAATCAAACCTTGACTTCGTTTCCGACTATTCCCCACCAAGGAAAATAAAACCCAGATCCCAATTTTCGATCTCGATGAAAAAAAAAAGGTGGTAAAGGTTGATTGAAATTTACGTAGGTATTGAGCTGGCGGATGAAGCTGGAGAAGTTATTGTGCTTGAAGTAGGTGGGGAGGAGGCGGGCAGCGAAGTCGGGGGGATTCCAGACGACGAAGCTGGTCTCACCGGCGCTCCAAGAGACGATAGCGTCGGTGGAGGAGTCGTCGACCATCTCGTACGTCTTCAGAAGGAAGGGAGCAGGGCCGCCGCCACCACCTCCGCCACCGCCACCGCCTCCTTCCATATCCAGCTAATGGTCTCGTGGATCGATAGCGTCGCACCTCTAGCTGGGGTCTTCTGGTCTAGAAGGTAGGAGAGAAGGAAAGGGGAAGTGGGTGGACTACGGGGAAAGAGGGTCGTTGAAGGGGGGCCTAAAAGCTGTCGTTAGTTCGAAGAATTTTTTTGTGTACATATTTATGGGCCAGTAATAAACTTTTTACTTTTTTTAACTTTTTCTATTAAAAGTAAAGTTATAATACTTTACAATAAGGCTGTTTAAGCTCTTGTCGGATCAATTTTTAGTCCCCACGAACACAACTCATCTCATTTGAAATACTAAACAGATCATATTAAAAAAATTAAAATTTTATGGAGTTATGTGACCAAACCTCTTCCTCTGAGATTTATTAACGTTATTTATTTTAATAGAAGTTAGAAATTAATGTTGTCTTAATTCGATGCCATTGAAATTTAAACTTAGAAATACACATACAGTATAAGCATTATCTCATTTGCTACAACTATTTGTTGGAGTTATAACTAGTTAACTCTAATAGTATCATCAGAAATTTTTGGTGGGGAGTCAACAATAACACGACATGCATCTTTTCTTGCAAAAGTGGGACCTTATTTGTAGACCTACTTCAATGGGAATTCTAGCTGTGGGACAACCAACTTTAATCAACAAAGCTCTTATTCTTAAGTTTGTTTGGAGCCTTGTAACAAACCCTAACGAGGACTGGCCTATCATTCTTAAAGCAAAATACTTTCCTTGTAGTTCTTTTTGGCAGCATACCTCTATGATCTTGATATCTATAACCTGATCTTCTATCATAAAGGTCAAAGATATCGTCCTTAAACATGCTCGTTGTGTAAGAATAAAAGAATATGATCCAAAATACGAAATTAAACTCTATAAAGGATCAAAAACTAAAGACTCAAAATATCATTATACCTATGGCCACTGGTGTTCAAGTTCACACTTCAAATTTTATGATTTTTCTCATGTTAGCTTTAGCTCTTTTAAGCTCTCAAATACTCTAAATTGATAGTGTGATTTTTTTGAATTGAGTTAATGAGTTTAAGGACCAAATCCACTATATATAGCCTAGCTCTCATCAAGCTTCATGGCTATGAGTTACTATATTGAAAATAAACGTTCATCTAATGAGAAAACTTTTATCTCAATCAATGAGAAAATATTCTTCTCAATCAATGAGAAAATCTTCATCGCAATCAATGAAAAAACCTTAATTACAATCAATGAGATAAACTTCATCTAATCAATGACCAAACATCATAACCATCATAAATATTTGATATAAAGAGGGAAATGTTTGGACCATAATAAATTGGGTAAAAGAAAAAAATAGTTGCATTCTCCCGCTTGGTCCATACGTTTGACCTCGATAGCTTAACTTAATCTCATTGATGATCTTTCTTAAGAAATAAACACACGAATCATGGTGATAAGTCCTCTGATAACAAGTATTACATTCCATGTATTACAATGTGTTTAATTTTTAAGTATTATACTTTATGTGGTAACACTTAATGAATAAATCCTATGTTTATTGTTGGTCCTATAAATTTTCTCAAATACTTAAAAGGTGCACATTAATATGAGAAAACATCACAATTAATAAGAGTTTTATTCATATATTATATATAATTATATAGTGGAACTAAGTCTCATTTTCTCTAATATGATTCTTGAATTTCAATGGTGGCATGCCTTTAGTCAAAAGATCATCGATCATTAATTCAATGCTTATATGCTCAATGACCACTTTCTTTTTCTTAACACGTTCCTTTATTGCTAGATATTTAATGTCGATGCATTTACTTTGACTTCCACTTTTATTATTCTTAGCTATAAAAATAATAGTTGAATTATCAGAAAAAATTCTTAATAACATAGAAATAGAATCCACAATTCTAAACGCATATGAAACTCTTAAGTCATACACCATGTGAAGAAGCCTCAAAATAAGAAACAAATTTGGCTTTCATAGTAGAAGTGGTAGTTAAGGTCTGCTTGACATTCCTCCATGATACAGGCCCACTAGCTATCATGAAAATATATTTAGGTGTTGATTTATGTGAATTAACACAGTCAGCGAAGTCAGAATCTGAGTATCCAATCACTTCCAAATTATTTCTTTGTCTATACATAAGCATGTAGTTTTTAGTTTCTTAAAGATATCTTATCATTTTCTTTGCTGCTCTCTAGTGGTCTATACCTGGATTACTCTGATATTGTCCTAATATTTCTATAGCAAATACAATGTCAGGCCTTGTATAGACATGAGCATACATTATGCTTCCCATAACAGAAACATATGGAATGTTCTTCATTTGTTAACTCTCAAGATCGTTTTTCGGACACTGGTTTAAATTAAACTTATCACCCTTTATAATGGGAGCTAAACTCGGTGAACTATTCTTCATCCAAAATTTCTTCAAAAATTTATTAATATAGGTTTCCTAAGACGACCTAAAATGCCTCGACGTATGTCTCTATGAATCTTAATGCCAATGATATAAGATGCCTCACCTATATCCTTCATATCAAAAATTTTAGAGAGAAATTATTTCACCTCATAAAGCAAACTCTTATCATTGGTTGTAAATAAAATATCATCCATATATAGAATAAGAAAACATATCTTACTCCCACTAATCTTTTGGTATATGCATTGATCCATGAGATTTTCAACAAATTCAAATGAATAAATCACCTCATGAAATTTAAAATACAATTGACGGGATGCTTGTTTTAAACCGTAAATATATTTCTTAAGCTTACAAACTAAATGCTCACAATCACTAGAGAGGAATCTCTCAAGTTGTTTTATGTAAACCTCCTATTCTATATCTTCATTAAGAAATACCATTTTTTACATCCATTTAGTTGCAACTCAAGATCAAAATGAGCTACTAATGCTAATATAATTTTTAAGGAATCTTTTTTAGATACATGAGAAAAAGTCTCCATGTACTCGATTCTTTTTTTTTTTGAGTGAATCTCTTAGCAACGAGTCTCGCTTTGTATCTCTCAATGTTGTCTAATAACTCCTTTTTAGCCTTAAAAACCTATTTACAACCTATGACTTTTACACCATTAGGCAACTCAATAAGATCTCAAACTTTGTTACTCTTCATGTAACTCATCTCATTTTTTACGGTGCATTGTATCGTAAATCAGAGTCTTTGCAACTCATAGCTTGTGAAAAAGACTCGATCATTTTCAGCTCCAATATTATAGTCAGATTCTTATACGTATACTACATAATCACTAGGAATTGCTGACCTCATAATTCTAGTTGTTTTTTTTAAAAATGTCACACTATCATCTTCCTAAGAAGTATGAGATTTAACTTATTATTTAGAAGTTTCATGCATCTCTTGAACAACTTGATCTACCAAAATATTATCAATAGCTTGAGAAATTTTAATGATTAGTTATTCAACACTAATTTATACTTGAGTGGTGCTATGAATAATTAATAATCTATCACCTAAAGTAGAAGGTTGAGACTCTAAATGATCAGTATCAAAAACTATATTCCTGATTTAATCGCTCTCACTAATTAAGTCATATTCAAAAAACTTTGTATTTCTTGATTCCACAATCCTAGTGCTATGAGATGGACAATAAAATTTGTAATATTTAGATCTTTCAACATATCTAACGAAATACCAAGTAATGGTCCTTGAGTCCAGCTTTTTCTCTTGTGGATTATGGATCCTTTTTTTCAAACGTACATCCCCAAACGCCCATGTGTCGTAGAATCAGTTTCCAACCTTTCAATAATTTAAATGGTGTTTTCGAGACAATGTTGGTTGGAACTCGATTTAATAGATAGACTACCATCTTTAGTGCTTCAGTTCACAAGAATTTAGGAAGATTGGAGTTGTTAAGCATACTCCGCACCATATCTAATAATGTTCGATTTCTTCTTTCTACTACACCATTCTAATCTGGTGAACCAGACATGGTGTATTGGGCAACTATCTTAAAGAAACTTAGTGAATAGACCAAGTGATCGTCCATCTTCAGTGTATCTACCGTAATACTCTCCATCTCTATATGATCTCACAAGCTTAATTTACTTTCCGCATTGCTTCTCTACTTTAACCTTAAATATCTTGAAGACGTCTAATGTTTCATTCTTATTATGAAGCAAGTAGAGATAGATATATCATAAGTAATAATCAATAAAGGTGATAAAGTATCTCTGACCATATGAATCCATATCTAAACTATATATATCAATATGTATGATTTCTAATAAGCTTAAACTTCTATTAGCACATTTTTTGGACTTGTTGGTCTGCTTTCCCTTGATGCAGCCCACATATGTCTCAAAATTAGTGAAATGTAGAGTACTAAGTACTCCATTATTCACTAATTTTTTAATTCTTTCTAGGGAGATATGTCTTAATCTCTGGTGTCATAATATTACATCATTTAGTGCCAGTGTGAACATGCATTGAACTATAAGTGGCATTATCCTGCAAATTAATACTATAAAACTATTAGACAAAATATCATTCCTAACACAATGAGAATTGTAAAATAAACTAAATGACATATCTAAAAACTTAAAGAAATATTCTAACGGTACAAGTCTAAAAATTAAAATTAAGTTTTGTGAAAAACTTGGAATATAAAAAGTCCTATTTAATTGCAAAAAAAAAACAATTACTTAAAATTAATAAACATGTTCCTATAGCCTCCATATGTGAGTTTATCATATTTCTAGATAAGATGTTTTACTCACTTCTCACTGGCTTCCTTAGGTTTTGTATACCTGTAAAGAGTTTGTAATATGGATTGTAGATCCAGAGTCAATTCACTAGGTGTTAATATTGATGCGAACCGAGTCAAATTGGATCACATCATAAAAATATTGGGCTCGATAGATTAAGCTTATTTATCTTTTAATTGATTCATGCTTATGTAAGCTACTAAAGCAAGTTTAATTAAGTCACATAAGTATCTAAGATAAATTCTAGTTCGAGTCGTATAAGTCTTTAGGGCTAAGTTTGAGTAAAACTCATTGTACCCGACGTCTATATATAGAGAGGCTGGGCTTTATTAATTCAAGCATCCAAGTATATCCAAGCTTTAAAATTAATTAAGTCTAGTTATTTTTTTATCATCACATTTATAGTTTTTATCATAACTATTAGATCATCTTTATCTTCATATGAGTAGATCGTAACTGTAGAACCCTTCCAAGCACTCAAACCCTAGCCACCACCTTCCTTCAAACGCTACCCTACTGTTTTGATCTTGCTCCCCTATTTTAATTATATTTTTTATCAAGATATTCGATTGACATAAAAAAGAGCCATTAGAATCCTATCTCATGAGGCTACTACCACTTAAATTTTTATAATTTTATTACGTTTGAATCAGTCCAGATCTAATTCGTAACATTAGCCCTATTATATTCATAACAAATAAATGAGGTTGGATTATCTCTATTTTCAAGCTATTTCTAAAATTTGGCACACTCTTTTTTCATGTCCTTTCTTTTTACAGAAGAAATGTTTGACCTCTTTCTTGCTATCAGCTTAGGGTAGTGTTTTATCTTTCCCTTTTTTATTAGCTTGAGTCTTCCCCTTCCCACGGGTTGTAGTCACTAGTCAGTATTGCACTTTCACCCAGCTCCATCGCCAACCTCCCTTCTTCTAGAACATACATGGTCATTAACTCATTGATTGACCATTTTTCCTTATATGTGTTGTACGAGATCTTAAAAGGTGCGTAATATTATGAGAGAGTATTCAGGACATAGTACATTAGGAAGGTTTCGGATATATCAACCTCTATTTTTTTGAGTTGAGCCGCAATGTCGCTCATCAGCATGATGTGCTCACGCACACCTTTGATATTTGTGAGCCTTAGAGAAGAGAACTTCATAATTAGAGTGCTTGCTAAAGCCTTTTTTGAAGTGACGAACTGGTCATCAATCGCCTTAAGCAAGTCTCGAACATTTTCATGTTGATCCATTAAACCACAAATACCAGCATATATTTTGGTCTTAATGAATAGCACACTTAAACGATTGGATCGCACTCATCATTCATAATGCGCAAAGTCTGCTGAAGAGTTAGTATGAGTGATTGCAGATGGTTCGTCCTTTCTAATTGCATAATCAATGTCCATCCACCCTATATGAAGGAGAACTCTCTCTTTCCATACTTTATAGTTATTCCCTTTTAATTCAGGAATATTATAACGGATATCTAATAAATTCTTAGACAGTGAAGCAACATTCAATATTACATGCTTATATTAAATTGAGGCCTAAATGATACTGTATTTTACCAATGTAAATCATGCTTGAAAAAAATGGATCAAATGACATAAAATTTGCTTATAGGCTAAATTTTATTTCAATAAGATTCATTATTCTTTATGATAGATTTTTTTCAAACTATTTTAATTCATAATTCTATGGTATATTATGAGCATAGTTTGATGTTTTCTTTTTTTTATTAAAATTTATGATAAAACTATCAAATTATCACTTAATTCATAATTCCTATGGGTAAGTTATGAATAATTTTGATATTCTATTCTAATTGATTATTTAAATATAATAAAAATTCTTGTGAGATAAAATTTATTATATTTAAATAATTAATTACAATTCATGTCTAAAATTGCTTTATGTGATCCTTAAAACTATAATATATAATTTCATTAATTAAAGATGATGCGGCTATCGTTTAATTAAATAACATTGTATAAATCACTTAGACATTTTTCTTAAGCTACCAAAAAAAAATAGTAATGTCGCAAAATGATAGGAAATTCCACGAGAAAGTGACATTTCTTTTTGCAAATTTTGGTTATCTTCAATCTTTATCTAGGTCACATAGACTTAGTTTAGACTTAGAAATTCCAGCACCAAAACCCAGCTTAAATTCAATATTTTGATGCAAAAACTTCCTTTTTTAATATAGAATATTTAGAAAATTTATATCTTCAGGATTTCTAACTTTACTTTTGCATAAAAAAGAACTCAAAAAGAAACTTTAATTTATGACCAAAAAAAATATCTTAGAGACGAATAGAGAAGAACATAAATATTATTTATAAACACCAAGGCAGAGATTAAATCTTACTCTGATACTAAATGTAAGAATAAAAGAATACGATCCAAAATACGGAATTAAACTCTATAAAGGATCAGAAAGTAAAGACCCAAAGATCATCATACCTCCGATCATTAGTGTTCAAGATCACATTATAAATTTTATGATTTTTCTTACATTAGTTTTGGCTCTTCTAAGCCCTCAAACACTCTAAATTAATGGTGTAGCTTTTTTGAATTAAATGAATGAGCTTAGAAACCAAATCCACTATATATAATCTAGCTCTCATTAAGTTTTATGGCTATGAGTTATCACATTGAAAATAAACGTTCATCTGATAAAAAAAATTATCTTAATCAATGAAAAAATATTCATCTCAATCAATGAGAAAATATTCATCTCAGTCAATGAGATAACGTTCATTTAAACAATGAGCAAACATTCTAACCAACATGAATGTTTGGTATAATAGAGAAAAATGTTTGGACTATAATAAATTGGGTTAAAGTAAAAAATGGTTACACGTTAGACAGTTGGGAACAATGCTTCAATCACTATTCTCACTAACCCCTAACTACCTCCTGCCATCTTAGAGAATTTTCAGCTTCTGAGCTCTATCAAGCTGGTAAGTGATTTAATCTTTGACAGTACTTGGAACTTCTCACTCCAACATCTTCCCACCTTCAACTGCAATCTTCATTCTAAACTCGTACCTCAATCCTCTGTCTATCGAGCGTTCAGACAAGCTTTTTTTGTCATCCGTCAAGAATGGAGTTTTCTAGGCCAAAGCAACTTACAACGCTTTATTAAATGGTACCTCGGGTAGCGACTCTAGGACAATTTGGTCTCTAATCTGGCATGTAAAAGATCTTCTACCCAAAATAATTTTTTTCTCTGAAGGTGTTTAGTGAATGCTATCCCTGGTAAAGCAATCCTTCATAGACGTCTACCAGGAATTGACGAGGTTTGGTCGATGTGCTCGTCTAGCTGCGAAACCATTGAGCATATCATGCTTAGTTGTCCTTTTGGGAGAGTTGCATGGTTTACCTACAATCTGGGTATCAAAACTCTAACCCATCGATTGGATCCTAGCTTTGCACTCTAATCTACCTGGTGATGATGTTATATCTCCTTTGGTGTATATGGAAAGCAAGATGTGATAAAAATTTTCGGTAACAAAGGAGGTCATTCTCAAGGCCAATAATCTCACTTCGTATAATTCCAACCCTATAGCTATTTCCACCTTTATAAATTAGTGCAACTTACTACTGCTATTTAGGAATAAGTTGAATCAATCCGTAACTAGAATAATTTCAAAAGCACTTTAGGTGTTTCGATCCAAATTAGTTGACTTTTAAATATATATATATATATATATATATATATATATATATATATATATATATATATATATATATATATAATATAGAGTCTGCAGCATTAACTGAATATGTGCAACTTTAATTTCTATTTTCCTCTATTTTTCATTGAGAAATAAATTCTTCTTCTTCTAAATTATTCAATCTAATCCAAGCTTTTCATTGGAGCAATGTTTTTCCATTGTAGCTATTAACCAACCGGCGAATGTGACTTCTGTTTTGCACCAAATGCTTTATAAAAATTTCTAATTTTGATATTTTATTTATTGGGAAAAGAAAAAAAAAATTTAGGTATTGTCCGTAAGTGATGCATATGTTGAAATGATAGGCCAGAATGCAAGTGCAATACTTTGACATACTCAGGGTTGGTCATATTGGTTATCAATTGCTACATCAAATCTCTAAAAAAAGAACTCCTTGATGATTTTCCTCGTTAAAGGAAATTCACTATGATATGGTTTCTTTTAGTTGCCAATGTGGCAAAATTCATCATCTTTCTTACTCCAGTTCAAAGAATAGAGCTTCTGTTGTGCTTCAATTGGTCCATTTGAATCTCATGGGACCAATAAAAACACCTAGGTATATTTCCTAGAACACAAAAGTGAAGCTTTCCCTAAATTTATTCACTTCAACCAGCATGTGGAGAAAGAGTTTGGGTTATCAATAAATTGTGTGCATATAGATGTTTAGATAATAGAGGAGAATACATGTCTGATCAATTCTTCAAATATTGCACCAAACATATATGGGATTTGACGTCAAATATTTTTTCACAAATCCGGGTTGATGAGTATAAGTGTTATGAACTAGATCTGGACCGATCTATTTGTAGAAAACTTATGACAATTTTACCACTGCTAGTCTCGTGAGTTAGGAATCTAACAATTTTAGTTTCACATGAATCCAAGATCGAGATGAAAAGATATAATCAAAATAGTGGAGACATGTCAAAATTAAATATATTAGTAATTATTCGATGTTGCGGCGGTCGTAAGAGGGTGACAAATGTCTAAGGATAGTGGTGAATAACTATAAGATAGAATAGCTCATGGAGAAAGAGTATAACTTATGTTTGGAACTTGGAAGAGATCTAGGTTAAGATTTACTCCTACAAAAATAAATATAATTTAACGGCTATGAAAATTGGTAAATACTTAAATAAAAATAGCTCAACTTAATATTCATTTCACGATCATAATTTACTCATAATATATTGAGCATATATCCGCTTTATTTCGAAATTAAAAGTAATGACCAAAATATAATAACTAGATTTTACTAGACTTGACCTCACAGATTCAATTCATGTGGATGGATCATAACAGCAAAGTGGCATATCTTACAACTATAAGCTTCTAACCTTCCAAGAGCTACGGGGAACAACTATTCAATCTGCTTGTCATATTGTCATCACTTGACTCCATGGCCAGGGACATAATCATCTTCTTTGAAGCTTTATACAATTGCAAACCCAATGTGAGTTATTTTCGAGTTTTTTTGCCTCAGCTTGTTATGCCCATGTATCAAAACATAATCAAACTAAACTTGACCCAAGGGCAAGGCGATATACATTACATACTTTTGTTACTTATGATACTCACAGAAAATGATGAAGATATATGGATCCAGAAACAAAGAAACTACTATCTCCTATGATGCAGTGTTTGACAAAATTAATATGAGCATTTTAGTTTCTGTTTTCTTTATTTTTCATCGAGAAAAAAATTCTTCTTCTTTTTCTTCTTCTAAATTGCGCGAGAAACGCTTTTCAATTGTAGCTATTGATCAACCAGAGAATGTGATTCTGTTGTGCATCAGATTGATGCATTTACAAAAAAGAAAAAAAAATTGGTTCCATTGTGATAGCTAATAATTCATTGATTCTGATTGCTTATGTTTGCCTGCAATGTGGAAAGAGAGTCATTGCATCAGCTAATAATTCATTACACTCCATAAAAGAAAATTCAATGTCAAGGTAAGCTCAAATCTCTCAAAGATGTTTAATTATCATGTTCTAGGCTTAAAGAAGAATCTTGTCTTAGTTTCTCAAATAGCTAATTGCAGAAGATATATTCCTTTTGCTCCAGATGACATACACTATTTTTTTTCTAATTTGAAGCACATTACAGTTGACATTTTATTATGTATTATATTTTAAATAGAAATCAATAGATTAATTGGTCGAGCCATGTCAAAGAGGCTCGGGCCAAGTCAGACTAAATGGGCTGGGTTGTGTGGGCTGGGCTGGCCAAAGCCTATACGGATCGAGCTCAGCTCTAGCACGAGCCTATTTTGGGCGGAGTCTTAGCCCAAGCCTTTCATGATAATACTTTTAGTCTTTTACTTATTTATTGAATGTTATAAATTTGATATTAACTCAATATATTGCCATAGGCATCCAATGCACACCTCGGATTTGATCAAATTTAGAGAGGAATCTTCTCATCACCTAGAAATTGCAGTTTCAGGCAAGTGATCTAATGCCAAAATAGGCTTTTGTTAATGTTTTTATACGTCGCGACAAACTATTTAAACACCGAGTAATTGTTTTACACATTAGAATACTATTTGTGACCCATGGTAAAATTAGTCTACATTATTGTACATATTGACTTAGTATGATTGTTGATATGACTAAATTTGTTATAATAATTGTGAATCTTGATTAGCATATATGTATTATAGCACATGTTACTCTACGATGATGTTTTCATTTATTCTTATTAATTAACATGCTAATGTAGTGTTCACGCAAGAACATGTTCTTAGCTATCTACTAAAGTTTGTAACCAAAAGAATTATATTAATGCTATTTCTAAATGATCTGGAATTTTCAATGTGCCAGGGTCATATTTCTCCTAATCAAATTGCTTTTTTCTTAATTTTCTAACTTTAATTTTGACTTTCTTGAATTGTTATTTGATTAAGTTATATAGGTGTACTCAAATTCTACTGGCATCAGTATTTATTTAACGAGACACTAAAAAAGTTATATACGAGAGATAGTGTGAAATTTGAGGGCTAGCTGAGTAAAATCAGTCTTATATAGCCAAAAAAAGTTTGTTGTTTTATCCTAGTAGTGTCTATTTTGGTTGTTTTGTCCGAGTCTTCTAGTGATCTTTAGCATCTTGTCCTCCGAATAGGACGTCAGTCGTCAGAATGCTCTGTTCCTTTCGCTTCTTTAGCTGTGTAAGGATCTCGATGTTTGTACAACTGGAATTTGTCTGGCGTTGTAGCTTGTTCCTCCCAATACATACACGAACACATAGCAGGAGATGAAATGTCCATCAGAAGAAGGAGAAACTCGAGAAGTTAATGGCGAACAAGGAAGCTGTCCATCAGAAGAAGCAAGAACGAAAAGTAGACAGAAAATAGAGGCAAGTCATCGAAAGAAGAGTTTTGTAGTATTTTCCTCTCTGTACAATTTAAGCAAGGAACAGAGTTATGTGTGCAAGGAAAGAGGAATCAAATGGAGGATACTTTAAGCAGAAAATTCTGCTTCAATACTTAATTTGAAGATGTTAATGGGGGAAATAAATACATTTGGATCGATTTTAAAAGAAAATTGATGCAGATATGACGAGACATTAGAATCACAGTAAAGCACACCGACACTCTCCATTAATTTCCTTTCTACAAGGCATAGTAATATTTGTAGAAATAGCTTACACATAGATACACTGAGATCCGGTCTTTTAATCGCACGGATTCATAGAGAGAAAAGAATGCAGATAAACCTTGAAATCTTTAGCTACGACAATGATAATAGGGTGAGCAACCTCGGCCGGTGTACGGACCGCCCCGGGCCGGGCACGAGCCGATGCAGCCAGCCCTGTCGGGACTAAGGACCGTTTTTGTATTGAGAGTGGCGAGGATCCGTCTATGTATCTCAAAATTCATTGGAAATTCCACCACCACTACCTCCTCTTCCTCCACCATCTTATTAATACCAGAAGTACTTGACGAGTTAACTGCACCGGCGCCGGCGCCGGCGGCAACCGGGCCGGAGAATATAAGAAGACTGATGCAAAGGAGGAGAGTTGAGAGGAGACGTAGGTCTATGCATCTCATCCTCTCCATCTCTCTGCTCATGCTTGGATGCCTCAACTTGACACCCACATGCCACTATAAGGAAGACAAAGATAAGGCTAGGACATTTACTAGGCTGGCATTGATATGGACTGCTGGCCTAACATTATATAAAGTGTGAGGAAGGTATAGTATCTAAATGGATACTAGCGAGGAAGAACCTACTGATTGGCTATCTTTTTTTTTTCTTCATATTCCAGCTAAACGATGCAAAATCCAACCCTTAAACAAGGGTGTGGGGTTTATTTTGGAGACATCATACGATCCTTCTGTGAATAATAAGACATTAATTAGAGTCACATTGAAGCACATCAACGCTCTTTATTTCCTCCTCCAAGGCATCCTTTTGAGTTTTGGCCAAGAAAGAGAGCTACTATTTAGAATACAACAAGTGAAAAACTGTAGCATCACACTTGCATCTACAGGAATCAATTAATGGCCTTGTGGACACTTTGAATCCTAACACGATCGGTAATGGGACGATGGGTTGCAACGCCGATTGGGAGGGGTGTACGGACGACCGGGTGTCGAGCACCTGGGGTTGCAGGCCTGCCTGTCGGCATTGAGGACGCTCGGATAGGAATTACTGGTGGCGAGGATCCGCCTGTGTATCTCAAAATCCATTGGAAATTCCACCACCACCACCTCCTCCTCCACCATCTTATTAATACCAGAACTCGAGATGTTAACGGCACCGGCGGCAACCGGGCCGGAGAATATAGCAACACTAACGAAAAGGAGCACAACTGTGAGGAGAGAGAGGCCTATGCATCTCCTACTCTCCATCTCTTTGCCCATGCTTGGATGCCTCTGTGGGATATAAGGGTGGCTTTGATAAGGACTGCTTGCCTACCATTACATATGTGGTGCGAGAAAGGAATATTAATGGACACTACTAGCTAGTGAGGAAATTCGATCGGCTGCGTGCCTTTTTCTAGTGCGATCTTACCCGGATAACATTTAGTTCACAATATCTCTAATCCTCTATCACAGAGTGATACTATTAACGAAAGTTATTAAACGACTATTTTATTTTATTTTTTTGCTCTATAGTAATATTGATAATTTGATAGTTTTAACTAGATGTGACATGTAGCTTGTTCCTGACAAGCCGTACTCCAAATCAAGCCTAATTTAAGCCGGAGTCAAGCTTGAATTGAATCTTAAATGCATGGTCTTATGCTTAATAAAATTAAAGCAAACATATAACCAAATTAATATTTATTTATTATATATATTAGTAAATATAAATTGAGTCTTATTGAGTCTAAGTATGATCGAGTCATCATCCTATGAGCAAGCTAAGTTTGAAATTAATTTCTAATATGATCTAATTATTCTAGCTTGACTCTTTTCAAGGCAAGCCAAGCTTGATTGAGGCTCACCTAGCTGACTCAAGACGACTTGATTATTTTCATAGCATAAAGTACTATTCCTCTAGGGTCATGCCCTAAAAAGTAAATGAAATAAATGAAGGTTTATATTCGCACTATTTGCAGTCTATAATTTTACTTGTTTTGAAAGTTGACATTCCACATAGCAGATAAACTAGATATCTATCATAAGAAGCATGAAGAACGACATTATATATACAAGGGAGAGGAGATGACTCATCGCATGAAATTAATCTAATTTTTTTTTCTTGTATTCATATAATTGACAAATTATGCTTCAAAATAGAATTTTATCTATATAACATATCTAAATTTTATGTTTGATAAAAAATATTAAAGTGAAGATTGATTTTAAAATCAAGGATTTCAGTCTATTGCATTAGTTTACAAAAGGTTAACATATATACAAGTAACATAAAGGTTAGATTGTAATTTTTTAATTTAAAAGATATTTTGAAGTTAACATGTTTGAACACCAATGAGAATATTCAAAATTGCAAACTACATTCTGGTCGACTACTAGGGATTTTGGGTTGGGCCGAGCCAGCTACCAGCGATGATACAGAGAGGAAGAGCTTGAGAGAAGCCATGAGGACAATTGAGTAGCAGAAGTTCAAAATGAAGTTCAAACAAATTTCATTTGGCTGGAGGATTTCATGAAATTTTTTGAGGAGATTGTGAAAAAACTTAGACACATATATGTATCTATATTGTACGTAATAATTCTTATCCTATGCTTAAGTAAATATATAGAATAAATATCAATGTACAAAGTAAGGATGAACATCAAGATTTTTTTATGTAGAAAAACCTAAATGGGAAAAAAAATTACGAATCCAAACTCGGACGTTAAAGATAAACATGGTTACTAGAGGAAGGTGGAGGCTAGGATTGGATGCTTGAAAGGGTTCTACGGTTATGATCTACTTCTATGAAGATAAAAACAATTTAATGGCTACGATAAAAGATAAAGACGAAAATAATAACTTGGCTAAACTCAGATTCATTCAATGCTTTCATTCAATAATTATCAATTAGAGCTGCACTCAATATATTTATAGAGGCTAGCCCTAGACTGACTTTCATTAGGATTTGCCTTATTAGCTTATATTAAAGATAAACATGACTCAGCTAAATTAGCCTTCCTTATCTTTCTTGAAATATTTCTTCGTTCTTCTAAAAATAGAGTCCTAATTTGGAGAAGCCTTGAATATAAAAGTTGTAGATCAAGACGTCATTGATCTTCTCTGAGTGGTTTCATAATATTCGAATAACCTCTAAATATCTGTAGAGTATTTTCCTAAAACTGCACAGGAACTAAACTAAATTTAGGTGATTAAATAAATTCTAATCTACTTAGACTTTAACTAAACTACATAAGCAGAATAAATAAGATAACTAGACTCGATTAATTGAGCCCAATATACTTAGAATGTGATCCAATTTGACCCGGATCGCATCATTACAAAATTGACTTATAAAATAACCCGTTGATCCTCACGACTTTGTTTCACTCAGTCTTGCTCGCCAGAATCCGCAATTTACCGTTTCTTGTGATTGATCTTCAATCTTAGTAGCCTTCGAGTTTGATCCTTTGCCTAATTGATCCTTAAGACCAAAGCTTGGTACATTGAAGAAGAGACGGACTGTTACGATCTGACCACATGGGTTAAGTAATCTGCAAATGGATATGATCCGTTAGGAATTTTTACCTCCTATGAATAGGAGTGGACATGTTGATAATTATCATTGAAGGAATCTGAGTTAAGCAAAGTTATTATTTTTATCGTTATCTTTTTTCGTAGCCATTAGATCGCATTTGTCTTTCTAGGAGTAGATTATAGCCATAGAAGCATCCCGATCTTTCAAACCCTAGCCACCTTCCACCACCAACAGCCACCCTATCTTACAGCATCCACTACCACCCTTGGCCGTCCACCACCCTTCGACGACCGTCGCAACATCGGTTAATTATCATTCTGCCCTATTTGATCTTGATCCACTCTATTAGTCATAACTTTCAATCCGGATCTCTAATCGACTTCATTCCAAATCCATTAGAACCCTATCTTCCGACAAAATTTCGGGATCATCCTATAGATGGATCGTTCTAGATCTAGTTCGTAACATTGGTATCAAAGTCAACATTTCTCGGACAATAGTTATCACGTGATCTAAGATGAACAAGGAAGGAGCGACCATGATGGACTAGGAACTCATCTCCGTTCTTGTGGAGTTTCTCCGACGCCCCCTCCACTTCCAACAACTATTGACGATGAGCCGCTAGCGTGGGCAAATGCATTTTTTAAAAGAATTTTTAGCCTAGTCAAAGGAGAATGTGAAGGAGATCCAAATCGCCATAAGGACTCAATCTAGGCCTTGATAGAGGCCCTACTAGTTGCCCTCCATTGACCTGTGCCGCTAGCGTCGCTGGCAATAATGGAATTCGGCCAACCGTGGCTAGAAAACTCCACCCATGATGGAGGTGGAAGGGAGACCCAAACTATGACAACCGCAACTCCTCCGGCCATGATGTAGGCCCTCCGTCCACTACAAACCTAGAACATTGCCGACAGGACACTAGAGCAGTCGGCCGTTATAGTCTTGACGTCATCTTTACCACCTGTGGTGGGAGCTAGGGCCAAAAATCCTAGCTTCCCACCAACGGTGATTCAGGCCCCACCAGTATTGAACTCCATGTCCAACACATTCCTTGGACCACCCGCACCCGAGACGTGGCCTCCATTTGCGCCGACAACCGTCGAAAGACCATCGACGGTAGTAGTTTTCACTGCAGCAAACCTTTAGCTAGCGGTTGTAGGTCCGACACTCCCACGACCACCAGCAGCCATAGTTGGCTTCTTCGGGCTGACCGTCGACCAGTGGTAGCCGCCACAATCGCCAGCGATCGTCGGGTGGCTGAACCTGATAGCCACAACTACGAGAGGCTGCCCCTACATCAAGGTGGCTCCACCGTGGTTTCCTACCGTTGTCGCTCCCTTACAGTGGGGCAACGGGCTCCTTTCATAGCCATTGGGGGGTGGTGGACACATCAGCGACGTGCATTGACCGCCGTTGAAGCCAGTCGAGCTTGAGCTCGATAATTAGTTTCCACCAGCACTGCGAGGACCAGCTAGGGGCCGATTGTCGGTGACCCACAATTGAACCCAACCGCCCCCGCCCCCATGCAACATGTGGCAGCGCCCCTAGGCCAAATTTAGCCCTAGGGTTAGGTTATTTGCATGAAGGTGATGAAGTGCACAATTTCCAAAGCAGGCCAAATTTTTGTGAACTGATTTGACCACTTCTTGCAAATAGTTTAGAACCCATGAACATGACCCTGAGCATGAGAACAAGCTTGAGGATGAATGGTGGAATGACTCGATGGGCCTATGTCATCAAACTGAGCTGAACCCACGTGTAGCCTGAGTGTGACTGAGTTGAACCCATGGGCCTATGACCCATGTGACCAGCCTCGACCCCGAGGTCACTTCGCCCGCGATGACAGACTCACAATTTGAGATCCAAGCTCAGATCGTTAGGCTTGATTTTCCAAAATTCTCTAGAGGAGACCCGCTAGATTGGACCTATCTAACGGAGCAGTTTTTCATGTACCATGGCACGCTCGACCACTAGAAGGTTTAGCTAGCCCATTTCACTTGGAGGGCATGGTGATTAGATGGTACCAGTCAATTAAGCGGACTCGACCATTTGAGTCTTGGCAGGTTTTTGCGGATGCGATTTATGCTCGGTTCGGTCCGACCTAGTACGAGGACTTTCTGGCCATGTTGACTAAGTTGACTCAATCAACAACAGTTCGATCTTATCGAGAGGAGTTCGAGTGGATATGCAACCGAGTCACTAACTAGTCTAACTTGGCCTTGAAGAGTACCTTCATTAGTGGGCTCAGGCTTAATATTCAGGCTGAGGTCAAGACTTTGAGGCCTACTATTTCTAACGAGGCCTTCTCTTTAGCTATTCTGATGGAGTCCAAGTTGAATAAGCTAAACCAGATCTACAAGGAGGAGAGAAGAAAGACGACTCAAGCCCATAGCCCACTAGAGACGGCATCTGCCTCGACTCAGCCTACACCGACGGCTCAACCTAACTGATAGATGATCTCTCACCGCTTTGTACCCAATGACTTGGAAGAGCGTCGAATAAAAGATGTGTTTTACTGTGATGACCGATTTAACCCTAGTCATAAATGCAAGTGCCAACCAGCCCATGCCATGTTCCTAGGTGGACTTGAGGACCCAAATCGACTGATTAGCACGACAAATTGTAGAAGCACAAGGACGTGAGAGACTAGTTACCTTAAGGAAAAGGTGTCAAAACTGTGGTGGATCCAGACCTTGTTGATGCAAGAACGTTGTAACTCAAAGAATTTATTTTCAAAAGTAATCACTAACTCTCCTTAGGTTAACACGATTAGGCTTAATCTAAGTCAAAACAGAACTTACGTAACTCTATAAATTGCATATTACTTGAGCGTGTTTGAACGTGGCCCGAGTGTATTTGAACGGCCAAAACACGACCTCTATATGTGTGAATGCCTGAGTTCGCATTCGAACGCGATGTGAATGCGGTTTGAACATGGTGTGAACGCAATGACTTATCTTCTCTAAAACTTAAAAAATTTTAGTCTGAATCTTATCAAAACTTGTAGATATGCTCATATATATGTATGAAAGCACTTATATTATTTTGTACATATTTGTCAATACTAAAACCTAACAAATTATTTACCTTATTTAAAGGAGATATTTAAGGGATGCGAAATCCTAATCCTAGGAGTCATCTATTATAAGTTTGGAGAGATTTTTAAAGAACCTAATGGCTTTGGTAGATCATGTTGAATCACTATTAATTTAATGCATCTATATCAAATCTAGAAGAACTATATTTCGAGAGTCACTAAGACGACATCGAGACATTGAGATTAGAGTCACAAAAAGCAACAAATTGTGGAGTCTAGCGAGCAAAATTGCTATAGATTGAGTCGTAGAGATCAATGCATGGTTTGTGTGCTTCCTACGACTGCTATAATTTTATTGATTGGTCAATCTAATTAAGATTAATGATTTGTATTTAGTTGGGGTTTTTTATTTTATCGATATGGTATGGTAGATTCATCTCTTCGAGCATTCATTGAATTATTATAATTTAATTTTTTACTTGGTATATGGTCATATATAAGGATTCACATTTTTCTTCACAATTATTAGTGGCAAACTTTTGTCCCAATTGGTTAATTGCCACCACAAGAAAGTTGTACCAACATTTCTTTTTGACCCCCAGTCTATCGATGATCAATTGGATCATAATAAGTTATGCCTCAGTGGTATTTAGCAGTTAAAGTTCGTTTCACACTGCTTATTATAGTGTTGTTAGTGTGGGCAAGCACCTAGGAGTAATGAATTCATATACCTGTGAATTATTCAGTTCAGTTGTTTCTTCGATAATTTCTATAATAACATATTATTAGGGAAATTTGAAATGAAAGTGAAAAGTGATTAAAAAATGATAAATATGAAGATCAAATATTTGTAGTTGATTAACCAAGGCGACAGAAGCTTTCTCTAATGGATATAGTACTTATGAAGGATCTTGTGAACTAATCCACAAAAAACAATAAGCCTCCATTCACTTTAGAAATAATAAAGAAAATTATTTCAGAATAGAGCCTCTTATTCTAGAATAACAACTCAACATCATAATAATCATATTCCAGAATATAAATATTATTTATCAAAATTACAGATTATATCACATACTAACCCAATTATCAATTTACCCTTAATTTGACTAGAACCTCTCTTAAATATCTTATTATTATTATTATTATTATTTATTACTCAACTTTTATCTCTTTTAAATATTTTATCATAATTTATTACTTATGTTTTCTCTCTTTCAAATACACTTTTCTTCTTGTTCTAGTTCACTTATGACACTCTCCTTTTATAAGGTGATTCACTTAAGCACCCTTAGAACAAAGAGTGCATGTCTTCACGTACATCTTTACACTAAGGACATACTTCATTTCAAATAAAAGAACATCACATTTTCTACTTAAGGCATCCCTCTATTTCTAAATAAAAGGACATTACACTCATTAGAGCACCATTCATAAATATATATATGATAGTATCCAACAGTAATTATCATAACGGATTAGGTGTGAAAACGGTTCGGATACGGATCGCTTAGTGCTCAACCAACATCCAAATCTATATTTTTAGTCCGAATACTACTGGACGGATTACAAAACTTAAAACCATATCCTAACTAAACGGATACAAATAATTTTATGATAGAATCTTAACATATGTTAATTGAATTTTAAATAAATTATAATATTTTATTTAGAGAAAATTAACACAAAAATATTAAGAGTTTCAAAATATATTTCTTGTAGATCAAATACATTAAAATTAGCAAGATAAATCTCTACAAATAATATATAACCCATCATTAGTAATAATATTAATATTCTCTATTTAAATAATCAAACTAAGATTGTAAATCATTCAAAAAAACTATGCGGGTAAATGGATATCCAATATCTGTACGCGAATCCAAAAATTATATCTGACTCATATCTGAATCCGAATCTATATTCATTTTTTTTAAATCATATCCGTATTCGAATTCGTACCTGAATTGCATAGAAATTTTTTATCCGAATCCGGTCCGAATCGAGTCGGATAGCGGGTCGGGTTGGAGTTGAGTTGATCCATTTTTACTTCTATAATGGATGCTTCTTGAATTGATAGCCTTAAAAATCACAGCTTCGAATTACAACTTCAATAATTTGGAGTTTTTCGATCGTTAACATTCTAAAAAGATGGCACTTTGACACTACTTCTAAGAGCAAGTTGTTGCACGTTCCTACCCAAGCTTTGCTAGGGTTTTTTCCCTCACTGGAGACTTACACATTCCTCTCACTTTCCTTCCTTACTCCTCCCCCTCCTACATCCCTGTTACAGCCTTCCATTATTCTCTCTCTACAGTCCACATTCTGTTAAGCCTCACTATCTAGTGTTTTCTTACCTACCACCTACGACTACCTTTCCCTCTCCTTCTCCCCCTCAACCCCTTATTGCCTCATTCTTCTCAATCCTACCTTGCTTCTCCCTGCTCCTAACTTACCTTCTACCCCACCCCTCTATGGCCTCCTCTGACGATGAATTCCTCAGGAAGTTCTCTACACTCCTTTCTAAGGACAAAATAGAAGAGGCCATTACCCTCACAGAGGACTCGGCCCTAGCATCCCGACAGGTTGACCTTTGTTTGATTGGAAAGCTAATCACTGACATAGTGTTCAACGCCACAGGCCTCCGAGCAACCATGAAGAAGGCTTGGTCGCTGGAAGGAAACCTCGACTTTGTTGAAGCTAGGAAGAACATGTTTCTTCTCGCCTTTGAGCTCCAAGTGGATAAATGGAAAGTCTTGTACGGGGTTCACTAGTCATTCAACTGAGACTTATTTGCTCTAAATCATTTTGTGGCCATTGTACTAGTTGAAGAGTGGGCCTTCCCTCACTTAGAGTTCTGGATGCAATTTCATGGCCTTCCAATGGAATACCTATAAAAAATGACGGCACTCACTCTCGCGAAAAAGATGAGTGACCCTATCTCGATCGATAGCCTTAATGATACCAAATGGTCCAACTTAATCCGCATAAGGGTGTTAGTGGATATCACTAACACTTGGTTGGTAGTATCTTGATTGCACTCCTGAATGGGCCCCTTCAAGAAGTTTGTGGTAGAATAGGGCATGAAATGGAAAATTGCATGCACAAAGGTATTGCGGAGATGAAGATCTGGAGTGAATACCCAGTCCACATGCTCCCACAACTCTACAATCTACTCAAGCACAAGTCTTCGGACCTTGTAGTCACTCCTAGTCTAGCCCCGCCTACTTATCTCAAGTTGGAATGCAAAAATGGTGAGCGGCTGGCCATCCGCTTGAGTGTAGTTGTCAAAAACTCCAACAGTCATACAATAGGCAGCCTCGAGAATCCATGCAAAGAGTTCACATCCTCTTAGGGATGAGACGCTCGTGAAGCTCTCAAACCAAGGGATTCGCGGAATAGGAAACTCTACATTGGAAGCAACCTTAGACTTTGTAGGAGCACCCTATTGTCTTTTGGATGTCCCCATTATAGAAGCACTCTTGAGCTCGCGACCTCCCTGCAAATGCCATGCTGGCATCACGGAGACAATCTTCAGTGAAATAGGGCTTCACTCTACCTGAAGAATTAGCAATGCTTCCTCTTCTTCAACGGTGACTAGCTCACCATCAATGGCCCAATGAGCATTTTGGCTTGGAATTGTCGAGGGTGTGGAGGCCCCCCGACGATTCGCAACCTCAAGAGTTTCATGTTAAGCTCTCGAGCCAACCTAGACTTCATCTTTGAAACTCACTGTTCTCTAGCAAAGTCTCTCCCCACCATCTCCTTTGTTCTGCTCTCCATCCACTGCCTAGTTGAAGGTTAGGGTTGCTCAGGTGGCCTTTGGTTATTTTGGGACTCTCAAACAAACATGGACATTCTGAAAAAATCTGGCAACTACATCTTTGCCTAGGTCAAAGACTCATCCTCGGTGGGATAGAACTCACCACTTTGTAGTTGCGGCTGACCCCTTATGTTGTATGGGGGACTTCAATGAAGTCATGTCTAATAAAGAGAAAGAGGGTGGCCAGTTGGTTCACTGGCATCGAATCAGCAGATTTGTCTCCAACATCAACAAAGCAGGGCTAGTGGACCTTAGTTTTGCTGGCCCTGCATTCACCTAGTTGAATAGACAAGCGGAGACTAAGTTAGTCAAGGAAAGTCTTGATATATCACTTGCTTCGGCTAACTAGCTGGGCTTGCACCCGTTGGCAAAAGTACTCCACCTTCCAGCCATTAGTAGTGACCATAAATCCCTTCTCCTCCTCAAGTCTCCTAGTCTCAAACAACATCCTAAAATATTCAGATTTGAGAATTAGTTGACGTACTCTAAGGAGTTTCTAAAGTTTTGTAGAATAGAATGGGCTAGTTCCTACACTCCTTCCACTCTGTTCACAAAAAGTTTGGCAAGTTTATCTAAGAAGATGAAGAATTGGGCATGCACAAATTGCTATAACACCAGAAAGGCCATCACAGCAATATAGGAAGAGCTTAATTTAATCCAGTCGAAAAGAAGAGACGAAGCTAATTAGTCCAACAAAAAGATACTCAGAAGCCAGCATGATGACCTACTCAAAAATGAAATTTACTTGCAATAGCGTTCGAGGATAAATTGGCTCCAGTGGGGCGATTGTAATAGCAAGTTCTTCCACTCCATTGCCTCTGCCAGGAAAAGAATAAACCACATTCACTACCTCAATCTAGGTACGAAAGGATGGATGTATGATGACCAAAGAGTTAGAGATGAGTTTGTCAACTATTTCAAAGGCGTCTTCTGCTCCTTAGATCCTCTAGCCATTCTGTCCCTTCACCACAAGATCCTGAGGCATGTCTTGAGAATCCCTACTGAGGAATTCTACTTCTCTTATGGCCATCCCCGACAAAGCGGAGATCCTTGGTGCACTCAAGAGCCTCAACTCTAGGAAAGGTCCCGGGCCAGACGGCCTAACGACAAAGTTCTTCCAAACATTCTAGCAGGACATCAAGGAAGGACTTTCCATTCTGTTGAAAATTTCTTTGCCACTAAATGCTTTCAAAAAGGAGTTACTTGCACCACTCTAATGCTAGTTCCTAAATGCAACACCTCTAGCTCAATTAAGGAGTTTAGACCGATCAGCCTTTGCAATACCACCTATAAGATAATAGGGAAGTTGTTTCCCTATGAATGAAGCCTCTGCGCTCCAATATCATTGGGGAAGAGTAAAGAGCTTTCATCCTTGGAAGAAATATAACAAATAACTTGATTATAGCTAAGAAAATTACACACTATCTCAATTCCTCTAGGAGTGTCAAGGGCTTATTCATGCTAAAGGTTGATCTCTCGAAAGCATTCGACAATGGTCATTCATCTTGGATTGCCTCAGCCTCCACGACTTCCTTGAGAACTTCACATAGCTGATCCAAGCCTGCATCTCCACCACATCTCTAGCTGTTGAAGTGAACGACCATGACAATGGATTCTTCTCCCCAACAAGAGGACTGCGCCAAAATTGTCCCCTCTCACCCTACCTATTCATAGTAGGGGCTAACATCCTTTCCCTACTATTTTGAAATGCTATTGTGAGTGGGCAGATGAAAGGTGTAAGGCTAACGACTTGAGCACCTTCTTTCACCCACCTTCTCTTCGTCGATGGCCTCCTAATCTTTGGGAAGGTGTCGAGGGAATAATCAAGTTGTCTAGCCACGATACTAAAGGCTTACTGCAAACTCTAAGGCCAAGAAATAAATATTGACGAGTCTAAAATTCTCTTTGGTAAGGCTACAACTCTAGTCAACCGTCAAGCTGTACCACCCAAAAAAAAATTGGGTAGGGCACGTGCCCACCCTCACTTCCCTCCTTTGGCGTGTTTTGGCCTAACAAAGGGATGCCTTTGTTAGGCCAAGGAGAAGGGAGAAGGGCCTAGCCCCCCTTGCACACACCACCGTTGGCGTGCACGTAGGGGGCGACCTCAGGCCAGAGGGCCATCACTCCCCCTCCCCCTCTCTCTCACTCCCTATTTGTTTACCCTCCTTGAGAGCTCAAGCATTGCCTTTTCCCTTCCACCATTCTCCTTTCTCATTTTGAACATCCCTATGATCATCACTATCGTGGTCAGGCCGATGTAGTACTTGCCATCGTCGATGAGTTTATTCCCTCCGATTTGTCCTTTCTTTTCTAAGCAGCGACGACGCGGCACATTGGGTTGCACATCGTCACTACCCCTCCTTCCTTGGTAAGGCGGTGGTGGTTAGTCACTGGCCTTAGTTCTTTTCCCCCCCTCGTGGGAGTAGTGATTTGGTGAGGGGAAGGGAGGTGGTGCCTCCCCTCTAGGCAGTGCCCCAGCTTAAATGCCCCAGCTTATCTAAGCTAGGGATTATCGAGCTCAGGATTGTGTGCGCCCGAGTGTGTCGGGCTTGGGCTAGGTTGTGTCGAGCCCGAGCGCAACGGGCGCGCCTATCTCAGGTTGGCTGTTGGGCTTGGGTTAGGTAGTGCCCAGCTCAAGTGCAGCAAGCACACCTCAAGCGTGCTTGTCTCAAGCTGGGTGGTGCTAGCTCGAGCATGCTAGTCTCAGGCTAGAACTGCCTAGCCCGGGTGTGCTTGTCTCAAGCTGGGTGGAGCCAGCTCGAGTGGGCCGAGCTTGAGCTAGGATTGCCCAGCTCGGGTGTGCTTATCTCGAGTTGGACTGAGCGCGTCGACCTTGGGTTGGAATTAGCTAGCCCGAGCGTGGGGTTGTGGGCTGGGCATGTCCAGCCCAAGCTTGAGTGCTAGGCTGCGGGTTGTGAGCTAGGCTTGGCCTAGCCCGACAAGCTCTTCTCTAGGACTTTTAGGCTTCGTTTCACTCATTCTTGGGGCTGGGTATGGATTGAACTAGATTTTTCTTCCTTTTATAATTATAGCGTTAATATTAAATGTCCCCTCTTTTTGTCTCCTGTAAATTTAAGATTTTGGTGCTGACCTAGTGATCATGTCATAGAGTACCTTGAGACCAGCGCTTAGCTCAGGGCTAGTTGTGATTAGGTGGGGACTACTCATTACTAGGGATTTTAGGCAAGTGGTCTATCCACTCTTGAATTATTATTTGATGTGACAAGTGACAGTATGGGCATATATGACCTGCTAATCCTTGCATTATAGCAAAATCTGTCTAATTAATATGTTGCTTGACATGATTTGCTATTAATTTAAATATGATGTGCCACATGCTTAGATGACCTTGCTTACTAACCTGTTATGCTAGACTTATTTATCTCTCCATGACACTTGCACATGTGCACGACCTGAAAGGGAATAATTTCTATGTCTCAGCAGTACCCGACATCACCCTAGCTAGGGTTAGGGGCGGGAGATATTTTGTAGTATTATATAGTAGGGCCTATGCCTCAGGTCTCAGTTTATGGATCTTAGATAATTAGGTACCCGTTTTATCGAGTGATGGACGATTTATTATCAATTGATGAGAATCAATCCTTTTAGGGTGTTTAAATTAGACACTAAGGGTAGGATGACGTAGATCTATTAATACCCGATGATGTAGTGTAAAGGCATCCGTGAGTGACGGTTCACGAGGTTATCGCACCATGGTGCAATGATGTGGAGCCTTGGGCTCAGATGGTCGTACCGATGTGCAATATCGACCTTCATGATGGGTTTACGATTGGGGTCCTTAGTCTGCAAAGGCTGACGACCGGTCATACTATTTGTCAAGTTATGGGCAAACAATTCTACTACTAAGGTCTATCCTCCCTTGAGGAACGCTATGATTGATAAGTAGATGTGGAGGGTCGAGGGCCTATGTTAAGAGGCAAACCATGCATAAATAATGGATAAATTCACTATAATCTTGTCAGACCATGCTTGCCATTTTATGACACATATAATTCACGTTACGATACATATTGCTTTGTATAGTGCACTTACCAGTATCTTATTTTGAGCTGGGTATGTTATTATTACTGATGAATAATTAGTGATAGTACTACTTGCTGAGCATTAGGCTCATTCCATATTGACATTGGATGTAGATTGACTTACACCCTGGCGGGATGCATGGCAACAGCTAGCTAGTAGATAGGCCATTTATTTTTGCATTTTATTTTGAACTTATATTAAGGGATCTATGTCCCTGTATTGTAGCTACTCTGAGCATGTACTTTTGTCGGGATTGGTTATCCCTTTTTATTATTTTATGGATTGGATTTGTTGTGGCCTGTAGGCCCCTTCTTCGTTTTTCGCTTAATTTGTTTGGGTTTTTTGTTTTGATGGCGTGTTGTTGAGCTCCTAAATCCCCATGTGACTCTTACGTGAGGGGTAAGCCTCGTGAGAGCCACGTGGCGGTGTTGGGTTGTTACACAAGCAATCCCTAATATTAGATTTTTAATTGTTGGTAATTGCGTACAAAATATTCTAAGTGTATTTTTAGATGTGTATGAGCTTTATACAAGTCTAGAAAATCTCTGGTTTGAAAAATTGCAAGATTATTGGAGAAAAGTTTATGAGTTCACATCGCGTTCACAGCGCGCTCGAATGCGGGCTCACGCATTCACACAGACCGAGAGTTGCGTTCACAAACGCGTTCGAACGCGGGTACTTGTGTTCACACAGACCGAGAGCAGCATTCACAAACGCGTTCGAACACAACCTGAAAAGTTCAAGCTGTCGCATTCGAATGCACTTGGGCCCGTTCGAATGCACTTGGGCCGCGTTCGAACGCACCAACAAAGTTTGAAATTCTTGGACTTTTGTGAGTTCAGATAAGACTTGGATTTGACTATATCTTGGAGATCATATATAAGGATTGTGATGCCCTAACTCTAGTATTGTTGAAGAAGTAATATTGAAGGAGACTTCTTAAGGCTACATCGGTTCTTCAACTAACAAGGTCTTACTCTTCTAAAAAGCTTAATCTTTCGTCTTGAGGGCTATCTAGACGAAAGATCAATCTCGAAGGTTACTGAGGTTGGACATCAATCACGAGAAGCAGTAAATCATGGGTTTTAGTGAGCAAGACTGAGAGGAACAAAGTCGTTTGGATCGACGGGTTGTTTTGTGAGTGAGTCTTGTAACTGCTATTATTCTAGTGATTGATTTTGATCTGAGTTTGGATCCGTGGTTTTTTCCCGTCTGGGTTTTTCCACGTTAAAATCTTGGCATTCATCTCTGCTTTCGTTTTTAATATTTCTTTGAACTTTTACTTAAGTGAACGAGTGATATCATTGCCAAGTATTTAGATATATACTTGTGTCTAGAGGTTTTTCACCTAACATCCTCCAAGCAAAGACGCTATGTGAACAAGATCGCTATTTGAGGGAACCCCTTAATCCTGACAGAACCTAAGGCATAGAACTATCAATTCCTAGCTGAGAAGATCCAAAAGAAACTCTCCCAATGGAAAGGAAGATTGCTCTCGCAAATTGGCTGCCTTGTGTTGATCAAGTCTGTGCTGAACTCTCTATCAGTATACTTCATGATATCAACTCTTATTCATCTACGAGTTATCAAAAGTATAATTGCCCCTATAAGGGACTTCTGGTGGGGTGCAGATGAAGGAAATCACAACTCCATCTTTGCAGCTGGCAAAACCTCTACAAACCGCTACTCTAAGGTGGACTAGGTCTCAAACAACCAAGACTCATAAGTGAAGCTTTGATCCTCAAACTAATTTGGAGAATTGCAAACAATCCGACCTCCAATTGGGTCAAGACTCTAAATGCTAAATTTTTCCACTCAACCTCACTTTGGCAAGCAAAAGGCTAAAGCGAATGGTTCTGCAAGCCATATGCAAGTTAGTAAACACCTTCGCTAGCAATTGTCATGTAATCATAGGCAGTGGTGCAACCACTTCTATCTGTGAAGACCCCTAGCTACCAAGCATCTTCACAGAGCATGCCTCACTACATGGGGGGTCGTAATGGTAAAGGATTTAATGCTAGAACATGGTTGGAACATTCCTCTTATTGATTTTATCTTTCCCCCGATCATTGCTCGGCACATAGCTAACCTTGTACTGAGCCCGAACTCGGTGGCTCAAAGTGATTCCCTAATTTGGAGCCCAACGAGCACTGTACTGTTCCCAATCAAATTAGCCTACAAAACTCTTTCAAAGAACCTCTGGGAATGTAGCTCATCTACCTCTAAATCATTTAATCTTTGGAAGATGATCTAGAATAATAGTTCAATAGAACCAAGGGTTGAAGTTTTCCTCTAGAAATGCTTTGTAGGGTGCTCCCTCTCCATTCAACCCTCAAGATATGGATCCGAGATATGGAAGAAGCCTTCCATTTTTGTGCTAGCCACACTGAAACGATCGATCGCTTCTTTATGGATTGTGACTTCGCCTGAGTAGTTTGGTTCACTAGCCCCATCGGCTTCAAGATAGAGAATGGGTCACTAAGCTCAACATAAGGCTTTTTGCGGAGGAAGTTGTAGTGTGCTTTAGAATTGCTTGGGGAATCTAGAAAGCTCGCTATAATACTATCTTCAGAGGTAGTATCCTAAGTCCAACATCCATGGGAGCCTCAATGGCCGCTTCTTTAGACCATCATATGCTCAATGATTGTAATTGTTTGCTCACATAGGACCCTCAACCAACAGAAAATGCTCTAACATGCTAGATGGATGCAGCCTGGGATGGTGGTTTATCTAGTGGGATAGGGCTTTATCCTCCAGCCCGGGGAAGAAGGTTAGGTTTGGATATACTAGGTACCTCTCATATTGTAGAAACACTCTCTACGGTAAGGTATGGGCCATCTAGGAAGGTACCAAATTCCTAGCGATAGCACGGATCGATGTGGACAAGTGGATCTTCAGTGAGTACCAAGTTGTAGTAAATATTATCACAAGCAGAGCGAACTACAAGGAAAGGAAGGCCCTGCAACTATTTCAAGACTATATCAAATGGCTATCCCTTAATCCCTTGATTAGAGTATGTTATACGAGTCATCATAATAACCGAGAAGCTATTACAAATCAGATCTGGGTTGATCTGAACGTAAAAAATTTATGTGTGGTAGCCTCACAAGATAAGGTTCTAATGGCTCTAGTTTCACGTCAATCGAATGTCTGGATGAAAAAATATAATTAAAATTATGGAGCAAGGTTAGAAAGAGGCAGAACAGTAAATATTTGATGTTGCGGCGGTCGTCGGAGGATGGCAGTCAACCAAGGGTGGTGGTGGACGACTGTAAGATAGAGTGGCTTGTGGAGGTGATGGTGACTATGAGTTAGAGGTAGAATTATGATTTTTAACTTAGATCTACTCGTAAAAAAATAAACAACTATTATTAAATTACTTCTACTCCTAGATTATCTTACTTCTACTCCTAAGATAAATTCAAGACTAAAATAATTTCTCAACATTTGAATACTTAAATTAAAGAAGCACAACCTCTCTATATATGGAGGTCGGGTATAATGAGTTATACTTGGACTTAGCCCTAAAGGCTTATATGGCTTGAACTAGTACTTAATTTAGAAGCTTATGTGACTAAATTGAACTTGTCATAGTGGTTTACATGATTTAACTAGACTTGTCTTAGGGGTTTATATAACATAACTAGACTTGCCTTAAGGGCTTACATAAGAAATTAATATTAATCAATTAAAATATAAATAGACTCAATTTATCGAGCCCAATATCCTCATGATTCGATCTAATTAGACCCGGATTGTATCAATTAACCATGCTTCCAACACGTTGTCCTCAAAGTGACCAGTATGCGAGTTGGACCTTCTGGCTCAAGTCATGTTCATGGGCTCACGGGTCTGCATGGAGGTTTGACTTAGTTAGCTGACACGGGACCACTAGGTCATTCCACCACTCGTCCTTTGGCTCGTACTTGGGCTCGCAACATGCACATAAGTTTCAAACTAGTTCATAAGAAGTGGTCAAGCTGAATCACAAAAATTCAGCATGCCTCGAGATATGTGTACTTCATCTTTTCCACTTAATAGCCAAAAACCTAACCCTAGGGCTGAAAATACCATTTGGCCTACAAGCGCCTCTATGAGCTGCATGGACACTAACGGTGGTTCGGTAAGGTCGCTGATGGGTGGCAGTTGGCATCTGGTGGGTCCTGAAGGCGGGGGAGTGGCGACAAGTGACGGTGGAAGTTGAAAATCGAGCTCGAGCTTGGGTTGAAGTAACGGTGGCTAAGGAGTGTCGTTGATAAGTTCTCTAGCCCCCGATGACTACAATTGGTGGCCGTAGTCCCATGGTGACACCCGGGGAAGCATCCCCGATGTGGCTTGGATGAGGAAAATTCCTCACGGCCATGGCTATCAGGTTTGGCCATGTGGAGGTATTCGGCCACTACGATAGCTGCTATTGGATAGTAGTTGGCCCGAGGAGGCTGATCGTGGCCATCGGTGGTTGTCTGAACACCGAGCCCGCGGCCACTTGCCACAATTTTACTACAGAAAGAGAGTCATCAATGGCGGTCTTCCAACCTTCTACTTTGGCTGCCGGTAGTGGCTCGGGTGCGAGGGTCCTATGGAAGGACCGATCGTGGCGGTGGGGGCGGAGCGGCCCAGATAGCTATCAATAGATAGCTAGCATTTTCGACCCTAGCTTTCACCGCGGGTGGAGAAGATCACCTCTGCCCCGCCTTGGTTGGCTACGCTAGAGAAACTACGGTGGCAATTTGGGTCTGTGGTGGTGGGAGGGTTTCCACCATGGCTGGAGGAGGAGTTTTGGCCGCAGTTTGGGACTCTCCACCTTCGTCATTGGTGGAGTCTTCTAGCTGTGGTTGGCCAGATTTCGTTGTGTCCAGCTGTGCGGGGTGGCCATAACGAGCTAGAATAGCTGTCATCAAGGCTCAGAGAGCCTTCTCAATCCTTTTAGAGCTCTCCTTTGATTAAGCCAAAATTTCTTTAAAGAATACCTTCGCCTAACCTGGTGGCTCATTGTCAATAGTTGCTGGTGGTGGAGTGGGCGCCGAAGATATTCCCACAGGAATGGAGATGAGTTCCTAATCCTCCATGGTCGCTTCTTCATTCGTCTTGGATCATGTGTTAATTATCGTCCAAGGAACATCGGCTCTAATACCAATTTGATACGAACTGGCTTGACCTAATTCGAATTAGTTTCTAGACATAAATTTATATAAAATTTTCAAGAGAGTTTTTGGTATATCTGGTAGTTGGATTGATATGAAATTTTGATAGAGAATTTTTTTTTCTAATGGATCTAACTTCCTGCAGATCGGATGGCTAGATTAGAAGATATCTTCAGAAAAAGTGGACGAATATTAGAGGGTAAGAGAATTATGAAATAGATCTGGATCGATCTGAAGGTAAGAAAATTATGAAAATTTAGGTGTTGGTAGTCTTATAAGATAGGATTCTAATGACTCTAGTTTCACATCAATCAAATGTCTAGATGAAAAGATATAATTAAAACAGTGGAGTAAGATCATAATAGGGTAGAACGGTAAATATTTGATATTGTGACAGTCGTCGGAGCGGACGGTCAAAAGGTAGTGGTGGACGGCTGTAAAATAGGGTGATTCATGGAGGTAATGGTGGAAATGGGTTGGAGATAGAATTAAAGTTTCTAACTAAGATATACTCTTAAGAAAATAAATGTCTATGATTAACTTACTTCTACTCCTAGATTATCTTACTTTTTGTTCGTAAAGTAACTCAAGACTGAAATAATTTCTCAATATTTAGATGTTTGAATTATTCAATAAAGGAGTCCGACCCTTTTATATATAGATATTGAGTATAATGAGTCATACTCGGATTTAGTCCTAAAGGCTTATACGACTCGAACAAAGACTTACTTTAGAAGTTCACGTTACTTAATTGGATTTACTTTAGTGGCTTATATTACTTAAATAGACTTGCATTAATGGCTTATATGACATAGCTAGATTTACATTAAAGACTTACATGATATAATTAAACTTGCCTTAAAGGCTTACATTAAAGATAAATATAAATTAAGTAAAAAAAATACTTGATCCATCGAGCCTAATATCCTCATGATTCAATCCAATCAGATCCGGATCGTATCAAAAGCTCACTTGCTAGCTAGTCATGCTGCTCACGGACGAATGAGGGTGGCATGGGCAAGTTCTATGCTTGATGAATTATGTAACCCATCTTCACATGAATACAATAGTCTACTGACTTTCCCTTAAAAGAAAAGAAAAAGAAGAAAACAACCATTCTAAAGAGATGTTATTTAGAGTCAGAGGCACTAATAGGATCTCATGCAGATATCACAAAACTGATAATCCAGAAGACATTAGAATCAAATCTAAGCACACCAACACTCTTTATTTCGTTTTTTGGCATTCTCAGGAGAAAACTATGGAAGAAGACATTACAATCAAAATTTAAAGCACACCAACACTCTTTATTTTCTTTTACAATTCATCTTTTGGCCTCTCACGAGAGCTATAGGGAATACAATAGAAGTAGAAAATAGCTAACACAATATAATAAAGAAAAAAATGCGGATAATACATAGTGCACCTTTGGCAGAAAACCCATACTTCGAATCTTTAGCTGCGACACTGATAATGGGCTGAGCAACCCCGGCCGGTGTACGGACGGCCCCGGGCCGGGCAAGAGCCAATGCAGGCGGCCCTATCGGGACAAAGGACCGTTCTTGTATGGAGGTACGCGAGGATCCGTCTATGCACCTCAAAATCCATTGGAAATTCCACCCCCGCCTCCTCCTCCACCACCGCCTTGTTGATACCAGAACTGGACGAGTTAACGGCACCGGCGGCAACCTGGCCGCAGAATATAAGGAGACTAATGGAAAGGAGGAGAGTTGAGAGGCGACGTAGGTTTGTGCACCTCCTCTCCATCTCTTTGCTCATGCTTGGATGCCTCAACTTAACACACCCAAATGCCACTATAAGGAAGAGAAGTGAAAGGCAAAGGCTGGGACTTTTACAAGGCTGGCTTTGATATGGACTAGGCGCCTGCAATTACATATGGTGCGAGGAAGGGATAATAAATGGATGTACTAGTGAGGAAGAACCTACTAATTCGGCTACCTTTTAATATTGGGGTCTTCCAATGATACCGTTTAGTTCATGATCCAAACTCTAACCCTTAAACAAGATTTTTACCAGATCTTTTATGGTACATTTGCTAGTATGGAGTGTAAACGAGTCGAGCTAAAAGGAGCCGACTTGTGGCTCAGCTCAAAACTAATTTCAAATCGAAATTTTTGCTTAGGCTCAACTCAATTCGAAGCTTTAAATAGATGAAATAGTGGAAGAATTTTGGTTTCGTGGACGGAGAGGAGAGAGAGTGAGATGGAACAAGGGAAATTGTTTGATGCTGCAATTGCCGGGGCTTTAGAATTGGGTCTTGGTTGGGGAGGTTGACCTTAGCCCTTTTACCTCGGGTGCAATAGGGCATTGCGGTGCGTGAGCCACCCCTCGACGGTGGCAAAGATGCTGAGTTATACCCTTATCTCTTTCATGGGGTCATTGATCTCGACCACATATTTCTCAAATTATGGTGGTGTAAGTCGAAAGGAGGTATCCAACTAGAAGTCTGAGGGGAAGAGATAGCAATTATCGAGGAGGGATGAAGTTAGAGATGATGACACCGCCACACATGGTTTCGAGCTTTTTTTCTACTTAGCATTTTTCCTTCCTTTTGACTTTGGATCAACAAGAAGAAAGAAAATATAGTAGACTAAAGAAAATATCAAAATTAATTTGAAGAAGAGATTTTGCTTAGAAAAGTGAGAGACCAAACAAAAAAAATAATAGTCATCTCCTTCTGCCTTCTGTTACAAGAATCGCAAAAGATTTAAAATAAATTATTATTTTTTATTTTTGAGTTTATCATGCAGAGCACAAGCGAGCTGACTTTGGCTCAAGCTCGGCTCTAATTTAATTTCATGCCTTGCTTTCTTATTTAGGTTTGCTTAGCTCAATTTGAGCCGAACTCGAGCCTAAGCTGACCCAAATTCGAGTACTTTTATTTTGATAGCTCTTAGCTACCACAAAACGATGCCAGGATAACTTTATCGTTAATTTCCACCTACATAGTATAAAACAAATAAGTTAAACTGTGTGTCAATCCAAGTTATTATGAATAAATAATAGAGGATTAATTCAAATAACCATCTGTTATATGTATTTTCAGACAGAAAGAGAAATATTTGATTATTATTATTATTATAAATCTTCTTTGTGCACTCTAGTGTGATAGAAGAGTCTTTTATTTGACTTGTTTGATCTTTATTTTCAACCATAAAGTAATATAAGTCAAGTAGATGAAGGATTAGGAACTAATGTGATATCCGTTATAATATGAAGATTAAGAGAATTGGACATAATTAAAGGCAAATAGTGATAAAATTGTGGTTGTTCTAGTGCTGGGGGAAGACAATAATAAAGGACAGTGGTAGATGACTACTGGTAGTTGGCAGTCTTTTATTAAGTAATAAAGTTTACTGTATACCCGTGTCCCAACTTAATTCTCTATAAATCCATGCTCCCTATTGGACCCCACAGTGTCCTTCATTGGTCTACTTCTTTTGACTTTGAGTGACAGTGCTAAGAATGGATAGGGACAATGGAGTAGTAGGGTTTGGTTTGCCCTTTGGGCCGGGTAGAATCGGATTGAGTCAACTTTAAGCAAACACGAATACGATCGAATTATTGTACCTATTGAAAAAAGTATTAAAAACGAAGACAAATTATTTATTAGATAAGTTTAGATTTAAACTGATTAAACAAGTTACTTGGTTTTGTATGGGATTATTTTCGTCGTAAATGGGTAATCCGCTCATAATTAGGTAATCCGGTTATAAAAGAACTGACTCTAAACTGTGTCATTTGATTAAGTTAAATGGGATGATTACGAGTTAAACAAATTGAAAGAACTCACACACGATTAGCTGTACTTTGGCCTCTTCACTGAATCATGTCTTCAATTTAATATGCTACTCACAACTAAGTCTTATGCCTATATTTCTTTTAGTTACTTTACCCGTCTCAAGAGTTTATCCCCTCTATATCTTCAACTGCTCTTTATAAGTCACTGCAAATCCTTGTCCTAAACTAAAACTCTTGTTCCATTAGGTGTTATGGAGCTTGCACACTAATCTCGTAGGTCTGAGCTAAACCGTGTTCCATGATTCCTCTACAAAGTTTGCATGTCTGGTCACACCAAACTGCTTAGAAAAATATTCTAAGATCATCAAATCACTAGGACCACTGGTTATACACCACTTAACACTAACGGTCAAAAGTGTACTCACTATCTATGTGTGATCCGATCTTGTGAAAAACTAAATGAGAATTAATTAAACACAGTAAACATTGACACGAAGATATACATAGTTAATCTTTTCATATGAGAAACCTATAGAGTGACAATCCACCCACTTATATATACTGGCATAGTTCAATTAACATTCCTTCCTCTTAAGAATTTTAGTCTCTAAATTTCAATCATAGGTAAAGTTTCTCCATTTTGGGAAAATCATCAACGTGTTTTGGAAAGTAAGGAAGTTGCTCAATGAGTTGATCGTACATATCAAATTAGAAACGTAACTAAGAATGTGAATAAAAGTGTGGGATAATTGTGGTTAATTAAAGACCAATTTTATCTTTCTCATAAAAGTTCATTCATAACAAACTAAATTGCATGAACATTGTTTTCTTTTGTGCTTCCTTTATTCACCTTCTTTTGAGCTCAAAAATAAATGTTTCACTTTAAAATTTCAAGAGCATGATTAGTGTTTATTAACTCAAACTCTAGTTTCTTTACTTTTTTAATCTATGTTTTTTTTACTAGATTCTATTTATTCATGTACATAACATTTTAAAAAATTTAAATTTATTAAGTAAAAAATATTTTTCAGAAGTTAAATCATGAGAGGTTGAGATAGAGAATTGTTCATATATCCTTTTTGAAGGTTTTCATTTTCTTCTTTACGTTGTTTCACTTCATAGATTAATTTAGCGTATTGTTCCTTCGTCTAATCCTTGTTAGTACGTATTCAAGCTCTTCATTTTGCCTCTTAGCTTCAGGTTATCAAATCTAAATCATTCTGAAGTTTGGGGTTGTGAGTTAGGTCCTAAATCCCCCACAAAAGATGCCAATCTTACTTGTCGACGCTGCACTGGATCACTATGAAGACAAAGTTAATGAACTCCCCAAACCCAAAACTAGAGTTTAAGAATTTAGGCTCAATCAATCCTTGAGTCTTTCCCCCACATCTTTAGTCTCCTAGATGGGTTATTAAATGGTCAGAGCTCTTCCAATTGCATCAGTAGATTTGATCAGTCTTCTAATAAGATTGGAAGTCTCTCTTAAATTTAATTGAGAAAAAGATAGAGACTTAATTTTGATACTTATATAAAGACATAAAAGGAGCTTAAAAGAGCTAAGAAACATTTTGCATTTGGTTGTCACAAAATACAATTCTTTCTTAATAGTGTGGATGGCGTATCATCCTTCTAAGAATAATAAGACGTTAGGATAAGATCAAGAGATAATTCAACTTTCACCTTCTGAACTATCATCATTTTCTATCAACGACCTATTGAACTTTTATTTTATACATAATGATCTCCCTAAATTTTTATTTTGGTATAAAATGACTCTCTAATGGAAATTTTCAAGTGAAATATTTTTGATAGTTGAGAGATTATTATGCATCAAAATAAATTTGACGACTCATCATAAAAAATGGTGATAGTAGAAGGTGAAAAAAAAATTATCCCTAAAATCAATGCACAACAACACTCTTTATGACCTTTCAAGAGAGCTATATAATGCATACTGCATTTCTTGAGAAAATTAATCCCCTTTCTGGATACTTAGAATCCTTAGCTATTGTTGCGACAATGAAATATGGGTGAGCAACCCCGGCCAGTATAAGAACAGCCGCGGCAGGCCGGGCACGTGGGATTGCAAGCAAGCTTTTCTGGATTCAGGGCCGTTGAATGGATATCCGTGGCAAGGATCCGCCTATGTATCTCAAGATCAATTGAAAATTCTACCTCCATATCCTTCTCCACCACCTTATTAATACCAGAACTTGAGAAGTTAACGGTGCCCGCAGCAACCGGGACGGAGAACATAAGAACACTAATGCAAAGGAGCACAATTGAGAGGAGACACAAATCCATTACCCTCGTATTCCTCTCCATCTCTTTGCTCATGCTTTGATGCTGATTCCAGTATGAGGTAAAGAAGCTTAGGCTTGGATTGCTTTTAAGGCTGGCTTTGATATGGACTGCTTGCCTCCTGCAAAGGTATGTACAAGATTTAATAAATGTACTAGTGAAGTTTCACCTACTTACGTACCTAACGCTGCTGCCCTTATATATCAAGTCATCAGAGAGTTGGGACTTGGATTGCTTTACATTGGATACAAGTTGATTTGCCTGATCAACTGCACATAAATGCAAATTGTGGAGAAGACTAAGACCAAAAGAAAAAAGCTAGTGCTTGGTAGTAGTTGGGATTCTTCCATACTATGTCTGTGTCACAATTCAATTTTCTCTATAACTCTTTGCTCCATATTCGACCCCACGTACAGTATCCTTTTATTGATCTAGTCATTGACTTGAGTGGTAAAGGTTGGGAAGGAGACGGATTACAGGAGAAATCGGCAAGAAACTATTAAATTATATATATATATGCACACTTTGTTATAAGGAACCTTGTATAAAGTAAATGAACACATCACACATGTAGGTAATAAGACATAACAAGCTCCATAGGATCAACAATCAAACCACATGACATGCATGTACAATGACCAACAAACAGTTTACCTAACTATCTACCATGGCCAAAATCTGGCCCATTGAAACATCACATATCAGACATATCATCCCAATTCGGAAATCCAAAACTTCCAGTCATGCACTTGGCTCTCATCTGATGTAACTAACTCCACTTGTTACGATGCCCCATTCTCCCTTTGCCAAAGAAAGTCCAATCCTATTTGTATCTTCTAATAGACAACCCATTTGTCATCCTAGTGAGTTGATCTAGCAACGATATTACATGCACGATACATTACCTAACAGTTTAAGTTTTTTGATCATCAACTGGTTATCTAAGATGATATTTAAGTGAATTGTTTACAGGTTATGCGTTTAATCATCATTGGCCTGATTCTATTTTCTAATCTCTAGTATTGAGGTATAGTAGGCTGCACAATCTTTTATCTATAATGTATTTGAAAATCTATTGGAAATTTCTTCTCCACCTAGCTTTCATATGGACTGCTTGCCTACCGTACACATAAAGGGTTGGTTAGATTAATTCTGACCTGACTCGCTATTCGATCTGATTTGAATTGAATTCCAATAAGAAATTTCTATATAACCCTGATATAGATTTAGATATGGGTAGAATTTTTGAAAAACGTCTAGCTACAGATTTGGATATGGGTAGATTTTTTTAGAAAATTCGAATACAGATATGTATGTGAGTCGAGTATAATTTTTCAGATACATATATTGGATATTCTTCTACCTGCATATTTTTTAAATAATTTATAGTTTTTAGTTTGATTATTTAGATGGTGAATATTTATATTGTTACTAATGATATATTGTACATTATTTGTAAAGATTAATTTTGCAACTTTATATGTATTTGACATGTAATATTTTTTTTGAAAATCATATTATATGTTTAAAATTTGATCCATATACATTTAAGATTTGATCCTCTATCTGAAAATTATCCGATTTGTATTTAAAATTATTCATATTCGTCTGGTTCATATATGAAATTGAACTTTGCTATCGGTATAATATTCGTATCTGAACAAAAAAATTCAGAAAATTATACTTGGAGGGTGTGGCGATCAGGTGGTATCAATCGGTAGAGCAGACTCGACCATTCGGGACTTAGCAAGCTTTTGCAAATGCAATCTATACTCAATTTGGTATGCAACCTAGTACAAGAGTTTCTATGCAACCTATTTTCGACCATTTGAGACTTAGTCAAAAATAGTTTGGGTTTACTAGGGGAGTTTGAATGAATCTTGCAACCAAGTCGCCGACTAGTCAAACTCGTGATACGACTTGGACTTCACTGATGTCGTCTCGAGCATGGATACACTTTAGAGATGTCTTTGTCTCTTATTTTAGTATTTAATTCTAAAATAATAAGTTTTATGTATGTTGCGTTCGAACGTAGGTGGAGTGCGTTCGAACGTGCTTGTGAACGCCGCATCCAGGTTCGCACATCTAGAGACTGCGAAATGTGCGTTCGAACGCACCTGCGAATGCTTGCATCATGTTCGTAAATCCAGAGAAGTGCAAAATATATGCGTTCGAACGCAATCGGGCACGTTCGAACGCGGTTGACAAAAATGTATTGTTTAGGGTTAATAATTGCTATTTTTAAATTGTTTAGTTAGCCTTTAAAGGTGTGGATGGCAACCATGAAATTATTATTGAATGAATTGAGTTTGCCCTAGCCTCCTTTGTCTTTTTCTCTCTCGTTCTCTCACTTCCCGGCGTCGTCGCTCCTAGCCTCCCTCGACCGGCCAATCACCCTAGACCCTTAGGGGTGGCCCACTCTTCCCCCTTCTTCTAATCTATCCATCACTTTGCCCTAACCCTTCCATCACACATAACCCTTCCACCACCACTTATCCACCGGTGCCACCAACGCCGATCCACCAACCTCCACCATCACCAAGGATTTCGTGTCTCCATCCACGGATCCTAAAATAGACTCCCCGATGTCTGTCTACTAATCGAATGATATCTCGAGATCCCAATATTCGATTCAACTAAAACTTGATTTATTGGAAAGCTCTTTTCCGGGGCTACTTCATATCAAAATCTCACATTTATCCGATGACGGCATATTTTGAGATCTATTTTTAAACTTTCATATCAGATCTTGTCCATATCTGAAAATCGTATCAAGCTGGTATCAGAGCCACCGTTCCTCAGACACACGCTTTCTATGAGACAACCAGAGCCATGGATGCACGGCGAGATGAGGAAAAAGATATTCACCTAATAGAGGAGGGGGAAACGGTTGCGGAGACTTCCACCCGTGGAACCACCCGATCAAATCGGAATACGGAAGAACCTAGTGTTTAAGCCGTGTTAGGATCTCTTTTCGAACAAATGGCCATCAACAACTAGATGATGATGGAGATGATGCAAGAATTATGGGCGACAAGGGAAGCCATGGCGAACGAGAATGCATCATCGACCCACAACGTGAGTCCACTCCCATGAACCCACCATCACCAGTTCAGAATTTACAACCACAAGAGCCACTATTGCCAACACCCTATGGGCAGAGACAAGCAAGGATGGTTCCACCAGGCCCAATTGCAAGTAAGCCCATCTGACGAGCAAACCACTATGGAGATCACCTTGGAGATCTAGATCCGTGGGCGGGGCAATACGAACTGGAACTATGGCGAGTCAAAATTGAAGGAGGAATCATCAACCATTCATAGTGCATCCTCCTCTCGTTAGATAAAGACTTGGACATGATCTGGATCGAGACAACGACATCCGTGGGCAAATTGTGTGTCTCAAATTCCCCAAGTTCAAAGGTGGTGATGCGATCGATTGGTTATATAAGGTGGAGCAATTCTTCTCATACTAGGGTACAACGGAAGAATATAAGGTGACGCTTGCGAGCTTCCACCTTGAAGGTGAGGCGCTTCATTAGTTTCGAGCAGCCAATGTCAATGAGGCTATCAAAACTTGGGCTGACTTTTGCGTCGATACCACGTGGCAATTTGGAGCGTCAGGGTATGAAGACTTCGATGCTCTCCTCTCAAAGACGGTGCAAAAAATCACTATTGGGGCATACCAAAAAAAGTTTGAGAGGATAAGTAAACGATGCCAACCTCTATGGACGGATTAGCAACTTCGCAGCACCTTCATCTCTGGGCTACGGGGAGACATACAAGCTGACGTGAGGGCTTTAAGGCCTAGAACCCTAAAGGAGGCCTTCGAAGATGTAGTGCTCATGGAAGACAAACATCGAGCCATGAAGTTACATCTGAAATAGAACTGGTCGAGCCAAGGAAGCCGCAATCAAGCTCAACCAACCATAGCGGCAGAAAATGTTACTAGAGTACCGAGAACCGCTATTGCAATGGTGCCTCCTCGAGCACCCCTGAAGCCATCCCAAGATGTGAAGTATGCACTTAGAGGTCCGGGATGAGCACTCACACCTGCTCAAGTGGAGGAACAAAGAGTCAAAGGCTTATGTTTTCGTTGTGATGAGAAGTTTGCACCCAGGCATTGCTGCGCTAAACCGATGGGATCGGTGAAGCTAATCGACGGATTGGAGGAGGCTGAGGATGAGATTGCAGATGAAGATGAGGGTGTGGCTGGATAGCGAGGAGGAGTAGCTGAGGAGCGACTTGTGGAGGACATGATGGCCGAGATCTCCCTCCACGCCTATTCCGAGACAGCAACGCCAAAGACTTTGCGGGTTAATGGTGTAGTCAAGAAAATCACAGTGAGAATCTTGATCGACACCGGGTCCACCCATAACTTCAATGACAAGAGGTTCCTTAGGAAGATTGGGCTCGAGTCAGAACCCACAGAAGGGTTCAATGTGACGATTGGAGATGGCACCACATTGAGAGAAGATTTTATTTGTGGAGGTGTCGAATTGAAGGTGCAAGGCCAAACTTTCATATTGAATCTTTATCCGTTGGCCTTGCGAGGTGCCGACATTGTCTTGGATACCCAATGGATTCAAAGCTTGGGGCCCATAACATTTAATTTTTCAAACCTCACACTGACATTTCGGAGGAATGGTCGAAGGGTGCTACTGGATGGAAAGCAACCGCGGCAAGGGCCGACATTGCAACCACTTTTGGGTCTTCCTTGTGCAGGGGACCGAGCTCTACTATTGCAAATGGCTATTGCTGAACTAGAACATCCACCACCAAGGGAAATAGCCGCTGACATGAGAGAGCTGCTGTAGGAATTCAAGGATCTCTTCGAGGAACCCCGAGGACTACCACCGACCCGTCGGCACAACCATAGCATCCAGATCATTCCGGGGGCTGAACTAGCAAATGTTTGGCCCTATCAGTACCTGCATGTCCAGAAGGAAGAGATCAGCAAATTGGTGGTGGAAATGCTCGAGCAAAGGGATTATTCAACCGAGTAGAAGTGCTTACTCATCGCCGGCACTGCTGGTTCGGAAGAAAGATGAGAGTTGGCGATTTTGCGTCGACTACCGAGCCTTGAATGCAATCACCATCAAAGACCGGTATCCAATACAGGGTCGCCGACCCTGAATGAACTCACAGGGTCGGTATCCAATTCAAGGATCTTTTTGAGGAACCCCGAGGACTGTCGCCGACCCGTCGGCACGACCATCGCGTCCAGATCATTTTGGGGGCTGAACCAGCAAATGTTTAGCCCTATCGGTACCCACATGTCTAGAAAGAAGAGATTAGCAAATTGGTGGTGGAAATGCTTGAGCAAGGGATTATTCAACCGAGTAGAAGTGCCTACTCGTCGCCGATGCTGTTGGTTCGGAAGAAATATGGGAGTTGGCAATTTTGCATCGACTACCGAGCCTTGAATGCGATCACCATCAAAGACAGGTATCCAATACAGGTGATTGAGGAGTTGCTGGATGAACTCACAGGGTCGACTTACTTCAGCAAATTTGACTTAAGAGCGGGGTACCATTAAATCCGCATCGACTAGGAAGATGTGCACAAAACGGCATTCTGAACTCACGATGGCTACTATGAGTACTGAGTCATGCCGTTTGGGCTCACCAATGCACCGGCCACCTTCTAAGGGCTGATGAATGACCTTTTCCACCCGCTCTTGCGTCGATACGTGCTCGTCTTCTTTGACGATATTCTAGTGTATAGCAGGAATTAGAGTGAGCACTTGCAGCATATGCGTGAGGTGTTGAATATCTTGCGATAAAACCAGTTAAAAGTCAAGATGAGCAAGTGCCTTTGGGAAAAGCCACGAGTGGAGTAATTGGGACATATAATCTCAGCGAGAGAAGTGGAAGCCAATCCAAGTAAGATCAAGAATATGGTGGATTGGACGATTCCCACTAATCAGCGAGAATTGAGGGAATTCCTTGGGTTGACGGGGTACTACCGGTGATTCCTTGCCAACTACGGCAAGATTTCTACCCCGCTGATCTCCTTACTTAGAAAAGGAGGGTTTCAATGGATGGGCAAGATGACAGAGGCCTTCGAAGCATTGAAGATAGCCATGTCTACTGCATCGATTCTAGCACTACCGGATTTTAGCAAGCCCTTTGTAGTGGAATGCGATGCTTCGGGTGAGGGCATTGGAGTAGTTTTGATGCAAGAGGGCAGACCCGTGGCATATATGAGCAAGGCATTGCCAAACCGGTCGCGACAGCTATCCACCTACGAGCGCAAAATGCTAGCAATTCTACATGTCGTCACCAAATGATGACCCTACTTGATTGGCCAACGGTTTACTATTCGCACAGACCAATGTAGCTTACCCTACTTCATGGAGCAACGTGTGCACACCCCAACATAGCAACAGTGGGTCACGAAACTCCTTGGGTATGACTACGAACTAATCTACAAAAAGGAGACTGAGAACCGAGCGGCCGATTCCCTTTCACGCCAACCGGACATAAGTGAGCTCGCCTCCTTTTCAGCACCAACTCTTCCTCTATTTTCAGATATGTGGGGAACGAATGCAGAGGATCAAATCATGGAGGAGCTTGAGTAAGAGTTCAAAGATCGCTTCCCTAATTTCAAACCTTAAGGACAAGGTTGCGAAAGCGTGGTGGATTGATACGATTCAGACTTCACCAATGTCGTCTCGAGGATGGATAGACTTTAGGGATATCTTTGTCTCTTATTTTAGTGTTTAATTCTAAAAAAATAAGTTTTCTTTATGTCGCATTCAAACGTGGGTGGAGTGCGTTCGAACGCGCTTGTGAACGCCTGCATCAGGTTCGCATATCTAGAGATTGCGAAATGTGCATTCGAACTCCGCATTTGAATGCGCTTGCGAACGCCTACATCGTGTTCGCAAATCCAAAGAAGTGCAAAATATGTGCATTCCAACGCGATCGGGCGCGTTCGAACATGGTCGATGAAAATGTGCTGTTTAGGGTTAATAATTGCCATTTTTGAATTATTTAGTTAGCCTCTAAAGGTGTGGATAGCAACCCTGGAATTATTATTGAATGAATTGAGTTTGCCCTAGCCTCCTTCGTCTTCTTCTCTCTCGTTCTCTCATTCCCCGGCGTCACCGCTTCTAGCCTCCCTCGACCGGCCAATCACCTTAGACCCTTAGAGGTGGCCCACTCCTCCCCTTCTTCCAATCTATCCATCACTTTACACTAACCCTTCTATCACCTATAACCCTTCCACCACCACTTATCCACCGGTGCCACCCCGCTAATGCTGGTCCACCAACCTCCACCATCATCAAGGATTTCGTGTCTCCATCCATGGATCCTAAGATAGACTCCTCAATGTCTGTCCACTAATCAAACGATTTCTCGAGATCCCAATATTTGATTGATCTAAAACTTAATTTGTTGGAAAGATATTTTCTGGGGCTACAACATATCAAAATTTTACATCAATTCGATGGCGGAATCTTTCAGGATCTATTTATAAAGTTCCATGTCAGATCTTGTCCAGATCTGAAAATTAGAATAGATCAAGCCTTGGCCAAAATGAGAGATCGTATCAACTCGGCCCTAAAAGAGTACTTTCATCAGTGGGTTCAAACCTGACATACAGCTAAGATTAAGGGTTTAGGTCAATTTCTGATGAAGCCTTCACCCTAGCTATACTGATGGAGTTGAAGTTGGATCAATTGAACCAGATTCGCAAAGAAGAGAGGAGGAAGGCCACTCAAACCCAAGGCCCACTTGAGCGTACTCTTGCCCTAGCTCAGCCTACACAGGCAACTCAACCCATCTGTTAGTAGATCATGCACTGCTTTTGCCCAATGACTTAGAGGAACATAATTTATGTTAGGGCTTGTATTTTTACTGCAATAACTATTTCACCCCGATCATAAATGTAAGCACCAGCTAGCCTACGTCATGTTCCTAAGTGGTTTGAAGAGGATGAACCTGAGTCCATTGATTGGCACGATAGACTCTACAATATAAGGACGTTAGGGATTAGTTACCTTGAGGACAAGATGTCGAAAATATAGTGGTTGTTATAATCTGACCACGAGAGTCAAGTCAAGTTTAGTAGATTATATCTATTTATTGACTTTAATTTTAAATTAAAGTAGATAATCTGCTTATGAACCTAAGCCGCTATGACTCTACTCCTATAAATATGAGTATCATGGTTCATTTGGAATTATTGGATGTTGAGAGAAATATTAAGTTAGCCATTTCTTTTATCGTTATTTACCTTTTAATCATAGTCGTTTATTTCCTTAAGAGTAAATGTAATTAGAAAACCCTATTTATATCTTAAAACCCTAGCCACCATCACTCTCCACATGCCACCCACACCTATGATCATCCACTACCACCTTCCAGTTGACTACCATCCCTTAACGGCCGCCGCAACATTGGATATTTCCAATCCTGTCCCATTTTGACATTTCTCTACTATTTCAATTATATCTTTTCACCCTGACATTGAGATGACGTAATTCCAAAGCTAAAAGATCCCTTACTCACGAGGATACCTACACAAATTTCATAATTTTTTTATGAACATATCAGTCTAGATCTGATTTGTAACAACTTGATGTAGTTTTATGAACAACTAGTGATTTTCTAGGTTATGCGTGCTTATCTCAGTACGGTACCAAAGGTCGACTTGCATGACCTTCTTGTAATAAGTATACTTGTTCAAAATATTTGAAGCACGGTTGGAAATTTTGTTATATGGGCCATCATAGATTCTTAGATGGTGCCCATAAATTTTGACTTGATGCATTCTCGTTCGATGGTAATAGTAACTATGCAAAAGAATTTATTTGACTTTCTGGATTAGGTATTCTAGAATAGGTGAAAGATGTAGTCAATAATTTTAGAAAGCATAATAAACAATTAAATTCGAAATAAATGTGGACAAGAGATGTCGTCCATCCACAATATAATTGATAGAAAGAAGCATTTTTTAATTACCATATTAATTGGAAAACATTATTGTTGCATTATAATCTTGATGTCATGCATATTGAAAAAAAAAATCTGTGACAATATACTTTATACCTTTCTAAATTTGGAAGGAAGATCAAAGGACAATACGGAAGCTCATCTTGACCTTAAGGAAATGGGCATAAGACATGATCTACATCCAAAAGCAACAGGAAATAAAACATATATTCCATCGGCATGTTTTTCTTTGAGTAGGATAGAGAAAGAGTTTTTCTATAAGGTGTTAAAAGAAGTAAAATTTCCAAATGGCTATGCATCAAATATTTTAAATCATGTGTGTGTCAAAGAAGGGAAAATATCAGGTCTCAAAATTCATGACAATCATATCTTAATACAACAATTACTCCCTTTAGCTACAAGAAAAATTTTACCGAAAAAATGTTAATTAAGCACCATTAGAATTACGCGATATCTTTAGAGAATTATGCTCTAAATTTCCCCATGTAAAGGATATACAACAATTACAAGAATAGATTGCTTTAACATTATGCCATCTACAAAGAATATTCCCTCTAGTGTTTATGATTCATGGTAGTACATCTTACTATTCATATTGCTAGTGAGGCTAGAGTTGGTAGGCTTGTGCATTATCAGTGGATGTACCCAATTGAGAGGTATGAATATTTTTCAGCATGCTCCAATTTCTCTTATCCCATTTTTGTTATGAAGAATATTAGAACTATACTTTTCTGGATTAGTATCTTTCATGACTAAAATCATACGTGCATAATAGAAGGCATCCAGAGGGCTCAATAGCTAAAGGTTATATAGTAGAGGAAAGTCTAATATTCTGTAGTCGTTATTTACATGGTGCACACACTAGATTTAATCGTCCGATTAGAAATAATAAGTTGAGCAATTGTCCATATCAAAGTTGTCCTCTGGATGATGGTGAAATAATCACGTTGGATTATACTACTTTTGCTCAAGCACATAGATATATGCTATCAACTATGATATTATCAACCCTTATCTTAGGTAAGTTGGACATTTTCCTTTTCACTTTTCATGTTTAATTATTCATGATTTATGTAGAAAGCATCTTGATGAAATCAAAACACAAAATCGTCATGCACAAAGGCGAGACATAGAGCAAATTCATAACAATAATGGCTCAAATCCCATGTACGTACAAATGAAACATAAATTCACATGATAACTCATATTTCTTTCTGTCACTAAATTTAAAGAATAATAAATAGGTTGGCAAATTTGTTGCTGAAGGTAATGAGAATGTGACTAAGGGAATTAAGTGGTCGGTAGTAGTACCTCTTTTAATGGCAAGGAGTTACAAAAGTTTTGTAATCAATAGTTTTAGATTTCACATAAAAGATGTCAATAGTTTTAGTTTTGTAACGGCTAGCACGTCAAGTTTTTCTAGTGCTAAAGATAAAAATTATTTAAGTGGGGATGTAACATATTATGGAGTTCTGAAAGAGATTTTAGAATTTGACTATGATGGAAACGGCAAGGTTGTTTTATTCAAATGTGATTGGTAGATGTACATTCAGAAGACAGAGGAACTGATGAATATGGATACACTCTTGTCAATTTTAAACATTTATTGAATAATAACACAAATTGATCAAAATGAACCATTTATTATGTCTGAACAAGTTTTCTACATTCAAAATCCTACTAAAGCATATTGGCATTTTTGATATGTCTGAAAAATTAACGATGATGATGTGAAGGTCTATTTTCCTAATGGTTTTGATAGTAATCGAGGTACAACTAGTATCGAACAGATGATCTTGATAATATAAGCTAGGCAAGAACAGATACCTGGTATAACGATTAATATAGCTTTAGAAATGACAAATGCAAGAGGAGATGATCAAAATGATGATCTAGGAGATAAAGGTGATTTCAACAATAATCTTTCCTTTCATTGCATAATTCCATTTTAGATACAACAAATAATATTTTCAGTAATTTTTTTACATTGCAGATAACTATTGAATTCAAAAGCGATCTTTTCAATTTCAGATGTAATAGAAGTTACTGCAGAAGTTGATTTTTGCCAAAGTACAACAGATTTAATTTCAGTATTATGTTTCAGAAATTGTCTTTTATGTTTTCAGCCATATGTTCATTTGGATTTCTTCTTACAGATAGAGAAAGTTTTTTCAGTTTCATCTGTTTTCTATACTTCCCAAGTTCTAATTTCTTCTTACAGATAGAGAAAGTTACTTCTTCATTTGGATTCTTTGTTCTTGTTGCAATTATCCTTTGATTCCTGTTTTAAGTTCTCACGTAGAAGGTGATGTGTTGGAGAATATGGTATTCTTTCCTTCAAGACCTCTATTGTCTCTATGCATTCTTTTTCAAGACACCATGAATTCTGAACCCTTGTGATTTCCACCTGGTATTTGTTATATTAGTTGGCTTATATTATCAGATTGCACCAAACAAAATGCAACTAAATATGTTTCATAGAATGCAACTAAATTATCTGATTCAACTGTAACCTGTTTCATAGAATGCAACTAAATATGTTATAATTGCATCTTTATTTTCAGAAAATATTTATACATCTCTTGTGTATATTTTGTTAAATTTACACAGATGTGTCTCGATTCCTTTTTGTTATGTTATATAAAGGAAAGGTGTACTAATGCATGTGAGATTGGAACCAATGCCATTAGGATACATGAGGCAGGTCTTTTCTCATCCTACAAAGTGATTTGACCTATATTTTGTATTTGACATGGTAGTAAAATGAGCTTGGATGTTTGAAGAAATTGATGTTTTGGCGATATCAGAAGTATTATGATTCATATATCCTGTGTATGAGTACCCTTTTTTTCTTCTTTTTTGCAATCAAAATTTATTTTATTTTGTGCAGTACTGCTGTTGCTTTTGGTAGTTACTAACATAGGTTATTATTGTGCAGCTCAATTTTATGCATCGTTGTCATCTTATTTGGTTTTATACGTTGAAGTAATCTCTTTTTATAACTAAATATATTTTTTGCAAAAAAGTTGCATCTATAATGCAGCAATTAAATATTCAATAAAAAAAATACTAATAATACATTTGGCTCAAGTAATACACCTCAACTTAGGCAAATAAGCACACGATCAGTTCACCTTATATTACAAACATCTCAGCCAATATAGCTGGCAAAATAAGCCAACTGGAAGTCAAAATGAGAAAAAGTACTTTGCATGTTATGGCAAGTGGAAGTATCAATTTACCTCTAGATGTATACCTCTAAATAATCTTACTAATGTAAAAAGCTATGCACCAAATAATTATAATGACAAGCAAACACCTTATGATCCACAATCTACAGCGAACACAGATCCTTTATTTACCTTTCTTCTTATGAAAGTATTATTGTTTAAACTCTAAAACATAGTTGATTAATTTAATATATTTATTACTTTCTAGATAAGAATGTCAACAAGAGTACTAGACATGGCAAAAGTCCAAATCGGATGCTACAAATTTGGTCTTTGAGAGAAGGGCAGGATCAGTTGATGAAAATGCAATTTAATAAATATAATTAACCACATAAATTAAGTGGATCAAAGTTTACTCGCTTCTTTGTACAATTTTTAAGAAATGGCAATGATGTTCCGTTAATATTTAAAGAATGGAGGTTAATGTCATTGGGTTAAAAAGAGAGAATGTGGGACATAGTTAAGGTATTTGTTATATATAATGTTTTATCATCTTCAAGTTATTTATTTTCATATACTTATATATGATTAATGATTTTTTACGATCAAAGTATGATATTGATGAAACAAAAAAAAAACATGGGTTATAAATGATCTTGGAATTAAAGAAGTGAAAGGATTTAAAGGTGAACTAAAAAGACAACATTTTGATTCTCATAATAATAATGAAAACTGACTTGCTGATTGTGATCCTAGAGCCATTCCACAACAATGGATAAGCCTAGTCAATTATTGGAATAGTGAAGAAAAAAAGGTAATACTCTTTTAATTTTTTTGCAACCTTACTTAGCTAATTTTAAATGTTGTATTAAACTTGTGATTTAACAAATATAGGCATGTTGTGAGAAGAACAAGATGATTCATGTAAAATAAACTACTACCCATACTGTTGGCTCAAAAAGCTTTGCTTGTATCCGTTATGAGGTGAACTGTTATTTAATCATTTTTATTTAATATATTACTTCCGCATTTCTCTTATGACTTATAATACTATGTTAAAAACAGCGAAAGTGAAAAAGTGAATATATAACGAGAGTTATGATTTACAAGATTAACCATATTTTATAAGGATGGAACCTTTGAGTACAGATTGCGCTAAAAAAATTAAGAGCCACTAATTTTCCTTCCTCCTTAGATGTTAATATTGATCTCTTTTATATGCTATTTATTTTCTTCATTTCTTTATTTAACATCAAGTACTAAATAAAATTTAGGGATAATTTCCTTCTCACCCCCTGAACTATCATCGATTTGTACAATGACTCCCTAAACATTTTTCGATACACACTAAACCCCTGAATTATCAGAAACACCTCACCCTCTAATGTCGTTTATTGAATATGTGAGTTGACTAAATTACCCCTCCATTTATAATGACTAAATAGTTAACTAGCTTAGCTAATATTAAATATTTTTTTAATTGCTTTATTACCTCTAATCTCCATTTATCCTTCTAACTGTTTCTAAAATCTTCCTCCCCCTCATTGTCTTCCTACCCAAACCTGAGGCATTTGGAGAGATAGAGAGAGAGGAGGGCAATGATGGGCTTAGAGAGGACCAACAACGTCGAGGCGATGGGCGATGGTGATGCCATCTTCCGCACTTGCATATGTGCTCCACCTTATTGTGCTGTGTCGAGGTGCGAGATTCCTTCTCTTCTCTCCTTGGCCGTGCCGAGATAGCTCTCTAGATCTCCATGACTCCACCTTTCTCTCTTCTTCCCCAATATAGAGTTGTAAGAAGGTGGGTTAGGCTAAAATTAGGGGAAAATCTTTGGGATTGTTTAGGGGGGAAAATTCCACCTTTCTCTCTACAAAGGTTGTTTTGCCTATATCCATTTTGGTTTTTTCTATTGGATCTGCAGCAAGAATAAGAAGGGACTAGATAGTAATGGCAGTGGATTATGGATTCTTATAAGATATTGAAGGAATTGATAGTAATAGAAAGAGGAGAGGCGAGGGAAAGACGCGGAGGAGGAGCAAGACAAGGGACGCACAGTGGCCGACGCCGAAGGAAACAGTGAGGGAGGAGAAGGAAAATGAGGAGTAGTAGATAAGGATATTCTCTAAGAGAAGGAAGAGATCGATGGTATTCTCTAAGGGTATTTTGGTCATTATAAAAAATTATTTTAAGTTGTCACATGCATATAAGGGTATTCTGGCCATTTAGTTATCACGTGATTAGCACATGACAATTCATGGATGGAAATGGGTAAATGAATCATAATAGAAGGTATCAATTGGAATATTTCTGATAGTTAAAGGAGTCAGTATGTATAAAAAAAAAAGTTTAGGGGTCATTGTGGAAATTTGTAATAGTTTAGGTGATGAAAAATGAATTTTCCGTAAAATTTGTATATATTCTTAGCTAGAGATAGAAAAAATAGCTTCTAGCCAACCATAAGGTGTGAAAAAAGAGATATCATAATCTCAAGTATCTGTGTAGAAAGAGGTAGTCATGTTCGCGGACTAGGTTTGGAGCTCAACTTTTAAAAAGATATAACATGAGATGTACCTTCACCTTTATATATTTGTAGAAAAGCTATAGAAGAAAATCATGCACTACGAGAAACGGTTTAATTTCTTGAATGTGAGTTGGCTAAAATAAAAGCATTAATGAAGCGGCTTGTTGATATTGACCAAACCAATAATATACCTATTGAATTTGATGATGAGATACAAGCTTTTTACTTTACATATATTGTTTACTCAAAAGAATGAGTTGTAAAATTATGACATATTCCTTTTAAAGATAGGATATTTCTCAAAAAAAAATTTGATGAACTAAATGAACCAAATGTAGTTGGTGTTGAACATCACAATTCTAATGAACCTAACGAGGAGCATGCATATTCTTCCTCATCTAGTCATACAATTTCTTCAAATCAAGTAATATCTAATATCTTATATACTTATTTTTAATAAATTGTTATAATTTTTTTTAAATTGGCTGACAATACATTGTACTACAGTTTCGTCTATAAAAAAGGAAGAGGGTTCAACATGACAACTCAAGAAAGTAAGCTATTATGTAAACTTCTTTTTCTCTTATATGTATGATATTTCATTTATATTATCTATGATCTTCAATTTATTCATGAGTGTAGTATATGTCAATTTTGTTATAGGGTGGAAGAGAAGTACACTAGTTATCTTTTGGAAAACCTAATAATCTAGTAGCAAAAGAAATTTTATTTAGCAAGGACTCATATACAATTATAGGTGGATAAATGTTAGGACAAAAATTTTAGAAGGTCCATGTTGAAGTGGCAATAATGGCCAATGAGAACTTAATTCGCATTATAGAACCTTAAAAAAATGGGTGATGCTGCACGACAAACAATTGCTTGGCCATCATATCTAGTATGCGATAGTCACTTATTTCACGTATCCTTTAATTGTATAAATTTTTTTATTTGTAAATTTGCGATTGATTATATGTTATATATTTTCTACATATTAAACAAGCGAGTAAATGAAACAAAGTAATATCCAAGATCTCAAGCTTATGGTTTTCTATTATGTATTATATATGTCTTTTTTGTGAAGACAACTTTGTTATATTTCTATTTACAATGAAACTTATAATTATGAAATATTGACTAGTTAAGGGGATACATTTTGTTTTTGTATTAGACATGTATGTATTATTTTGAAGATAGACAAAGTTTGTTATATTTTATTGAATTGTCGAAATTATAATGAAAAGATTGACTAGTTATTTTGCCATTATTTGAGATATTTTCTTGATCTAGCAAGTTATTTGAAGTATTATTTGTTTATCCCACGGATATCTTTATTTTTATAATTTAAAAAAGTTTTAAAAGTTTTCTTGTGTTTATACTCTGGCCAAGCAACATATTTTGACATTTCTACAAGTCGGGACATAAACCTTCTGCGGCATATAAACATGACGTGAAAAACAATTTTGCTAGCATTTAATAAACATCGGACAATAATATTTGCCAGCATATTTAAATGTTGAAGTATAAACCTTTTGCACCATATAAATCTATTGTTTAAAGTTATGCTTCCGATGTTTTGTAAATGCTGGTATATATTTTGTTTGGTGTATAACTAATTGGCATTTATAAATGTTGACCATCCAACTTAAACTGATTTAATTAATCGGTAGTAAAAATATTAACTAGCTTTTATAATTGTTGGCTAAATTATTTCTATCGGTGATTATTGATATTGGCTAACATATTTATTGTGGCACTTAACTGCTAGAACATATTTTACCATTGGCGCATATAAAGCACTAGAAAAGAGCTTTTGCCTAGCGTTGACAATTAAACGCTAGCAAAAATCTTTACCGGCTAGGGTTACATAGAGTTTGTGTATATGCCGGTAAAACTTTTAACTAGCTTTTAAACAATTTGTTGCTGCATATGAAAATGCCAGGAAAAGCCTATTTTGGTGTAGTGATTAAACTATGATTGAGAGATAGAGGTTGTAGACCTAGTGATACTCATTGACACAGGGTCAGTGCATCTTTGAGTGGTGCCTCATATTTTCAGCACAAGCGATGCGATTTGTTTGTCTTCTTTTTGTTTAGGTTTATTGTGAACATTTTAAGATTTTCTATTATATATTATATAGAAATATTGACTACTATATCACGTAGAAACTACGTGGGTTCTATCAAAATAAAATTTGTTTAGCACCCAACACCTGATTTGTGACTTTTGAGGTATATTCATGAAACCCATTGCTTAAATTTTAGTAGTTAATTAACCAATTGCTCGAGTAACTCTTATAAAATTTGTAAAATATAAATTTTCCCCCCTTCCGTCTACCACCCATGTCCATGGATCGAGCTCTCGTCGTGGCAAAACCCAACCGGGGTGATGAACTCCATCTTCAGATGCTGATGGTCGTTGCACCCATGGCTTTGAAGGCAGACATCAGAAAGGGTGAGAGGTGGAACCTCATCGACCACGTCCGATCTACACCTGCTCATGCTCACCATCTGAGCCAATATTTGGGTTCTTCACGTGTTGGTGGATGTCTTCCCTTTGCCAAGTAGCATCTTCTCCAGTACTATCGACTTTAGCATTGATGGGTTGGTGGAAATATAGTGCTCGTCGTCCTCTTCCTCAGAGTTGGCGGTGCATCATGGTGGGGTTGGGAGTAGTGGGCCGAGTATTAGTGGGTCTGAGTAGTGGCAGATCTCGTCTGTGACTGGAAGTGGGACATGCAAAAGATTCTGGGTGGATTTAATAGAGACTTGGCACACAAATGCATTGGTGGTGCTGGAGCGGATGACGCCTAGGTGTAGTGGTGAAGCCAAAACCAAAGCTTTCTATAATTACCTGCAGCGACCTAGGCCCTGGAATTGAGTGGGTCAGCCAAACAATGGAGGACCTCTACTGACCCTAGAGTTTAAGGCCTTTGTTTGGAAGGTTATCTGGAATCGGGTTCCTACACGAGACTAGACCAGTTGGTGCCAAGAGAAGCGGCTAGGAGAATTATGCAGTTAAGTCAAGAGTACAAGCAGTAGGGTAACAAAACACTTAGGACCATCTACATATAGAGAGTGCAATTATTGTTGGGGGGGTTTGCAATCTTTCAGCAGCACTTTGGTCCTTTATTTGAACAACTTTATAAGCATACATCAACCTCACCAAAGCGATTAGCTAGCGCATGCAACTGGAAAGGAAGCAGTAAACCCCTTGTTTTGCGACTTTCTGATGTACAAAATCAAACATAATAATGCTAGCATTAATCCAGCTTGGAAACTGTAAACAGGTAAAGTTTTTATGAAACTTTTAAGATGAAGATGTTGCAAGGGAAATAGGCATGCCAGAACTCGTAATTAGTGCAACTTATAATCTGTTGATACCTATATGACTCTTAGGATTCTTAGTGATTTTTTATATTACTCATGACGATCTTAAGGATTCGCCCTAGTTACATGTAAATGGATATTAGAGAAGCCAATGGAATAATGTCTAGATGGTTAAGGGGCTCATGTGAAATAAGTGCACCCATATTTAAATCCTAACGACATCAGTTTAATTGACAATTATTAGGTTCCCATTTCTCTAAAAAAGGATGGATATTTAAGAATAAGTCAAAGCTTGATGGTCGTGTTGAGAAAGATGTTGATTTATTTTGACACATTCTTGTAAGTACAGAAGGCCTGCAACAATCAGTGTTAATTGCTTTAGCAAGTTGATCAGTTTATGGCTCGCTCTATTGGTTTCTTGACGCACTGTAAAGGAAATACTTCACATCCCCATTTTACAGATGCATTAGCATCTGACATTTAAAAAAATTAAAATCAAACACATCAATGGAATGGACTCGCAGAGGTTTCGTTCCCCTTCATCGAGCACGCACGTATAAGTTCTTCGTCAATGGAGGATTTATTCCCTTATTAACCTATTTTGATTGTAAAATTTACTTAAAGGATAATTTGGCATGTCTTTTAAAGATAGCAAACGAGGAAAGTAAACAAAACAAAAATTACAAAGGCTAATAGCACATACTTGGCATTTTCTTAATGGAATTAAAGGAAGTAAGCAATACAACGAAATAAGAACGAAAAAAGGAAGAAGAAGAAACTTGAGAGAGAGAGAGAGCTAGAGAGAGGTTGCGCCAGAAGAGCATAGATGATGTAAAGATTAATCAATGGATCAATCTCATGGACTCGTACAAGTACGATAATGTTGGCCGCACTTACGGTCAGAAGCATCCTGGTTAGACGGCGGAGGGAGGCAATTACTAGTGTAACGGTTTCCGGCGCCGGAATTGCAGATCGACCGGTCTGCTTGACCGATCGCTTTGGAGGTTATGAAATCAGATTGAGCTAGGACTCTGCGGTGCATCTCCGAGTCCATCAAGAACTCATCCTCGGATTCACACTCTCCTATGGTTCCATTGCATTTTGATGCTCTTACTATTGCCTCACTACCAATGATTGGAACCAGACATGCACTCATAAACATTAGGAGAGCTAAAGACAAGACGGAAGCATAGCTTACCTCTCTCTTCCTCATCTCCACCACTCTCAGGCCTTTCACTTAGAATTTAGTCTAGGGCTGTGGATTCTTTTATAGCTGTAACAAAAGATGGCCTACGATAAACTTGGCATATTATACTCCAATTGTTAACTTACCAACAACAATAAAAATTTAAGCGGTTAGAGAAAAATGTCGGAACTCAAGATCTCATGTTCTGTTTTGATATTATATTAACTCATAGCCTATTATAAAAACTTAGGTTAATAGACAAAAGTAGTCTTTATTTTAGAAAATTAATTAAAAACACTGCCTTTTATTTTTATTATAGTTTATATTCTACTTTATTAATATTTATCATTTAGCCACTGCATTATTAGTTTAATCCTCAAAAAAATCCAAATATTAATTTTTTTAACTGAAAATAATTATATACACGAGCTAACTTAACCATAGATGTAAAATGACCAAAGTGCCCTCACTATCAATTCAAAAAATGAAAAAGAAAAAGGATGAGCCCAATACGATTGGCCATGGCTGACCTGTTGTGCCTGGCTTGGTTTGAACAAATAATAGCTTTGCTTACTTGCGTGCCATGGAGGTGGTCATATTTGCACCTAAGTTAGAGAGAAGAAGACTAAATGAAGGGTAGTGTAGGTATTTAATTTTTTTTTGAAATTAATGAAATATTCTTCATCCCGTTAGTTGTTGTCAAGTTAAATTTAATTTAAGGTGTCTTTAAGGATTAAACTCATAACGCAGGGCTCAATGGAATCAAAATGCGAGATGTTTTTGATCAATTTTTCTTACATTTTTTATATACTATCAACAAACGAGGACGCTTGATGATATAAGTTTAAATTCCTCCTTACTGTGAGTGCTTTGAATAGTTTGTATAGAAATTACTGAACGATGTTGGATATGTGGAATTGCATGATAGGGCATAAATGATGAAGCTCGTTTGGGTAGATATTATCTAAGGATAGGAGTACGATGTTGTCGAGACACTCAGCTTGAGTTTTAATTGGTTTGAGAGGCTAAACCTCGAATTCAATTAGTTAATCTCTTAATTTTTATTTTTAAGTTCTTAAGAAATAAATTTAATTAGATATAAAAATATATTTAATTACTTAATTAGTTTAGAAATTTCTGAACTAGTTCAAGAAAAATTCATGAACTCAAAACAAATAAGACCAAAATAAAAGAACGGAGAACCGAGAATTATTGCCGTGAGGTCGCCATTGAAGAGCAAGACAAAACTACTATTTTCCTTGGATAAGCTTTGTGCCAACCTCGTTCCACAAATACCTAATGCCAACCACCAATCTTGTACCACTGCCTACAACATGTCGGATGCAATTGGACCACTATATGTATATATATTAAGATTTATATTCTTACTAAACTTACTCAATTTAAATTCCTTTTACGAGCAAAAAAGAATGAAAAAGATCCTAGTATTTACCACAAGAATTATCAGGTCATGTTGTGTTAGCCAAAACCTTTATTACAATTCTTTTTACTTATTTGTAACTTTGAGTCTAAATTTATTTGATAGGCAACAATGAGATCCTTTTATGATTTTACCCCTAACAAATATTAGAATTACATATGTATCTTTCCTCTCACCCATCTCTTCCATTATTATATCAACTCTAACCTTCATCATGGGTAAGCATAGTCCTAATTATCTAAAATCTATCATACCTAACCTCTTCTAAACTCTTTTTTCTCCTCCGTTATCATGTAAACTTTTCTCAATCAATAGCTATGGTGAATATTATCATCCATTATGATGGAAATGAAATTGTAAGATGTTGCAAATTACTAAGGAACAAAGTATAAGCAATTTAAAGCACATATTTATTTTGTGATACAAATAATCCTAATGAGTTTGATCTTGAAATGAGATACATTTACCCAATTGATATATTCAACTCATTTGTCGATATTCAAAATAACAAAGAAATTCATGTTTTTTCTATGCTCTACTTCATGTCTTATGCTACGCATATTTGTAAGGAGAATCTTTAAGTCATCTTTAAGGTAATCAACCATTTTTTTTTATTGTTTTTTGTAATGCACATTTATGAGAGGTAGATGATGCACATATTTTATTATGACAATGCACATTTTTATCTTTCTGCATGAGAAATTATAGTAAGTAATGCACACTTTTCAACCAATGCATAGTTTAATTTGACAATACATATTTATATATTTTGATGATGCAAACCTTATAGGTAAAGTAAAATAAATTTGCATCCTATTTCTTCTTTTTTTTCCTTAGAATTGATATGGAGGAAAAGGGACATGTTGCTCACATTATTTGTTTCAACTATTAGAATGTACGTTGATGCGAACCGGGTCAGATCGGAACGCATCATGAGGATATTAGACTCGATAGATTGAGACTATTTATCTTTTAATTGATTCATGCTTATGTAAGCTTTTAAGGCAAGTCTAGTTAAGTCATGTAAGTCACTAAGACAAGTTTAATTAAGTCATGTAAGCCAGAAGACAAGTTCAATTAAGGTATGTAAGCCTCTAAGGCAAGTTCTAGTTCAAGTTATACAAGTCTTTAGGGCTAAGTCTGAGTATGACTAATTGTACTCAAGATCTATATATAGAGGGGTTATGCTTCTTAGTTTATTCATCCAAGCATCCAAACATTGAGAATTAATTGAGTTTAGTTATTTTTTTATTATTATATTTACCATTTTTATAGTAGCCATTAGATTATGTTTATCTTTATAGGAGTAGATCGTAACCGTAGAATATTTCCAAGCACACAAACAGCCACCACCTTTCTCCACTAGCCACCTTACTATACAGCCATCCACCACCACCCTTGGCTGTCCGCCAACCTCTAACGACTGCCGTAATGTCGAATATTTACCGTTCAACCCCTTCTAACCTTTCTTCACTTTTTTAATTATATCTTTTTATTTAGAGATCTGATTGATGTGAAACTAGAGCTATTAGAATCCTATCTCCTGAGGCTATCACCACCTAAATTTTCATAATTTTCTCATTCGGATCGTTCTAAATCTGCTTCATAATATTGGTATTAAGCCGACGTTCCTTGGACAATGGTTAACATGCGATCCAAAACTAACGCAGAAGGAGCAACCATGAAGGATTAGGAATTCATCTATGTTCCTATAGGTGTTTCCCCAGCGCCATCGCCATCTCCAGCGACCACCGGCGAAGAGCCATTGGCGTGGGCAAAGGCATGAGTAGAGTCCACGGACTCGTTGCGAGAATCATCGAAAAGAGCCACGAAGAGCTCCGAGAGGATCGAAAAGGTAATCCAAGCCTCTACGACTGTTCTCCTAGGCCACAATTGCCATCTCGCATCGCCAGCACCGCCGGCCATGGTGGAAACCGATCAGCCACAGCCATCCACTCCAACCCGTGAGGGAGGAGATGAGTTGGCCCAAACCGCGACCTCGACCCCTCCTTCAGCCGTGGTGCAGGCCCCTCCACCACGTAGACACTCACTGCCACCGCTATCACATCGGAGATGTCGCCAGCGCAAGGGCCAAGGTCGTCTTCCTCGCAAACGGTGCAAACTAAGGTCGAAAACCTCAGCTTTCCACTAGCGGTCATCCAGCCCCCACTAGCCCAAACCACTACGTCTAGTCCCATCCACAGGGCCCCTAAAATCGAGCCAGGCCAGCGACAACCACAAGAGACTACCACTAGACCACCCGAGGCGGTTCTCTCCACTTTAGCGAACCTTAGTCACGTGGCCTTAGGGCTGCCGTTCCTGCGACCACAAGAGGACACGATCAGTCTCCACGCGGCAACTATAAGCCTGTGGTGGACTCCGCATCCACCAGCGAGTGTCGGACGGTGGGGCGCGATGCCTTTCTATACTACAGCCTTCCTTGAGCCCTACCTCGCTAGAGCGCCGCCCACCGTTTGTCCCACCACCATAGCTCCACTATAGTGGGGCCATGGGTACTAGCCGCAACCACCAGGACTGACAGGGACTATTGGAGGCGCGCCATGGCAAGGACCAGCCAGGGGCTGACTATCGGCGACCCACGACTGAACTCAACCGCCGCTATTCCCCATGCAACCTATGGCGGTGCCTCTAGGCCGAATTCTAAATTCAGCCTTAGGGTTAGGGTTAGGTTATTTGCATGATGGTGATGAAGTGCATGATTTCTAAGGCAAGCCAGAATTTTGCAAACTAGTTCAACCATCTCGTGCAAACCAGTTTGGGACCTATGTATATGACCCCAAGCATGAGTATGTATGAGTACGAGCCTGAGGATGATTAGTGGAATGATACGATCTGGGTCAAATCGGATCACATCATAGGGACATTAGGCTTGATAGATCGAGTCTAGTTATCTTATTTATTTTGCTTATGTAGTTTAGTTAGAATCTAAGTAGATTAGAATTTATTTAATTAGCTAAGTTCAGTTTAGTTAACTTCTACGCAGTTTTAGGAAAATATTCTACAGATATTCATCAATCAACCAAATATTATAAAACCACTTGGAGAAGATCGAAGACGTTCTTCAAGATTTCTCCATATTAGGATTTTATTTATGGCAGAACTAAGAAACATTCCGAGAAAGATAAGGAAGGGTGATTTAGCTAAGTCATGTTTATAGGTCATATTTATCTCTTATGTAAGCACTTAAGGCAAGTCTAGTTAAATCATGTAAGCCACTAAGGTAAGTTCAATTAAGTCATGTAAGCCTCTAAGGCAAGTTCAATTAAGTCATATAAGCCTCTAAGGCAAGTTCAATTAACTCATGTAAGCCTCTAAGACAAGTTCTAATTCGAGTCGTATAAGCCTTTAGGGCTAAGTCCAAGTATGACTCATTATACCTAACCTCTATATATAGATGGGCTGGCTTTATGTATCCAATAATCTAAGTATATCCAAGTATTGAAATTAATTAAGTTTAGTTATTTTCTTATTACTACATTTATTATTTTATTGTAGCCGTTAGATTGTCTTTATTTTCCTAGGAGTATATCTAAGTTAGAAACCCCAATTCTACCTCCAACCCATAGCTACCATCACCTCCAGCAGCCACCCTACCATACGGCCGTCTACCACCACCCTTGGCTGCCCGCCAACCTCCGACGACCGCCGCAACGTCAGATATTTACCATTCTGTCATGTTCTGATCTTACTCCATGATTTTAAATATATCTTTCCATCTAAAAATCCGATTGACATGAAATGAAATCCATTAGAACCCTATCTCGTGAGGCTACCACCACATAAATTTTCATAATTTTCTTACATCCAGATCGGTCCAGATCTTGTCCGTAATATGGAATGACCAGGGGGAACCGCGCCATCAGACTGAGCCGAACTCGCATGCGGCCTGAGCACGACATGAGGCTGGACCTGTGGGCCTATGACCCATATGACCAGCCTCAACCATGAGGTTACTTGGCCTGCGATGACAGGCCATAGTTTGGGATCCAAGCTCAGACCGTCAAGCTTGATTTCCCAAAATTCTTTAGAGGAGTTCCGATGGACTGGACCTATCTAGTGGAGTAGTTTTTCACGTACCATGACACACCCGACCACCAGAAGGTCCAACTAGCATCATTCCACTTGGAGGGTGTGATAGTTAGGTGGTACTAGTAGGCTGGGCGGACTCGACCATTCAAGTCTTAGTAGGACTTTGTGGATGAGATTTGTGCTCAGTTCAGTCCGACCCAGTACGAGGACTTTTAGGCCATGTTGACTAAGCTGACTCAGTCAATAATAGTTTGAGCTTATCGGGAGGAGTTTGAGCGAATCTACAACCGGGTCACTAATTGGTCTGACTCAGTGCTAAAGAGTACTTTCATTAGTGGGCTTAGGCCTACCATTCAAGCTGAGGTCAAGATTTTGAGGCCCGCTACTTCTGATGAGGCCTCTTTCTTAGCTATTCTGATGGAGTCCAAGTTGGATCAATTGAACCAGAACTGCAAGGAGGAGAGAAGAAAGACGACCCAAGCACATGGCCCACTAGAGACTACATCTACCTCAACTCAACGTGCACAGACAGCTCAGCCCAACTGATAGTAGATCTCGCACTGCTTTCTACCTAATGACTTGGAGGAGCGTAGAAGGAAAGGCCTATTTTTTTATTATAATGGTTGATTTACCTCCGGTCATAAATGCAAGCTCTAGCCAGCCCATGCTATGTTCTTAAGCGGCCACGAAGAGGATGAACTTGAGTCCAGTGATTTGCATGATCAGCTTGATGAGTACGAGGATGTCGGGGATTAGTCACCTTGAGGACAAGGTGTCGAAAGCGTGGTGGATTAATGCGAATTAGGTCAGATCGAATCTCATCATGAGGACATTGGACTTAAGGCAATTCTAGTTAAGTCATATAAACTACTAAGGCAAGTTCAATTAAGTCATATAAGCCACTAAGATAAGTTCAATTAAGTCATGTAAGCCTCTAAGGCAAGTCCTAGTTTGATTCATATAAGTCTTTAGGGCTAAGTTCGAGTAGGACTCATTGTACATGACCTCTATATATAGAAGGTCTAGGCTTCTTAGTTTTTTCAACCAAGTATTCAAGCATTAAGAATTAATTGAGTTTAATTATTTTCTTATTATCGTATTTACTATTTTTATCGTAGCCATTAGATCATCTTTATCTTCATAGGAGTAGATTGTAGCCGTAGAACCCTTCCAAGCACCCAAACCCTAGTCACCACCTTCTTCCATCAGCCACCCTACTATACGGGCTGTCCACCACCACTCTTGGCTGTCCACCAACCCTCCGATAACCGCCGGAACATCGGATATTTACTGTTCTACCAAGTTCTAACATTTGTTCACTATTTTAATTATATCTTTTCATCCAGACATCCAATTGAAGTGAAATGTTTGCCATTAGAACCCTCTCTCATGAGGCTACCACTACCTAAATTTTTGTAATTTTCTTACATCCGGATTGTTCTAGCTGGTTCGTAACATACATAGTCCACTAATACTTATGTTCCTAGAAAAAATATTGTTGATGATTATGGCGCAGTAAAGGCACTGTTTGTGAAGCATTGGTTGTAGACTTTGCACCTTTGGGTCTATTAACTAGACTTATAGATTAGAGGGAGTTCAACATGGGCTTATATGAATACTAAATCCAGCTAAGACACACTTTGAGAAAATTTTGGAAGACTTTAATGATGAATTTATTTTCAACTTTGGCACTACAAAAATAAAGATTAAGCATAACATGTCTATATCAAATTTATATGTTGGACAATAATTTCATATGCGGTATGAGTTCAAGTATCCACTTAAAATATATTGATAGGTTACGGAATGATTCCTTCAAGATCTGGATTTATTGTAGGAAGCAGTCCGTGCAACCGAGGGAAAATATTCACCAAATATTGTCCTATAGTCATAAAATTATGAAAATAAGTGGGATTGATCCTTAACTCCCTGATATACGATTTTTGTATTTACGCCCTTCACAGATTCAAACTGTAACTAGGACGAGAATACGATATAGTGCGGATGATGGTGGTGGTGACGGGTGGAGTGGATGTTAGGGTTATGGATGATAATGGAGATGAGGGTGGCTGGTTGATGTTGTTTAAGGGATAAAAATGAAGGGGAAGAAGTGGTCGAGATCCCAAGGAAAAGGAAGGACTCAACAGACGAGTGAGATTAGAAGATAGGAGAGACCTTGCGAATGGTAGAGATGGTAGGTTACTGAAGAAGGAGAAGGGAGACTAGGGTAGAAAGATTAGAGAGAGAATAGAGAGGCAAGAAACTAATATTCCATAAGCATAATAAATTTGGCTACCATCCACACCTTTATAGAGGCTAGCCAACAAGCCAAAATAATAATTATTAACCCTAATTCTAGTGGACTCCCACCGATCGCGTTCGAACGCGCCTGACCGTGTTCGTACACACAAAAGGCGTTCTCTGTCGATGCGAACCTGATGCAGACGTTCGAACGTGTATTTCGTATTCTCTATTTTTGTGAACTTGATCCAGGCGTTCGCAAAGGCGTTCGAAACCTATAGAAAATTTATTTTAATGAAAATAAATAATTAATGCAATAAGAAAAGACTCTGATAAGATGTATCAGCACACCACGCTTCCCCTCACCTTATCCTCAAAGTGTAAAGACAGGGAAACGCTCCAAGATGTTCATCTCCAACTCCCATGTCACCTCGTCGGATGGCTTGCCAAGCCACTCAACTAGAATCTCCATCTCTAATCTGGTACCATGACGTCGTCGGCGCCTAGCAAATACACAAACTAGCTTTATGATCTTTGTCTCCTCCAATGGCTCTAGTAGAACTGATTCAACGACCTCATGATCTCCAATCCACTACCTTAGTAATGAAATATGAAAGACATGATGCACTCTCGACCCCTCATGTAGCATAAATGATACGCAACCGGACCAATACGCTCTAACACCTGAAACGGACCGAAGTAGAGATGTGCTAACTTCTGGTTTTGCATTGGACGCAAGGTCACTTGTTGATACAGTTGCACCCTCACGAACACCTAACTGCCGATGTTGAACTCCTGCTCTCGATGGCTGCAATCATAAACTTGCTTCATGTGATTTTGAGCAAGTTTAAGATGGGCACGCAATCTCCTCAATGTGGTGTCTCTATCCATCAAAGCTAAGTCTACCTCTATCTGATCTACATATGCCACTAGACCATAAGCACATAATGTCGAAGTCGTGCACCCATATACCACCTCGAATGGAGTCATGCCAATACTACTGTGGTGGGCAGTGTTGTAAGACCACTCTGCCCATGATAAGAACTCCAACCATCGTCTCAGCATCTCTCTAACAAAGCACCTCAAGTACTGCTTAATGCCTTGATTGATCACCTCGGTTTGGCCGTCCGTCTGTGGATGGTAGGCTAAACTTAAGTTCAATCGAGTCCCCTAACATGTGAAAAATGATACGATCTCCCCCTTTTGGCTAAGGTTCGATTTCTTCCGATTTTCATATTTGGAATGAATCTGGCACGAAACTTTAGAAATAGATCTTGAAAGATGCCGCCGTCAGATCAACTTGAGATTTTGGTATGATGTAGCCCCGGAAAAGAGCTTTCTAGAAAATCAAATTTCAAGCGAATCGGATGTAGGGATCTCAAGATATCATCTGATTAGTGGACAAACATCAAGGGGTCTGATCAGGATCCGTGGATGGAGGCACGAGATCCTAGATGATGGTGGTTGGTGGTGGACCGGCGTTAATGGGGTGGCACTGATGAAAAGTGGTGGTGGGAGGGTTATGGTTAATGGAAGGGTTAGGGCAAGTGTTGGATAGATTGGAAGAAGAGGGAGGAGAGGGCCAACCCAAAGGGACTAGGGTGATTGGCCGGTCGAGAGAGGTTAGAAGCGGCGTCGCCAGGGATCGAGAGAACGGAAATGAAGAAGACGAAGGAGGCAAGGCAAAAACTCAATTCATCAATCAATAATCCCTTCAATGGTTGCCATCCACACCTTTAGAGGCTAACCAACAATTCAAAATTAACCCTACTAGCATTTTCGCCGACCGCGTTCGAACGCGCCCGATCGTGTTCGAACACAATTATTCTCACTTTTTTGGATTTGCGAACGCGATACAGGCATTCACAGACACGTTCGAACGCAGGCATTCACAAACACATTCGAACACATAATTCACACTCTCTAGATGTGCGAACGTGATGCAGGCGTTCACAAGCGCGTTCACAAACGCATTCGAATGCACAATTCACACTCTCTGGATGTGCGAATATGATGCAGGTGTTTACAAGCGCGTTTGAACACACTCCACCCGCGTTCGAACTCGAGATACAAAAATCTTATTTTTTTTTAAGAATTAAACACTAAAACAAGAGTAAAGATACCCCTAAAGTGTATCCATGCTCGAGACGTCCTCTATGAAGCCCAAATCATATCAAAAAACTCAATCCAAAAGTGGCTCATAAATACACGATCAAGATCCGAGACAATCGTTGGTGGCATGCCATGCAACCGAGCAACATCTCTAACGAAAATTTCAGCCACTAACTTGGTTGAAAATGGATATGACAATTCAAAAAAGTGCACATACTTACTCAATCTATTAACCACCACAAAAATAATGAAAAAACCATGTACTAGTGGAAGACCTTCTATAAAATCCATAGAAATATCTTCTCAAACACGGTCCGGTATCGATAGAGGCTGTAGTAATCCGGCCGATTTTAATGTGTTTGCCTTAGCCCTTTGACAAACTTTGTAAGAACGGACAAAACTCCTCACATCTCGCCTCAATCCTGGCCATATGCAACTCTGTGATATCCTCCTATAAGTTCTCAAGACACTCTCATGACCAGCCTCTGGAGTTTGGTGGAAGTGCTCCAATAATTTCTGCCGCAATCTATCATTTGTAGGCACTCGAATGCACCCGCGATCCAGCAGCAAACCTCCTCGATTCTCCAACTCTAGATGGCGCTCCAAATCATCCAACACCTCCTATAATAATCTCAAAACATCTGGGTCAGATGTACATGCATACCACAGCTCATCAAAAAAAGGAAAAATAGGAGAATAATATGCTGCGAGCTCGGCGGTATCGGGTTGGCGCGATAGTGCATCTGCCACTCTATTTTCCGTTCCTTTCTTGTATTGAATTTTATAATATACCCCAGCAATTTTGTGACCCATCTCTGCTGTGCTGGAGTGTGAATACGTTGTCCCATAAAGTATAGAAGGCTCCTTTGATCGGTTTGAATAATGAATTGCCTACCGATCAAATAAGGCCTCCACTTTGTCACCGCATACAGAATTGCCAACATCTCTATCTCGTAGGTCGATAATTGCTGGAATTTTTATGATAAGGCCTTGCTAAGAAAGGCTATCGGGACGTCCTCCTTGCATTAGTATAGTTCCTATGCCAACTCCCACCGTTATTGCTGTTTTTAGTTTTTCAAAGGCTGTAGTGGCTTCATCTGTCCATCTAAAATAGTTCTTCCTTATCAAAAAAGTGAGAGGAGCAGCGATTTTGCCATACCTAGTGATGAGGCGGCGATAATACCCAGTCAGCCTCAAGCAGTCATGCATGCAACCTTTTGAGGATCCGCCACCATTCCTTCGACTGAGATGATGTGGCTTAAATACTCTACTTGTGATACTCCCCATAGGCACTTAGACTTCTTAATCTTCAGCTGGTTTTACTTCAACAAATTCAGCACATCCTCCAAATGCCGCCAATGCTCCATTTCAATCCTGTTGTACACCAAAATGTTGTCAAAGAATACCAAGACATACCTTCGCAGTAGAGGCAAAAAAATATCATTCATGAGGCCTTGAAAAGTAGCTGGAGCATTAGTTAGACTAAAGGGATCACTGAAACTCGTAGTGCCCATCCAGAGTCCGAAATGCATCTTGTGCACATCCGCCAGGTGAACTCTAATTTGATGATACCCAGCTCTTAAGTCAAGCTTGCTAAATATGGTCAGCCCTACAAGCTCGTCCAGCAAATCCTCTATGACCGGAATGGGATACCGGTCCTTGACTGTGATAGCTTTAGTGCCCGATAGTCGACACAAAAACGTCATTTTCTATCCTTCTTCCGCACCAATAGCACGAGCGATGAGTAGGAGCTATGACTTGGTTGTATGAGGTCTTACTCCAACATCTCGGCTACCATCTTGGAGATAACTTTCTTTTGCACATGTGGATACTGATATGGCCTCTTGTTCGCCAGTGTAGCCCTAGGCACAATCTCTATGCGATGGTCTGCCGTTTGCCTTAGTGGCAACTCATTTGGTTCCTCAAACAGTCTAGCAAATTTATCTAATAAATTAGACAATTCAATTGTAGTACCTTGACTCATTAGAGGCTCATCTCCTGCTGGTCCTAACTGAAGAAGATAGGCCAAATCACTCGCACAAGGCAGCCCCACCATCGGTTGCATCGCTAGAATCGACAAAGATCAAATGCCATCAAGTCACACATCTTTATTTCCTTACTTAAATTTTATCCACATACTCCAAAAATCAAAAGTGACGGGACCCAAACCCTGCAACCACTGAGTGCCAAGGACAATGTCCGCTCCTTGCAACGCCAATGAATATAAGTCCATAATGATGTCGTGTCCTTGCACCCGTATATCGACCTGGCGACACAAGCTCTCCGTCTGAAACTTCGTGGCATCTCCAATAGCAATGTCAAACCCCGCGGTCGATTCACTATCCAAGCCCAATTTTCTTACTAACCTCTCATCTAGAAAGTTGTATGTACTCCCAAAATCGATGAGGATGTGCACACAATACTTTTTAATGACTTCATCCACCCGCAATGTCCTCGGCGCGAAAGTACCCGAATATGCATGCATCAATATTTTAGCTTGGATATCTTCCTACATGCCCTCCTCTATGGTCTCCTCATGGACCTCCTCTGAACACTCTATCACCAACAACCTCATCGTCCTCCTCGAGACTGTCGATGAACATCACACTCCCGATTGGTTTGGAACACCGATAACTAAGGGTGAAACGTTCATCGCATCAAAAGCAAAGGCCCTTCGCTCTTCACTCCTCCACCTAGGCAGGTGTAAGAGTTTGAACGGGGGTCTTGTGCTTCCTCTAACATCAATAGAAGGACTCAAAGGTGGTCGTGGTCTAGTACTAGCAGCCATTGTCTTTGAACCCAGAGAATTTCTAGCCGACATTTTAGGCACAAACAGCCCATCTCGGTTGCCCCAACTTGTTTTTGCTACCATCTTGAGAGCCTCTTGCTTTTGCTCCATCCTCACAGCCTTCTCAAAGGCCTCCTCAAGAATGGTAGGACAAAGAGCATGAACATCCACCTGTATCTCCTCCCGTAATCCTGAAATGAATGTGCTCATTAATATCGATTCAGGCCAAGGTGACTCGCAACGACTACTAACTCTTTCAAATTCTACTTGATACTTCAATACGATCTTCCTCTGAACTATCTTGCTTAATGTGGCAGCAAAATCTTTATATGCTGTTGTCCCAAATTTATATGTAATCCTCCTACAATAGTCAGCCCAACTAGTAAATCCTCCACCACGAATAACCGATCAATACCAATACAATGTCGTTCCTTGGAGGTGAAAGCTTGCCATCTGGACCTTTGCGTCCTCTGCTGTTCCTTGACAATCAAAGTATTGTTCCACTTAAAACACCCAATCTATTGGATCACCGCCTTGAAATTTTAGGAAGTCCAAGCATGCGGTTCTCCCACGGATAGCATTGTCGGGTTCGCGAAAGATCCTTAGTTCAGGTCTGAACCTTTGTGCTTGTTGATCTCCTTCTATAAATCCTCGATCTCGCCTATCACCATCTCCGAAGAGATCAACATCATCCTCTAAGTGCCAATCCTCTTCATCGACGAAGCGCATCGGTGCCGCACGCCTCTCGGGTTCCACCATCGTCGATCTTGGGTTGTATATCAAAGGTGGGGGATGATGTATAGGAATAGGTAAAAGAAGATCATTGACATTAACATGTCGTACTTGGACTTGTGGGGTATCAGATCGGTGTGGTCCCACCGCTAGTCTTTCTTGAGGCACCGATCTTCATTGAGGAGATAATAAAGCCGATCTATTCATGACATATTCCTTTAAAGCATTATGATCATTCTGCATTGCATCAACCCTATGCAGCAATATTTGGAACATGCCCCTAAGTTCATCTGCCAAGCCCATATTCACACCCATAGACATTGGTTGACTCGGTCTTGCCGTGGCCGCCCTAAAGGGATTGGCCTCATGGTTAGGAATATCGTGGATTGAGTCTTCCCTTATCGATGTATTCTCCATTGGTCTCCTTATTGATGTCATCTTCCTTATTTCTACCATTAATGGAGGTCTGAGGTTTACTTGGCTCTGATACCAATAATAAGTTGCAGAATGATTCCTTCAAGATCTAGATTTATTGTAGGAAGGAGTTTGTGTAACCAAGTGGAATCGATCCGTAACTCTCTAATCTATGATTTTTGTATTTATGCCCTTCGCAGATTCGAACTATAACTGGGATGAAAGCATAATATAGTACAGATGATGGTGGTGGTAACGGGTGGAGTTGATGTTAGAGTTATGGATGATAATGGAGATGAGGGTGGATGGTTGATGTTGTTTAATGGGATAAAGAGGAAGGAGAAAAAGTGGTCGAGATCTCAAGGAAGAGGGAGGACTCGAGGGACGAAGGAGATTAGAAGTTAGGAGAGACCTTGCCAACAGTAGAGGTGGTAGATTGGTGAAGAGGGAGGAGGGAGATTAGGATAAAGAGACTAGAGAGAGGATAGAGAGGCAAGAAACTAATATTTTATAAGCATTATGATTTTGGTTGCCATCCACACTTTTATAGAGGCTTGCCAATAAGCCAAAATAACAATTATTAACCCTAATTCTAGTGGACTCCCGCCGATTGCATTCGAACGCGCCCAACCGCGTTCGAACGCACAAAAGACATTCTCTGTCGATGCGAATCTAATGCAAATCTGATGCAAACATTCGAACATAGCGTTCAAATGTGTCCGACTGCATTCGAACGCGAATTTCACGTTCTCTGTTTTTATGAACCTAATGCAGGCATTCGCAAAGGAGTTCGAACGTGCCCCTTTCGCATTCGAACGCGACCTACAAAAATTTATTTTAATAAAAATAAATAACTAATGTAATCAGAAAAGACTCTAACAAGGTATATCATATATACAGTCATGCTATGTTCTAAGTACCAATCTATGACATGTAAGCTCAATAAGGTAGTAGCCCGCTACAATACTCCTAAATGACATTTGGATGATAAAAATAAGAAAATTTAGAGGAGTTGAGAAAAACGTGAATCTTTAGGTATGCTATAATACCAATAGAAAAATCTTATAATAGATGCTCTAAGAGATGAGATCTATCACGCACTATCAATTATAAATATGAAAAATAGAGCATGAAAAGACAATCTCAAACACATTTTTATGTGAAAAAACTCCAAACTAGTTAAAAAAACTAATGATCCAAACTAAGATCAAAACCAACCACTAGAACTTATAGTAATTACACGAAGCTCATAAATCCTACTACTCAATTTGTAATATTCTTGTTCGCTAGACCCTACAATACATCACTTTTCGTGATATATTTTTAAACTTTAGTGATCCTTGAGATTGATCTTTCCATCTCAGTGACCCTTAGCATAGTTCTTCGAGATTTAATACACTATACTGACGGTTATGTTAAGATCACTATAAGTTTTATAATGGTATTTTTACAACTGCTAACTGTATTTTTCAGAAAACAAAGTCTTTAATGATGTAAATTTTTTAGATTTATTATAAAATTCAATAGCATAACCTCTTCCCTTTTGGCAATTAAAAATGAGCCATTTTAGCTTAAAGAATAGTGTTGCAGAAATTTTGTTCAAAATATGTCTAAATGAGAGTTGATTCCGTTCAAACAGATTTTTTCTAAGAGCAAATTTTATCTAATGTTAGAAGTCCGTTTGAACAGATTTTTCCCAACGACTGATTTTATCCTATATTTGAAATATATTCGAATGAGATTTAATCCGTCCGAATAGAGCATAGAAGATTCCTTTTTTTAGTTCAAATTATTTTTAAATTAAGAGTTTTTGAGAGCCTATCTTTTGAAAATATAAAAAGGAAGTCTTTGACTTCTAGCAAGTAATTAAATATTTTCCCTAACACCCAAATGTCACAGCACAAGGAAAAGAAGCTAAGACTTGACTTATATAAGGCTGGCTTTTTGTACATATATATATAAGGCTGGCTTCGATATGGACTGCCTGCCTACTTACCATTACTAACTACCATGCAAAGAAGGGCTGACATATAAAATAATGTGCCACTGAAGACAAACCTATACGTACCTAATGCTGCTGCCTTTTTATACCCTGACTAAAGTGACCGTAATCATATGGACCCCAAACTTAATTTGACAATATTAGGAGATAAAACATGTGACCGTAATCTGACTGGCTAATAAATACTTTACCTATTGATTCCCTTAATTCTTGAGTGACCTTATCAGAGCAATTCCAACCGGCCTCCAAAATCTAAATTTGGAGCCCAGTTGAGCTCTAATGGGGTTCTAAAGCTAGCTCTAAATTTGGAGCTAGCAATAGTAGGGTTCCAAATTTGGAGCCCCACCATGAAAATGGAGCCCGGTTCCATTTGTCATTTCAACTTTTTAAAATACCAAAATTATGCAATAATTATTACATTCAATAATTTTAATTCCATATATAAATAATTTCAGATCCCGACCGCCTTGTTCAAGACCCCGTGGACTTAGCTATCAAGGCTTGATCGTTATCGTAGCAGCGTGAACGAGTGGTGGTTTGGTATTTGCAGTGGGGTGAGTAGTCTTATCCCCTAGATCCCTTTCTCAAATTAGGTTATATTATATATTATGTACATGCATGTTTTGGCCTCTATCATGATTATATGACTCTATCTAGAGATAATTACAGTTGAGCATATTTTTATCATGCATATAATTAGGTTGATCTTAGATATGAGTATGATGATGATAAATAGATATGATGAGAGATGATTATACTATTGTAAGATTATGTCCAGTTGATCTATAGCATGGGTATGCATGTAATCGATTAGTATGAGTATACATGTGTTGACTACATGGTTGGAGACTACATTGCATCATTTTCTCTTGATTCATATTCCACCTAAATTTATATCATGCATTGATTTGTTATCATACTAGATATATGCATATGATCTATCATTTAGAAAGAAAGCATGAAATATGATTGATAGGATAGTTGATAGAAAGCGTGAGGATACTCGAGTGGGTGCGAGGGTTAGGACGCGCTTGGTAGATGATTGATCGCTCGACATAGCCGCGATCCTGTTGGCCTTACGTCCGAGGTCGTTAGTCTGTGTGCGCAGTAGACATTCGAACACATATCGTTCGCCAGGGCATATGTGGCGAGTTATCCTCATGAGATTTCTATCAGCTAGAAGGGTGCACGGTCTGGATGGATGTTGATACCCTTAGCGGATGGCGAGGTATGGTTATATTCGAGATACTCATTACGGATGGCAGAGTATGCTCTGAGACTTCGGGCATGATGTTGAGGCCGGGTACCGTGTGTTGACTATGCACAGTGGTCTAGTATGATGATATTATACCGAGATGTCGGTGATGATCGTGATGTTGAAAAATGAATATGATTTCATTATTATCTGACATACCTGATTATTGAATGGTCAATATACATAATATATGATTGCATTTGATATCATAACATTGTCATGGTCAGCATACATCATATATTATATTTGAGAGAGAGTTATGATGATCATATAACGTAGTGACCTGTTTATTCATTGTCGAGGATTATACATTCTTATCAGTTATGACATATTATCTACATTTCATTTATGTATTATTGAGGACACATTCATTTACTCATTCATAACATGATACTCTTTCTGATTCATATTATCCAGTACTTGATTTACTCTCTATTTGGCATCATTGATTCGAGGTAAGGTCTATTCACTAAGCCTTTAGCTCATGACTATCTTGTTTTCTCCTTTCTAAAAACCCAAGTAAACGAGAGGAGTAGGATACTCCCTTAGAGGTCTTGTTGGTGAGTGAAGAATAGAGTGTGGTTAGTGTTATATGCCAGATGAGTTATCTTATTTGATGTACTAGTGGACATCCTCCAAAGTGTATTTGTATCCTTGTCTTATATTTTAGCAGGTGACATTGTACTTGTATAATTATGTATATACTACCGTTATGTATATGTAGTTGTGAAAATCTCTTGATGATGTGTTGTGGCCTGTATAAGGCTCATGTAGGGTTATTTGTATGTTGTTGACAGTTAGACTTGAATTATTTTTAGTTTAGATATTGTGGATAAAATTATGATGTTGCTACAGGTTTATTTGATTGTCAGTATCTAACCAAATGGTCAGGTGCTACGCACGTGCCGTGTAGGCTCGTGCCATGCACGTGTTTAGAGTTTGGGTGTTACATGAATAATCCCTATAACCCATATAACTTGTTTATCACGTTTAACCCAAAATCTAACCTATATAATCTATTTAATAATATACCTTCTAAAACAGACCTACTTATTTATTAAACTACTCACACTGGCACCCAAGGAAGATAACAATAAGCTCATTAGCTCATTTTGTGTTGATTTGAATTCAACAGGAGTCTAATTTTTCACGGTAAAGAGGAAAAGAAGAATCTATTTTTTAATAAATTTTCTAAATTGAGTTTTTCTTCTTCTTTTTTTATGTGAGAGATTTTTTTTTTATCATTCATGAGTTTAAAGGCTAAATATGGACTAGATAAAATACTAACCCTTTTTAGGTATAGAGACAGTTAGACCCCACCGAGGTTTTAGCTATCTAATTTAGGCTTCAAGCCATATGTGTGACTGAACAATAGTTCATGAGCCTGAAAGTTAGATATGAACTGAATAAAAGACCAACCTTCTCTAGATACAGAGGCAGTTAGACCCCACCGAGCTTTTAGCTATTTATTCTAGGCTTCAAGTCATATGCGTGGCCGAACAATAGCTCTAAACCAAATGCCGCCGAAACCTGCTCTAATCCGTTGCATTGCCAAATTGTTCATCTATATTGTCGAGTTATCAACCGAATCGAGCCAAGCCACCAAATCACCAAACAATTCTTTCATAATATTGCTTGGGGTTGGAATTGAATTCATGACCGAGAAGGTAGATACTAACTCTAGGAGTTGTTGGTAAATTAAGTTTTTCTTTTTAAGAACATTCAACGACACTGCACTAAATAATTAATGTACTTTAGGCTATGTTTGTACCTCCAACTATCCTTCTTTGGGATCCAACTTTTTTACATTCTTGTTTCACAAAACTATGGAATGCTGAGGGTTTAGATTTGATTTATATTTATATCGATATTTATTTGGTTTAATCAAGATAAAATTGGAGTAGTTAAGTAGTTTGATAATCGATTACCTTTATTAGGTAGGGCTAAGGTTAAAGTTATGATAAATGGAATCACACATCAACCAACAATCAATAGGAAAGTAAGGAAGAGACAATGTAATGTGATTAGCCCATGAGATAACCTATCATGTAGATTAGTAATCCCCCCATCCAGTCCTCTTCCTTTGTATGGATTAGAGTGGATAAAGAAGAGGATAATGGAAATCCAATTAATTGGCTTGTCATGGGTTAACATGCATCTTAATGACTTGTTGATGGGAAAGTTACAATTCACACTCTACATTTCATGAATTTATATTATTCAAAGAATATTCTATTAGATTTGTGTAAAATATTCTATTGGATTTTACTTTTTATGTTTCACTCCTAAGAAATATTCTGTATTTGATATATATATATATATATATATATATATATATTATAACGAAGTTCAAAATCTGAGGCTTAAGATGGTAATACATAAATTCATCCAAACATAGGATGCGAAATGTAATTTTCCCTTTAGGATCTGGATCTAACCATCCACCACTTACAAGCCATTTCCAGAATTCAATTGAACTTTCTAGGACTTCCTTTTAATGTATAGAAATATAAGTTATCATTTAAGCTTAAGATTTTTAAAAAATTTCTTTTATCAACTTAAGCTTTCAAGTGTTTAGTGCTGATATCAGAGCTAGCAAAAAAACCTAAATATGAAGAGAAGCGTCAAGCAATATAAATGAATAAAATCATTATGATCTCTTATGGAAAAAAAAAAGTGAATCCTTAGGTATAGTCTAATATCAATTGAAAAAAATAATAATATATGACCTAGGAGATGAAATCTATTACATACTATTAATAATAAAATATAGATTAACAAAATGTGAAAATACAATTGCAAACATAAAGATTTTATGTGGAAAACCCCAAATCGGGTTAAAATATTACGGATCTAAACTCGGATCCAAACCAACTACTAAAACATGTAGTAGTTACAAGCTTACAAATCACTCGCCAATCTCTATGACTCAATTTGTAATAATTTTGTTTGCTAGACCTCGTTATACATTGCTTATCATGAAAGGTTTCCAAACCCCAGTGATCATTGAGGTTTATCTAATGTAGATGTGTTGAGTTGAAAAAAATTCAGTATGCTCTGTCTATAGCTGAAAAATAATCTCCAATGAATTCCAAAAGATGATATCTAGATATCATCCTTTTTTTTTGTTTAGATTAAAACTCATTTATATATATATATATCTTAGAGATAACGTAAAATATCAATTTAAAAATTCTCTAATAATTCTCTTAGAGATAAAGTAAAATGTTACTTTAAATATTTTTAATTGATTCTCTTAGAGATAAAGTAAATACCTCTTCAAAAAATTTCACGATTTCTCTTTAGATATAAGATAGATACCTTTTAGAGATAAAGTAAACAAGAACTTCAAATAGATTTCATAGAGTAGCAAAATTTATGAAAATTCATGGTACTTTTGGAACACAAAAGTGCCCCATTCAAACGGCTTGGCTTATAGTCTCCATATCTTCAAACGTTTTCTAGGATGCATTCGAATGATAAAAATGCGGCTCTATATATTCTCGAACGCTTGCTAGGGTGTGTTCAAGCACCTTGCGAACAACATGACTTATTTACTTTAAAACTCGAATATCTTCAAACAAAATCTTATACATACTTATGTCTATGAATTTGTTAACAATAAAATTAATCTTTCACTTTAATATTTTTTATCAAACATCTCATAACTTGTCATAACATGTGCATATACTCATACATACAATCTAGACACATTATATAAATAAAATTTTATTTCGAAACACAATTTGTAAATTATATGAGTACAAATAAAATCTTATAATCTCTCATTGGCAATTTATGACAAAATAAAATTTCTTAGAATACAAAGTGTCTACATATAATAATATACATATCCTAACTGAGCATAACATAAGTTTTCTTTACTATAAAATCTTATACACAATTTCAACACTCATACCAAGTAAAATACATAGGAGACTATAAAAATATATTAAGCAATATCATTGATGCGTCAGTTGACATGTTACTAATATTATTCCTACCAAAATTTGGTGATTGGGAAATCCATAAAAGATTTCTGAGGATGGGACACAAAATTACCTCTGGATCATGTGGGGATCTGTAAGTTAATTAATTAGTTAACACTTTTTCTTAAAATTCTTAGATCTGAGCATGCATGTAAATGAAAATCTTGTATTAGAATTTTCTCTAGAAGTACTAATCCTAAGGTAAGTTATCCGTTCTAGGATCCTTTTGGTCCTATAATACAATATTATGATTAGCAGCTTATGTTAATCAATTAGCCATTCTTTCTATGATCCACTTTGTCATGTTTCTTCTCATGGAAGTCCATCACAGTAATGTCGTTCCATTCATCGTTGCATGCACGACATTAACTATAAGCTTTCTGTCGTTATTAGTTTGTCTTTTATGCTGGGCAGCTAAAAATAGATCAAGAACGAGTATAGAATATCTAGACCCTTATGTAGAGGTGATCATTGTGATATACTTAGTTAGAATCTTTTCTTATTACATTAGGTGATTATTTTCATTAAAATAAAATTCTTATAGGTCGTGTTCGAATACAGGAAGGGTTGTGTTCGAACGCCCTTGCGAACACCTGCATTAGGTTCGCAAATACAGAGAACGCATATTGTGCGTCCGAACGCGGTCAGGCGAGTTCGAACGCCCACGTTCAAATGCCTACACCACGTTCACACAAATAGAAATGGAACTTTTTGGGTGCATTCGAACGCGATTGGGTGCATTCGAACGTGATCGGACGCGTTCGAACGCGATCGATGAGAATCCTTTAGAATTAGGGTTTCTTATTATTTTAGAACTTGTTGGCTAGCCTCTATAAATATGTGAATGGTAGCCAACTTCATTATGTTATTGGATTATTGATTTCTTGCCTTCTATATTCTCTCTAAACTCTCTCCCCCCTCCCTCTTCACCATCCTTCAACTTCTACAGTTGGCAAGGTTTCTCCTAATTTCTAATCTCCCTCGACTGTCGAGCCACCCCTCTTCTTTGGGATCTCAACCACTTCATTCCCTTCGTCTACTTTCCTTAATCACATCTACAATCCACCCTCATCTCCATACCTATCCATAACCCTAACATCCACTCCACCCATCACCACCACCATCACCCACACTATTCCGTGTTTTCGTCCCTGCTACAGATCGAATCTAGGAAGGGCGTAAATATGAAATCAGGATATTATGGATCTAACCCAATTGGTTTCGTAGTTTTTGACTACCCAGAGAATATCTGGCAAATATTTTCCCACAGTTGTACAAACTGATTTCTGTAATATATTCAGATCTTGAAGTAATCGTTACGTAACCTATCTTTGGTTCTAGATCTTATCAAGTGGTATCAAAGCTTATCACATTGGCCGGGCTTCGGAAGCCTCTCATTGTCTGGGGAAATTTGAATTATTCCATTTCTTGATTGCAAAAGCAATTATTAAAGTTCCATTTGCCTTCATGACTGGTGATGGGATTTTGTTGTATATTAATGTATGATTTCAATTTGATGGTTGTTCAACACTTACCACATTCTATCGTATGTCAATGCTGATATGTAGGAGAAATAATATGCCAATGGAAAAATTCTTAGCTTGCATATGATCCCTAAGATCTAGGGCATAGTTACATTCTTGAAATACACCTCATTTGCCTCTAAAAATGATTCAGTTCCAGTGGATATAAGACCTCTTATAAGTTAATTTCCAAGCTATTAGCTATTAGACTGAAATCATATCTTGTGGATATTATCTCTCCTACTCAAAATGCGTTTGGTCCAGGGCAGCAAATAGTTGACAATTATGTTCTAGCGCAAGAGGTCATGCAGTACATGAAAACTTTTTCAAGCAAGTTGGGATTCTTTACAATGGACTAGTCCAAAGCCTTTGATTGAAAGAAGTGGAATTTTATGAAAGCTTCTTCAAGCAAGCAGGAATTCTTTACAATTAAGGCAGACTAGTCCAAAGCCTTTGATCTAACAGAGTGGAATTTTATGTGTGACTGCTTATCTCTCCATTGTTTTTCACCAAGTTTTATTCATTTGATCTTTCAATTCATATCGACATCTCAGTTGTTGGTAGATATTATGGAAGGAGGTAATTTTAAACCTACTAGAGGACTTCGACAAAGTTGCCCTCTCTCTCCATACTTATTTATCTTGGGAGCTAACTATTTGACATTTCTTCTTAACTAGGGATTACACACAAAAGCCATCTCGGGTATTCGGGTGGCTCGGCATGCCCATCCTCTCTCTCATTTGCTTTCTGTAGATAATTTACTACTGTTTGGTAGAGCCACAACAAAGAAGGCCAAAAACTTGAAGGAGCTTCTAGACTAGTATTGTTTATTTTTAGACAGGCTCTTAATTTTAAGAAGTCAGCTATACATTTTAGTAAACATACACCTGATGTTATGAAATTTGCTATTATTGCTGCTCTTCATGTAAAGACAATGTTGACTTTGGATAAATATCTTGGCTCACTACTCATTTTTCCCAGGTTGAAAACTCTGCCTTTTCATTTTGTGTATGAGAAATTGCAAAGTAGACTAATCACTTGGAAGATTATGCTTCTTAGCTATGCAAATGATTAACCCTTATAAAGTCGGTATTATTTGTAGATAATTTACTACTATTTGGTAGAGCCACAACAAAGGATGCCATAAACTTAAAGGAGTTTCTACACCAGTATTGTTTATTTTCGGATAGGCTCTTAATTTTGAGAAGTCAGCCATACATTTTAGTAAACATATACCTGATGTTATGAAATCTGCTATTATTACTACTCTTCATGTAAAAGCAACTAACGTTGGATAAATATCTTGGCTCACTATTCATTTTCCCTAAGTTAAAAACTCTGGCTTTTCATTTTACACCTGAGAAATGGCAAAGCTGACTAGCCACTTAGAAGATTATGCTTCTTAACCATGCAAGAAGATTAACCCTTATAAAGTTAGTATTATTTGCAGATAATTTACTACTGCTTGGTAGAGCCACAACAAAAGAGGCCAGAAACTTAAAGGAGCTTCTAGACTAGTATTATTTATTTTCGGACAGACTCTTAATTTTAATAAGTCAGCCATACATTTTAGTAAATATACACATGATGTTATGAAATCTTCTATTATTGCTACTCTTCATGTAAAGGCAATGCTAACTTCGGATAAATATCTTAGCTCACTACTCATTTTCCCCAGGTTGAAAACTCGGCTTTTCATTTTGTCTTGTGAGAAATTGCAAAGTAGATTAGCCACATTAGAAGATTATGCTTTTTAGCCATGCAAGAAGATTAACCCTTATAAAGTCAATATTATTTGTAGATAATTTATTACTATTTGGTAGAGCCACAACAATGGAGTCTAAAAACTTAAAGGAGCTTCTACACCAGTATTATTTATTTTCGGACAGGCTCTTAATTTTGAGAAGTCAGCCATACATTTTAGTAAACATACACTTAATGTTACGAAATATGCTATTATTACTACTCTTTATGTAAAGGCAATGCTAACTTTGAATAAATATCTTGGCTCACTACTCATTTTCCCTAAGTTGAAAACTATGGCTTTTCATTTTGTGTATGAGAAATTGCAAAGCTGACTAGCCACTTAGAAGATTATGCTTCTTAGCTATGCAAGAAGATTAACTCTTATAAAGTCTGTATTATTTGTAGATAATTTACTACTGTTTGATAGAGCCACAACAAAGGAGGCCAAAAGCTTGAAAAAGCTTCTAGACCAGTATTGTTTATTTTTGGATAGGCTCTTAATTTTGAGAAGTCAGCCATACATTTTAGTAAATATACACCTAATGTTATCAAATATGCTATTATTGTTGCTTATCATATAAAGGCAATGCTAACTTTGGATAAATATCTTTGCTCCCTACTCATTTTTCCCAAGTTGAAAACCCTAGTTTTTCATTTTGTGTATGAGAAATTGTAAAGCAGACTCGCCACTTAGAAGATTATGCTTCTTAGCCATGCAGGAAGATTAACTCTTATAAAGTCGGTATTATCTTTCATATTGATTTATTTCATGTCCACTATTTTTTCCCCTAAAAGCTTGTTCCAAAAACTGGATAGTGTTCTTAGAAACTTCTAGTGGAGTGGCACTTCAAAGCGCTCACTTTGTCTATGAAGATGGGAGGTCCTCTATAGGAAGAAAGATCATGGTGGTCTAGAATTTGAAGTTTTGAAACTATGAACAATGCTCTTATATTTAAGATGGCTTGACCCTTATTGAATGGAAATAGTATCTAGACAACTATTCTGAAAGCTAAATATTTTCATGGCTGTTCGTTCTGTCATGCTACTCTAAAGCCTTATAGTTCTTGGGCTTGGCAAGCTATATTCCAATGCCGAGATATTCTACAATGTGCAACTCTATAGGAGATTCATTCTAGGAAAATTGTTAATATATCTGAAGATCACTAGCTTAGGGGCTCTAATCTCCCTCATATCCATTTACCGAATGTTATTTCAGTCATGGAGCATCTGAGAACACCCACGAGGGATTGAGATCAGCCACTAATTTACTCTATTTTTCCTACTATGCTTGCAGATAAGATTTTGAGGCTTCATATTCCTACTCCTAATACATCAAGTACTGACAAAATCTATAGATGCATACTCATTCTAGTGTCTTCAATATGAAATCAGAATGCCACCTCATAGCAGAAGGTAACTGATTTTCCTCCTCTTTGATTCAGCTTAAATCATTGTGGCATGCCATTTGGAAGACTGATAAGTGCATAAAAATGCCCTTATTTAATATAAGCTTTTTTTAATTGTTTAATAGGTTTCTCTAAATTCATGTTTCACTTTATAAAATGCTAAATTATTTATTAAAAATTATATTTTAATACTAAAATGAAATTCAGAGAAATTGTGCCAAAACTATATATGCCAAAGTTGCAAAAATCATAATTTTCGAACCATAAACATGTTGGATGCATTAGATGCCCACTAGGCCACGAGCCCACGCACGCAAACGTGCGCCCGCACTCACACCGGCAATGACCGAACTCGCACTCGCACCGCGCCCGCAGCAACCTGGTTCTCACTCACCACGCGCGCCAACGTGTGCCCACGCCGCCAACGGCCCGGCCCACTAGCCCACATGTAGGTCATCTACATCCAGTCCAATTGCACCGATTTTGCGAAACCTACCAAATAATAGATCCGATCACCACTTAAGTCATCTTTTACATTAGTGCGTGCAAAATTGACATATGTCCTTGTTGCACATATTTCGTGCAACTGGTCAAACAGCAAATCCTAAAACAGTAATTTTTGAAACTTTCTATGGAAAAAGAATCCGAAAAATACATAGAAAATAAGATAAAACAGAGAAGTGGAAGGAAAACTAAGATAAAAAAGGAAAAAAAAAGAAGAATAAGAAAAAGAGAGAAGCTACTATGAGTAGCTAATCATACTAGCGCAGCTAGGGGATGTATCTTCCCTATTTAGGTTATTTTCTATTTTATTTTTAATCTTGTAATTCTGAAATGCTTATATAAATTTAAAGGTTGATTTATTCTATTTCATGATTTATATATCATGATAATTATATAATTGACATTATATAATTATGTCTAGATAAGTTAGTCTCTATTTAGTATTTTTGATCCTCTACTGCATTATTGCCTTTGGGTACATCGTTGACCTTGGGCTAGGCTAAATAAAATTAGCTACATGTTTAGTAAGTGATAAAAAAGCTGATAAAATTACTTTAGATTTTCTTCTATATTATAATACTAAATCATCCGATTTAGGGGGTTTCAGATGTGAAACCTCTAAAATGAGTTATAAAGATTGAATTTAAAAACAGATAAAATCTAAATATTCTGAGAGAGCTCCAATGCCTAGTCACTCTCTCTTCCTTATTTATCTTACTTGCTTATTAGTTTATTTAACTTTTTATAAACACTCATAATCTACGTTATATCTCCTTGTATCATTTTAGTAAACTATTTACAACTATCTCCATGTTGATTTGATATTTTTTAGTTGAGTCAATGATACGAACCAAGTCAGATCGGATACATCAAAGGGAGATTAGGCTTAATAGATTGAGTCTAATTATCTTATTTGATTATTTGGTTTAGTTAGAGTCTTAGCATGTTAGGATTTTATTTAATTAGCTAAATCCTGCATAATTTTGGAAAAATATTCGTAGAATATTCTACACATATCCAAATAATATCAAACTAGTTGGATAAGGTTCCAACCTCAAGATCTACAACTTTGATATTCATGACTTCTCCAGATTCAGAATCTATTTATGACGAAACGAAGGATTAATAGTATTTATGTAGGCAGGATTATGCCGATTTGTAACAATCAATCACAAAATATTTTCAACCGAGAATTATAGTGTTTATGTAGAGGTGTCTTGCAAATGCTCTTTTGACAAGAGTATCTGTACATAAGAGGATTCCAACAATTGATGAAATCTATCCTTGTTCCTCATGCTATGAAGAAACCATCACTCATTTTTTCTTTGGATGTAATTTTGCCAAATTTATTTGGTTTGAGTTTGGCTTTCGTTGGCTCCATTGTCTGATTTCCTTCGCTTCTTGGTTAGAAGAATTTTATTCTTCTTGCAGAAATGATCCATTCTCCACTATTTTCACTATATTATGGCATATTTGGATTGCTCGGAATGAGCATATTTTTCAGCATAAATCTTGGTCTCCTGAAGAAGTTTTGCTAAAGATCAGAATTTGTCTCCCCAAGGCTACACCGATTTCCAATGAGCCCACGGTCCCCTCTCACTGTTCAGTGACCAATATTTACTCGCCTACCTCTGTAGATCCAACATCCTTTTTTTGAGTGGACGTGAGCTAGAGACATGCAATCGATGTGGGGTTGGGTATTTAACTTTGATTGAACTGTGCTCGGAGTATTAAGCAACATATTTATCTTCCACTTTGTGCATCAGCCTTGGAAAAGGAAGCTCAAGCTCTTCCGATGGGATTTCGACTTTGTTTAGACCATCTTAAAGATAGCGAACTGATCTTAATTTCAGATTCACCTGAAGTGGTATATGTTGTTCACTCTGCTCAGGAGGACATCCCTTGGACTATCCGGCCTTGGATCTTGAACTGTATCCATCTCTCTTCCTTCTTCTCACAACTTACAATCTTATTCACCAGCCATGCAAACAATTCAATTGTGCATGTGCTAACCTGCTATGCTATTTTATTTAAATCTTGTATGGTGGAAGCTACTCCTCATAGTAGCTAACATTCTACAGAAGTTAATGAATGCTGATATGGTCTTTCTCTCAAAAAAATGATATTAAAAATAAAATACTAAATTCATAATATAACGTCGATCGATAAATATTAAATAGATAGGATGTAAATAATAATAAAAACAAAATACTGGGTGTTTTATTATGAATCCCCTCCACCCGAAGCAACCCAAACAAGTTATTTCAAATTATTTCATCGCATCAAACAACAAACAAGAAGCAAGCCTTCGCTCAGCGGGTCAGTTATGCAGACCACAGAGGCAGTTCTGTTGGCCTACATCTGCTGCAATACAAGGAGATGGGATCTTTCCGTCCGGGTACCAGGTTGCACGCTTTTCAACCAGTTCATTTAAGAAATAATCAAGCTTCTCAATGGTGGCATTGGGCATCACTACCACATGAGCAATGTTCCCCTCGCAAGCAAGCTGCCACCGGCGGATAAAATCCTCGTCCTTTGGCCTCTCAAATACCACAGTGCTACTAAGCTCATTAAGCATGGCACTAATTCCTGCTCCTTTAAGACGATCTTTTAGATAGTGTGCATTTCTCAAGCACTTTTGGACTTCCTTCTGAAACCCTCTATAGCCTTTCTTGTTCAGTGTGTACCAGAGGAAGATAGGGGCGTGACCATTTCGGCTTCCCATGATGGTGGCATCCCTAGACGCAAGATACTCCACATTACTCGATAGGGCATTGATGTGCTTCAATCTTGTTATTTGCACACCACAAGGCATAGGGCATCCGACGAACTTGTGACCTGACACGCTGACACTCCCGATGGGTTTCTTAAATGTTACTTTGGGTGCCTGTCAATAAATCAACATGATAAATTAACCGTTATTAGAGGTTTAGTATCACAGAAAGTCATCATAAACCCACTGATAATGATGCACCCTTCGTTACACAAAAATCAAGAAGTTTGGGTATCTGTAACATGGGATGAAGGAGATACAAAAAAACAAAATGAAACAAGAACTTACACGTTTAACAAATGGCATCATCAGCCCAAATAGAGCACCATCACAGTGAATATAAAACCGATCTCGAAAGCCATTTTCTTCAAGTGTTCTGATCACGAGGTCAAGATCATCAACCGCTCCCTTCACCGTAGTTCCTGCAGGGAGAGAAGATTAGAAACAAAGATTTAACAATATAAGGAAACAAGTGAACGGTAAAATATATGAAGAATCGCTCACCAATATTGACATTTATGATGGCCGGTTTCTCTTTGTTTTGAAGAAGTTTGGTCTGAAAGTCTGCACAATTAATCTCACCGGAGACCATGGTGTCTACCTTGACACATTCGATTCTATACATTCTCGCTGCTTTGAAAACTGAGTAGTGGGACTCGCGTGAGGCATATAGAATTCCATCAGGAAAGACTTCCCTCCTGCCCCCACAAATTGCAAAGCATAACTGAGATACATTCAAGATATAATAAAGTACTACTTTAGATTTATTACCAGTAAACTTTCTATAATGTCCTTTGCCCACTAAACTTTCTACAATGTCCTTTCTATTAAGTTAAATAGCCAAGTAAGATTACTGACCCAACAAGAATACCATGCAAATTCCCTTCGGTGCCACAGTTTGTAACGTAACCCCAGTATTCATGTTTTTCTAGTTCCCAAAGACGAGCAAACCAATCTAAGACACCGACTTCAAACTGTCTGGAATGGACACCATAGTTGCTTTCGATGAAGGGATCACCAAGGTTGTTGATGGAGAAATGCTGCAATTGGGCGAGAGCGCCGTAATCAAAGTCTAAATTGAATGGGTAGCCTACAGAGATATCACGGTTAAACACACAGAAGATTAGACAACTGCAACAAAATATTGCATATCAAAAATATTTGATGAAGCATGGTAACCTGAACTTTGAGAGGGATCAATTTTATGACATCAATATCACCAGGAAGTATAACTATTAAGTTAGATTGATTAAATGAACACACTACAAAAAGATTTAGTTCAGATAACTACATACATAAACTCTTTCGAAAATTAAGTAGGTTAGGATAACTACAGAAAAAAAAAAGTTTTGATAACGAAATACATACATATATTTCTGAGGTATCAATTTATAAGATCGATATCACCGGGGAGTATAGTTAAACTGGTTAGATTGTTATAAGTGTAAAGATTAACAAAAGAAAAACAAAAATGTTTAGATAACTACATACACCACTAGTGCGAGCCACCCCCGCAATCCACCTAGGCAACCTGATGGTGGCGAGCAGGCCGCCATTTGTCTTTTGATAGTCTGGCTTGTCATTTAGCAACCCAAGTAGCTCACTTCAATACGGGTTGGAGTATCAAATGAATTGTTAACCACACTGAGCATGATTCTCTCAATCCAAACTCTTTTGGTACTAACAAATTACCCAAAATTGCTTTAAAAGAATTAGGCAATAATGATATCATAGAAAAAGAAAGAATGAATGAAAAATCAGTGACATCAAAATAATTAATCATTATATATTAATATGTTTCATATTTATATATTTTGTATAGACTCATTCTCAAACTCACTTTGCCCTAACACAATCAATCTCCCATCATCCTCTATTAAGCAATGACACCAAGTGACGACGGTAGCACGCAGTAGGTAACTTCTTTTCTTCTATTTTTCTCTTCTCTCTTCTTTACTTCTCCCCTTTCACTCTTGGTGTCGACAGATGACAACCGCCAACTTCTCTTTCTTCCCTTTGACTCAGTTGTTTCCTCTCCTCTTCCACTCTCAACATTGGCAAGCATGTAGAATAGCTTCCTTGCACTATCTTAATTAATTGTTAAATACTAATTAGGTAATTAGAATATTAAATTGTGAATTGGCAATTACTATAATATTGTAATTTGTAATTGCGTGCTTACTGCTTATGGTTGGCAATTACTATAATTATATTATTTAATATTCTAGTGTAGTACACTGTTATAAAATATAAATATATATTCAAAATTTTATATATATAAAAAAATATTAGACTTTCTTGACTTTCGCCTTCCAATGCCAACTTTCGAAATATTCAAAATTAGTAGTGAAATATATATATATATATATATATATATATATATATAGCTTGTGACTACCGTACAAGATATGCCAGATGCTAAAGCATCGTAGCTGTGCGATGCGGAGAACAGCAATATTTTTTCTATAGCGGTCAACATAGAGGTTTTATTTGACTCACTATCTTTACACTGTCAAAACTCAAAAGAGCTCACTTCAACACCACCTGGGTCATGATTCTCACATGATAAAAACTTTTTGAATGGAGTAGAAATTCTATACCTTCTCACTGTAATGTACTTGCATCGTACTGGAAACAAGATTCATTTTCTGCAATCCTGTTCAACTTATAAAGGCAGTATGCAGTACTCAACAAGTCAAGTAATATCCTTACGCAAATTTAGTCATCTCTATCTACAAAATTAACTGGAAATGTAAGCTTCATTCCAAACAATGCAAGAAATGTTGGATTATTATACCCAAATGATGCTTGGTCCTTTCCAGGAGAGATTTCCGGTATCTCGCCAGCACGCTCGTCATATACGCCTCCCTCTCTCCGGTGATCTCATCGTCGGCATCGGGCTCCTTAATTGTAAAGCATATTGTGTGCACATTCCTCCCTAAAACAATCTCACGCCTCTTCGCACTCCCCTCCTCACCTACCCCATTGGATTCGGCCGGCAACGGATTGGCAATCTCGTCCGGGTCGTAAAATTCCTCCGGCAAAGGCTCCCCTTTCTCGCCCAGATGCACGAGCCCATTCCTCAGGCTTCCCACCATGATTTTAACCTAAATCCAGCAAATAAGCGACGGGAAAATTCGAAAAACAAAAAGCGAAAAAAGCTGTGGTGATAGAGAAGGAGAGGGGAGATGCTAGAGAGGGAGAATGGTGACGGCGCGAAAGGAGGGAGCGAGTGAGGTGGAGAGGGTTTTAGTATCATTCTCTTTATAGAAGAACGGGGATGAGATCAGAGACGAGAGAGCTCGGTTACACGTTCTTGACGTGCGGGCGAGCTCGGTTAGATCGATTTTGGTCGGATAGAGATATCCGAACAGAACAACGTGCGAAAAACTTTGCAGCCGTACGTACGTGGGAGCCGTATCCACTTATTTTTTCAAATCGAGAATAAAAGCTTAGAATAGACAATGTTACACATGATATGATATGATATGATATTTATTAGGAATTTTTACAAATCTTGCAGTATATTTTACTTATTTTATAATTTACACCCTGATTTTAAAAATTTTATAACCCAACTCCTCAATTTTTTCTTATAATTTTCATTAAAAACCTTGATATTAGTTTGACTATTTAATATCGGTCCAATTACTATAAAATACTCCAACTATTTTCTCTCATTTTTTATATCCCTCTACCATCATCACCACCTACCTCCTCCACCATCGTCATCGCCGTTGAACGGGTAGGCCTCTTGTGGATTCCTCCAACTCAATGAATGAAAGGGGGGAGTAGGAAGGTCTATTTTCTTTCTATATGAAGATGAAAAAAGGAAAATGGTCAATTCTTTCTTACTCCAGAATATGACTAAATGAGGAAGAGCTCCTTATGTGGTATCACTTTACCACCATTTGAAATGCGCGAAACTTCGATTGGTGGAAGCCGGTCCATGAAGATGTCAAATAAAGATATAACTTGAAGAGAGAAGGAAAAAAGAGCAAACAAAGGATTTACAAGTCTAATGGGAGAAGAACATTGAACTGCATCTTAGTTAGCAGTACAAAACAAGCGAGTCATCGATCCGGGGAAAGAAAAGGTCTTTGACCATCAATCAAAGGAATTCGCTTAACTCGCTAGGCCTTCTCCACAAAGGTTATTCTTTTCCTCTTTCTGCTAAGGGTCATCCGTAGCTTCTTCGCTCTAATTGATCGTTGAAGGCTCTTGTTTGGGGCCTCCTTCTCATTGTTGCTGCTGTCGCCGCCCTCCTCCTCCTCCTTCTCCTCCTCTTCTTCTTCCTCCTCTCTTTTTAGCAAGAGAAAAATAGGATGAAGAAGATAGGGATAATTTAAGTATTTATAAATTATTTTATATATTATAATAGAATATTCTTTTTCTAGTACCGTCTAAGTTAACCCAGAGTATTAAATGAGAATTATAGAGAAAAAAAGAGTGGCTGGGTTACAAAATCATCACTCAAAATAAACCAATATTTTTTACTATAAAATATAATAATATTTAAAATATTATAAAATATTTAGATATTTAGAATATATTAATAATAAAATATTATTTTGGACTATAAATATGTAGGATTAAATGTAAAAAAAAGATAAAGTTTAATAAACGAATATTATTTACAATTAATATATTTAAATTGCAGCACGTTGCATATTTATCTCTCTAGTATATCATTCAAACATTGCATATCTATCTCTCTAAATTGCATATGTAATGACTTAAGCTAGTATTATATACATAATTGCAAGCATTACATACATAAAATATATTAATTTATTTGCTATCTATTCTATCAATCTACTTTAAATCAAATCAAAGGATATTTTAATATTTTTTTCTTCTTTACTTTCACTTTATATCACATTAAACATAATCATTACACTATTATTTTAAAATATAAGTAAATATAGGAATAGCTATTCCTAGAATAACACCCTCAGTTTAATAATAACAAATTAGACTTTATTATTCATATTCCACTCTATTCCCTTATGAACAAGGCCTAAAAGTTTTGTAAACAAATCGCCTAGTTGTTTTTCTGTCCCAATGTATTACAATTCTTCAACTAACTCATGTATAAAATGGTGATAAATATCAATGTGTTTCATACGTGGGTGTTGAACAAAATCTTTTGATATATTAATAGTACTCATATTATTATTATGTCATGTCCAATGTCATAATTTGTGCACTGTGAAGTATGAGACAAGTGACAATAGTGCCAATAATTAGTCCACCACCTAATTTTTCACTTCTACCAACTCATCTCACAATATGAATAATTTCAAATAACTCAATAATTAATATACTCACTACGCCTCCAATCATAACATTAAACACACCTAGACATAACAAGGGTTAAATAAATAAACTAACTTACACAATAATGACTCTATCATCAAAACTCAAGAATCTATTTGCTAATCAAGTCATTGAATACTTAAACACACCTAGACAAAACAAGGGTTAAATAAATAAACTAACCTATACAATAATGACTGAGGAAGGAGGAAGAGGGAGTTGTTGTTGGTGATCACCATTGCTAGCAATGAAGTTTACCTCCTCCCCAAAGTCGAGAGGTTAGCCATGGTTGAATGGTCTTAGTGGTTGGCTAGAAAAGAGAAGGGAAGAAGTAAAAGGAACACAAGCCACTGGCGTGAAGAAGATGATAACTTGAAATGAAGGTGCAAAGGCAAAGGAATCTATCCTACAACACTCCATGAAGAGAATAGAGCATTCCTAGACTATCAACGATAATGGTGGAAAGGACACTCCATGGCCGGAGGCCATGGAGGTTCCCATTAAGATCAAAGGCCACTTGGGATCCAACAAGATGACACAAACAACTTCCTTTGGAGGAGTTGAAAACTAACTGACTAGAGGGATGTGGCCTAGGTCGCCCACATTGATGAGACGCACATTGAAAAACTGATGTTGAAAGGTGACATGGTGTAGCCTCCCATACAAAACATTGGTATCCACGGTAAGAGGACGAAGGGTTGAAGCTTCTTGTATCAGTAAGGGGTCAACACGTAGCCGTCGGTTGAATCTTCTTGATTGGATAGAGATCTATTTGATCTTATGGTGCTTCGATGATCTGTGGCTTCATTATCGAACACTTTGATAGCTAGAAAACAAAGGTGAGAGAGAAGGATGAGATGAAGGGAAAAAGGCGAAGAGGAAAATTGTTAAGAGGGAGCAGGCAAGGCTTTAAATGGGATGGTCTCCACCCCGATGAGGGCAACATGAGACCATCCCACCTCTTGTAACCTCACATGTGCTTCAGTTGACTAGCCATAGAAATTTGTGGCTGGTTGATTGCATGCCCCATTTTTATCTTCTTTTTCAGCAAGGGGAAAGGGTGAGGGAGGGTTCTTACAATTATGTAGCAACTAATGACACTTTAGAACATTTGGACGGCACATGCAAGATAGTAAAGAAAAGTTTACAGATGAATCTAAATTGGAGGAGAAGATTTTGTCTATTATAAGTTCACTACCCATAAATAGAGATTGAAGGGGCTGTTCTATATAAAAGTTGGTGCATTAATGAGACAAACAAGTAAAGAAGATTTTCACCGGTCATTATACACCAAACAAATTTCAGGGGGCCATTGTAGAAATGGATGATAGTTCATGGAGGTGAAAATGAAATTATCCCTTCTCTTAATTCATTAGATTTTGATATTGTTACGATGGTGTACGAAGAGATTTGGAGTGTGTTCTTCCTTATAGTGATAAAGTAAACAATTGCATATTAAATTGGTAATAAAATATTTTCTTGAGATTTCATCTTCAATATATCCAAAATTTTGTCTCGAGGGTCATTAAGATGGAAATATGAACCTTAGATCATTGAGGTTTATAAGTCCATCTTATAATTGCTACATTAGTTCTAGTGATAGGTTCAGTCATGGATATGATTCATAGTTTTTACCATCAGTTTATGTGGGGATTTTTCTATGTATATAGTAGTAAATTTGTAATATAGTAACAAGCATAAGGTATTATTTATAATTTGTTCTCCCTGTATATAGTAGTAAAAAAAATATAAAGTCACTTTATTCTTCACCATAGTAGATGGTAAAAAAAAACCTAAATGTATGTAAATTAACGCCCTAGGAGATAGGATCTATCATACGCTATTAATAATAAAAGGCCGGAAGTAAAATGTAAAAATAACAATCTCAAACACAACTTTTTTATGTAAAAAAATCTCAAATCGGGTAAAAACTCATGGATCCAAACTCAGATCAAAATCAAGCACTAAAATCTGTAAAAATTAACAAGAATCTTACCGTTGATTTTCACAACTCAATTTGTATTAACCTTGCTTGTTAGACCCCGCAATGCACTGCTTCCCGTGATATGTTTCCAAACCTTAGTAATCCTCGAGGTTGATTATTTTGTCTCAGTGAGTTGATCGTTTCATCTTAGTGATTGTTGAGACGTAGTTCTTCCTAATCTGATATAGATGGATTGAGATGAGAATGTGTTCCATCTAAAGTAGAGAAATGATTTTCAATAGCCTCCAAAATATAATCTCAATATTGATCGATGGCTTCTCTAAAAGATGATTTTCAATTTAATGCTTGACAATACTAGCTCCTAGGTTAGAATAAGTCTCTTTATATGCTTCTTAAAGATAAGATAAATATCTCTTAAATATTAAGTAATATCTCTTAGAGATAAGATATCTTTTCAAAAATTCTCTATAAATTTCTTAGAGATAAGATAAATAGAGATAGACCTAAATCTAAGTTAAATCAGCCAAGGCACTCGAAAGCTGAGCAGGATAGTTGAATGCGAGTTGTTATTTTTGTATCTTTGGGTAATTTTTTATACTACTTTTACCATCATGATACCGTTTGAGCACTTTAATGACGATTATAAAGCTGTTTTGAATACTTTGACTTTAAAATTAATTTTTCACTTCAAACATCTTACAACTTGTGCATATGCTAATATATAATAGACGCATTATATAGATAAAAATTATATTTTAAAATACTATGTCAATTACATTAGTACAAATAAAACTTAACAAACCGAAACTCATATAGAAAGAGATGATATTTTTATTTGATGAATGAAACACACAGATAGATTTTTTTTTACAAAGAATAATTAGCACATTTTTATGTTAACAAACAAGGATTAGAAATATTGAAGGAGTAATTAACGAATCATCAATTTATGCAGCATCAACTCAATAGGTGGACTATCCATACGTCTAAAACTGCGCTTGTATCATGTCAACGATCTTCTTATCCACTTGGAAAGCCTTGGCCAGAATATCATCAGAGATGGGTGGTGTCGACCCAAAGACTGCATTTGCAACAGTAATCACGCCAGGGTTCTGGCTGCTCAGAGCTGCGATAGCCACGGCATTGCAAGTACCATAGTTGTACTGGAAATGAATGAGACCTTGGGGGAAGACAAACACATCGCCCTTGTTGAGGACCTTGGAGAAGAGCTTGTTCTCTTGGTTCGCTTGGTTTGAGGTGACGAAGCCAACGTAGAGCGAGCCTTCTAGAACCGTAAGTATCTCAGTTGCCCGTGGGTGGATGTGGGGAGGGTTGAGACCAAAGGGAGCAAAGTCAACCCGAGCAATAGAGATGCCCAATGTGTTTAGACCTCCAAGTTGGTTGACGTTAACTGCCGTGACATTAGACCCAACTTTGTTCGTCGTATTGCCAGGCTTGTCGAGACCGGAGAAGAAGAAATCTTCGGCCATGACGTTCTTTGGGTCCTTGCAGGCAAAACCATTCACAAACACCGGTGACATCTTGTCTGCGACACAGAAGTCCTGCAGCTGGCTAGGATCAGATGCAAATGCTTGGGAGCATGCTAGAACTAGAAGAGCGAGGAGGAAGAGGTAGGAAGCCATCTAGGGAGGTTGTAATACTTTCTCTTTCTTTCTACCTATAGAAAGAAGAAAGTATATATGTGAGAGATTTTGAGCAATGGATTGCAATGATATTTGATGATGAAATAAGTTGGGGAAGACTGGCTTATATAAGAAAGGGAGGTAGCTGCCATCAAGCTAACACGGAAGTGGGAAGAAGTGGTCAACTTCAATCCCTAACAACATGGAATAAGTCATACAAATAATAAAAGTCTGATCGCTGGCCTGCAAGGTGTGGACTTGGTCGATCCTTTGGTTAAATACTAGGTAAATAATGTTTGATTTGATGTAGTCATGCATAACTATTTCTACGCGGAGAAAATGAATTAAATTTTAATACAACAAGAGAGCTTCATCAACTTATCTGGAAGAACGCATTGATGAGCTTTATGTGAAATACTACGTGTAATCTTGAAATAGTTATATATGGATTATATTGGAAAATATTTTTCCTGTTATTTTTATTATTTATGTTGATTAAATTGAAGTAATCTCCTGATGCTTTTAATGGTAATCTTTATGCCTCTATTTAATGTGAGTATTTTTTTATCTCAGTGATAATTACTAAGCAAATCCAATGCAGCTTTGTGTTTCTGTTGTTTGCTCTGGAATATTTTATCTGGTTGATGGTTTCTGGAAAGTTGTTTTGTTGAGTATCAACTCATGCAAGATTGTTTGAGATGTTTTGAAAATTTTTGAGTATCGCCTTAAAGGTAGTGCAGCTTAGTAAGAATATGGGATTCCTAATTACTCCTTGCAGATGCTGGAATTCATGATTCAGTTTTGATTATAGGCTAACGTGGATGATTCGTTTGCTATTTTCATGTCTTGAGTTTGTAATTACCTCAGTCACTGTGGCTTGTTTTCTAAACATTTTGTTGGTAATCTTGCTGTATGCAGCCCATATATATATATATCCATATATTTTAAGCAATGTTAGGTTCAAAGTTATAACCGGAGTCATTCACTCATTTGAATTGCTCTCTTGAGAATTTGAAGCGATCCAAGTCAGATAGAATCACATCATAGGAATATTAGGCTCGATGAATCAAATCTAAATATCTTATTTATTCTGCTTTTATAGTTTAGTTAGAGTCTAAGTGGATTAGAGTTTATTTAATTTGCTAAATTCAGTTCACTTAACTTCTGTGTAGTTTCAAAAAAATATTCTACAATATTTAGGAGTTGTTCGAATATTATACTTGGAGAAGATCGAGACTTCCTGATGTACATATTTTGTATTCAAGGTTTTTCGAGATTAGAACTTTATCTTTGGAAGAACAAAGAAATATTTTGAGAAAGATAAGGAAGGCTGATTTAGCTAAGTCATGTTTATCTCTAAGTCAAGTTTATCATTAATATAAGCTAATAAAGTAAATCTTAATAAAAGGGTTAGCCTCTATAAATATATGGAGTGCCACTCTAATTGATTATCATTGAATTAAAGCATTGGATGAATCTGAGTTTAGCTAAATATTTCTTATTATCCTTATCTTTTATCGTAGTCATTATATCGTCTTTATCTTCATAGGAGTAGATCATAACCGTAGAACCCTTTCAAGCATCCAAACCCTGGCCACCACCTTCCTTCAGTAGCCACCCCGCTTTACGCCCATCCACCATTACCGACGATCGCCACAATGTCGATTAATTACTATTCTACCCTACTTCAACCTTGCTCTACTATTTTAAACATAACTTTCCATCTAGATCTCTGACTGACTTTATTCCAAATCCATTAGATCCGGGACTTCTGAGATTACCACTCTTCAAACTCTTCGGATCATTCTATGGACGGATAGTTCCAAATCTGGTTCGTAACAGAATTGAAACTTCTAGTTTAAGCAATGGATGGCTTAGAGATTAACTAGCAATCTGCTTGACAATACTAATCTTCTCTTTTCCAAAATTGAATTTCCTTATTGACTAATTTATTAATTAGAAGTATTTTCCTTGAATTTTTGAATTAGAATTCAAATTCCTTGTGTGTTTAAATCAAATTTGAATTGCACTTGAAATTGTATGAAATTGTTTTTTCTATTACTTGATAAGTTTCAATTTATGGACTTTTAGTTTAATAATTAAATTAATGTCATCAATTAATTTTTGCATATTTTCTTCAAAGTATATCACTACTGAGTTGGTTTGTTTGAAAGATTGGAAAAATGTGTATGTTGGGATGTTTGAACAAACAATTATATTGAAAGTTGTAATCTTGAATATTATACTGTTTAAATTGTAGTTGAATTGGTGGTCACTTTGTTGAATATTTTTTGAGTCTTGGCGTAGTTTTGTTACTATTACCATGTGAAAAGAGTTTATTGAAAAGTCTAAGCATGTTTATTATGAAATGTTTTAATTGAATTTCAAAACTACAATAGATGTGTAGAAGTTGCACCTTACAAAATGGGCATTCATTATTTGATATATCATATTCTTCATAATGTTGCATATGCTGAGTGATAGATGTGTAGAAGTTTATCATGTCCATTTATTTGAGGATGATTCTAAGATTTGGAGGGGTTGTAATTCTGAAAATCCCAGATCTAATAGCTTTTGAAGTAAATCAGAGATCCAGATGGAAAGTTATTATTAAAATAGTGGAGATAGGTTATATAGGGCAAAACGGTAAATATCCGACGTTGCGGCGGTCACTGGAGGGTGGCGGACGGCTAAGGGTGGTGGTGGACAGCTGTAACGTAGGGTGGCTGCTAGAGGAAGGTGGTGGCTAGGGTTTGGAAGTTTTGGACATTCTACGGCTATAATCTACTTCTAGAAAGGTAAAGACGATTGAATGGCTACAATAAAATGGTAAATACGATAATAAGAAAATAATTAAACTCAGTTAATTCTCAATGCTTGGATTCTTAGATTCTTCAACAAAGAAGCCCGAGCCTTCTATATACAGAGGTGGGGTACAATGAGTTCTACTCGGATTTAGCCCTAAAAGCTTATACGACTTGAACTAGTACTTGCCTTAGACTAACCCAAAAGGCTTATATAACTCGATTTAGTACTTGCCTTAGATTAATCCTAAAGGCTTAGAAGACTCAAATTAGTACTTGTCTTAAAGGCTTACATGACTTAATTGAACTTATCTTAAGGACTTACATAAGCATGAATCAATTAAAAGATAAATATGCTCGATCTATCAAGCCCAATGCCCTCATGATGCGATCCGATGATACGATCTCCCATTTTGGCTAAGGTTCAATCTCTTCCAATTCTCTAATCTGGACTAGATCTGGCATGGAATTTTGTAAATAGATCCCGAAAGATACCACCGTCGGATCGACATGAAATTTTGATATGTTGTATCCCTAGAAAAGAGATTTCTAACAAATTAAGTTTTAGGCGAATCGGATGTGGAGATCTCGAGATATCATCCGATTAGTGGACGGACATCAGAGGGTTTAATCAGGATCCGTGGATGGAGGCATGAGATCCTAGGTGATGGTGGTTGGAGGCAGACCGACGTTAATAGGGTGGCACCGATGAAAAATGGTGGTGGAAGGGTTATGGTTAATGGAAGGGTTAGGGCAAGTGTTGGATAGATTGGAAGAAGGGGAAGGAGAGGGCCACCCCTAAGGAACTAGGGAATCAGCTGGTCGAGGGAAGTTAGAAGCTGCGTCACCGGGGATTAAGAGAACGAGAGCGAAGAAGACGAAGGAGGCAAGGCAAAAACTCAATTCATCAATAATGACTCTATGGTTGCCATCCACATCCTTCAGAGGCTAACCAAACAATTCAAAAATAACCCTAAACAGTATATTTTTGCCGACCGCATTCGAACGTGCTCGATCACGTTCGAACACACATTTTATGTTCTCTGTATGTGCGAACACGATGCAGGCATTCGCAGATGCGTTCGAATGCCTCCATCCGCGTTCAAACGCGACACATATTTCGCGTTCTCTATTTTTGCAAACCTGATGTAGGCGTTTACAAGCGCGTTCGAACGCACTCCATCCGCATTCGAACGCAAAATACAGAAAACTTATTTTTCTATAAAATAAACACTAAAATAAGAATAAAAGACACTCCTAAAGTGTATCCATGCTCAAGGCATCCTCGGTGAAGTCTGAATCGTATCAATCTACCACACTTTCATACACCTTGTCCTCAAGGTGACTTGAGTCAAATTTACTGTGTTCGGTGGGTCATCCTCAATCAAACTTGGATACTTGTTCTCCTACTTGCCCAAGGTGGGATTCGGGTCTGTCTACATTGAATCCACTTGGTCTCAGGTGGTCGAACCAATTGACTCAATATCAATTCAGCAATAAAAATCTGGTGCATCTAATTGCGCTTGGGAGGTCGAGTTAGATGTAGTTGGTGGATCCAGATTAGTTCCTCCTAGTGACTCGAGTTAAGTTCAACCAGTCGAACTGATTGTTGGTTGTGTTCATAATCATTCTGCCCACTCCATGGATTATGATTAAAGTCAAATGTATCTTGGTATAAGCAAACTTGACTTAAGTCTAGTAGAGGGTTTTTGATCATGTCCCTTATTTGACTTAATTGAGTCCCCAAGTCTAAAGATGACTCACACTTGACTTGACCCCTTTGGCTCTTAGGTCCAACCCAGCTCATGTCTAGCAATTCAACCTGGCTTGATATGATCTCCTCTTTTGGCTAAGGTTCGATCTCTTCCAATTCTCTGATTTGGACTAGATCTAACACATAAATTTGTAAATAGATCTCGAAAGATGCCGCTGTCGGATTGACGTGAAATTTTGATATGTTGTAGCCTCAGAAAAGAGCTTTCCAACAAATTAAGTATTAGGCAAATCGGATGTGGGAATCTCGAGATATCATCCGATTAGTGGACGAACATCAGGGGGTTTGATCAAGATCCATGGATGGAGGCACGAGATCCTGGGTGATGGTAGTTGGAGGCGGATTGGCGTTAATGGGGTGGCACCGATGAAAAGTGATGGTGGAAGGGTTATGGTTGATGGAAGGGTTAGAGCAAGTGTTGGATAGATTGGAAGAAAGAGGAGGAGAGGGCCACCCCTAAGGGATTAGGGTGATTGGCTGGTCGAGGGAGCTTAGAAACGGCATCGCCGAGGATTGAGAGAACGAGAGCGAAAAAGACGAAGAAGGCAAGGCAAAAACTCAATTCATCAATAATGACTCTATGATTGCCATCCACATCCTTTAGAGGCTAACCTAACAATTCAAAAATAACCCTAAACAGTACATTTTCACCGATCGAGTTCGAACGCGCCCGACGCACATTTTGCGTTCTTTGTATGTGCGAACGCGATGCAGGCGTTCGTAGGCGCGTTCAAACGCACCAAATCGCGTTCGAACGCACATTTCACGTTCTCTGTTTTTGCGAACCTGATGCAGGCATTTACAAGCGCGTTCGAACGCACTCCATCCACGTTCGAACGCGACATACAAAAAAATTATTTTTCTATGAAATAAATACTAAACAAGAATAAAAGACACCCCTAAAGTATATCCATGCTCGAGACATTCTCGGTGAAGTCCGAATCGTTTCATCCGATCTGACCTGGTTCACATCAGAAACTATCTTGCATTTGAAGAATTATCCATTGTTCTAGTCAACTGTATTTCAATTTTCATATTAGGCAAATTGGATTTTCAGATTAAGACCTTGCAAGATAAATAATATTTGACATGTAAACACATAACCATGTCTAGATGACATCATTTATATGGAACACTAAGTCTATAGATGCATATTATGTTTCTACAGTGAATTGATTAATCGGGAGTTTTCATCTTTATGCATAGATTGCTGGTCAAAGATTTTTTTTGTATTTGTATTCGATTCTTATTCGATTTGTATTCATATTTAATTAAGATTTGATCAGTATCTATTTAATATCTATTATGTATCCGAAAACTATTCGTATCCCTTTAGTTAGGATATAGATTTGAATTTTGCTATCCGTCCAAAACAAATATTTGAATTCATATCTAAGTAAAATTATAGATCAGAATGTGAATTGAGTACTATCTGATCCATATATCAGAGTTGTTTTCACCCCTACTTGTATATATAAATTTTTGTTCCTGTAATGAGCATTATGTTAGGATCAACATTGATTGAGAGAGCTTGGTTTATTTGTGAATTGCAACCTAAAATATTTTCTCGATTTTTAGAACAAAAAGAAGGAATATTTAATTATTTGCTAGAAGTTGTTTTCTTAATTAGAACGTAAAAGAATACCTAAATTAGGAAATGTGAACACGTGCAATCTTGAATCTAGTAGAGCTCCATCAAAATATGGTATAAAAACTCACAATTCAACCCTCTTTTTTTCTATAATTCTTGTTTAACACCGTGACGTTATTTAGACTAACTAATATTGACCAAATTAATAAAATACCCTCACAACTACTTTTCCTCCTCTCTGCCCCTACTTTGAAAAAGGCATGGTTGCAAATGATGAACTTGAAATTCCTCTGAGTTATATTTATACAGATTCTCCTTCCTATCTTTTATTCAGCTCCTCCGAATTGCTACAAAGTGTAGTTGATATTTGATAAGCGTTCAGACTAAAATTTGAAAAATCACCAACTCGCCGGGTGCCTTCCACATGATGTTACTCACGTGAGGTTACATAGACGCCGAGAGGACTAGCAACATACGATTAATACTGCATAAGAATAAAATAGTGAAAATTAAAAGAGTTCATAGGCCACAATAAATCTGTAAAAAGTACAAAAGTGGGCAGAAACTTTAAATACAAGAATACATGCTAAAAAATAAGATAAAATAATAAAAAGAAACATAACCACTAATAAAATATTTATACAAAAAATGATAAAGGGTAACCACTTTGTACTTATGCCTAAAATTGATTTACCCTCTATACTTTAAAAAGTCTTAAATCTGTCATTGTACTTATGACTTTTGTGAACTATTAGTTTTTTAGTCAAATTTAATTAAATATCATAACTATTTTAGTCATTTAGCGGCATTACCTAAAAAATTCGCATGTTTTGCCTAATAAACACGATGTGGTATTTTAGTCAGTTTGACGGCGCTTAGCTAAGTTTGATAAAAAAAATTAACGGTTACATTTTAATTATAAGTATAAGGATAGGTTTGAGAAATTTTAAGGTACAGTAGAGTAAAATAATTTTAGGTATAATTATAAGGTAGCAAAATATATTTAATCCAAAATTAAAATATGCTTAACGCATTACTAGGTGAACTGCTAGTAGGCTAGCATGTAAACCTTATAGCAACGATTGTCGATCTATAATATATGACAAATATGGATGAGCTCAATGCTCTGCAAGTGGTATTATAACTAGCAGGATAAAATTAATATAAATACAGTCAGCATGAAAAGTGCATGAATAGCTAAATAATTGAACATCATAATAGCAATAAGTCAAGCACACAAATACTTTAGTTAACATTGTCCGACCAAACACATGCTAACTCGTTGCAACCCCATCCTAACTACTAGCAATAAGTCATACATGAGCATGCTAGCATGGATGCATAGAAATCACAGTAAATGCAGTCATATTAATCATCAAGGTAAATCAATCTATGCATCAACAAATGCTAAGACTGCCATGTCATATGTGAACCGTTCTAGTCGTCAACCTAGCACATCATATCTATTGATTCTGCAAGAGAAGATGGTCCATTTTTGCCTGGAGACACTAAATTTCTTAGTGATGAGAAGGCTCAAATTTAATTTGGGTTTGCTGCAAGGTTTGCACCATCATCTAGGAGGTCAATGATAAAATGCTAAGTTCATATCTAATTTTTAATATTTGATAAATAATAAGGTTGTATTCATTTGTGTAATAAGGGTGGAATAGGCATAACTATTATGTTTTTAATACTAGAAGAAGAAGGCGTAATACTAGTATAAGCTATTCTATTGTTTACTTTAATATTAGTATAAGGTGTAATAATTATATTAAATGTGATATAAGGTTGATATAAAAATAATGAAAATGTATTAGAAATTTGTGATATTTTAAACCCAACGACGGAAATACCCTTGAGTATATGTTAAATAGTAAATAGTAGACTTTCCTGCAGGTTATAACTTTGCACTAACCCCATACTGTGCGAAGTTATAACCCCGCACTAGGGTATAGTGTATCTAGTCGTTCGACTCAAAGAATGGTTATAAGCAAATTTTGCTTGAGCCAGCATGATCCCATTGACAGATATTTTTACCGACCAATTATATTATTTCATGTGAAGTTGTAAACGCCAAACTAGTTAGGCATGAACATTTCTGTTACACTCGGTCAATCAGGTTACCACCGACTGGGAAACATAGTTTTCAAGATAATATAGCTCTCATCAAATGTGTTCTTCCAGATAAGTTGATCTAGCTCTCTTGTTGTATTAAAACTTAATTCATTTTATCCGTGTAGAAATAGTTACGCATGACTACATCAAATCAAACATTATTTGCTTAGTACTTTAATTAAAGGATCGACCAAGTCCACCACTTGCTGGCCATTGTTCAGACTTTTAATTACTTTAATGACTTATTCCATGTTGTTAGGGATTAAACTTGACCACTTCTTTGCCCACTCCCTTGTCAGCTTGATGGCAACTACCTCCCTTTCTCTATATAAACCAGTCTTCTCCAACTTATTCCACCATCAAATATCATTGCAATCCATTGCTCAAAATCTCTCACATATATATTTGCTTCTTTTTACAGGTAGAGGAAGAGAAAGTACTACGTACCTAGATGTCTTCCCACCACTTCCTCCTCGCTCTTCTAGTTTTAGCCTGCTCTCAAGCACTTGCGTCTGATCCTAGCCAGCTGCAGGACTTCTGTGTCGCAGAAAAGATGTCGCAAGTGTTTATGAATGGTTTTGCCTGCAAGGACCCAAAGAATGTCATGGCCGAAGATTTCTTCTTCTCTGGTCTCGACAAGACTGGCGATACCATGAATAAGGTTGGGTCTAACGTCACTGCAGTTAACGTCAATCAAATTGGAGGTCTGAACACATTGGGCATCTCCCTGGCTCGGGTAGACTTTGCTCCTTATGGTCTCAACCCTCCTCACATTCACCCACGGGCGACTGAGATACTTACGGTTCTAGAAGGCTCCCTTTATGTTGGCTTCGTCACCTCGAACCAGGCAAACCAAGAGAACAAGCTCTTCTCCAAGGTCCTCAGCAAGGGCGATGTGTTTGTCTTCCCCCAAGGTCTCATTCATTTCCAATACAACTACGGTACTTGCAATGCTGTAGCCATCGCAGCTCTGAGCAGCCAGAACCCGGGTGTAATTACTGTCGCAAATGCAGTCTTTGGCTCAACACCACCCATCTCTGATGATATTCTAGCCAAGGCATTTCAGGTAGACAAGAATGTAATCGATCGGATTCAAGCTCAATTCCAGACCTAAGGATACTCCACCTAGTGAGTTGGCGCAGCATGACGCTATGATTCTCTAATTAGTTCATTAAATATTTGTAATTTCTCTTTATCTGTTGTAATTATGTCTGTAGAATAAGGCATATGTGTGCATTTCATTCAACAAATAAAAAGCATTATCTCTTTGTATACTATATTATATTTTGTGATTGATAAATTTATGAGAAAGCATAGTCTTTCGTGATGTAAATTGTTTAAATTTTTTATAAATGTAAATAGCACAAACTCTTCCATTTGGCAATTAAAATTGAAGCTATTTTAATTTGAAAAATAGTGTTGTAGAAATTTTATTCGAAATTCATTCAAATGAGATTTACTTCCATTCAAACGAGACAAATTTGTTCGAATGGAATTCTTCAAAAAGCAACATATTTCCAACATGGAAAATCCGTTCAAATAAAATCTTTTAGAGAGCAATATTTTTCAATGTGGAAAAGGTATTCAAATGAGATACACGTGAAACAATTAGGTGTTTAAACGATTTTTAACCCCTTCAAATCAAAAGATTGCTCTTTTCAATCCGAGTTGCCATCAAATTATGGCATTTTGGGAGCATATCTTTTAGGACTATATAAAGGAAGTCTTAAGGAAAATAGGTAGATGTTTGGAGACTTAAAAATGTTTTGGGAGAGCAAAAAGAGAAGAGTTGGAATAGTTAAATGGTGAGGTTTTATATCACATTTTGATAGAGATGTACTAGATTCAAGATTGCTTATACTCTTACATCTCATATATTTTAGCTATTGTTTAGCATTTAAATTGTGAAAACATCATCTAGCAAGTAATTAAGTATTATCAATTAGTACCAGAGCGAGATTCTCACCTTGGAGAGAGAAATCCTCTAGAAGATAGATCTTTCTAGAGAAGGATTATCTACTGTTAGACCTCCATTGTTCGATGGATCAAACTATCCATACTAAAATGTTAGAATGCTAGATTTTTGAAATCAATTGATGGACGGGTTTGACTTTCTACTCTTTATGGTTATAAATGTCTTACTATTATTAATGAAAATAGAAATGTTATTGAAAAACCTATTTCTCAATGAGTTATGATTGATTATGAAAACTCTAGTTTTAATAGTAGGGCATTCGTCGAATATATACTTGTGGGATTGCTAAGAATGCGTAACATAGTTACAGACCAAATCTAGATCGATCCGAATGTAAGAAAATTATGAAAATTTATTTGGCGGTAGCCTCGTGAGATAGGATTCTAATAGCTCTAGTTACGTCAATCAGACATTTAGATAAAAAGATATAATTAAAATAATTGAGCAAGATCAAAATAGAGTAAAACGGTAAATATCCGACATTGTGGCGCTCGTTGGATGATGATGGACGGCCAAGGGTGGTGGTGGATAGACATAAGGTTGCGTGGCTGCTGGAGGTGATGGTAGCTATAGGTTGGAGGTTGGGTTTCTAACTTAGATATACTCCTAAGAAAATAAAGACGATCTAATGACTATGATAAAAAGAGAAAATGCAAGAATAAAAAAAAACTAAACTAAATTAATTTTCATTGTTTGGATATACTTAGATGCTTGGATGATTAAAGCCTAGCTTTACTATATATAGAGTCGAGTATAATAAGTCATACTCGAACTTAGCCCTAAAAGCTTATATGACTCGAATTAGAACTTGCATTAGATGTTTATATGACTTAATTGAATTTGCCTTAATAGCTTACATAACTTAATTAAACTTGTCTTTGTGGCTTACATGACTTAACTAAACTTGCCTTAAGGGCTTACATTAAAGATAAATATAATTTCGCTAAGTCAGACTTTTTTATTTTTATCAGAATGTTTCTTTATTCTATCACAGATAGAGTCCTAATATGGGAAAACCTTGGATACAAAAGTTGTAAATCAGTACGTCTTCAATCTTGTTCAAGTCGCTTTATAATATTTGGTCGACTGATAAATATCTGCAAAATATTTTCTTAAAAGTACGCAGAAGTTAACAAACTTAGCTAATTATATAAACTCTAACGTCTAACTAAACTACATAAGCAAAATAAATAAGATAATAAGACTTGATCCATCAAGTCTAATGTCCCTATGATGTGATTTGATCTGACTCGGATCGCATCAAACATATTTTTGAGACTACCCATGAGGGGACTCCCTCCATTTAATTCTCAAAATTTCAATAGCTAACTACTAGATTTGAGACTCTACGTATAGATGAGAATGAAATTGTTAATGATTTCTATGCTAAGCTATCTGATATTATTAATTCTAGTTTAGTGGTGAGCAGATACTTGAGAGAAAAATTATGATTAACAAAATTCCTCATGTCCCTTACAAAGAGGTTTCAAGTAAAAGTGACTACTATAGAAGAGAGCAAAAATATTGGCTCTCTTAGAGTTGAACAACTTATAGACAATCTTCATACCTATGAGATCACCCTTCAGCCACCCTAAAAGGGTAAAGGATTTGCCTTAGCGTCCATCAAGGGGGACGATGATGAGTTTGATGAGGACTTTGACCATGAGATGATGGAGCTTAAGAAAAAAATTAGATAAATTTTCAAAAATTTGAAAGATACCACAAGCAAGAAGATCAAGGCAAAAATCCTAGAGAAAAATAAAAATTCTAGTGAAGCCCTCACTATCCGTATTATTAAAGGCTCAAAGTAAGATCAAAAGTTAGGTGAGAGAGGTTCAATGTTTTAGTTGTCAAGATTACGATCACTTTGCTAAAGAGTGTGCCAATCATAAGAAAAAAAAAAAAATTTCACAAGCCACCTACCAAGCCGAGACTGAGCGAGCAGATTTCAGCTCAGACTCTGCTCAAAATTTAAATTTATCCTCAATTTTTGAGCTCTCGAAAAGAGAAATTCCAGATTACACAGTATTTCACATAAAGCTCATCAATGCGTTCTTCCAGATAAGTTGATCAAGCTCTATTGTTGTATTAAATTTAATTCATTTTCTCCCCGTAGAAATAGTTACGCATGACTATATCAAATCAACCATTATATACTTAGTATTTTAATCAAATGATCGACCAAGTCCACTTGCAGGCCATCGATCAGTATTTAATTACTTGTATGACTTATTCCATGTTGTTAGGATTGAAGTTGACCTCTTCTTCTCACTCGCTTGTTAGCTTGATGGCAGCTACCTCCCTTTCTCTATATAAACCAGTCTTCCCCAACTTATTTCATCATCAAATATCACTGCAATCCATTGCTCAAAATCTCTCACATATATACTTTCTTCTTTTCATAGGTAGAGAGAAAGAGAAAGTATTACAACCTCACTAGATGGCTTCCTACATCTTCCTCCTCGCTCTTCTAGTTCTAGAATGCTCCCAAGCATTTGCATCTGATCCTAGCCAGCTGCAGGACTTCTGTGTCGCGGACAAGATGTCACAAGTGTTTGTAAATGGTTTCGCCTGCAAGGACCCAAAGAACGTCATGGCCGAAGATTTCTTCTTCTCCAGTCTCGACAAGCCTGGCAATACCGCGAACAAGGTTGGGTCCAATGTCACCACAGTTAACGTCAACCAAATTGGAGGTCTTAACACATTGGGTGTCTCCATTGCTCGAGTAGACTTTGCTCCTTATGGTCTCAACCCTCCTCACATCCACCCACGGGCGACTGAGATACTTACGGTTATAGAAGGCTCGCTCTACGTTGGCTTCGTCACCTCAAACCAAGCGAACCAAGAGAACAAGCTCTTCTCCAAGGTCCTCAACAAGGGCGATGTGTTTGTCTTCCCCCAAGGTCTCATTCATTTCCAGTACAACTATGGTACTTGCAATGCCGTGGCTATCGCAGCTCTGAGCAGCCAGAATCCTGGCGTGATTACTGTTGCAAATGCAGTCTTTGGGTCGACACCACCCATCTCTGATGATATTCTTGCTAAGGCTTTCCAAGTGGATAAGAAGATCGTTGACATGATACAAGCGCAGTTTTAGACGTATGGATAGTCCACCTATTGAGTTGATGCCGCATAAATTGATGATTCGTTAATTACTCCTTCAATATTTCTAATCCTTGTTTGTTAACATAAAAATGTGCTAATTATTCTTTGTAAAACAAAATCTATCTGTGTGTTTCATTCATCAAATAAAAATATCATCTCTTTCTATATGAGTTTCTATCTACTATGGTAAAGAATAAAGGGATCTTTTTTTTTACTACTATGTACATGGAGAAAAAAGTATAAATAATACCCTACGCTTTTTACTATATTAAAATATACTGCTGCATACATTGAAAAATCCCCACATAAATGAGGCTAAAAACTTTGAACCATATCCATGATTGAACCTATCACTAATACTAGTGTAGCAGTTATAAGATAGACTAATAAATCTCAGTGATCTAAGATTGATATTTCTATCTTAATAACCCCCGAGATAGAAATTTTATACGTTGAGGATGAAATGTCAAGAAAATATTTTAGTACCTCTTCAATGTGCAATTGTTTACTTTATCATCGAGAGGAAGAAAAAAATTCTACACATTTTAATCTACTTAAAATCCTCGAGTAAAACACCCCAAATCTATTTGTACACCGCCGTAACAATCTCAAAATACAATGAATTAAGAGAATGGATAATTCTATTTTCACCTCACGAATTATCACCCATTTTTACAATGACCTCTAAATATTTTTTGGTATATAATAATCTTCTGAACTATTTGAAATATTTTAATTGACCCCTTCCAATAGGGGGACCATTGTGTACTAAAAAAATATTCAAAGGATCATTATATACCAAAAAAATTAATTTAGGGGGTCATGTATAGAAAAAAGGGTGATAATGCAGGGGTGAAAATAAGATTATCCCTCAAAGAGAACTAAGAGTAAGAATAAAATCCTTTTATTTCTATTTCTTGATCCCTCGGCTTCCGAGCATAATTTGTAGAACAATCATGCACAACTTAGCTTGACACACCTGTCTCTTTGAATACTCTGGTTGACTTGCCTGTCTCATTAGTGCACCGACTTTTATATAGGTGTAAAGATGATAGACAATTTATTAAGGTTGATAGCTTGGTCAGACAAGAGATAGTACTTATCAGTAATGGTTTTGAACTTAGAAGCTTCACCAATAGTTGATTAGATCATTGGTAAACATTAAAGGCTTTAATGCTGGTGCTCCTCTAGCAGTGTCACATCACTGATTCCGTCGATGTTAGCTTCTTTCTGAAGGAGTAAAGAGAGAATGTTAGAACCGATTATGAATAGATAGGGGAGAGAGGGCACTCTTGACGGTCCTCTAAAGAGCTTGAATATACCATTATAACCTCGCACTAACCTCTCCCTGTGAAGAGTTATAACCCCGCACTCGGGTGTGTAGGGTATTACCCCGTACTCTGTTGTGTAGGGTATTACCCCGCACTCATGTGTTCATTGATGTTACCAAACTCAGATCTATCACTCCTTCCTTTCATTCTTCTTCTCCTTCTATCTCCTTAGTCTACGACTGAGATTTGAGGCCAAAACCAACATCGCAGCTCTGGCTTTGCTTGTGGTGATTGCCGTTGCCACCCAATCAATGTTCCCCTATTTGTTGCCTCCGATGGATATTCCAATAGCCCAGATCTAATCTGATCTCTGGATTCTTGAAAAAGGAGGGTGACGATGTCGGAGACGCAGTCGAGCATCTTGTAGGTTGCGGTGGAGGGGGAGCCGATGATCTTATCGCAGGTGGTTTTGGCGATGGCAAAGATGTAGTACCCAGTTGACGATTGCTAGAGGGCTTGGAGGAGCACTCCATGGCCAGCGACCTCCGTGGCATGCCCTTAGTAGATCACAGAGCTGGTGGCGTGTCTTGCCCTTGATAGAATAGTAGGAGTCATTGTTGAGAATGGAGGCGAGCCTGTTAGTAGCCTCCTACCTCCACATGGCGATCACAAAGGCGTTGTGGCTGTCCCCACCGATGCTAATCAATTTGCCTGGGGCAGTGGTCGACGATGTGTTGTCGGACAATACGAAGGTGAAGGTTTTAGAAGAGAGAGAGGAGAGAGAGAGTGAATAGTATTACCATCTAAAAAGGGTAAAATAGTAATTTAAAGTTATTAATAAATTAGTTTTTAAAAGTTGTTTGGAATAAGATGAGAAAGAATGTTGAATTTTGAGATACTGATCGAAGAGTAGCCGAAGGTCAAAAAGGTTGGAAAAGTGATAGCATCCGGTGGTGGAGATCCGATCGTTGAAAAGAGGAACCGAGATGGTGGAAATATAGATCAAGATGGAGGTTCGATTCTATGGTTGTGAATTGTCGAAGTAGGTAGCTGTTGGCGGCGATGGTGGTTCGGCTAGGTTGAGTGGTGGTGTAGTAGGAGCTAAGGTGGTGTAACAGGTCAAATGATAGAGGCGACCAGGGCGACCATTGTGGTCGGCCAGGTCTAGTCAAAAGTAAGAGGGAGAGGAAAAGAGAAGAGAGAGAGCTAGAAGACAAGACTTAATAATTCTCAATAATTGATGAAGGTGCACACTATAGCTATTTATTAGTGGCTATCCTGACTTGGTCGACCAACATGGTTTCATTTTAGTCTTGACTCAGCTAAACACATATCTAATCAAATAAATTATAATAATCCAGGGACTTACTTGAAATACCAAAAAAATAGCTAATGTGAACTACAAAGTGATAAAACAATCTTTAGGGTCTAATCTATAATACTTAAAAGAAATATCTAGGCACTAAACCCAATGCCCCCACACCCCTATTGGGCTCATCTTGGGCAGACCGTAACACAGGCAATCACCTTTGATACGAAAATAAATGAAGCTATGGGAGGCTTCCAGAATATTGACACTGGTGTTGTCGTTCAAGAGTAACCACATGCCCCTGGGGAGCTCTAATGACATGACAACATAGTCATTATGGAGAGAAAGAGTAGCAATTATCTTGTTTGCCGTGACGTCTCTGCACTCTGTATTGGAGAAGAAGGCTAGGGAGGAGAGAGTGTTATGGAGGATGTTGCAGAGGTTACGAATTATTAATGAGCCTACTGTTGGTGGTAATAATCTGATTTCAAATGTCACAAAAAATTTGATTCAAAATAAATAAATTAAAAAAATAAACTTATAAATTACAAAATATAAAATCTATATAATCGAGTTTAGTATTAAACACTATCTCCTTAAGACCAATTTGTCCTCCACCGATTGTTTCTGGTACAATGGACGTCGGTTTCCCGAGATACAACAATTATCTTGCACTTAAAAGAAAGTAGCTATTCGAATACCTTATCGAATTTAAACTATGCGTACTCTTTCCCATATGCAAACTCATAACTTGAGTAAGATTTAAAAAGCATTGAACCAAATTGTGTGTATCACAAATGCAGACATATGGCCTATTTATAGCAGTAAACATGCATGATGAAGGGATACAAATGAAGGGTTAGATCTGGTCACGAATAGATGCATCCTCTCTGGTCAAAACTTGCGCATGCAAATTGAACCGAGCCAGGTGGCGCATATGTGTGAGTTAAATTGCATAATAATCTTTACCCACAAAATAGGCACCCCTTTTAGGGCGAGTCAGGCGGCGCACGCGGGTGAAAATGCATATGAAATACGTACTTGATTGAGAGTACAACAAAAAGTTACCGTATTAAGATAGGTAGCTTTTGGCTTTGAACCTTCCATAGTGAAGTATTATCAAATTTATTCACTAACGAGTGAACATGATGTTTTGAACGGTTCAGCTTTTATATAAACCAAGATAATAATATCCACACAGCTTCTTTTCAATATAGTCGGTTGTATATGTTGTGTCCATTTCAGTCTTGGACGCGCTTGGTAATTATTTGAGTACTCTAGAGATTTAGCCTAATCATCTCACATAAGCGGCCTACTTCATACTCATATAGGTGACTTTTTATTAAGAGTATCATGTCATACTCCACTTGGATTTTCAAAGTATATGGGTCATTAAAAGCATTGGTTACCTCATAAGAAATCTAAACCTTTTCACAACTCATAAAGTGTTTTATCTGATTTCTTATGAGGTAACCGGTTTAGAATGTGATCTGTAGAAAACAAAGCTTTCCCCCACAAATTCTAGGGTAAACCAGAACTTATTAATATGACACTCATCATCTCCTTCAGAGTTCTATTCTTACGTTCAGCAACACCATTTTGTTGAGAAGCGTAAGGAGCCGTTGTTTGATGAATAATTCTTTTTTTTACACAGATTTTGTACAAATGGTGACTCATATTCACCAACTCTGTCACTTATTAATATTCTAATCTTTCTGCTAAGGTGGTTCTCAAACTCAGTTTTGAAATGTATAAACATTACTAATGCCTCATCTTTGCTTCTTAGCAAATACACATAACAATATCTTCTGCAATCGTCAATAAAAGTAATAAAATACTTTTTTCCACCTCTAATTTGAACAAATTTTAAATCATATACATTGGTATGTATAAGTTGTAGAGGTTTTGTACTTCGTTCAATAGAATAAAATGAAGCCTTAGCCAATTTGGTTTCCACACATATTTCACATTTATTATTCAAATCAATTTAGAAATTAGGCAACATGTTAAGATTAATTAATCTAAACAATGTACCATAATTAACATGTCCTAATCTACCATGCCAAATTTCACAAGACTCAAACAAATAAAAAGAAGAAGATTTATTTTTATTTGGAGTCAGAGTCATTATATTCATCTTAAAGAGGCTATTGGACAAGTAACCCCTTGCTACATACATGTCATTTTTTATAAGTATAAACTTATTAGACTCAAACATCAGCTTAAAACCTTTCCTACTCAACAATGATCCCAAAACTAGATTCTCTCAAATGTCGAGCACATACTTCATATCATTGAGAGTTTGTTTTCCTAAAGTCAATTTTAACACGACTTTCTCTATTCTTTCCACCTTAAAAGTCACTGAATTGCCCATATGAAATTTTTGATCTATCACGGTTTGATAAGATGAAACTAACTTGAATCAAACTAAATTCGAGCAAAAATTAAATTTGGACTTGACCTACGAACGTGAACCAAATCAAGCCGGGCAGCGTGCGCGTGTGAGTTAAATTGCATAATAACCTTTACCTACAAAATAGGTACTTGGGGCCCAAAGCATATAAGAAATTTATCACTTATATACCATATTAATATTTCTCAAATATTAAATACGGTACTAAATTAATTTCTCTTTATTTTTTATTCTCATGAAACCCACTTCAGAGCCAATTTTTATTCACTTCTCTTCATAAATTTGACTAAATGAATATATGAAAAATAAGGTACTATATAAGCTAAATTAATTCTACCGTTAAACCATCATTAATAATGTGCGGGACTACTTAAAACTTACATCAAAGTTAATAAAAAATTATGTAAAATATATGAAATTTCCAACACTTACCACTCCCTCAACAATTCCTAGTTAAACATTTCGTTGATGGCTACCCGATGCTTTGCGGGACGCTGCAGGGTCGGAGGAAAGCTAATCATAGCCGTTTGGATGAGACTGAAAGTGGTTTGTTTATATTGTAATAGTAGGGAAGATTATGTCCCTAAAACTGGGTAGGGATCGACATCTCATGCGAAGGTGATCACATCAAAGGCTGGTGGACTTGCCTGCCTTGTCCAGCGAGCTTGCGTGCCATAGCTGGCGAATGTTGTTACTACTACCACATGAGAGGGGATTAGAGTTGCTTGCACTAAGAAATTTTGGTTTCACCATCTAAAGAAGCTTAGGTCTTAGCTTTGGGAAGAGTAAAATTAACTTTGTTTTCAAGCTCTTGTCTGACGGAGCACTCTCCGTTTCATGGACGATGCAGCCGCCGAAGAAGCATTGACGGGCCGGCACCAAGGGTGGTGCAAAAGTGAAAGATCCGACTTAAAGAATGGTTGGTTATAAGAAAATGTAATGAAATAGTTGATTCCATGGAAGAGTTCAAGAGGTCTGTATCTAGTCGTTCGACTCAAAGAATGGTTATAAGCAAATTTCATTGAAGAGTTGAGCCCATGGAAGAGTTCATGAGGTCTGTATCTAGTCGTTCGACTCAAAGAATGGTTATAAGCAAATTTCATTGAAGAGTTGAGCCCATGGAAGAGTTCATGAGGTCTGTATCTAGTTGTTCGACTCAAAGAATGGTTATAAGCAAATTCTGGTTGAGCCAGCATAATCCCATAGACGCATATTTTTACCGACCAATTATATTATTTCATGTGAAGTTGTAAACTCCAAACTAGTTAGCCATGAACATTTCTGTTGCACTCGGTCAATCAGGTTACCACCGACTGGGTAACATAGTTTTTAAGATAATATAGCTCTCATCAAATGCGTTCTTCCAGATAAGTTGATCTAGCTCTCTTGTTGTATTAAAACTTAATTCATTTTATCCGTGTAGAAATAGTTACGCATGACTACATCAAATCAAACATTATTTGCTTAGTACTTTAATGAAAGTATCGACCAAGTCCACCCCTTGCTGGCCATTGATCAGACTTTTAATTACTTTAATGCCTTATTCCATGTTGTTAGGGATTAAACTTGACCACTTCTTTGCCCACTTCCTTGTCAGCTTGATGGCAACTACCTCCCTTTCTCTATATAAACCAGTCTTCTCCAAATTATTCCACAATCAAATATCATTGCAATCCACTGCTCAAAATCTCTCACATATATATTTGCTTCTTTTTACAGGTAGAGGAAGAGAAAGTACTACGTACCTAGATGTCTTCCCACCTCTTCCTCCTCGCTCTTTTAGTTCTAGCCTGCTCTCAAGCACTTGCGTCTGATCCTAGCCAACTGCAGGACTTCTGTGTCGCAGAAAAGATGTCGCAAGTATTTGTGAATGGTTTTGCCTGCAAGGACCCAAAGAATGTCATGGCCGAAGATTTCTTCTTCTCCGGTCTCGACAAGCCTGGCGATACCATGAATAAGGTTGGGTCTAACGTCACTGCAGTTAACGTCAATCAAATTGGAGGTCTGAACACATTGGGCATCTCCCTGGCTCGGGTAGACTTTGCTCCTTATGGTCTCAACCCTCCTCACATCCACCCACGGGCGACTGAGATACTTACGGTTCTAGAAGGCTCCCTCTATGTTGGCTTCGTCACCTCGAACCAGGCAAACCAACAGAACAAGCTCTTCTCCAAGGTCCTCAACAAGGGCGATGTGTTTGTCTTCCCCCAAGGTCTCATTCATTTCCAATACAACTATGGTACTTGCAATGCTGTGGCCATCGCAGCTCTAAGCAGCCAGAACCCGGGTGTAATTACTGTTGCAAATGCAGTCTTTGGCTCAACACCACCTATCTCTGATGATATTCTAGCCAAGGCATTTCAGGTTGACAAGAATGTAATCGATCGGATTCAAGCTCAATTCTAGACCTAAGGATACTCCACCTAGTGAGTTCCATAGCAAGAAGCTATGATTATCTAATTAGTTCATTAAATATTTGTAATTTCTATTTATCTGTTCTAATTTTGTTTGTAGAATAAGGCATATATGTGTGGATTTCATTCAACAAATAAAAAGCATTATCTCTTTACTATATTATGTTTTGTGATTGATAAATTTGTGACAAAGCATAGTCTTTGGTGATGTAAATTATTTAAATTTACTATAAATTTCAATAGCACAAACTCTTCCATTTGGCAATTAAAATTGGAGCTGTTTTAGTCTGAAGAATAGTGTCGTAGGAATTCTATTCAAAATTTGTTCGAAAAAGACTTACTTCCATTTAAACGAAACAAATTTGTTCGAATGGAATTTTTCACAAAGCAACATATTTTCAACGTGGGAAATCTATTCAAACGAATTTTTTTGGAGAGCAATATTTTCCAACGTGGAAAAGACATTCAAACGAGATACACTTAATATAATTGGGTGTTTGAACGAGATTTTATGTATGAGAATATATTTGAATTATGATAAGTCATGAGATGTTTGAAGTGAAAGATTAATTTTAAAGTCAAAATATTCGAAACGGTTTTAGAATCATCATTGAAGTGCTCAAACGGTGTCTTGATGGTTAAAGTAGTATAAAAATTTCCCAAGTAAACAAGAACAATAAGTCCACATTCAACTATCTGCTTAGCCATTTGAATGAACCATTAGGCGTTCAAATGCATTTCACCAAGAGCAAAAACACACTATTGGCGTTTGAATGGCCCTTGCGAGCGTTCGAACGACCTTGCTGATTTGACTTAGATTTGAGTCTATCTCTATTTACCTTATCTCTAGTAAAATCCATGGAAAATCTTTGAAAAGAAATATATCTTATCTCTGAGAGATACTTATCTTATCTCTAAAGATATTTACTTAATCTCTAAGAAATATTTATATTATCTTTAAGAGATAATTAACTTATATCTAAGAAGCATATAAAGGGGTTAATTCTAACCCTAAGAGTGAGTATTGTCAATTTTTAATTGGAGGTCATCTTTTTGAGAAGCCGTCAATCAATATTGATATCATCTTTTGAAGGCCATTGAAGATCACTTCTCTGTTTTAGATGGAACGTGCTAAATCATTTTCATCTCAATGCATATACATTAGATCAGGAAGAACTACATCAAGAGGGTCATTGAGACGAAAAGATCAACCTCAAGGGTCACTAAAATTTGGAAACCTTACACGGAAAGTATTGCATCGCGGGGTCTAGCGAGTAAGGTTGGTATAGATTAAGTCGTTAGAATCGGCGGGTGATCTTTAAGCTTTTTGTTAACTGCTACAGGTTTAGTGATTGGTTTTGATCCGAGTTTGGATTTGTGCTTTTTACATGGTTTGGGGTTTCTTCATATAAAATGTTAGGTTAATTACACTAGCACCCCCTGAACTATACCCGATTTTCACGAATACCCTTTGAAACTTTTTTAGGTTATAATGTCTTTAGGGGACGAAAAACGCATATGACCAACTATACTTCTAATAAATTAATGAGGTCATCAATTTAGCCATAACTAGTAAAATAAAATAAAATAATTAAATTACAAACCATCATCTCATCCCAAACCCACTACCATTCCTCCCCTAACTTGAACTACATCTATTTTTACAATGACTCCTTGAACTTATTTGTCTAATTAGTGCACCAACTTTTATATAGGTGTGAAGATGATAGATAATTTATTAAGGTTGATTGACAAGAGATAGTACTTATCAATAACGGTTTTAAACTTAGATCATCGGTAAACAATAAATGCATTAGTGCCAGTGCTCCTCTATCAGATTTCACATTATCGATTCTATTGATGCTTGCTTCTTTCTGAAGGAGTAAAGAGAGAATGTTAGAATCAATTATGAATAGATACGGGAAAGAGGGCATTCTTGATGAAGTCCTCTAGAGGGCTTGAATCTACCATTTGCCCTGCCATTGACAACAAAAGCAGGAGAAGATGAGATTTGCTAAGTAAAAAACTGATAAAATGAGTAGGGAAACCATGACCCATAAGACAATCACTAATAAAAGACCATGTTATTCTACCGAATGCTTCAATAGATCAACTTTAATAACAAAGGAGCCAATTTTACTTTTGGAACTATTCAGGAAGCTCATCATTTCTCTTGCCTTAACTTGATTGACTGCAATTTGCCAACAAGGGACAAAGGCATTCTAGGCATTTGTGATTAGGCTGTCAAAATAATCAAGCCGGCTCAAGCTCGACTCGAGTTCGGCTCGATAATGCTCGATCAAGATCGGCTCGAAAATAGGCTGAGCCGAGCTTGATCATTAAAGCTAGGCTCAAAATTAAATTCGAGCCAAGCTTGATCCCGAGCCGACTCAATCGAGTTGGCTCAATAAGGCTCGAATATATATATATATATATATATATATATATATATATATATATATATATATATATATATATATATATATATATATATATATATGAGTAATATCAAACTAATATGAACTATCAGATCAAAACTCTTTCACCCATTCAGAATTTCAGCCATTATTTTCTGACACAATTATCTTTATTGTTTGTAATTTATATTTTAGTTGCTTGTAGTTTTTTGACACAATTATCTTTGTTACTTATAATTTATATTTTGATTGTTTTAGTTTTCTAACCTATTTATCTTTATTGCTTGTAATTTATATTTTGGTAATATTTATATCTTTATAGTTGAATTAGGTTTTATTTCAATCTTGATTCAAGCCTAAATTAACTCAAGTTTGCTCAAGCTCGAAAATGGTTTGAAATTGATAAGGCTTGAAATTACTAATTGAGCAGCTCGTTTAACCCGTTTAAGCTCGTTTAAGCTCGTTTAAGCTCGAAATTAGCTCGAGTTCGAAATTGGCTTGGATTGAAATTATTTCAATTCAAGCTTGATCACAAAGACAGGCTCGAAATTAATTTCAATCCAAGCTTGATTAGAGCCAGGCTCGATCAAGCTTGGCTCGTTTACACCCCTATCTATGATGATTCCATTCTGCACAAGATTCATCGAGGTAGCTAGGATTTTCGTGATGAGCTGGTAGAAGGTGTTACATAGACTGATCTGTCTACAATCTAATTGACACATAGAGCTCCTATTATGGTATCAAGATAATATTTGACTTGTTGAAACCCAGATCTAGCCTACCTGTCGTAAAGAAGTCTTGGATAAGGATGTAGATTTTAGACTAGAGATAAGACCAAAGGGTTTGAAAGAAATGAGCATTGAGCACATTTGTACTTGGGACTTGTCAGAACCGAAGCTTTTGAGAGCAGCTTCAATCTCGTCATCAAAAGGGATAGAGGGAGTAACAACATCGATTGAGACCTAAGGAACAAAGATAAGAATGTTATGGCAAACCATTTCAAGAGAAGGGGATTAGAAGAGGTGAACAATAACATCTTGAAATGTTGAACAAACACTTTTCTAATAGCATTAGGATGGCTCATCAAGTCACCATTGGTTAGGATGATGGAGTTTATATTGTTCCCTTTTTTGAGTAGTGGCCATAGTACGAAAAAATATAGAGATAATTTTATTTTCACCACTTGAATTATCATCTTTTTCCATACTGACCCTCTAAACTATTTTTTTGGTAAATAATAACCCCCTAATTATCAAAAATATCTCACTTGACCTTTTAGAGTTCTGTCACCTATTTCCATTGATAAGTCGCCATGTGATAGTTACATGATAATAATATGACAAAAATACCTCTCATATACACGTGCAAGTCATGTGCAACTCGAGAGAGAATTTTATGATGAAAAAAATATTGTTACCTTGTGAAATAAAACCCCTCCCCTTCTCTAGTCAAAGTTGACCCGAAGTCTCACCCTCTTCTCCCAAATTTATGCTGTCCCACCCCCTTCTCTAATCTTTCCAACGTTCACCTCCATTAAAAAATCATTTCCTTTCATTCTTCAAGTTTGTAGCACCTTTAGTTGCTCTCCTAACCGGTATCTTCAACCTCCCACCTCCATGGCATCTTCTAGATGAAAGAGAGAAGAGAGAGGAAGAGAGGAGAGGAGGATGGCATGGGGTGGGGTGGGGATGTTGCTGGAACTAATGGAGACAAGAAGGGAGCTCTGGGGAGCTCTGGGTAGGATGTGCTCGAGATGAGAGAGGAGAGGAAGAGGGGAGATGTCAAATTTGTAAAAGAGGATTATGGCACTATTTATTATGAACTAGATTTGGAACAATCTGGACTTAAAAAAATATGATATTTTAATAGGAGGAACCCTTAGGTGTCACAGATCTAATGGATTTCATTTTGCATGATTCCGAGGTCAAAGTGAAAAGATAAAATTAAAATACTGTAAGAAGGTCATAATTGGATAGATTAGTGATTATCCGATGTTGCGGCACTCGTAAGAGGGTGGTGGACAGCCGTAAGGTAGGGTGGCTCATAGAGGTGATGGTGGCTAGGCCTTGGAGGTAGAATTTGAGTTAAAAGTTAGATTTACTCCTAGAAAAATAAATGGTTATGATTAATTACTTTTATTCCTAGATTATCTTACTCTTACTCCTAAGATAGTCTAAGGCTAAAACAAAATTCTTTATTTTTCATTGGATGCATGGATGCTTAAACAAACCAGCCCAAGCCCCTCTATATATAGAGACTAGGTATAATGAGTCATACTATGATTAGCCCTAAAGGTTTACACAACTTGAACTAGGATTTAATTTAAAGGGTTACATGACTTAATTTAACTTGCATTAAAGGCTTACTTGGTATAACTAGACTTGTCTTAAAGACTTACTTGACTTTAATTGGCCTAGCTTTTTGGGCTTACATCATATTAGATATTAATGTAAGATATTGATTCAACTAATACAGGTGGCACAATGACAAGATGCCACATAGCATAAAATATGTTTACATATATGAGAGTTTTGTATAATTTAACACTTTTATTAGCCCATAGAGATAAGTATATTAGATTTTACATGTAAAATACAAGAATATACTCATCTTGCTCCCTTAATGGATAAATGGAAAAATATGTCAATATTAAAATATAATCAAATAATTATCTAATTGGATAATTTAGGTCAAGAATGATGATATTTATGTCTCAAGGATAATTATCTAATTATTAAATTTAGAACCTTATGCATATATGTGATAAGAGTTTGCATGTTATAATACTAATATTGTATGCAAATATATGCTAATTAACTAGGTATAATTTGTGAGTAATTATAATTATAATAATTGAGATATGTTATATATATGTAGATTACATATTTTATCTTGAACTAGTCAAAATGCATGTCAACACTCTCCCGTGGCGGAGTGCATCCATCTTCTCCATTGATCTAGTCTCGAAGAATCTCACCTTGCTAAAAATTGCGTCGCCAATCTTTAGCCAAAAGGTTTGCATGAATAGGGGCCAGAAGAATCTTCTTCTTCTTGTATTCTGTTATTGCTTCTTTCTTCTTCTTCTTCTTCTTCTTCCATGTTTTAATCATTCTTTCTTTTTTCTATACAAGTCTCTCTAACCAATTTTTAATTAACAAAGTAAGAGATTAATCAAAGATAGTGGTGAAATAATTAAAATTAGTCTCTTACTTTATCATAATTATCTCACCACTATCTCCGATTAGTTCCTTACTTTATTAATTAAAGAGTGATTAAATAGATTTGTATATAAAATAGAGAGAATGATTAAGGGATTAAAGAAGAAGAAAAAGAAGCAACAATAGAAAAGATGGTGAAGAAGAAGAAAAAGAAGAAAAAGAGTAAGAAGAATAAAATATATTAACAACATTTGCAAATATAATAACAACTTTCATTATTTTTTCTATACATTACAAAATTTACATATTTCACCATTACAATTTACACAGAAATAAATAAATAAATAATAATAATAATAATAATAATAATAATAACAATAATAATAATAATAATAATAATAATAATAATAATAATGTAGAGTTATGTTTTTTTGTTATTTAACTAATTCTAATTATTTTCATTACTATTTCTAATTAATCTCTTATTTTATTAATTAAAAAGAGTAGAGAGACTCATGTTCATCCTCTTCATGATCACCTAAGAACATGACGTGGTTGGTTGGCGCTTGCATTTATAACTGAGGATAAATCGGTCATCATTGTAAAAGAAAATAAGCCTTTCCTTCGGCTCTCCTCTAAGTCATTGGGTACAAAACGGAGCGAGATCATTTGTCTATTAGGCTGAGCCGTCGGCGTAGGTTAAGTCGAGGTAGATGCCATCTCTAATAGGTCGTGGGCTTGAGTCGTCTTTCTTCTCTCCTCCTTGCGAATCTGGTTCAACTGATCCAACTTGGACTCTATCAAAATAGTTAAGGAGAAGGCCTCATTAGAAGTAGTGGGCCTCAAAGCCTTGACCTTAGCCTCATCGAATTCGGCCACCCAATGGTCGCCGGCGGTTGTGACGGCTACCACAGCCTAGCAATCAGCTTAAGGAAGCTAGCCATGGCCATCGGCTGTCATGGGAGCGCTAGACCCATGGCCACCAGTCGGGGGTTTGCAGCAGCAATAAGTATTGCCATCGATGGTCTTCCAGTAGTCGTTGGCGCAAATAAAGGCCACATCTCGGGTGCGCGTGGTCCGAGGAATGTGTTGGATGTGGAGTTCAGTGCCAGTGGGGGCTGGATCACCATAGGTAGGAAGCTACGGATTTTAGCCCTAGCTCCCACCACAAGTAAGCAAGATGATGCCGAGACCAGCATGGCCAGTTGCTTCAACGTCGTGTCGGCAATGTTCTGGGTTTACAGTGGGTGGGGCCTCCATCGTGGCTAGAAGAGTCATGGTTGCCGTGATTTGGGGCTCCTCTCCACCTCTCTCATGGGTGGAGTTTTCTAGCCGCGATTGGCTAGATTCCGTAAAGGCCAACGGCAATGGTGGCACAGAGTCAAGGCTTGGATCACCTTCTCGATCCTTTCGAAGCTTTTCTTTGACTCGACGAAAAATTCTTTAAAATGCTTTTGCCCGTGCTAGCGACTTGTTGTCAATAGTTGCTGGTGGTGAAGGGGGTGCTAGAGAAACTCCCACAAGAATGGAGATGAGTTTCTAGTCCTCCATGGTCGCTCCTTCGTCATTCGTCTTGGATCGCATGATAATCATTGCCTAAGGAACGTCAGCTCTGATACCAAATATTACAGACCAGATCTTGACCGATCTGGAGGTAAAAAAATTATATAAATTTAGGTGGTGGTAGACTCATGAGATAGGGCTCTAATGGCTTTGGTTTCACATCAATTAGATATCTAGATAAAAATATTCGACGTTGCGGCCGTCGTCAAAGGGTGACAGATGACGAAGGGTGGTGGTGGATGCTCGTATAGTAGAGTGGCTACTGGAGGAAGGTGGCGGCTAGGGTTTGGGTGCTTGGAAGGGTTTTACAATTATGATCTACTCCTATAAAGATAAGACGATCTAACAGCTACGATAAAAAAGGTAAATGCAATAATAAGAAAATAACTACACTCAATTAATTCTCAATGCTTGGATGCTTGGATGAATAAAGTCTAGCCTCTATATATATAAAGATCGGGTATAATGAGTCCTACTCGGACTTAGACCTAAAGACTTATAGAACTTGAACTAGGACTTACCTTAAAGGCTTATATAACTTAATTAAACTTACCTTAGAAACTTACATGACTTAATTAAACTTGCCTTAGTGGCTTACATGACTTAATTAGACTTACCTTAAGAACTTACAAAAGAAATAAACATGAAACAATTAAAAGATAAATATACTCGATCCATCGAGCCAAATGTCCTCATGATTCGATCCAATTAGACTCGGATCGTATAACTTATGGTGTTCCATCAACATTTAGGCACTAAATGATAGAAGGTTAAAGTTGGATAGAAAAGAGGGAAAAAGCCTGAAGTGCAAAAAAAAAAACCAAAAATGAACCAGATTGACAAAATCGAAAACCAGCTGGGTTTTTCATGCAAAAAAACCCTTAATAATTTAAGAGTCTAGATGTAATTTAAGGTATGTGACATTACATGAGGTCTCCAAATATAGCATGAAATACATTAGAACATCCCACCAATTATTTTTTCAGGAATTTATAAATTACACCTTAAATTTTATTTATTTTGTTATTCATATCCTATCTTTGAGGATTTTGTAACTTGACGCTATCTTTTTTTCTTATTATTTTTATTTAACACCCTAGATTAACTTAAACGGTACCAGCAAAGGAATAATTTATTATAATATACTAAATAATTTATAAAATACTAAAATTACGTTTGTCTTCTTCACCCTCTCATTCTCTCCCGTCTTTTCAATCATCCCCACCACCTCATCATGGCCAAACTAGAGGTTTTGATTCCCAAATTGGAGTTGGTCGATATGCTTGATTCTCTCCATCTTCTTCGGCAAACCCTAGTCCGAGTAGGAATAGGTAGAAGAGGAGGAAAAAGAAGTAGAGGATGCGGAAAAAGAAGAAGAATAAAAGGACAAGGGAAGGTGGTGGTGGTGGCGACGGCAGGAGGAGACGGTTGGGGGAAGATGGTGGAGAGATAGAGAGGAATGGGAGGAGTGGTAGAGATATTTTAGTAATTTGGTCAATGTTATTTAGTCAAAATAACATCTAAGTTGTTAAATAAATATTATAGGAAAAAATAAGAGGTCAGATTACTAAATCCTCAAAGTAGCTATAAATCACAAAATTGATAAATTATAGGGTGTGATTCTCTATGTTTTTTTTTTATGTGGTTCTAAACTCCAAATTAGTTAGGCATGAAGGTTGCTGTTGCACTGGGTCAATCTGGTTTCCGCCGGCTGGCAATTAACATAGTTCTTAGAATAAATCTCACCAATCAGTTCTTACAAATAAGTTTTCTTGCATTGAAACTTCATTCACTTTCTCCGCGTAGAAATAGTTACGTATGACTACATCAAATCAAACATTATTTGATTGGTAATTTAATTAAAGGATCGACCAAGTCCACTCCTTGCTGGCCATCGAACAGGCATTTAATTACTTTTATGACTTATTCCCATGTTGTTAGGGATTAAACTTGACCACTTCTTTGCCCACTCCATTGTCAGCTTGATGGCAACTACCTCCCTTTCTCTATATAAACCAGTCTTCCCCAACTTATTCGACCATCAAATATCATCGCAATCCATTGCTCAAAATCTCTCACAGATAAACTTGCTTGTTTTTATAGGTAGAGAAAGAGAAAGTACTACGTACCTAGGTGGCTTCCCACCTCTTCCTCCTCTCTCTTCTAGTCCTAGCCTGCTCTCACGCACTAGCGTCTGATCCTAGCCAGCTGCAGGACTTCTGCATCGCAGACAAGATGTCGCAAGTGTTTGTTAATGGTTTTGCCTGCAAGGACCCTAAGAATGCCATGGCCAAAGATTTCTTCTTCTCCGGTCTCGACAAGCCTGGCAATACGATGAACAAAGTTGGGTCTAATGTCACGGCAGTTAACGTCAACCAACTTGGAGGTCTGAACACATTGGGCATCTCTATTGCTCGGGTTGACTTTGCTCCCTATGGTCTCAACCCTCCTCACATCCACCCACGGGCGACTGAGATACTTACGGTTCTAGAAGGGTCACTCTACGTTGGCTTCGTCACCTCGAACCAGGCGAACCAAGAGAACAAGCTCTTCTCCAAGGTCCTTAATAAGGGCGATGTCTTCGTCTTTCCCCAGGGTCTCATTCATTTCCAATACAACTATGGTACCTGCAATGCCGTGGCCATCGCAGCTCTGAGCAGCCAGAACCCTGGCGTGATTACTGTTGCAAATGCAGTCTTTGGGTCGACACCACCCATTTCTGATGATATTCTTGCCAAGGCTTTCCAAGTGGATAAGAAGATTGTTGACATGATTCAAGCGCAGTTTTAGACTTATGGCTACTCAATCTAGTGAGTTGGTGTTGGGGAAACTGGTGATTCTTTAATTAGTCCTTGAATATTTGTAATCCTTGTTGTTAACATAAAAATGTGCTAATTATTCTTTGTAAAACAAAACGCATCTTTGAGTTTCATTGAACAAATAAAAAACATCGTCTCTTCTCTTTCTTTATGAGTTTCCATCTACTGCAGTGAAGAGAATTAATAAACTCTCTAAATGAGACTTTAGTTACCATGAATAGTATAGCAACCATTACATAATAGTTTAACATATTTACTTTAGTGTCTAAGTCTACAATGTTGCTCAGGCTTTTGGACACATCGGTTTCGACCAAAATTTCTACAGATCAATCTATCATTTTGCATTATTTATAATTTTAGAGTTAATAAAATATTCTTGTCTATAATTGGGATAATTCTCCTAACTTTATTCACCAATTGTGTTGAAATTAAGAAAAAAATCTACTTCTTACCCCTAAATTTATATCTTTAATTTATAGTAGAATATTTTAATATTTATAGATAATAGTAGAATTACTATTATTATTATTGATGTGATATAATGTATAAATAAGAAGTAAAAATTAACTCAAATACCCTTAATTTAGCATATCAATTTAAATAAAAATATTTTCATGTATAATGAATATGTAATACATACTCATAAGTACCTAATGAGATTGGAGAGTAGCAGAAAATATATATATATATATATATATATATATATAAAAAGTTGGCGGTAGGAGAGAATAAAATTGTAATTCGATTTATATGTCTAATTATTTGAATTGTATTTCCTAATTTATAATAGAAAATTAATAATTAAATAAATGGAGCAGCGACTTGCATGGAGATCAGATTACTTGGGGCACCAATTTTATCCATAGCCGTTGTAGCACATTTGTTAAATCCAAAATTTGCTTGGCTATCCGGGTTCGAACCCCGGCAACGGCATAATTTTGCTGTATATTTTTTTTACCCATTTTTTCTTCACTCCTAATTTGCTTTAATACTCTTTGTTTGTGGATCCAAATTTCATCGTACAGATAGATGTTAACAACTTATTTAAGAGTTTGTGGAATAATTGGAACTAGGATTATTTTCATATTACATCCAGATACAGTAAGTAAACGTCATAGATAGATAGATAATTATCACACCGAGCAAGCTATATGAATATATTGCACTTCATGTCACACTTTGTATATATGGATGGTAGCTAGTTACTTGGATATGAAAGCCCCTAGGACTGCTGCAATTATAGCAGTTGGATCACTGAGGATAGTAGAGATGATGATCCAAACAGTGGAGGTGGCAATCTGGTAGCAGCGACGAGCTATCAATAGCACCCTTCCCCTGTGATGGTTCTGAATTGCCCCTCGAAGGCTAGGAATCCTCGCCTGGATCTGCCTAACCTTGTTCTTGTCCATGTTCGCATACATAGCCTACCAACTCTCCCCCACCAACTCGCCACCACCAATTCCTTCATGCACAACAAGTGAAGGTTATAGTTCTTGCAGTCGAACATTTTCACAAGTTACCCCACTCCCTTGTTAGCTAGATGGCAACTACCCCCCTTTCTCTATACAAATCAATCTTCCTCAACTTATTCTACCATCAAATATCTTTGCAAACCATTGCTCAAAATCTCTTCACATATATACTTGCTTGTTTTTATAGGTAGAGAAAGTACTAGGTATTCCCACCTCTGCTCTTCTAGTTCTAGCATGCTCTCAACCACTTGCTGACCCTAGCCAGCTGCAGGATTTCTACGGCGCAAACAAGATGTAGCAAGTATTTATGAATGGTTTTGCCTGCAAGAACCCAAAGAATGTCATGGTCGAAGATTTCTTCTTCTATGGTCTCAACAAGCCTAACAATACAACGAACAAAATGGGTCTAACGTCATTTTTTTTCAAAGTAATCTCATGATGTTTTTAATGGTAATCCGACTCGATCATCCGATGCAATAACTCAGCTGTTAAATAATTCTGGATTTAGTCTAATTAGTTTTAGGTCATAAATATGACAACTCATCTAATCTTATTAATAAACTAATAATATTCGTATTTATTACTTTAATGCAATTAACTCATTTATGACTCGAGCCGCCAACTCATTTATAACCTGATTAATCCATTTATTACATAATTAACTATTTTATAATATGAAAAAACCCATTTATAATTTGAATAAACTCGTTTACAACATGAATATAAAATTTAAAAATTTTATGCTACCCGATGACCCATTTATGACCCCTATAACCTGTTTAATAATGGATCATATTCGTGTTTAGAAATTCTAACTCATATGAATTATATATGTGTGTTTGCATTATCATTATCCGACCTGATCTCTGCCCTAGTCTTGCCGAGCCATAAAGAGACAATGGGAGACAAAGGTAAACTAGATCACATCGATTTAAATTCTATAGAATCAAAGAGTTGTCTTTACCAACTTCAGATATAACCAAGGCGATATGCGTTCAGCAAGACCAGTTCTATTATGAAAGGTTTCATTGAATCAAAGTTTTGTCAACTGAGTTACAACTAGTTGACTCAATCAATATTAATAAGTATTATCTGATTCAATTCAATGGAACGATCCAATTTAATATAACCATGTCTCATTGGTAAGATCGGCTTTGGGCAAGTGTAGTTTTTTTTTCCCTCTCACATAGAGGTGTTTTCCACATTTAAAAACTGTCTTAGTTTGTTAACCATGTTTCCCTTTTCCATCTCTTACCCAGTTTCAATTTTTAAATTTTGATTCTTAATTATGTTTTTTAAACCTATTTGAATTATGTTTTTAATGACTTTTATTTTTCATGTCTCTAAACCTATTCAAACTAAGGAATTTTATTTCTTCCAAAAATTTTCAGAACATATTCATGAAGTATCTACGATCTTAAAAACTTTAAATAATTTTGGGCTAAGTTTGATTGCGTTTTAATAATGAGCGAGTTGATCTGTCTAACAAATTATTAAATAAATTATGTTTATATTTATTATCTCAATTAACTTATGTAATCTCTTTTAAGTTTCAACAAGTTATAAGCCAATAACTCATTTATGATTTAATAACTCAATTATAACATAAATAACTTATTTGTAATCTAAATACACTTATTTCTACCCCAAATAAACTATACAAAGCCCAATGATTTACTTGAATCTAACCCATTAAACTGTTTTATTAAAATGTTATGTTAGTATTGGCTTGAACTTAACCCAATCTGACCTAATTTGATATGAACCTAACATAACATGACCCGACCCGATTTCCACCCCTAGCTATCTATAGTCAGAGCTTCGGTGATGCACATCTTTTTTTATATGTACAATAACGTCTCAAGCCAATTTGAATCAAGCCAAGTCTAGCTCGAGCCTTGAGCTCAACTCGTTTGATTGACCTTATTTTGCTCCTAGTTATACTTTTTATTTTCATATTTATATTTTTTGCTTGCCCTGATGCCATAATAACTCATTAAATACACTCAAAGTTAAAAAAACTCTTAACATCTTAAACTTAAATGTTAACTTATACCTGTATATATTAAACAATGTAGTCCTAGACAGTTTAATGAGATTCTGGAAATGTGATAGGTTACGGAACGATTCTTTCAATATTTATTGCAGAAAACAGTCCGCGCAATCGAGGAAAAATATTCACTAAATATTTTTTTTGTAATCAGAAAATTATGAAACTAAGTGGATTCGATCTGTAATTTCTTGATCTACGTTTTTCGTATTTACGCATTTCACAGATTCGAACTGCAACTGGGACGAAAATATGATGTAGTGCGGATGATGGTGATGGTGATGGTGACGGGTGGAGTAGATGTTAGGGTTATAGATGATAATGGAGATAAGGGTGGATTGTTATTGTTTAAGGGATAAAGACGAAGGGAAGAAGTGGTCGAGATCCCAAAGAAGAGGAAGGACTCGACAAACGAGAGAGATTAGAAGTTAGGAGAGACTTTGCCAACAGAAGAGGTGGTAGGTCGGTGAAAAAGGATGAGGGAGATTAAGGTAGAGAGATTAGAGAAAAAATAGAGAGGCAAGAAACCAATATTTCAATCGCATTATTATTTTGGCTGCCATCCACACCTTTATAGATGCTAGCCAACAAGCCAAAATAACAATTATTAGATTCAGAAAAACAGAGAATGTCATTTGTGCATTCAAACGCGATCGTACGCATTTGAACGATCCTAAACTAACCAAATTGCAAAGTATACTCTTATATGTATATTTATACTGGGAGTCTTTAGTGTATAACATAAGAATAAAATCCAATGAAATAATTTCTGAAAAGTTAATAAAAAAAATTCTTCGGATATTTTTGGTTAGCTATATCTAGTTTTAGAGTTTTTTATAAGAATAAAATATAAATACTGAAAAGATAAGTGTGAAACATAAATTCATGAAATGGTAGGTTGTGAATGGTAACTTTCCCATCAATAAGTTATTTAAGTTGCATGTTAGACCATGACAAGCCCATTAATTAGCTTCTTTATCAGCAATAATCCACACAAAGGAAGAGGACTGGATGAGGAGAATAAGTTAATCACATTACGCTTGTCTCTTCTTTACTTTCCCAATGATTAATTGTTGGTTGTCGTGTGATCCCGGTTATCATAAAATTAACCTTAGCTCTAATAAAAGGTAATCAATTATCAACTTACTAAACTACTCCAATTTTATCCTGATTGAAACCAAATACATAGGGATATAAATATAAATCAAATATAACCATCAACATTCTATAGTTACGTGAGACCTCAATGTAAAAGTTGGATCCATTTAAGACCTCATTTAGTTTAAAAAATAAGATAATTCATGATTTATAGGATAGTTACTTATATATATATATTTTTTTAGTTACAATACTAAAATAGATGGTCATCTCGGTTGCTCCAACTATAAATTTGAATAAGAAAGTAAGGATAAGAGACCAGTATCCATGATAAATTTGAATAAGAAAATAAGGTATAAGAGTCAAGTCAAATCCAAATCAACACAAAAGGAGCTTATTAATAAATAAGCCGTTTTATGAATAGCAAGGTTTCGTATTAGAATATTTATATTAAACAAATTATATAGGTTAACGTTTGGGTTAAACCTTATAATTACAGAGATTATTCGGGTTACAGACAAACGAAATAAATCTATCAGAATAAAGTTAAAATGGGTTAAAAATGTATCAACCTGTTCCAGGTACAGTAGTCACATGGTTCACTACAAAAATGTTCAAATGCAGCGTAGACATATTGTTTTATCTCCTATTGTCCGATTGTTTGGGGTCCATAGCTCCGTATAGGGGTGAAAAAGGATCGGATAGTATTCAATCCATATTCAGATTCATATATTTATTCTAAATAAGAATTTCCATATGGATATTGAACGGATAGTAAAATTTAAAATCATATCCTAACTAAACGGAATGGATAATTTTCGGATAAAGGATCGGATCTTAAACAGATATTGATTGAATATAAAATAATTATATAATTAACACAAAACTATTAAGAATTTTACAACAAATAATTTTTTTTATATGTCAAATTTATAAAATTAGAAAAATTAATCTATATAAATAATATATAACGTATTATTAGTAACAATATTAATATTTACTATTTAAATAAGTAAACTAAAAACTGTAAATTATTTAAAAAAATATGCGGATAAACGGATATCCGATATTTGTATTCGAATCCGAAAAATATATCCGACCCGTATTCGAATCCGTATCCGAATTTTTTTCAAAAATTCTATCCGTATCCGAATCGGATAAAAAATTTTTATCCGAATCGGGTCGGATAACGAGTCAGGTCGGAGTTAATCCGACCCGTTTTCACCCCTAACTCCATATGGTAGGTAGGTCCATATCAAAGCCAGCCAGTCAGCGAGCCCTATATAAGAAGCCCAAAGCCTTAGAGTTTATGGCATCTGGGTGATAGTTAAGCTGAGGCATCATCCAAAGCATGGGCAAAGAGATCTCGGAGAGGAGGAGATGCATAGCCGGCCTCTCTCTCCTCGCAATTCTGCTCCTTTTCGTTAGTGCTGTTATGTTCTCCGGCCCGGTTGCCGCCGGTGCCATTAACTCGTCGAGTTCTGGTATTAATAAGGCGGTGGAATTTCCAATGGATTTTGAGATACATAGGCGGATCCTCACCACCAGCATGGTCATCTATTCAACCGGTAATCCCAACGGCCCTGCTTGCATCGACTCCTGCCTGGGCCCCGGTGGTCCGTACACCGACTCGCATTGCAGCGCATCAACTTATCGTGGACCGTGTTAAGGAATCGAGCGTCCAAACAGTGGATTTCTTCGCATTATGGTACCATCCAGCTATTTCTGTAGCCATTTTCTCAAATGTTACTATGTGTGTGTATCGATCGATCATGCAACTTGCGTGTTCCCTTTCACTTCTAGCTATTCTACTCTCGTAGAGCTCTCTTTCTTGATAGGCGAAAAGGATGTGTGCTTTTGGACGTACGTGATTCTAATGTCTTATTAACAGTCATAGAAGGATGGCGTGATATCTGGAGGAAAAATTAATGTATTTGAATTGACACCAAATTAACATGACTTAACTACCGATTTTTAATTCCTAGACAAGATATATATACTGGAGATCACCATAAGACTTGATATAAAGGTTTCGTTAATCGTTATATATATACTATCACACCCTCCTAACTATGGCTTCGTTCTATGAAGAAATTAAATGTGACAAATAGATCTCCAAAGCTTTAGCTTTGGGGGAATAGATCGTATTAAATAGTAATGAAGAAAGATCCAATTATGAGGAACGAATCCACCTTACGGACCATCAAGTCAAGAGTTCTCTACTCATGCTTGATTAATTGCAGCTGCTACCGTCAAGCAACCAATTTTAATAGCTTGAAATGACCGAACAATTTTATGGTTAAGATCTATTCTTGTGAAAATGAAGACGATCTAACGACTATAATAAAATGATAAATGTGATAATAAATTAGCTAAAATAATTTCTTTTACTCCTAAAAATATATTAAGGCTAAAATAAATTTTCAATGCTTAGATGCTTAAACAAAGAAGCTCAGCCACTATATATAGAAGTCGGGTACAATGAGTCATACTATGACTAACCCTAAATCTAACACGACTTAAACTAGGATTTTCCTTAAAGACTTATATGACTTAATTTGACTTATATTAAAAGCTTACATAACTTAATTGGACTTGTCTTAAAAACTTACATAGTTTAAATAGACTTACCTTAAAGGCTAATTACATAATATAACTATACTTGTCTTAAGGGCTTGCATAGTATAACTAGATTTGCATTAAGAGCTTATGGTGAGAAATTTCTTTTTTAAGGTACTCGAGTCGGGTTCAAATCAACAAGCTTATTATTATCTTCCTTGGGCGTCATTGTAAGCCATTTTAATAAATATAGCTAAGTTGATATTAGAGGATTCATATTAAATAGACTAAATAGGTTAGAGTTGAAGTTATACGTGCTAATCAAGTTATATGGGTTAATTCGATTAAGCAGTTATATAAATTATTCGGTTATAAACAAGATAAATTGATGAGAATTATAAAAATGGGTTAATAAGGTTACTCATATATTAACCTGTTCCAGGTACAGTGGTCACACAGTTCACCATAAAGGTGTCCAAAAGCAGCGAAGACATATTGTTTTATCTCCTATTGTCCAGTTTGTTTGAGGGTCCATATGATTCCACTCAAGGGCAGACACATTATTTACTAGGGTTAAGCTCAATTACTTGGTCATTAAGATGATCACTTAAGAATTAAGATCACCAATTTGGAGAAATAAGGTCCAAAAGATATCATGCTTGTATAATATACAGTGGGGTTTCTTTTCTTTTTCTCTGACATAATTGATTCCATTAAATTCTTCAAAATATCAAAATTGCTGCTAAAATCATATATAAATCTAACTAATATTTATTCAATATGGTAGTACAAGAAAAGAAAATGTTATGTTAAGATAAAAAAATCAGTGATATATAAGTTACACCCTAAGCTACTTAAAGAAAGAATAGTATATATTCTATGAACATTCTTTCAAAAATTAATTTTAATGGCAATTTTTTCAAAAAGAAGGTCAAAAGATTTCAATTGGTGATCATGTAAAACATCCATATATATACACTACGATCTATTTTCATTCTTTTTTTAAAATTTTTTTGAAAGAATTAAAAGGTTTTGTAAGTTTCACAATAAACTAGATCATCTTCATGTCAGCAATATGCTAAGTTATATGCACAGGCCATCTTCTATCACGCTATAAAAAGGCAGCAGCATGAGGTACGGATAAGCTTTGTCCTCGTGACTGCATGGCACATTATTAGTTTATATATCATCCTTCCTTACCATGGTACACCAACTTTAATAGACTTGATAGATATTTTTTGTACGAGAAAGGAGGTCACAAATTTACCTATAATTTTAAATAATATTATGAAAAAATTATTTGGTGATTTGATAACTTTGCTCAATTTAGTTGATAGCTCAGCAATGTGATTAGCTTAAAAGAATAGCTCGGCAGCGCAATGGCTTGGAGTAAGTATCGAGATCGTTTGATTCGGAGCAATTGTTCGACGACGCATATGGCTTAAAGTCTATACTAGGTAACTAAAAGTTCAGTGAATCATAAATGCTTCTGTGTCTAAGAAGGATTAGTCATTTGTTCAGCCAATATCTAGCCCTTGGGCTCATGAACAATAAAAAAAAATTAATAATAGTAGGCAAGCAATATATATATATATATACTTCTTTTCCACGCAGCTAGTGGCATTGAGTTCTCACATTTATATTTCGGACTTTTATTTTCATTTTTCGACTTGACTTCAACTTATTTTCACAGTTTGAATGTCATTTGGATTTCCATCTCTTATTTAATTTCTGTTTCCAAAGTGTGATTTGTATTTGGTTTTCCTAAATCAATTTAGATTTAATTTTTAACTTTGACTTTAAGATGGATTTGACTTTTCATATTACTTTCACCCTAGTCAATCATTTTCAAATCCCTTAATAGAATATTAAGGCTCGATAAGTTTGACTGCTTAAGAATTAAGATCACCATTTTTTTCACAATAATAGAAGAGTTTTTGACCAAACTAACCATGTTTGAATTTATTTTTACCGAAATAGATTATTCCTTAAATTTATTATCAAATTAGGTCTAATTTATTGTAGCTTTAATAAAAAATATTAAACTAATTAATATTTTATCTCTAAGTAAAAATACTAATCAGTAAAAATACTGATTAGTATTTTATATATATACATCATTTTAACTTAATTATTTAGCAGTTAAGGAACTGCTTAATTTAAAGTTTTTGTCTGGGCTAATAAATTTATAAGATAAAAGAAGAGATCTACTTTAGTTAGAAACTCATATATATATATATATATATATAGAAAGGCTGCAGCATTTGGTATGTACGTACGTGAAGGTTTGTCTTCACTGGCACATTATTAATTTATATATCATCTTGTCCCTTCTTTGGATGGTAATTATAAGTAATGGTAGGTAAGCAGTCCATATCAAAGCCAGCCAGCCAGCCAGCTAGCCAGCCTTATATAAGAAGCCCAGCCCTTTGCTTCTTTTCCTTACAGCCAGTGGCATCTGAGTGTTAGTTAATTAAGTTGAGGCATCATCCAAGCATGGGCAAAGAGATCTTGGAGAGGAGGAGACGCATAGGCCTTGTGCTCCTTTTCGTTACTGTTGTTATATTCTCCGGCCGGGTTGCCGCCGGTGCCGGTGCCATTAACATCTCAAGTTCTGGTTTTAATAAGGTGGAGGAGGAGATAGCGGTGGAATTTCCAATGGAATTTGAGATACATAGGCGGATCCTCACCGATATCAATCCTGGGCCTTTACATGCCAATACGCCTGCTTGCATCAAACAATGCCCGGCCCCCGGTGAACGGTACAGCACCTCGCCTTGCCAGGACCGCCTGTACAATCGTAACTGTCCCCATTAATTAAGTTGAGGGTCCACAAGGTGATTAATTTCTCCAGATTACAGTATTATCTAATCTATTGTTGTAGGTGCATGTGGTAGGGCATGGAAAAAGATTGCAGTATTATCTAATCTATTGTTGTAGGGCATGGAAAAAGAGCTCAATAATTATAGAACTTTCAAGATCTTCACATTATTGCTCCAACGATAAATTATATTATGGACAAAATTAAAATTTCTTCTTTCTCAATAAAGCTCCTACTGTTTTAATGTGGAAGAGACTTTCCAAATATATTTTATGAGAACCACAATAGCTCTATCTAGCATTCGAATGCATGAATGTCTGGATCTCTAGTGTTCGTTTGAACAGTCTTCCAATAGACTTTGAATGTTTGGCCAATTTGCACTTTGCTGAAATCCGCTCAATCGATGTTCAAACAGCTTCAAATGCGAAAGACAAAACTTTTGGGTCATTCTCTTGTCATGCATTTGTGTGCCTCAAGATTAGGTCAAACAACCTTTGCATGCATGCAGAAATATCAATGTAAACCCTATCTTCCACATGAACTCTTTATCAACTTGACTAGCTAACTTGTACCATGACTTGTACAATCTAACAAAAAATCTAAGATAATCCAATATGATTACTTCGGTCACAAATTGCCAATTACAATTAGAATAACATAAGAAGTGTCTTTACTAATGGTGATAAAGATGTCATGCATATAACAATCTTACTAGGATGATTTCTTCTTGTTTGTTTTTTGGTTCTCCATTGCAGATTTTTTGGCTAAATAACCAGAGAATTAGGCTATCCGGATCCATAAATATCCTCTCCTAGACAAACTCCTAGAGTGATGTCTTGCTTCAAGGAAATAATTTCTTTAACTATGATAGGAAAGTGGAGGAAGATGAGGGGACGAAAGGATCAATCACACTCCAGATGAACCCAAATTAGTCCTTGCTCACTACTCGAAGAAGAACGCAAAAAGATACATATCTATCTCAGAAAGAAACACACTCAAGACAGAAAAAAAAGCTTTTCCATCCAAAACTAGGTTTTCTCGTGAAAATAATAATTCATAATAATACAGAACCAAAATCACATATGAATAAAAAAAGTTTATGAGTGATAATTATGCATGCATAATATTATTACCATTGCTCTATAAATAGAGCTGGAATTACAAAAGGATTACAAGATAAATAGTTTACAACAAATATGTAGATATTTAGGTCTAATAAATCTATAGATATTTAGAAATGTTAGGTGTAACAAAGTCTAGGAGAATATACATGAGATTATAACATAGAGAGGTTGGAGATGATGGACGACTTGGTCTATTATTCCCGCTCAAGTGAACTGTGTTTGTACAAACAATTAACTTGTGCCACATAATCAACTTAAGCCCTTGGTAAAGATGTCAGCAATTTGATTATTGGTAGGAATATACGAGACAATAAGTGATTTGCATTTCACTCATTCGCTTATGAAATTATAGTGGATATCAATGTGTTTGCTCTGGCCATGAAATACTAGATTTCTCGAGATGAATATAGTGAAACTGTTGTCATAGTATAGTGCAGGAGCTTTGGCAAGAAATATATTAAGATCACAAAATAAGGATTGGACTCAAATGTCTTTAGCACATGCATCAAAGAGGCCTTTGTATATATTTCACATCTAAACTCAGTCAGGACACCATAGGTTGCTTCTTTTAGCACTCCAAGAAATTAGATTGAAACCAAAGTAGATGCAAAATCTACTTGTAGAGCAACGATCATCTGACTAACTAAGCCTAATTTGGGCTAGTGTAACTCGCTAAAGAGGATGGAGAGCATGGTCAGAGGAGAATGCGATATGAAATATTATTCTTCAAATACCTTAGAATGTGCTTGATAGCCACTAAATGAGTAATACACTGTACATAAAGGAATTGGTAAACTTGTTGGACAGTGTAGGAAATATCTGGACATATGAGTGTCAGATACTGTGAAGCACCAACCATGCTAAGGTATTGAGAGACATCAGCTAAGAGCTCACCATCATGGCATGAGAGTTTACCACCAAAGGTGGTAGGAGCAATGATTCATTTAATTTCTTCGAATTTAAAGTGTTGCTAGAGATCAATAATATACTTGCTTTGAGATAAATGCAAGCCGTGGATGCCTATGCAAGCTTCAATGCCAAGGAAAAAGTGCAACGCACTGAGATCCTTCATGGCAAAGTGACTACCAAGATAGCAAAGTAGTTGGTTAATAATAGCAGATGAAGAGCTAGTGATGATAATGTCATTGACATAGATGAGTATAAGGAGAGTGTCGTGAGAGCTATGATAAGTGAATAAGGAGTTATCTATATTTAATCGGATGAAACCAAAGTCTAATAAAAAGGAGCTAAGACGTTGGTACCAAGCTTGGGGAGCTTACTTGAGACCATAAAGTGACTTATGTTACTGACGAACATCGTTAGGATAGTATGGATTGACGAAATCTTGAGGTTGCTGCAGGACTTCCTCACGAAGAACACCATGCAAGAAGACGTTTTGAACATCATAAGTTGATAAATTGGCTATTGATTAGGGAGAGAAATAGATAGAACAACTCAAATGGTGATGGTTTGACAACTAGATTGAAGGTGTCACTATAGTCACAGCCAACTTACTGTGTAAAATATTTAGCGACTAAGCGAGCTTTGAAATGCTTAATGGAAACATCATGTCTGCAGTTGATGCGGTAAACCTACTCATTGCCAATAATATTTCAGCTGGTCAGGGTAGGAATATTTCCAAGTTCTATTTTTTACGAGAGCATTAAACTCCTATGCCATGGTTGCACATCATTGTAGGTCTTTGACAACAGAACTATAATAAGTGGGCTCTCTTGAGACACCATTGCTGAGGAAAACATGAGTACAATGGGTGTTTAGTTGCAAGAAAAAAGTTGGGTTTAAAGGTGTCAACCATGCCACGAGTAATCACGCTATGAGTACGAGTAGAAGAAGATTGAACCAATGTAGAGGGAGATGACAAAGGTGGAATGTTAACTTGGGGGAATAGATTGAGCAAGTCTTCCAATTAAGTTTGGAGGATTGCCTGCTCAGAATAAGTCCTTAATTTGTGCTAACATTTTGAAGTGGTGGTCGTCATCATCATCATCATCATATGTCCTTCCTGATGATAGTGTTCTCACTACATACTTTGGGATATTCAATGTGCCTTCATGGATTTATACAAGAAGCTTTGGTGTAAAGAGTTGGGGTTGACCCAACCCATATCAGTGGCCAGAGCTTCCTTCCGTTAATTTTTATTGCTACGATGAACTGTTTGGGTAATTCATTGTTACAGAGATGAAAATATATTTTATAGTCTGTGCCAACTAGTAAATCTCCTGGCTCTAATGGTTTTCACACTGATTTTTATAAAAATATTAGGATATTGTAGGCCCTAATCTTATTAATTATTTTATTCAGTTATAATCCTCTTCTACTTTTCTGAATCCTTGGGGACACACCTATATCTCATTAATTACTAAAAAGACTAATCTAATCAAGGTTGTGAATTTTAGACCTATTTCTCTATGTAACAGTAACAATTGTATACTAGCTAAAGATGTTAGCTGATAAAATAATGCCTCTTTTGCCTCAGTTGATTAATTCTGAGCAAATTGTGTTTGTTGCCGGCAGACATATTTATGATAATATAGCTCTTGCTCACGAGGTTACTAATTATATTAATATTGATTTAGAAACAGCCCACGACGGAGTTAATTGGGAGGCTGCTTTATTTGTGGATTGGATCCAAATATATTTTCTATATCATTTGGAACAAAAGGAAGAAGGAAAGTAATACGGAAAGAGATAATGTTTTATTTTACAAAGATAATTAGCACAGACAAACAGGGATTACAAATATTCAAAGAACATATTAAAGAATCATCGATTTACGCTACGCCAACTCACTAGATGGAGTAACCTTATGCCTAGAATTGAGCTTGAATCCGATCGATTACGTTCTTGCCAACGTGAAAGGCTTTGGCAAGAATATCATCAAAGATGAGCGGTGTCGACCCAAAGACTGCATCTGAAACAGTAATCACGCTAGGGTTCTGGCTGCTTAGAGCAACTATGGCCACGGCATTGCAGGTACCATAGTTGCACTGAAAGTGAATGAGACCTTGGGGGAAGACGAAGACATCGCCCTTGTTAAGGACCTTGGAGAAGAGCTTGTTCTCTTGGTTTGCCTGGTTCGAGGTGACAAAGCCAACGTAAAGCGAGCCTTCTAAAACTGTAAGTATCTCAGTCGGATGTGAGGAGGGTTGAGACCAAAGGGAGCAAAGTCTACTCGAGCAATAGAGATGCCCAATGTGTTCAGACCTCCAAGTTGGTTGACGTTAACTGCCGTGACATTAGACCCAACTTTGTTCGCCGTATTCCCAAGCTTGTCGAGACCGGAGAAGAATAAATCTTCGGCCATGGCGTTCTAAGGGTCCTTGCAGGCAAAACCATTTACAAACACTTGCGACGTCTTGTCTACGACGCAGAAGTCCTGCAGCTGGCTAGGATCAGACACAAGTGTTTGAGAAGAGGCCAAAACCAAGAGAGCAAGGAGGAAGATGGAGGCAGCAGCCATGTCCTCTCTTATCTTTCTCTAGCTAATTGAGAACAAGGAAGTATATGTTTGTTGCTGCTAATCGAGTTGATGGTGGAATAAGCCGGGGAGGATTGACTTATATAGAGGAAGGAAGTAATAAGGTGGTTGTTCGACTTAGGCTTAATAATGTTACTCTTGTTAAAACTCAAATAGAGGTTGATGGCCCCTGTATTAATTGGCTTAGATTAAGTCCTTTGAAGTGTGTGTAAACATTTAAGTGACAGAATGTTTGAAGTGGTCATCATAATCATCATACTTGATATTTTGGACGAATTTTATGCATATATGTTTTAATATTCCATACTTATTAGATGGAAAAAATTTCAACCAACACCCTTTATTTTAGTAGTTTTGTGATTAATTACTATCTGTCTTTGAACTATTTGTAATTTCACCTTTTCTTTTTGCCTATAATATCTAGCACACCCTTAGTTAACCTAATCAATCTATAACGAAATGGTATCTAACAAGGAATATTTTGTTAGGGCATTAAGTTTACCTTTTATAATATCAAAAGTACACTTATCTTTATTCTTTATATATATATTCCATTAATTTCCAAAATATCATTTTCTAGAGTACCACCCAAACTCCTTCAAGAACTTTTCTCAGGGGTATTTTGGTAAATTTGGATAATATATGGTTGTGTAATAAAGTGTCTTAGGTGTAATTTTGCAATTTTATTTACAGAGTTAAGTAAATTATAACTTAGAGTTAAAAACTAATTCGTTAACAGTAGCGTATGATATGAAAATTATAAACAGAAACAAGGAGTAAGATTATAAGTAAATCAATGAGAAGAGTGTGAGTCACCAAATTACTAAAACATAGGGTGTTATTTAAAACTTTCTCTATCACTTCCTGACTTGCAACTAGACCTGATCAAACCCGGCCGTACTCGGAAGTCTGCCCGTTCGGCGTACCTATTGTGCTACAATGAAAACCAACGGAAAATGCGTTTGTACCGTTGTACAATACTCTTTCTTAGCCCACCTCTCCTATTGCAGATTAGCACGGCATGTACAATACTATCTTTACTGTTTAAATTGTTTTTAATATATTACTTTTTTTAAAAAGAGGGAAGAAGAGAAATATTTTTAAAAAATGTTAATGGTAAAAATATTCTAAAAATAGCTAAAAAAATTCTAAAAATTAGCAAAATAAGACCTCCATTTTTTTAACATTTACCCTTTTAACAGAAATAAACAACTAGTTTATAGGAGCCCAACCTGGCCCAGGCCAGCCCGATCTCTCATGGGCGGACGGGCAGTAATGGGCTAGACTATTCTAGCCTGGCCCGATCCCAACCCAGCTCGAACAAAGTGGCTAGCTCAATTGGCTCAATAGGCCCGACCCGAACCCAGCTCGGCCCACTCGATGATCACGTCTACTTATGACCATAGTTATTAGAATCGGACCGGACCAGATGGTTGGACTAGTGAACCGACCACCAAACCGATTTAGTTTTGTTATCAGGCCGAATAAATAATCGACCTGGTAAAAACTGACAAACCCAGCGATTGAACTAGTGACCCATGGAATTCGGTTATTTTTTGGCGAACCGACTAGGTCAAGTATTTTTGCAAAATTACCCAATCATTCTTAATATTTTATTATTTTATTCTATATCCAAATGTTATTTTAGTCCTAAAATTTTGAAAATATTTAGTTGATAACATATTTGTGTTATTGAATTAGTTTTTTTTGTGTTCATCTAAAGCTCATATTTACATGTATATTGCTCAAAATACATAGTTTTTGTATGTATACATTTTAAAATTCTTATTTTTTTGCATGAATATTCTTTGGAGTAAATTTCTATTAAACTTTGAATAATTTAAATGTAAAAAGATAAAAATATTTTTATTTTAGTTTTCAAGTATTTCTCTTAGCTAATTATATTTTATCTTTTTTATTAAATAACTTGATTTGAAAAGTAATAATGAGAGTATATATATAAACAACATACATTTTGAGGTATATACATACAATTGTACTACTTTTATAGATATTTTTTTTATTTTTAGAATTATGTAGAACTATCTATATATTATTTAAATATTTTTAAAAAACTAGCAATTCGTCCTCTGATCAGGTCAATGTCCGGTTCAGTTCGAGTTATGATGACTATGCTTGCAACTGTAATTGAAATATCTTAATGGAACTCTAATGTTAACTTATTTGCTTCACATTGGGCCTTACATCACATTAGACTAGAGTTTGGAAGTCCCATTGGTTGAGTTTGGATCAACAAAGACTCTTGTTTTAGATTCATATTTCAAACTTTCTCAGGATATTCATTAAATCCAGCGTTCACATATGGATATGTAGTCTTAGAAAAATTTCAACCCATAATCCACAATACTCAAATATATAATCAGATTGGCTCAGATTTCATCTTTAAATTGATCCTTTTTCATCCCTACTACAAGTATCCCATGTCCCATTGTCCCCTAACAAGTGGGACTTTTGCTAGGTTTAATTAGGTTAATTATTTATTCTATGTAAGCTAATCAATACATAAGAATGTACTCAATGACATTATTGTTAATATATGAGATTTTCGCATTATAAGTGTAGAAGTATAAGATGAGAAGGAATTGTGTGTTAATTTATTATTATTAGAGAATAATTTGAAAAAACAAATTGACTTCCCATGAGAGCATCTCAAATTGGGCTCTGAAACTCTACATTTGGAGCCCAGTTAAGCTTTAATTGGGCTTTAAATTTAGAGCCCGCTGTAGTGGGGCTCCAAATCTGAAGCCTAACCAATGGATTTGGAGCCCAACTCCAAATCACTGCTCAATATTTTAAAATTCTAATTTTATCTTATAAAAGCTTAATTTAATAATTTAAATTCCGCTTGTATCATTTATTTAATTATTTAATTGTTTAAATTGAGTATATAATTAGTTTCACAAATTGGTTTATAATAAAAATAGTATTGTTGAAAATGTCTCGTTAAGATCTTTAAAATAAGTCTAATATTAAGTTATTTTTAAGTTATTTGAAATTATACAATAAATATTTTTTCTTATTTGTTATTTAAAATCGGAGTCAACAAAATTATTCGGATTATAACTCAAAATTATCTTCCAATTAATACATCAAACATAAAATATGTTAAATAATTTCAATGCATTAAGGAATGACATATAATATTTAGTTCGATACTTATTTTGTGTAATATAATTTTAATTATTTTAATTAAAAAAATTAGTAACTTAAAATTACTTTTCAAACTATTAATATTAGTTTTATTTTAAAAATCTCAAATGAAAGTTTTTCTAAACATATATTTTTTATTAAAAAATAATAATATTAAAAGAACCTACTAATTAATTTAAAATATAATATAGAGTCCAGTGCAGTGGAGTGCATCGAGCTCTTGGTTTTATGTTTAGAGCCCAAAGGCTTCCCATTGAAGATGCTAGTGTTTGATTGTTGAAAAGTGGAAAAAAAAATACTCACTTTTAAAAAAAAAAATTTGCTTTTAATATTTGGTTGCAAAAATAAATTAAAAAAGTGATTCTTTTTAGATTTCTTTTTGACTTTTTTTTTTGAAAAAAGAGAGTCACTTTAGTGAAGCTAGTCACTTCATTAAATTTCACTTCTAGAAACCAAACACATCTTAATTATTAGATATTATAAACATATATTCTTCATAAATACTTCCATGAATGCTCATGTCTAAGTTATTAAGATCTAATAATGACATTAATTATTATATTAAATTATTGAGCTAGTCCTAGCTAGAAACAAAGACTTACAATGTGACATGACATTAGACCATTGTAACTGTGAATTTGTGATGATATTGAATTCCAAAAGAGGCTATAATATGCAAATCATGACGGTTGTAAGACTTTAAAAATTATATTGGTTTGTGGAATCCTACGAAAAGAAAAGAAATAAAACACTAGAGTATGAAAATTCTATTAATGGTTGTCGAATGCTAGCATTAAGTAATATAGCTTATGCCAAAATATAATAAAATTTAAAGAAAAATGATAATTTTTTCTTTAACTATATCATAATCGGTCTAAATTTGCATCTTCTACTTTTAAAAGTACTATGGAACAAGAACCAAGTTTTATTAGATTTTATTTGTAATTTTATTTATTTATTTATTCAATTTATTATAAAAGAGCATGATGTAAATATAACAATATTATGTCTCTTTGAAATAATAGATAATTTGAGTGTTACATCAACGAATCCTCCTTCCCTTATTAGATATCATAATATATAAAAGTTTTTTTTTAGTCACTCTAATCTAAAGCAATATATTATAACACATTTATTGTCACTCTTTGCATTTTAGAAATTCTTAAAGGCCAATAAAACTTTTTAATTCCACGAGAAACCATTTTTGAGCTGCAAGGCCCAAGTGTCAATAATGTCTCGTTAGAGCAACCTAAGCATAATAATAATTATACTCAAAAACTTTAATAAGGAAAAAAACGAGATTACCTTTAGAGCATAAAAATGGCTATGTCCACTATACCGAGCAACTCAATTAGCAGCTCTATTATACTATTTATAGAGCATATAAATAGTTCCTATCAGATTTTATAGTTATTTAGTATTGCTATGATATTAACATTGATTCTTATGCTAAAAGTTTTATTTGAGTTATAGTATGAATTATCTCTAAAATATATTATTATGAGTACATATTTATTCCTGTTTAATGCTCTGTTTGTCTATCTTATCATATGTGTGTACGTGTCATGTGAGAACATAAGAGTGCACGTTACACGTGGCTAATGAACAAATGTTACAAAACTAAACTAGACAAAGATAATTGAACTAGCCCTCCCAAGAAATGGGCTATAATAAATTCAATTCATACACATAGAGCACTATGATTGAAAATTCACTACATTTGAAAAAAAAAAACTCCTTCAAGGATTTTGTACAATCCAATTATTGAGCTACAGTAGGTATTTATTGAAAAAACTCCTAAACATAAAGGTAATTCAGTGTATTATTATAAAAATAGAAAATGTGAAATTAGACTGTTCATAAAATAATTCAAAAAGACTATCATTTTCTTTTAAATTTGACTGAGTTTTCACACAAGCTACATGACTTGATGGCATTCCACAACTATTAGTAGAATTTTCATACTTTACTTTGTTCCTTTTCACTTTTCTAGAATTCCACAAACCAATACAAATTTTAGCGTCTTACAACCGTTATAATTTGCGTACCATTTTTCTCTCCTTTTTTGAAATTCTACGTCATTACAAATTCACACTAACAAAAGTTTATAATAATTTCAATGTCATGTCGTACTCTTAAGTTTTTATTTCTAGTTAGGACCAACTTAACAATTTAGTGTGATGATCAATATCATTACTAAACCTTGACCACTTAGACATGATCATTTATGAAAGTATTTATAAATGATATACATAATATGATATTTAGTAGTTATGATATGTTTGATTGCTAAAAAATAAAATTTAATCAAATAACTGACTTTAGTGAAGTGACTCTCATCCTTAAAAAAAAGAAGTTAAAAATATATAAACTCTTAAAAAAAATATAAAATGTTTGTTAATATTTTATTATGATTATAGGATTTGAACTAAAAAATAATTAGAACACAATAAAATAAATTTAGTTCTGTTATAAAAAAATTATAATTCACACCCTTTTATATAAATATTTATATTTTGGCTTATATTTTGTTTTCTTAGAGTTAACTTTAATTAAACAACACTTTACTAAATAAAAAATATAATATTAATTTTACAAATGAAAAACTAAAATACCAAAATTACTTCCACTTCAATATCTGGTTTCCTTTTATTTTTACCTTAACCTAAAAAGATTTAGTCACTGTTATTAATACTATTTATAGTTACATAATTTAATTTATTTACATGGCAATTATTTATTAAGAAAATTAACCTGAAAGTATTTTAGAGACATTAAAAAGTAAAAAATAAATAATAAATAATAAATATCTATACGGTACTTTGTTAGGTAGTAAATTATAATAAAGAAAAAAAATAATATTTTTGATAGAATTTTTTTAAGAGAAAAAGAAGGGGAAAATAAAATTTACACCTTTCCTCCTATGCCAAAATTCGAAGAGCTTTTATACGACAGACATTAATTTTTATATATAACACCTTGCTTTATAACGTAATTGTAGTTTACTCCTATATTTTTATTATTTACAAATCAAACTCTCTTATTTAGCAAATATATATAGAAAATAACTTGGGTTAGATTTTAACTAACACCGTTATAATATTCCGTTAAGTAGAGATATTTTATTTAAAAATAACTAAAATGCCCTTGGTAAGAGTTGGTTAAAAGTATTTTTATAATTTTCTTATTTGGTTAAATTAACTCAGAGATTTAGTTAAGTTTAACTAACCGATCTAATGACTAAGTGTGCTTAAATTATAGGGATCAATTTATAAATATTAAAAATGTAAGGTGTAAAGATGTTATATACAAATTTATATTGTAAGGTGTAAGGATGTTATATATAAATTTCTATTTGAAACTAAAGGAGGCTAACTAAGGGGATAAAATATATTTTCTAAAATAAATGAATAGAAAAGAAGAAAAAAAAAATGAGCGTACCTTCTCCTTCTCTCTGGAAGCATCCTTGCCCTTTGAATTCCCCGCTCTCTCTCCAACCCGCTGAGAACCCTCTAGAACCCAACTCTCACTCTATATAAATCACTCGAAATCCTCTCCTCTTCTCGCCTTCGAGATCATTCCGCATTGTTCTCTTTTGACAACCCTTTGCTCGATTCCTTTCTTCTCGCATTCGACTTCTCTCTAAGAAATGGAGGACGACTTCGAATTCGGAGCGGGTGAGGAGATGAACGAGGACCCGATGGATATCCCCGACGACAACCCAAACCTTAAGGTTGGGGAAGAGAAGGAGATCGGGGAGAAGGGCCTCAAGAAGAAGCTCGTCAAGGAGGGAGATGGGTGGGAAACCCCCGAGGTCGGCGACGAAGTCGAAGGTATCGTGATCGCTTTAGCAAAAATTTCACCGTTTTAAGAGAATTGGCGACTTGGGTGTCTCTTATGTTGGTGTAATTATGAGGTTTTTATGAGAAAATTTTGATCCTGGTGGGATTGGATTGCAGTGCATTACACTGGGACGCTGCTTGATGGGACCAAGTTTGATTCCAGCCGTGATCGTGGGACGCCATTCAAATTTAAGCTTGGTCAAGGTGGGCTTCTTCTCTTTTACTTTCATTACTAGATAGATAAGTTTATTCTGAACAGAAGTGCCATTTCTTTCTGTAGATTTATAGAACTCTTTGATCTAGTAAGTTACACGGATTTCGTTGTTCTGTGTAGATGACTTATAGGATCCATTCTAAAAAATGTGCTGGGAAATCCACTGTGCTTGATAGTGTTAAAGACCTTTTTAATGCTTATATTTTGAACTGTCTAACATATTGAATTTAGATACTTAGAAAGCGAGTGGTAGCAGATCATTAGAATTATCACCGGAGCTGCTGTGGTAGTGTGCTCTCTCTCTCTCTCTCTCTCTCTCTTTTCTGGTTTAAATTAAGGCTCCCACATTGAATCAAGTTTAACGGAGTTATCACAATGAAATATGAGGAATTACAGGAGACAACTTAGTAAGAAAGTGGACACCAGAGAATATGTTCTTCACTAGTATACTTATTGAGATTGGAAGAAATAGCAAACTACAGGGAATGTAGATAAGTGTATGTTGAATTTGATCTGGATTTTCTTTTTGGTACTTATAGCCATCAAGAGTCATCTTCTAAAATTATTTATCTGTTGGTTGAGTTTCTTTCGTGATGTTGTTCAAGTATATTGGATATACTATATACGTTCTTAATTAAATTTTTTTTTGTGTTGCTCCATTTAGGCCAAGTAATAAAAGGGTGGGATCAGGGAATTAAGACTATGAAGAAAGGCGAGAATGCTATTTTCACCATTCCGCCAGAACTCGCTTATGGGGAATCTGGTTCTCCTCCTAACATTCCTCCCAATTCCACGTTGCAATTCGATGTTGAGCTGCTCTCCTGGGCAAGTGTCAAAGACATATGCAAAGACGGAGGTATCATCAAAAAGATATTGATTGAAGGAGAGAAATGGGACAATCCAAAGGACCGTGATGAAGTTCTTGGTATGGTATTTTTCTACGCAGATTTAGTATGTTGAAATTTGGTCATTCTGATGCCCAGGACCATGAGTAACATTTCTTGATCTTTTATGCAGTTAAATATGAAGCCAGGCTTGAGGATGGAACTGTTGTTTCTAAATCTGATGGTGTGGAGTTCACTGTGAAGGATGGTTGGTATCTTTGTAAAGTTTCTCTCTTTTGATTGGAAAATTTACTCCTCCTAACAGTAGTGTTTTTCTGGTCTAGGATTCTTCTGTTCCGCGCTATCAAGAGCTGTGAAAACAATGAAGAAGGGTGAAAAAGTTCTGCTCACTGTCAAACCACAATGTGAGTATTGGAAAAGATGCAAATGTTATCTGTACTAATTAGATGTAATTCCTGTCGCTAATACCCTTTTCAATCGGCAGATGCATTTGGCGAGAATGGTAGGTTGGAATCTGGTGATGAGGGTGCTGTGCCTCCTAATGCCACACTCCATGTTGAGCTAGAACTAGTCTCTTGGAAGACAGTTACAGAGGTTGGCGAAGAAAAGAAAATCCTGAAGAAGATTCTAAAAGAAGGAGAAGGGTATGAACGGCCCAATGAGGGAGCTACTGTGAAAGGTCTGTTACTACCTTTACATTCTACACTTGTATTTGTTGTTGGCTAGTTCTGGAGGTTCTAATGCTCTCATTTTCTGTGTTAACAGTGAAATTCATTGGAAAGCTGGAGGACGGAACTGTCTTTGTAAAGAAAGGCCATGATGCAGAGGAGCCGTTTGAGTTCAAAACTGATGAAGGTACAAATTGCATAACACACTACTATTGGAGCTTTTTATTGTCCCTATTGTCAGTATTATTGAATGAATGGCATGTACTGTGGTGATCAGAGCAAGTTATTGAAGGATTGGATCAAGCTGTGGTTACGATGAAGAAGGGCGAAGTTGCCTTGCTGACAATACCACCTGAACATGCTTTTGGGCCCAGTGAATCAAAGCAGGACTTGGTTGTGATTCCACCTAATTCTACTGTGTATTATGAGGTGGAGATGATATCCTTTGTGAAGGTAAATCCTGTTGCACATTCTGGTGTTATACTATTCCAGAGCATGCTTTTTTTGAGATGCTGAGTAGTAAATCGCTTGTTTTATTGCTTTAGGAAAAGGAATCATGGGATATGAACAACACCGAAAAAATCGAAGCAGCTGGGAAGAAGAAAGAGGAAGGAAATGCATGGTTTAAATTGGGTAAATATGCCAAGGCATCTAAGAGATATGAAAAGGTAAAGTAGCCGTGGATAAATTCTTCTATAGTTTGCCGTTGATGTTTATAAGCCTTTGCATGATGTTAATTTGGATCTTTTATATATGCTCAATGATCAGGCGGCGAAATATATCGACTATGATAGTTCCTTCAGCGAGGAGGAGAAGAAACAATCCAAGGCACTGAAAATTACTTGCAATCTCAACAATGCAGCCTGCAAACTGAAACTTAAAGACTACAAGCAGGCAGAGAAACTTTGCGGCAAGGTATTAGAGATTGAAAGCTCAAATGTGAAAGCTCTATACAGGAGGGCACAAGCATACATACAGCAAGCTGATCTGGATTTGGCAGAGATGGACATTAAAAAGGCATTAGAAATTGATCCTGACAACAGGTAATTGGTGGTTTCTTATGGACATATCCCTTATATTTGTTCCACAACTTTTGCAATATTATCTCACTAACCTTCATTTTTCCTCAGGGATGTGAAGCTTGAATATAAACTGTTGAAGGAGAAGGTCAAAGAATACAACAAGAAGGATGCGAAATTCTACGGCAATATGTTTGCAAAGTGGAGTAAATTAGAACATATGGAGGCAAATGTAATGCCCAATTCCTTGTCTAATCTGTTATGTTGATAGTTGAAATTGGTCTTATTTCTTTGTTTCTCTTTGTTGACCAATAATTTCTTTCAAAATTGCAGAAGGGTGTTGCAAAGCAAGAGGTGGAGCCTATGACAATTGACAGTGCTGCATAGTGTCTTGTTACCAGTCAGCAATAGCTAATGTGTCTTCTCTCTTTCTCAGTTGTTGCTAGTATATAATATTGAGCCAATTTATGGTTGTAAATTTTAGTGTTAGCTATGGAATTTTACTACATGAAGGGGTGCTCATTTGAATTAGGAAAGCTGTCTGAGATTTATGCTTAAGACAGCTTTATTAAGACAAATATGTACCTTGAAACTGAGGAACTTAAATGGAAAAGAGGTCTTAATTAGCACCTGTTACCATAATCTGAAGTATTTTCTGTTGACATGTCAATTGCTATCCAGTTTTTATTTTTTATTTTTTGCTATTTTAATTCTTCTTCTATTTTTTTATACGTTTAATTTATTTTAAAACTTAAATATAAGACTAGATGTATTTAAAAATCGCTAACCTAGTGGTCAATGATAGGAATAGAGACTTTATGGAAATTTTAAATTCTCTAAAAGTCGTACATAATTATTAGAACAAATTTCAATATAAATTATTTTTTAATTAAACTGGCTTCTAAATATAAATTGCAGATCCTCTAAGGATCAACGACTTATATTTAGAATTCACTAACTAGATAAGCAGTCTCCAAATACACTTAATAAGTTTTAAAGTATACTGTGGGCTAGCTTGGTTAAAAACTCTTTTTTGAGAAGCATAAATAAAAGGTATGGTTGCAAATAAAGAACGTATAGAAATTTAACGACTTTGAACAGACCAGTGTGCTAATGGTAATGTTTGGTATATATGGTTGGTGGGTTAGGTGAGATGTACATGTTCATGAAATATATATATATATATATATATATAACTGGAATATATTAATTAATTATGCATGCAGGTCAATATCAATTTATAACGCCGGGAATATAGCATGCAAAGTTGTATATTTGTTGAGACATGAAGCAAGTTGATGAGATCTGCATGCATGCAGAAAATAATTATAGATGGAGCACTCATTTAATATATACAAAGATGTTAATTAAATATATTTATATATCTAAAACGATTTTGTCCTCCAGATTCACTGTTCCATACCCACCAACTATATCATTAATTTTACCCCCTGAATTATTACCATTTTTCATAATAATCTCTTGAATTTTTTTTCGTATGCAATAATCCTCTAAACTATAAAAAATACCTCACTTGATTACAAGTTTAAGGGGTTATTATAAACACAAAAAAAAGTTCAAGGAATTATTAGTAGAAAAAGATGATATTTCCGGAGGTAAAAAAATAATTATCCCTAAGTTAAATTAACTATATATGTAAAATAATTATAATAGATTTGAATAAGTTTTCTAAAGTTAAGGTAAAACTAAAAGGTGAATCAAATCTTAAGATCAAAATATAGGTATTTTAATTTTTTTAGTTTTATAACTAATATAAAATATTTTTATTTTGGTAGCTGTTATTAGGTGAAAATTAACTGTCATTTTTTAAGCTATTAAAAAATATATATAAGAGCCAAGTGGTAAATATCTATAGAGAAAAATATGAATGATAATAAAAGTAAATTATACAGTGTTTTCCATTATTTTTTTAGAAAAATTATATTTCAGATTTGGCCTCACTATCCTAACATTTTTATAGTTGTATATATCTAAAGCACTATTAAATTATTATTATTATTTTTTTTTTTGTGGAGAATAGTGAAACAGATGGCTATTTTTTTAATACAAAATAGAAAAATCTCAACTCATATCCAACAAAACTTTGATATGAAATCATATCGGGTCGGATTCTATCTTACCCATTTCCATCCCTACCTCATATCATCTTTTGAACTATTTTCTTGGAACCAACTTTTTGGCCCAAGGCCCAACCAAACACAAAACCTAGATTTAGATTTAGGTTTGATCTAGACCCAAGTCAAACCCCATCAATTTGTATCTCAAGTTGGTATTTACTATAATTTCATGCATTGATATTAGGGTTTGGATAATCGCCATGAAGGAAGAATCTAGACTTTTACATTATTAACTAAATGCATTTAAACAATGTCACGCTAATCATATGATCAAGGTACGAGGAATGTAGGATGTTAATATAAAGCACGAACAACGCATCGATCATGCGTATCCGATAATTTTGATCGCGTTTAGAAGAAAATATGGGGAGGATAGGATTGAGCGAGTCTGATTAGAGTTAATAGACTGAGATTGATCGATATATTAGTGCGTATCCGACAACTTGCTCAGGCTGATCCACATAGGGTCGGTCGGGTCGGCTCACACTGAGTATCAAATTATTTATGTTTTGATTCTCGATCTTCAAATCTAAAAATTTGATCATAATTAGCTTAAACCTATTTAAGGTCTTTGGCTATGTATTGGCTTTCAATATTAGGTCAAAATTTGCTATTTTTAATAGGCAAATTTGCATATAGCACCCTACTTTTTAATGGAATTATAGTCTACACTCTATATTTTTACTATTTACAAATCAAGCCCTATAATTTAGCGAATATGTGTAGAAAATATCATCGCACTTATCTCTAAAATAACTAAAATGTCCTTAGTTTTTCAAGGTATTTTTATACTTTTTTAATAAGTTAATTTGACCCAGAGGTTAAGTTAAGTTTAACTAACAGATATAACAGCAGAATATTTTTTTAGAACATATTAGCTAAATTATAAATTTTAATTAATAAATAGTAAAAAAAAATATAGAATGTAAATTATAATTTTGTTAAAATACAGAGTGTTATATGTAAATTTTTCTAAACAAAAAAATAAGATAACTTAATATCTCTAAAGTAGGTGGGATAAAAGAAGCCACGCTGGTTAAAAAGAGTGGTGGCCAAGCAAGAGGTCACAACTTCACTACCTTTAAAAAGTTAATGTTATTATTATTATTAATATTATTGGGAAGCATCGTTAAGAAAGAGAAAAGAAATAGCAAAGTTATCTTTGAGATATTATTATAGAGTAGAGGAATAAGATAATGTAACAAAGGTAGGTAATGTGACAGATTAATTTAGAAAGACAAAAAGGAAACAAGTAGAGGACAAAGTGGAAATGAAATCATTGAATCCTGCTACTCTTATTATATGCACACACTTTGGGTTGGTAGGGGATTTATTTAGTGGTGCCAATGCGGATTGGTTCTGCTCAGGAGGTGATTAGAATGACACAAGTTATTTGAATTATATATATATATATATATGCTTATTTCTATTTTAAATTTGTTTTCGAGTAATAAATAGATTATTTGGGTTATAAATGACTTGACGGGTCAGATCACAAATGGGTTGAGGTAATAAACATGAAGACGGTATGTTTTATAACCGTGTTTGATAGGTTAATTTGTTTTATAACCGTGATTTTTATGGGTTCATGGTTATATTTTCTTTGCTTTGCCTTGCTGTTAGGTTTGGGGTATTGTAGACATTCTTTTCCTTTCTGTTGTTTTTAAATGGGTGATTTTCAATTTTCCTACCATTGGAGATTGATTCTAGGGCTAAATCTTAGACTGCCGAATTGATAGAATCTGTATACTAATTCGAAACGTTTTGCTCTTGTGAACTTGGCAGAGCTGCCCTCTCGAGTTTGATGCTTTACTTCAATTGTAGCGTTGTCTATTATAACCTAAGTATAAGACTTCTATCCTTCCTCTTTTTTGTGTATCAAGTTATATCATTATAATTTCTTTTTAGTGTGAATGAATTGCTCTAGCTTAAGTGCTTTTCCATAACATAAAATAAAATAAAATAAAAGTATCCTCTCCAACCACTCTAAAGAAGTGGCAAGTGTCTGAAATCCAGAGGCACTCAGCCATATTAAAAGCAACATAAGGAAGGGAAAAAAAAAAGGGGCATCCTTTTAACATTTCAATCATTGGATGCCATACCATGCCATGTTATCCAACCCAATGCATGGGAGGGATTTATCTATAGATTTAATGAGACATGATATCTTATAAATACATCTTTGGATCTTTGAATGGAAGTGCTGGAATTAATAAGTGCATGCCCATGATATACCACTAAGAGCTTTGCAGAATGAGGGCAGAAGGAGAGGAGGGATAGAAGAGTTGTGAAGGAGTGGGCTACCAGTTCTTCTCTGCTATCTTATAAATACATGGATATAATATATACACTGGAGAGAAAGAGATCCTGACTTCCTGACCATGCATATATACTAATTATATTTAAGTTATCTAATGTTTCAATTTTTAAAAGTGGTAAATACCTAATAAATACATAGAATTTTCTTTTTGTTATTCTGATCTTTAATTTAAGGAGTCGTAATTTTGGATCTATCGATAAGCATCAACGGTTCGGACCTGCAAATTATGAATTATTACTATATATAATTGGTTCTTACAGGCCTCATGTGTTATTTAATTATGACTATTAGTAAGTGCAAGATGAGTTAGTATGTATAAAATAGACAATAGGAGAAAATAATTGTCTTTTAATGTTAGTTTATATGAGGGAGAATAAGAAGTAAATGGCTTATTGCATCCTAATAAGAAAGTCAATGTCAAATTTTGATTTCTTTTTCTTGTTCAAACATTGGGTGGTACTATATTACTACTATCGATGGTATTGACTAATTTTTATAAGAGAAAGTTAATTAGTAAGCCACTAATCATTTTAATAATCAAAATTATTGAACCAAGTCAAGGGAATGACATGTCCTACTTCTTAACCTTAACCTTAAGCCCTATGGAAAATTTGACAATTATCTATAGGGATAATTACACTTAAGAAACCTTTGAACCATGATCTATTTTATTGGGACATTAAACTCATTAACTATGGTCAATATACTGTTAATTATATAAAACCTTTGAAACTAAGTGTTTCAGGGTTCAAATTTAACTCTCACTTCGAACAAATGTCATGTAATCAATTTAGATTCTCTAAGAATCATCTTATCTTACCGTCATTGTAGAGAAAAAGAAGGAGAAAATCTATCGTTTAATGTTTCATATTAGGAAAGCGAAAAATATTAGATAGCTAAGGAGGTCAAAATGTAGTAAAAATTAAACAAGATGATCTATGTGACACATAACTACTTTACAAATATTCTATAATCTATATAGACGTGGCATCATTCTGAAACTTTAATAATGATGATTGTAATCTAAGATAAACTATATAAATTGCCACATCATTCTATTCTATTCAGGAATAACTCACTTTTTACCCCTGAATTATGTTGACCTCTTAAACTTTTATTTCATATAATAATCCTCTAAACCATCAGAAATATCTTATTTGACCATTTTTATTAGAGGATTATTATATACTAAAAATAAAAATTTAGGGAGCCATTATATACAAAAAAAAATTGATAGAAAATTATGATAATTCGGAGAGTGAAAAGAAAATTATCCGTTCTATTTATAAAATATTTGTAAAGATTTTGTAAGCGCATCACTACTACATTTATTATAAACCATAATAAGAACTTCTACTATTCATAAACTTCTCCTCTGACAATTAGATTCATTGTAGAAGGTTTTGCATGCCCATGGCATTCAAGAAGCATGTGTTCTTTGTCATTTGGCCATCCCTTAGATTGCATTCTAAATTTATTGCCCTCTATGTTGTTTGACTACTCTTCCTTCTTCTTATCATTTCACACCTATGTCTTTATGCCTCTTCTTCTTTTTTTTTTCTTTTTTTTTACTTATTTTTTATTCAGTGAGATGGCATGCCATACCGATCACCATAAATTTATCGTATGGATGCGGAAATGGGCATTAGATGACCCTGATAACATAGATAACAGATCAGCAATTCATATCTAGCACGGGCATTTAATACCGTACATGATATATGATAGATAACAGAATATATAGTCAGAATGTGTAGTCTATCATACTGTAATACTCGAAGTTAGGAAATAAAGATGATGTTATGAGATTTGAACGCACGATCTCTAGAAAAAATAGCTCCGAATGATTGACCCAAAAAGTAGCTTATGTTGTTAGTTAACAAACTAATCATATATATCATCATGTTTAATACTTTTATTCGTGGAATTGCACCTTAATGCATGATAATTGTGTTAGGTGTAAAAGACAGTGCTAATCTAAGTTTATTATGACATTCTTATCATATTAAAATGTTAGAATCTTTACAAACATTACTCATCCTCTCTTTGATTGCTAATTATATCTGCACTTGTTGCAAGCTAGAGAAACAAATAAATCCCTTAACACATAATGCAGAGAAGAGAGACCAAAAGTACATCAAGATCATTAAGAATTAGTATTTGAATTATGGGAGCATGTTTTTAATTTCTTGAGTGACATTCTTGCATGAATGAATGATCAAATCAATCAAAGATACATTGAGTTTTCTGAATTGAATGAATTATTTGGTACATATATGATGGGTATTTAGAACAGGTTACTTGTAGTGGATCACAAGCCACTAATGCAATGCCATGTTGGTTAATGACCTTAAATTGTTTTGGTATTATGTCTGTAGATGTACCAATATTACATTGTTTTCTTAATCATTATAGTCTAATTATTATTGTCTCCCTAGCCAATCATAGCTAATACATTAGTGAAAGTAATCATTAATTACTTGTACAAATGGGTCAAGTTGGGTGGCTTACAAGAGCTCAAGCATTGTCACTCAATTAACCACAAATCTTTTCATTTGGTTGAAGTCAAGTCTGATTCAATTCCTAATTGGGTTGGTATTCAACATTTGAAATGCATATGTATGTCAAAAATAATGAATCAAAAGTATGTTATGATACTAATTATTGAAAATTTTAGGTTAATCCTAATCTAGAAGATAATGCGGTCAATCAATAAGACAAATAACTAGAAATAGAGAATAAAGCAAACATAAATAATTTTTACGTCGTAAACTCCAAACCTAAGTAATAACTACAAATCATATTCACTTGGATTAAATTAACTACTAATAACGTATAAATACAAGAACATATTTAAATGGTTTGATTCCCGGACTTGATTATTAAACTGGTTGTATTTTTTTTTTTTTTTTTTAACCTATTTAACTCGAATTAGTCTATCTAAATTAAACCCAACTACGGTCTGAGTAACTCAAATATGACTGAAATAATTCGTTTATGATCTAAATAAATTATTTATGATGTGTTTAATTTTATTTATAAAATTGAAATAACATGTGTTTATTTGAACTTAACTCGATCGAAACCCTACCCTACTGTACTTCTAACCGTTACCGGTATATAGTATATCGCCCCCTGTAATTATTATAATTTTTCATATGTACTCCCTAAGCTTTTTTTTACCACATAAACTCTCGACCTAAAAAAAATTTTACTATTCTTATTTTAGCTCACGAGTCTAAGTGGATAATAAAAAAGTTTAGAAAATATATGTAAAAGAACAGAGATAGTTCATGGTTAAGTGTAATTATTTGGTTTATTTTTTTTTAGGGTTTCGAGATGGATTACTTGAACCAGACCGAGTCCGGATTAAGGGGGGAAGAGGAGAGAAAGAACTAATTGCAATCATTGACCCGGGCATGGAGGAATCCTTTTATTTATTTATTTATATACTTTTAATCACCTTAATCCTCCCTTTATTTGAATAATTAACAACTAGTATTACATGATAAATTATTAAATTAAGGTCTTGATTCTCCCAATGCTCCTCTCTCTTTCTTTGACCCAATGATTGAGAGAGGTAAAATTTCTTGGAAATCTAACCCTATGTTTACCTTGCTTTCCTAAGTATCATTTTAAAAATAATTTCAAGAGATTGTGTTTGAATAATTAATAGATACAATAACTATGAAAGATGAATATTCCTCCACTTGCATGTGAGTAGCAACTACTAGCTATCTATGGGTTGAGAAGCACCAAATGAATAACTATGGGGAGTTGAATAACATTGTGGTAGGTGATAGCAAGCCCCATTGATCCACAAGGTGCTCAAAAATAGGCTTTGGATTTTAAAATCTAGGGCAAATTTCAAAATCACCATATTAGTTTTATGTGTTTTGGCATAATTTTTAAATTACAACTACAAGTTTCGCCATAAGCAAGCTGCTAAATGTCCAAAGTGCCCTCTACCATCCTTAAATCACGCTACTTTTTATAGGATAGTTAGGTCTTTTTATGTTCTTAATTAATAACCGACTAACGACTGCGGTTAGGATTGTAAGTATAAGTTTGAAAAAAGTAAATTAAAATCAGGCAAAATCAGAGAAGCTAAATTATAATCTACTATTGTAATATTTTTTTTTCTCTTTCATACCACTAAAAATCAAAATTTTAAAATTAATAAATACTGGAGTTAATGTTTAGTGATTTCTACTAGAGTGTTATATGCGTGTGTAAAAAAAAAAACTCTAATAGTTGGGTCTAAGTGGAGTTATCCCTTAAATGAATTCAATAAGATTATTATAAGAATATTTTATTTGGGTTTGATCATCTTGACTTAAACTAGACATGGCCAACCTACTTTGCTCACACTTAATGCTACAAAAACTAGAAGAAATCTATATATATATATATATATATATATATAAAACCTTCTAGTCAATGTTAAATAGATATCTTATAAACAAAAGATATTTCTTTAGAAAAAAGTGATAAAGTAAAGTTCTAACCATAAAAGGTCCAATAATGTAAGGAAAACTATTACAAATTCTGAAGAACTATTAGATTACACTAGAAATTGAAAGAATGAAATTAAAAAAGCATGTAGAATGACAAAATGGGAAGCCTAATAAGTGATGTTTGGTGCAAGACCAACATTGCCTAGTGAAGGATGTAGTCCAATGTGCTTACATTTTGGTGTTGTGTCCTTGAAGTTTGGAACTTTAAAATATACTTAATTTATTAAAAATTGCAAACTAGAAGAATTCTATATTAGAAAACTATGTTAAATATTTGAAAGGAAAATAATCTAAAGTGTTTAGGGCCATTGAATGTCTACTACATTCACAAATAGGTCACCTCTCCAAATTAGAAGCCTAATGAGTCATAAATCTACGCATCTTGCACTGCGATATTTATACTTACTAGAAAATTTGAATCTAAGATCTGGACTTCAAAGCTCCCATCTTTTGCTACTAAGATGCTAATGGGGGTGGTATTGTAATTTTCACAAAATTATCAAAAAAAATATCATCACTTATAAAATTAATAAAGAGTAAATAGTCGTCATCTTTTCATATATAGACGAGGGAGGATTCAGTGTGGGCTCTGTTGGATGTGCACCACAACGTCAGCGCGCGATTAAAGTGAGTGCGATCATGATCATCGAATACAAATGATCGATATATTGATGTGCATCCTACCGTCTACGGAACCAACCGGTACGAAATCTATTTTACACTAATACCCTTGGCTGGTAGGAAAAAGTTTGTTTGGGGGCTTCACCTCCCCCCTTAGGTTTGTGGGACATTTTTGACCCTAACCATTGCTCTAACTACAAATAGACACACTCTCTCCACTATTTAAGCAACAGTTGTAATAACTTTAAAAAGAAGAAAGAGAGCCACCCAAAGCTAAATTAAAAGCCCACCACCACACCCCCTCTCCTCTCTCTCTCTCTCTCTCTCTCTCTCTCTCTCTCTCTCTGGGAGAGAAAAGCTGAAACCCATCCCAAAAAGCCTTTCCCGCAGCAGAGGGGACACGGCTGGTTTTTAACGTCCACGGCCCGGCATCTCATCTCCGTCGATCTCCGAGCCTTTTTTCCACTTTCACATATATAGTTATATATATATATATATAAAGGTCAACAACTCCTCCCCTATTCTTCTCCTCCGTTCTCCCTTCCCCACCACACTCTCCTCAAAAAGCTCTCGCCTTGGCCCTCTGCTCTCACTCCTCTCCTCCATTCCCCTTTTGGGTCTCTTTCAGTTCGTCCTTAATCAACACTTTTTCATGGAAAAGGAAGCATTTTTCGGCAACCACGATGGTCTAAACTGGCAGGCTTCCAATGCCCAGCTGCCATTGGAGGTGAGTTCTAATTCCATGGCGTACTTCAACCTCAATTGGGAGCAGCAGCAGCAGACGATGGAGTCGGCGCTGAGCTCCATTGTGTCGTCCCGGTCTTCGAATCGTCCCGACGGCGGCGTCGTCCTCCGCGAGCTCATCGGCCGGCTCGGGAGCATATGCAACTCCGGCGAGATCTCGCCGAATTCTCGGTACCATAGTGCGAATAATTCCTGCTATGGCACGCCTCTCAGTTCCCCTCCCAAGATTAATCCGATGCCACCGATCTCGCCTTTCGCCGCTGACCCTGGGTTCGCGGAGAGGGCGGCAGGATTGTCTTGCGTTCTTGGAAAAGGATATGGTGGTCTCCAGGGACAACCCCAGTTGGAGATGGAGATCAAATCCAAGTTGGGTAGTAGGATTTCAGGGTCTTCAACGCCGGAGGATGGTGAATTCAGCAGTGCCCAAGAGGATTCTTCGGCGTTTGATCGGATTCCGGCGAGCTCGGAGGCATCCAATGGAAGGAAAAGGAAGGCAGCTTCAAAGGGAAAAGAAAAGGAGGCTCCTCGATCCTCCTGTGCGGTTAATTCTTCAAAGGTATAACTCAATTGGGTCTATAAGTTTGTTTTTGCTCATAATTCGATCTTCCATTTACGAAGCTTTTTATGGATTTCTTTTTTTCCCGTATTGCAGATGTCTGAGGAGGATTTGAAAGCAAAAAGAAGTAAACTTGATGCAAGCGAAAAGAATGCTACTGTTGAGACGAAGGCTGAGAAGAATGGTAGTGAAGAGATTAACGGGGATGCGAATGTGAAGCAGGGAAAGGAGAAGGAGAGCAATGCCAAGCCTTCTGAGCCTCCGAAGCAAGACTATATCCATGTCAGGGCAAGAAGAGGCCAAGCAACTGATAGCCATAGCCTTGCTGAGAGAGTAAGCAAATTAGACTTACTCTGTTATCTCCTTCTATTTGATACCTTGTTTTTAGGCTTCGCATCTAAATTAATGCTCATTTCTCTTGATTTGCTAGGTGAGAAGAGAGAAGATTAGCGAAAGAATGAAGTTCTTGCAAGATCTTGTTCCGGGTTGCAATAAGGTAATGGCAGCAGTTGATTACCCATTGCAAGCTAGAAGCTCTCATTAAGCTTTACAATGCCAGTTCTTTAGATTATATTGGTTTCAATTCGCACATTTTTGTATCGTAGGTCACGGGAAAAGCTGTTATGCTCGATGAGATTATAAACTATGTGCAGTCATTGCAGCGCCAAGTTGAGGTATGATCAGTTTTCTGCAAATAGATTGTCAAATGTTTAAACCTCCGTCTCCTTAAGTTTTCACCTAAAATTCACATTCCTTGTTTCAGTTCTTGTCAATGAAGCTGGCGACGGTGAATCCTCGGCTTGAATTTAATTTGGATAATCTTCATGCGAAAGATGTACGATTTTTGAGCGCCCGCCCTAAATCAAACTTCATATATGCATTTTAATGTATGTTTCCTTTACATTTTTATTCAATGTAAACATTTGCAGATGCATCAAGCACATAGGACTGCGCCGCCGCCAGTTTACCCATTGGAGGCAGTGAGCACAGCTTTTCCATTTGCTCCACAACCTCAGGTGGTCACCCCTCTCCCGAGCGTCGTGGCCAATGGAATAGACACCCAATGCTCCTTAAATCCATTAGACGCGTTGCTTTGTCGTAGTCTTGGTATGCAACTACCTCCTCTTGACAGTTTTGGCCATGCCATCTCTCAGGTAAATATAACATCATACCCTTTGCTAGCAGAGGGCTTGTTTAGAAGAGTAAAACTGATGGAAATTTAACAAGAGAAATGCCATTTCTTCAGCTTGGGACATTCTGGGAGGATGACCTTCAGAGTGTTGTTCAGATGGGCTTTGAGCAGAATCAGAAGTCTGCATTCTCATCTCAGAATTCCTATGGTAATTGGGTTGAAACTCATCTTGTGGTCAAAATTAAAATTGTTAAAGAAGAAAGTTGACAACTTTCTATATGTTTGATGCAGACCCAGCGCCAACTAATCACATGAAGATCGAACGGTAATCATTCAAATCGCTTAGTACAAGCAGCATTTGTATATAGAGAGATCAATGCTTTTAAACAGCACAGGAAGCTTCTTTGGGCTAACAAACATTAGGTCTGAGCACATAATTTCGCAAAGATTAATTCAACACCACATGTAAGATCTCAACTTGGTGAGGACAAGAGTGGGAGAGATCTGTTACCCTGATGTTGTTTTTAATATCAGAGGGTATAATACAAGAGGAAAAAATTGAGTACTGTAATGTTCTTTTGTATCATTATGAGGATATTGTTCTTCGTCATCGATTAATGAAATATGTTACTGCTTGTTCTGTAGAAATTGGGAATGCCTTCTTTTCCAAACAGCTGTCTGAAACAACCAAAATCTCCTTGTAATCTAGAGATGGATTGTGACATGTCCTGAAATCCTTTGTACCCTCTCAGTTCAAACTTGTCTGAGGTGGAGTCAAACATTGTTACAGAATCTCTACCTCTTCTCTTCAATATATATATATATATATATACACACACACACATACTGAGAATAAGCCACCAAACCTGAGTAATTTACATCATCAACTCCATTCTTTATTCCTCTTGCACCAAACTAAGCTGTAGACCAGTGCTTTTGTTAAGAGAGAATAGCATCAAAAAATGACCAGGTTGGCAAATTAAGTTTGACAAGGATCAAGCAGGCAAACAGTTCATTGTTTTATACCTATGTGCTTGCTATTTTAGCTTTCAAGCCCACTAGAAAGAGGAGGAAAGTGGGTGGATTCCAGAGTGGATATATTCCTTCCAGCATAGAAGGCATTAGCAGCTCACAGACACTGCTGTTACAAAACAAAACCTAATCCTTTCTCATTTCCCTAATCTAGGGGATTTAACTCTTGCCATCCTTTACTTTTCCAGTCACTATAATACCAAATCTAATGCTTTCTCTTGTCTGAAAGCAAACTTGTTGAGGTAAAGGCATTTGGAAGGTCACATGTCATTATCCACTGTTGTTGATTGAGAAATCCTCCTCCCTTTTCTTAACTTTCATATTTTTCCCTTAGTAATTTTGTAATTAACATCCCGTCTTTTTAGCTATCTATAATTTATCTCTTCCTTACACTTTAATAGCACACTAGAGATCTTTTGGGTCACTAAGTTTACCTTTTAAAATACAAAAAGTTCGGTTAGTGTGGATTAGGTTAGAAAAGTGTCTTAAGGCTATTCTTGTAATTACATTCGTACAATTAAATAAATCATAGTCTAGGGTTAAGTGTAGTTAGTCAAAGATATAGAAGAGTATTATATAAAATAAAAAGTAGGCCAAAATTAAGGGATCGGATTACAAATAGCTCAAAATTATGATGGTAATCATACGAATCACTACAATATATAGGGTGTTATTTGAACATTTCTGCGAACAATTTTATCTTAATTTTCTCAATCTTTTTTCTTTTGTTAGATTGGGACCACGGCTAATGTAAACTCTTCCAGACAAAATCTTATCATTATGCGAGAATGCGGATGGTGGTCGGAAAAAAGAAGAGGAAGAATTAGGCATGATTAGTATGTTGGCTCACATTGCCAATAAAACAGTCAGTCACAATTCTTCAAAGGTGTTCTTTTTTCTTTGGAACATTTATGCCCCCTCAGAAGCTCTAATTTTTAGGATATAGTCTTCAAAATCTATTGTTTTTGCACAAATATCATTCAAAATATTATTTATTTTTTTGTCACATTTTAGTTTATAGAGCATAGAGCAATGAGATTCCATACATTCATATGATATTCTTTATTTTAATTTTGGAAGACAAAGATCCATAAAAAGTTAATAAGATTTATGTGAACATGAAAACTGGTTCAAAGAGTTTAGATTTAATTTAACTCTTTTCTTTCTCTCCATTCACCAACCAGCTTTACCTTACTGTAAGCAAATTAAGAAGATTGTCACTCTCCAACCTCCATTGGTTTGTATTCTTTCTGTTTCTCTCCACCAATTAAGCTTTTGGATGCATTCCAGCTGCTGACTTATCAACTTTGTCTACTTCCCTCTATCTTACAATCTAATTAAATTCGGTGGTTGGGCTACATTTGGGCATCTCCCAAATTAGTACTCCCACAAAAATTTCAAAACTATAAATATGAATAGTGGATTAAGAATACAATCCTTATCAATTTCATATATCTCAGCATTTGTTAGAGAGAGAGAGAGAGACAGTTGGATAACCTTATAAAAAGAAATACCATGAGTTAAATTTAACCTAATAACGACGACAAATACTTACGTATATTTCATTTAACTTATCTATATGGTAACGATAGATACGTTAGAGTGCTAACGATAATAAAAGCAAAAACGTACGATGTTATATATATATATATGTGCGTGTGTGAGTTTAATAAAAACAAATATGAATGTAGGAAAACCAATTAGGTTGGTTCTTTTATGCAAATTACTCAAAAGTGGACCAGAATTGGAGCTCCTGGGGTGTGAGCTTGTGAAGTCGTAATCAATGTCGGAGTGGTGAAGTGTTGCATTCAAAGGTGGGTGAAGGACAGGACCAGGTCCAGGAGTCCTTTATTCTGTGGTCTCTCACTGCTGACATGCATGAAAGAGAAAGACCCTCCTCAGAAATCTCAATCCAATCCTTTTGCTGCTGGACGAGAGAACTCCAGATGAGGTTGATGCAGGTGTAGGTAGGATGTCATTGCATTGGAATCCAATATCAGCAGGAATGATGGATGGATGGACATTGACCTCTCTTCTCTTCTCTTCTCTTCTCCTCTTCTCTTCTCTTCTCTTCTCTTCTCTACTCTACTCTCTTCCCACTTGATGATAGGATTGCTTTGTGTCCAAACCTAACCCCCCTCCCTAAAGGCAGTCTCATTGGCCATTGCCATCCAAAAGCAACAAGAGCTGTGTAGCTAAGGGGGGCTAGGGTAACAAGTTGGTCCTAATGGGAGTAGTTTTCCTTTCTTTCTTTTCTTAGTGACATTTAAAATGATTACAAGTCTGATTGACAAATGAAATGGAGAGAGATTAGGTGCTGATCTTTGAATAAACCCAACAATTAATTTGACAATCATCAACAAGATAGTAAGAATATATTATATCAAGCTCAAAGGGTACACACATATTGCAAGGCACCACCCAAGAGTGTCCAGTGGCTCCATCGTAACCATTTATTTTGAGACTATGTTTGGATTTAATTATCCTTCCATCTAGATAGGAGGTGAAAACAAAGCAAATCAGAGAGTAAACTTGTTCATTGTATTTTCATGTGAATGCAATTTATATGTATATATAAGCATTAATTATGCTATCAATTAAGTAACATTATATTTATTTATGCTTTATAAAATATATTTATATATATCAAATATCGAATATCTGTTCCATATTCATTTCCCTTCACTTAATTAGTAGTTTTTAAGCTTTTGAGGTTTGTATTAAATCCTCTTTCACTTAGATTAGGACTCTGCCGTCTTCCCCATGGTATATATATATATATATGCAGTTGTATCCTTATTACTGAAGAGATCATCAAAGCAAAATGACCTGCTAACAAAGAAGGCACAAAAGATATCCTCAACCAATGTTTTGTCTTTGGTCTATATCATGAGCAAGCTGGACACTTGCTAGGTCACATTAATTCCATAAGCTTAGCTGTAAGATATGCAAATGGATCAGTTACATAGCCATCAACCAATTAGTCCAACCATCATTCTCAACCAATCAATTTTGTGGGCTGTCAAAGTTTTGACAACCAGTGGCTGGTGAAATGATTTGCAAAAAAAGAGAAAAGAATGAGACATTCTATAGCAGACATCCTAGGGTTTAAGGAATCTATGAGTTAATTAGGCTATTGGAAACCATAGTTACACAGTTTCATGTTATAGGAATCAAGGAAAGTCTATGTGATGCTAACATGTGAAAATGATCTTGGCAAAGGAATGGATCATGCTGTCTGCTTGATATTAGTCAAATTAGGTTTGTTTTTCTTTTGTTTTCAAACATAGTTGAAGGAAAATTGTGAGGATTCATTTCACACTTGAGAAGACATGGTTTGCGCGATGGCGATGTATTCTTAGTTGGTGTTATTGGTGTTCTTGTGCTGTAACATGTCTACAGGAAAAATGCCGATGAAAAGTGCGATGATTTAGACGTAGACAAAATGAAATCTGTTACTTTACATAGTCTGAAAACTAAATGATATGTGTATGAAATGTATTTCCTCCATAAATGTCACAAAAATGCTCGGTTGAAAGTTTGAGGAAATGAAGAAAATGACTGCTCCTAAGAATCTAATAGATACACCCAAACTACAACAAGAATTTTTATCTGCCAAAGTGTACAAAAAATATTCCTTTCGGTGTTGCAATTATACAAACATGTTGCTGACGTTAACTTCTCTCTTCTCATCAGATGTTGTATTGGAAGTAACCCGAGAACTAGGAGATGGGATCTATGCCTTTGGAAAATTCATTGAACTCTGCTTGGAGGAAGGGTTGTTGAACGAATCAAAGTTGAAACTTTCTCTATCGTTGATCAAGTGAGACTTCCCCCAGACTCTGATGTTCTGCAAGAATCTATCTGTCTGCATGAGGCCATAAGAAATGGATTTATTAGAGACCATTAGAAACAACATCTATACATAGATAGAAGGCTCTGGTTGTATTAGTATTCTCAAGTTTGAATTCCAGGTTATATTCTCTCCTCTCAGAAAACAACACTGATACTTTCTAAGCATATCCTCAAACCATCTTGAAAGCATATGGACATCTTTTGGTATATAGCATCTGTTCTAGATAAAACAAAGTAGGATAAATAAATCAAACAATGGTTTTCAAGGTAGATGTTGCATATCTAGACAGTACCGCATCTCAAAGTGGGATAAATACATCAGGAGGGCTTCAGTAAAAGAATCTGTGCCCTATTTCGTTAAATTGTCTCTTAGTTGGTAGGCTTTCCCAGTCTATTGCTCTGCCAGAGATGCTTGATTCTGCAAAATAATAGAAAAGAACAGTTCAATGTTTACGGAACTGAAAACATAGATGAACACTTCCGCACGCATCGTACTGACAATTAGCAGATGGGGGCATTCCCCCTCTGCCCAATGCCTGATGCAGAAATAGATACATTTTGAATGCATGTTGTTTGACTTGTGTTGTTATAGTATACTGTCAGACAAAAAGCTAAAAAATCACATCAACTTTTATTTCACTTTGAAAAATAATAAATATCCTAGTCACAGCTTGATACACACTTACTTACTATATTAAAAAATGCAGAATAATAAAGAATACCTATAAGACACAAATGATTTTATGTGAAAATAATTGCTAATAATAATGTAACATTTTTACAAGAATGACTTACAAATAGATAACCCTCGATATCCACGACTCTATTTGAAATGTTTTTCTCACTAGATTCTGCGATTCGTTGCTTCTATAATAAGTTTTCAATCTTTGTAACCCTTGAAATTGATTAATCGTCTCTGAAACCCTCAAGACAAAGTCGTCTGCAATCTAGAGAACAAACGATGTGAAAGATGAAGACCTTGAAAAGCTCCATCTAAGTTGAATCTCTACAAGATAATGACAGACACTCCTATGGGTTCAAGGGTTAGATTTCCTTTACCCTTAAATACCTCCTTCAAATAAGATAAAAGATCCTCAAAATAGATTCCATGAATTACTCCAAGCTAGCAAAAAATCCCGACAATGTTCGAACGTAGAGGTTGGCTTTCGAATGATATGACTTAAAACCTTTCTTTTTCTCTTGCAATTGTGTCCCGACATGGATGAGAAGGATCCAAAAAAACATGCCCTTATATTTTAGAATGTTGCGACAGGCATTCGAACACCCTAACTTGATAGAAATCCATCTGACATGTAATTCTTCTGAAGAAACACTTAAATCTCTGAAGCCATGGGACAAGAGCACTTTCAAAGGCAGTCAAGCACACAAGTCACCTTCAGAACCTAGTTCTTCGTAACGTCCTCCACTCCTGTAACAAATGTTGATGATCCCTCATATCAGTCTGCTGATCATGACTATGAGCCTGAGGGAGAGTTCCAATTTTTGCATAAGCATTTAGATCACATTCAGACTCAAATGGGTGAAATCTGTCTTTCTCAGCAGAGGATGAATGACATCATCAATGATATTCATGCAGATCAAGCACAATTTTGGTCTGAACAAGCTTGACAGAGTTCAATGCTGAATGATGATTTCAGTCATAACATTAAGGGGCCCAGTTAGCTGTCTACATGTAGATCCCTCTAAGCCAAAACCATTGATCGTTAGTACTATATTGATTTATATCAGGAGCAAGATTTTAAGAAACTATAGGCAGTATACAGGTAGATAGGGGCCACTTATTACTCAGTCACTCGCCATTGCATAGGGTGGGATGGATGCCCAAAAAACAAGGCAGTTTGAAAAAAGAACTAATACTTAAAGACAGTTAAAATTAGCACATAGAATCAACAAGATACATAATTTGCATATTGTTAAGAACCATAGTAAGCTATTAAAATCCACAAATCTAGGAACATCTACGATAAACATGACAAATAAAACAAAGATGGACACCTAAGCAGTAAGGCCGTTGTTTTTAAAAGAATGGTCAAAAGTTTCAAAGAACACATTTTTCCAATACAAAGTTTTGATGCAAACATCCCAAGAAAAGTGACTCCAACATCCTTGGGTGACTAAAATTATTCAGACATTATCTGCTCGGATAAGTTTACCTGTCTGAATTATCTTTATTTAGCCAAAACCAACTTGTTTCCCATGAAACTGCACTTTTTGCTGAAACCAACATAAATAAGACTTGAAGGTATCATATTAATACCTTTTAGCTTAAACTAAGGCTAGTAAGCACTTAGATTTAAAGTCAACTTTAAAGAGTATCATAGACCTTCAATTGCCTGTTGCTTTACCGATGTAAGAAAATTCTACTCATGTCTTGGCTAGTCAGCATAAGTGCTCCTCAGTAATATTGTTAGCTTTGATTTTCTAAAAGCATAAAATAGACAAAATCATGATGTAAGTATCAGCTAACTAAAAATATCTAGAGGTCCATCATGTGTTATTCTTAATATTTGACATTCAATAGATAAATTTTAGTAGTATGACCCAGGGGAATGATCAGAATACAAGATAAATGAGTAAATTATGTAATCAGTTTACAGGGAAACACCGAAGTGCCCAAAAAGTAACAGGGTACAGAAATGTATAAGAGTATGAAAGGATAAAAGTAAATGTTTCAAATTTACCTGGAGCACCAACTGGGTTTGGCAAAAGAGGGGACTGACTACCGAAATTAGAGGTGCAGAAGATGCTCCTAATGGCAAAATTGGAGGTGGCAAAACTAGAGGTGCAGAAGATGCCTCTACATATTTCCTGGGAGAGAGAGATGTTGATTTAAAGAGGTACCTACTTGTTGTTGGAAAGTTGCAGCTTGTCCCAGATGCTCCTTGATTTTTTTTATCAACTAAACTTTTTGAGTCTGTTGCTCCTCAAATTGCTGAAAATAGGAACGTACATTTGTGTTATACAAATTAAGCAAGCAAAATATTAGATAATGGGAGCAAAGTGCCAAAGGCAGAAAGAGAGAGTTAACATATACTGATGAAAGTATTAAAACCTTGTGATCATATCCAGCATTATGTTGCTTCCTAACAGATGACTGCACCATTAAGAGGAAAGGTAGCTACTCTATATATCAATTACTACGAAATACGGGAAGAGAATTCCATACCAATCACTAGGATACATGGTTTAAAACCTTGCACATCAGTAATGAAATTAATGGAAGCTAAATACAGAGTTGTAGAAATACTACTACCTTTGCAAAAGAGATGGAAGGAAAAGACATCTCAAATTCGATACCAGAATAAATCAGACAAAATAGTTGCTGCTCCAACAATTGAATCTAACAAGTAGCTGAAAATCTAAAGGGGTCATGGTTTACATTAGATGGTGAATTGTTCAGGAGGATAATTACAAGAATGTAGGAGCTGAATGATAAACACAGATAATATGATCCGTAAAATCTAGCTCATATTTGTAAGTAATATCTGAACTAGTAGGAACTAAATATTGGTTCTCGTACTCATTGAGTTAGCTAATGAACTTATACAATAGACCTCAGTGTCATCAACATGAAATAGTTTCTCTTTAGGGGAAGGCACTAATCTTAATGAGTTGGCAAATAAGTAGCTCACCAAATGAAAGGTACACAAGTATACAATATTGCATCATTACCATCAAAATTTCAAAAGGAAAAAGATCTTCAAACAGAAAAACCTATTAAAGAGGAGAATTTGGATCATATGAACAGGCTTCTGAAAAGTGAAATTGAGAATACGTTCAATAGAAAACAAACCTCATTAAACCACATCTAAACGGCTTGAAGGACCTCCTCAATAGATAGAACAAGAGGCTTTTCTTGCTTATAAACTGAAGCAGAAAGGAAACCACCCTATTTCACTTTGGGTGCTAAAAGCATAAAGTTGGGCTTAACATCAGCAACAATCAGCCAAATAACATAATATATTGCTTCTTCCACTATGCAAACACTATGCAACAATGACCAAGAAAGATCTTGATCAATTAATAAATCGATGATCATTGATGGACATAATGACAGCAAAACCATAACTTATGCAACATTTATCATCTGAATTCTGTTTGTCATCATATATACAATTCTAACATAAAAGCCTAACTCTTAACTTTTCATCTTAATTGGACATTTTATTGTATCTAGTACAGACCATCAAGCAACAAGATGTCCTCCCATCTGCTAAAATTCATTTCATTAGATTAAGTTGGGACCTATATGGACATAATATTCAATAATATTATTGCTCGCAAAAGTGACACTTTACACTAGAAGACAACAACATGATGATTAGGGAAAAGACTAGAAAGCAAGGTTTCAAGTATCGGAATCGGGATTTGAATTGATCGTTAGAAAAAACGATACGTATCGGCCATATTGGTAGAGTCAACCATCCGTATATGTTTGTATAAAATAATTTTAAAAATACAAAAAAATTATAAAATTTTAAGAAAGAATAACAATAAGATATATATATAATCTAAAAATTAAATAATAAATATTATTTTCTCAACCTCTATCTCTCTCCTTTCTACCACTCACATTCTCTTCCTTTCTCACACAAAAAAAAGTTTCTTACCCTTTCTTCCACTAACTCTCTTTCTTATCAAACTCTCTCCCACTAACTCTCTCTCCCTTGGAGAAAAAACTCTCTCAAAATCCTCTCCCTCTCCGACTCCCTCATCTGTCTCTCTCTCTCTCCCAAGCCATGTTTTTCTGATTTAGTTCCAACCTCCATTAATGTTCGGCAAAATCAACCAACGCAAATCCAGCTCCGTCAATCTTTGGCTACCTTAGATGTTATATTTTTCCTTTATTCTCTCTCTCTCTCTCTCTCTCTCTCTCTCTCTCTCTCTCTCTCTCTCTCTCTCTCTCTCTCTCTCTCTCTCTCTCTCTCTCTCTCTCTCTCTCTCTCTCTCTCTCTCTCTCTCTCTCTCTCTCTCTCTCTCTCTCTCTCTCTCTCTCCCCGACAAGCACCCTACCCTCTTTTTCTCTTTCTTACTCTCATCTCTCTTTCTCCCTTCTTTCTTACTATCTTCCCTTTTTTTCTCCCTTTCTCTCTCCCAATTTTGGTCTATTTCGATCTTATGTTCTTAGACTAGCTAGGTGAGGAGAGCAGGCTCATCAAGAGTTAGGGCAGACAATGATTTTTCTCTAAAGGCGAAGACTCTAAAGTGGGAAGCGTCGCCTTACATTCGGACGGAGAATCATATCAGGCAAAAATGAAAAGGTTCATTTAATCATAGGAAAGAGACACTGCCCGGGGGCCCCGAACGGGTCAGTACAAAAGTACTATCTTCTTTCCCAATATCAGGATCCGCATCGGTCGTGCGAAAAAATGATATGTATCGATAAGGGTAAAAATGGATCAGATAGTGCTCAACCCACATCTGAATCTATATTTTTAATCCGAATACGGGTATTGGATGGATAGCAAAATTTAAAACCATATTCTAACTATACAGATACATATAATTTTTGGATAGAGGATCAGATCTTATACGAATGTTGATCGAATTTTAATAAATTATGATATTTTTATTTAGACATAATTAACATAAAAAATATTACAAGGGTCACAAAAAAATAAATTTTTAATATGTCAAATACATATAAATTAGAAAAATTAATCTGTATAAATAATATATAACACATCATTAGTAACAATATCAATATTCACTATTTAAATAAGCAAACTAAAAATTGTAAATTATTAAAAAAAAATATGCGGGTAAACGGATATCCAAAATCTATATACGAAATTATATTTGACCCGTATTTGAATTCGTATCCGAATCCATATCTGAATCCATATCTGAATCCATATCCATATCCAAATCCGTATCCGAATAGGATAGAAATTTTTTTATCCAAAATCCGATCTGAATCGGATTGGATAGCGGGTCAGGTGCGGTCAGAGTTAATCCAACCTGTTTTCACTCCTATGTATCGGTCATATCGGCTGTATTGGCCACTCGTATCGAATTATATTATTTTTTAATTACATATAATTCTAAATATTATTTAAAAATGGAGAAAATTTTCTTAAAAAATTTCGAACGTGAAACGGATCAGGTATCGGTCAATCCCACTCGAGATTGACCAAAACTAACTTCCATGCTAGAAAGTAGAAATATGTAATAACATAGATAAATAATGTTTTGTCTTGCTCCAATAAATGACACTGTTCTTCTAGTTGAAGTAATCAATATAAGAAATAAGTGCTCATTAGGTCCCATTTATTCCCTATAAAAAGTGGAGAAGAACTTCTATGTTACCATCGAAAGCTCTCTTTTTTTTAGGGATAACATTGGATAATCATTACACACTACCTCATATGAATAGTTTTCAAATTAGCAGATGGAAACTTATGGGAACTAACGAGGGAAAATATAGTGTGCCCAAAGAATTAAGGAAAACTAGGACATTTCAAATAATAAACAACCAATGTTTGTTTTCAAAAAGATTTTTCGTTGTGCAAGAAAAGTATAATCAGTTGTGTTGTGAAATGCTTGACCAACACGAGAAGAAAAACTTCTCAATTTCAAAATGGGAAAACAAGAAACACAACCATCTAGAGAAGACTAGGTTTCATTATCAAATAGAATCAAGAAAGGGCACTTGCTACCTCCTTTTCAAGAAGATAAGAACTTAAGCTATGAGAAACAAAAACTTTAACCTGTCTAACTACATTATTAGAACTTAGCAGCGCCATGTAGAGAAGGCTAGGTTTCATTATCAAATAGAATCAAGAAGATAAGAATTTACGCTCTGAGAGACCAAAATTATAACCTGTCTCACTACATTTATTAAAAGTTAGCAGCACCACAATAACAACCAAATTATAATAAGAAAGCAGAAATGTCCAATCATCAATAATGAAAAAACCGAAAAAATTAGCCATCTCTCAACAACTCTCTCTCAATATGACGACAAGAAATATTCCTAATAGTTTTTAAGCAAAATCCAAAAATCAAATCACAAGCCAATGAAAGAAAATGCCCATTTACTAACTACTCTCTCCCTTACCTCATATAACTCATTTTCTCACAGTTTCTCACACATCTACAAATTTCCCAACAATATTTCCAGAATCCAGAACAAGATTAAAAGAAAGCCTGCATTCCCCATGTTCGACAAAAACTTAATACAAAATGTTGTACCCAATATTTGGGGTCAGTTATATGGATTATTTTCCTCCATTCTTTTATTGCTTCGTTGCACATCATTTTTGCCTTCCTCTCCCTCTAAAGCCTCTTCTATATCAATAAGAAAACAGTTTCCTTGCCAGTGCATTTTGTTTTCTCCTGTGCAACATGCCTAAACCATCACAATTGATTCTCACATAGCTTACCCACTATAGGTATTAATTCTAATTTGTTTCAGATATGCACATCCAATATTTTGTGTTTTGTTATAGCCCCCAACATCACTCACCCATCTAGACGTTCTAATTTCCCAATATTGTGATCCAAAAAGCAAGGCAGGTCTTGTAGTGGACCTAATAAAATTATTTTAAGGGGAAGCCACGCAACACTCAAGGAGTATTTCTCCATTTTATCCGTTCTACTCTACTCCTATGTGCAATGGCGTCATTGATCTCAACTTCTTCTTCTTGAACCATAGATCCAATGCGACAGGAATAATTCTCCCCTAGGTAGAACGTGTCCCTCAAGTATCATTTTTGTACATCATCTTGTTCTCTAGATTTACTAGAATTGGATTCCATTTTCTAAGCTTCTTCTCCAAACTTCTAACTCAGTATTCCACTCATTCGACAAAAAGATAATAATAATAATAATAATAATAATAATAATAATAATAATAATAACAACAACAACAACAACAACAACAACAATAATAGTAGTAGTAGTAGTAGCACTGACAGCAAAAAAAAAGTCAGATCGACTCACAGAATCGTGCGTGAGGTAAGTATCGTAGAAATCGTAGTAATGCCTGCATCAAGAAACGACATGAAAGTAGGTTTTAGAAACAAAGATGGCGTAGCGTACGAGATCTCTTCAGAGGCTAGATTAGAAGAGAATGTTAGTGTGAGATTACCGAGGCATGGCGTAGGAGACCACTCGAGCTTGCTCTCCTCCTCTAATGGAGAAGCTCCAGGAACAAAGAGACGAAGTTTTGAGAGAGAAGATGGTGTCGGGGGAAGAAAGGTTGAGAAGATGATGAAGTAGAACTAACTGAAGATATATGTAGAGAATGGCGTCTGGGAAAGGGCCGAGCCCATGGAGAGGCCCATGGATTAATTGCCAATCTGATCCATGATGAGATTTCGGAGGATGCAGTTGGAACGGATAGTGTCGGTTGAGATCCGATGAGAGTGGAGAGAGGAGTGGGCGACAGGATTGCTAATCTCATACTCATGAAAAATTCATATGGGAAAGTCTCAGCAGAGATCACACCTGGAGGAGAGAATTATATACAGTGAGGTTCTGATTCTTATTCTAATAAAAAAACATTTAGGGTTTTGATGGCCGCAGAGAGGAGGTAATCTAGTGGTCGCGCTGGTGCCAAGAGAATGGGCATTGGGTAGCTGCGTGTCGAAATAGTATTCTCTGCTACTAGTGTGGAAAGTCCAAGCATCATGCTATGGGGTGCAAAGGTGTTTGGATTTAAAAGGGGTTACTCTTGCGAGGTCGTCTTGGGTTCTTCTTCGAGCTTTTGAGGAGATGCGCAAGAATAAGTTCAAATTGAGAAGATGTATTGTTGCCACTATCAGAAGAGATAGGATCTCTACCCAAAATTTGGAACTGGCTATAAATACACTGTGGAAGGGGGATCATGAACGGAGGGCTAGAGCAGCCTCAAACCATGAGTACTTGGTGGATGATCCTTTGCTTTAGAAGATGGAAGAGGTATCAAAGGAGAAGAAGTAGATCTTGGCATTGCGGTGGTTGTGTTTGCCCTGTGGAGAAAAGACTGCCAGATGGTATATTGGAAAGAGTCGATCTAAATTTAGTTAGTAGATATTCCTATTCATTGTTGGAATTACATTTATTGTATGAAAATTTTGGTACTTTGATTATGGTAGATGAAAAAATTATGAAGAAAGAAGAATTAAAAGTAGCTAGACTAAAAGTTATGGTCAAAGACATCGTCGATATTCCTATTATACTAGCAGTGATGATGGAAAATATGGTGTTTGAAATTAGATGTGAAATAGAAGGAAAAAAAAATGGAAGGTGTGAAATCATATGCTTGGGTTAGGAAAAATAAATGAAGTTCTAATCATAGCAGTAGCTATGACTAGGGCAGTTGGGATAAGAATTTTTCACAAATGGTGCTACAAAAATGTTCTTCTAGAGAGAAAATTCTAAAAGAGGATAATTGCCCACAAGGTGTTTGGGATAGCATCTATGAAAGAACAAGTGAAATGTAGTGCTCCTACTAGGGAGGTAAATACAATAGAACAGAGAAGGGAGGAGCTGGGAGATAAAAGAAGGAAGATAGACATAAAAGAAAAATAGAAATCGATGAGGATGACTCAGATAATTCTCTTCAATCTTATTCTAGAACTACATCCTTGTGGGGATAGAATGAAGATGAATGGTGATAGTGGAGAAGTTCTAGAACGCAAAAAGAATTTGATTGAAAATGCTACTTGGGAGAGGATGGTGGCAAATGGTAAGGCAGTTTTGAATGGTAGAAGTAGGAGCAGGAGGACAATGGTGACATGAATCGGGTTAGATTGGATCATATCATGAGGACGTTAAGATCGATGGATCAAGCCTATTTATTTTTTAATTAATTCATGTTTATCTTTTATGTAAGCCCTTAAAGCAAATCTAGTTATGTTATGTAAGCTTTTAAAGCAAGTCTAGTTAAGTTATGTAAGCTACTAAGACAAGTTTAATTAAGTCATATAAATTAAAAGGATAAATTCAATTAAATCATTTAAGCTTCTAAGGCAAGTCCTAGTTCGAGTTATATAAGCTTTTAGGGCTAAGTCCGAGTAAAACTCATTATAGCCGATAGGGCTGGGCTTCTTTGTTCATTAATTCAAGTATCCAAGAATTGAGAAATTATTTTAGTCTTGAGTTTATTTTAGGAGTAAGAGTAAAATAATCTAGCAATAGAAGTAAGTTAATCATAGTCGTTTATTTTTCTAAGAGTAGATCTAAGTTAGAAACCATAATTCTATCTCTAACTCATAGCCATTATCGCCTCCACAAGTCACCCTACTTTACGACCATCCACCACCACCCTTAGGTATCCACCATTCTCTAAGGACCACCGCAACGCTAAATATTTATCGTTCTGCTTAGTTCTAACCTTGCTCTACTATTTTAATTATATTTTTACAATAGACATTTGATTGATATGAAACTAGAGCCCTTAGAATCCTATCTCGTGATGCTACCACCACCTAAATTTTCATAATTTTTCTACATCCGGATCGGTCCAGATTTAGTTCGTAAATTGGTATTAGAGCCAATATTTCTCAGACAATGGTGAACACATGATCCAAAACTAACTCGAGATCGTAGCCATGGAGGAATAAGAACTTGTCGCCATCCATGTGGAGATTTCCTAGCCACCACCAGCAACCACCGACAACGAGCCACTAGCGTAGGCGAAGATAATATTTAAAGAATTTTCAAACAAGTAGAAGAAGATGCAAACCTCCCTCAACAACTCTATCCAAGCCTTAAGAGAGGCCCTATTAGCTGCCCACCGTTGCCCAGCAATTGTTGGCCACGGCGAGCAAGCCCTCCTATGCGAAGAAAATCCAAACTGTGAGGGAGGGGACAAGCCAACCCAAACCGCAACCTCAACCCTTTTTTTGGCCGCAATGGAGGTCCCTCCACCACATAGAGCCTCACAGCCGCTACTGCCGCATTGAAATAGCTACCATCGCAAGGGACAAGGTCGTCTTCCCCACTCATAGTGTAAGCTAGGGAAAAAAACCCTAGCTTTCTACTAGCGGCAATCTAGGCCTCACCGGCCCAAACCATCCTGACTGATTACTTCCTTAGACCAATTGCACATAAACTATGGCCTAAACCACATGCACTAAGATTTTGGCCCAAACCACTCGTGGCTAGGATTTGGCCCGAGCCACTTGTAGCTAGGGCAAACTATGGCTCAAACAAGTGGGCCCTAGAGCAAAATCCACCAATCCAGCATATGGCCTCTTCCACATGGCAGACGAGACCCACATGAAGATCGAGAGCATACAGTTTGAGAGTGACGGGAGGTATGGAAACCATCATGGACACTTTAAGAATAAGATGGTCGAAAGCATGGTAGATTAATACGAACTAGGTTAGATTGGATCGCATTATGAGGATGTTGGGCTCAATGATTAAGCTTATTTATCTTTTAATTGATTTATGTCTATCTCTTATGTAAGCCCTTAAAACAAATATAGTTATGTAATGTAAGTCTTAAGATAAGTCTAGTTAAGTCATATAAGCCACTAAGGTAAGTCTAATTAAGTTATGATAGTCTCTAAGCAAGTTCTAGTTTGATTTTTATATACCTTTAGAGTTAGTCCAAGTAGAACTCATTGTACCTGAACTTTAAATATAAAATGACTAAGCTTTTTTATTTATTCATTCAAGTATCTAAGTTATTTGCTTATTGTCACATTTACTATTTTATCATAATCATTAAATCGTCTTTATCTTCATATGAGTATATTATAATCATAGAACTCTTCCAAGTACCCAAACCCTAGCTATCACATTTCTCTAGCAGCCATCCTACTATACGGCTGTCCACCACTACCCTTGGTCGTCCGCCATCCTCTGACGACCATTGCAACATTATGCATTTATTATTTTGCCATATTTAAACCTCCCTCCATTATTTTATTTATATCTTTTCATCGTATCCTCGATCCAGAGCTATTAGACCCCTAACTCACGAGCCAACCACCTAAATTTTTATAATTTTCTTACGTCCAAATTAGTCCAGATCTAGTTCGTAACAATTTATAGTATCCACCATCTAAGAAATTTTTTTCCCCTTATATCTCGGAAACAATATTTGTTCATCATTTTAGTTCCACCAGAGATAAACCACTGATAATTTAGCAATTTCTTTATTTTAAAAGTAGTAACGTTGAACAATTTAATAATTTTTTACAACAACTTATGATATGACATGGGACTAGATTTGATAAATAAATTTATATTGACACCAATTCTCTACAGTAACGACAGACTAATGGTAACAGGAAATATTTGAAGCTTTCTTAGCAAGCCATGAAGTATAGTAATCCAAATTTACGTGCTTTTCTTAATGTATATAATTCATCAAAAAGACAAGGATAAATAGTTAAATAGTGATCAACTCGTTGAAATAATTTGTCTCTTTTGAGGGAGGAAACTCCCGTGAACAATGGACCCATAAAAGTGGTTGTTTCCTTTAGAAAATGGGATGGATAATTAAGGAGAAAAGGATTGCCTTGCAAGAAAGAGCTATCCATTATGCACTGTATCTATAATTAAGGGTCACCTATTTTTGCAAGTTTGGAATCTTCTAATATGATGATCGGACCAATAATACCAAGCTAAATTCTTGCAACATATATACTATCTAATATTACTCGATATCATCGCGCAACAAAAAAAAAAAAAAAACTTTTTTTTCGTATTTTAAATTTTAAGAAATAAAAATATTCTGGTCATTTATATGTATTTGTTATTAATATTCTATGAATAGTTTTTGTAACATTAACCATTAATGAACTTTTGAAAGAATTATAAAGGATTTCGGTGGCAATTATGATGTTTTTATATTTTTAGCAGCAATTATGTAAAAGAAACCCAAAATTAATTCATGTGATATAAGAGGTATTATATAGAAAAAATATAAGGGAAAATAATAAATATTAATAAATAGATTTATAAATTTACCCCTGCCATATTAGGAATGAGAACAATTCTTAGCTATCACTTGTAATGTTCCTTTAAATAACAGTCATAAATCTTTGCTTATATTACACTATTAAGTAGAAAGTTAGGGTTAAATATATTTTAATTACTCTAAACCACCCAACTTCCCCCTATATTAATTTTGTATCACTAAGCCATCCTAAAATTTTATTTTTAATCAATATTTACCTAACATAATTTAGATTATTTAAGTTTTTTTGTCTTAACGTTGATTGTATGTATTATTTGGATAAAAGTGTAGTAATTCGTAAGGATACAAAAATAAAATAATTTTTGTCCAAAATCTAATTTAAACCAAAAATTTATCCACATATCTCTAGTATTTTGAAATACAAATACTTTAATATATCTCTAAAATTTAGAATCCTAATCTAATAATTATAATAGCTAGTTTTTATATACGATAGTAATTTTCCTGTATTATTTCCAACCCCTCAATATGTACAAAGAAGTCATATTAGTTTCAAAAAGATTACAAGGGCTTATTCTGTTTAAATTTAATCTAATGTATATAAATTATTCTCGATTAATAATGTATATATATATACCTTTGTCTTATAAATTTATAATTGTCAAACAAAATAACAGGAATATATTAATATGAAATTTAAAAGAATATATATGTAAATACAGAATTTTTCGAGGGTCTACATGCAAAATAACTTGTTAAAGTCGAGATATTTTCCTATTTTTTGAATTAAAAATTATAATAAATAAATAATAATAATAATAATCACTTATAATACTTTGTTATAAGTTTTTAGTGTTACTATTATATTCCTAAATATATTAAATCGTACAGATTCTCTATAAATACGAAGGATATAGAAGAAGAGCTAATTCCAAAAACATCACCTCTCTAGACCAAAACCACCACCTCTCTCACACTCTATCTTTAAAGAAAACCATGGCGTCTGGTTTCTTCTCCTCCTCCTCCTCCTCCATCCTCCTCCTCTCCGCCCTCGTTCTCTTCTCTCTCCTCGCCACCACCGCCACCTCCTCAACCCTCGGAAACGGCGACGACGTCGGCGCTCGAACGAAGATAAAGAACGTGGGATCTAACAAGGAGGTGCAGGCCCTCGGCCGCTTCTCCGTCGCGGCGTACAACCGCCAGGCCAGCAGCCGCGTGGGTCCACGTCATCCCAGCCGTGGCCTCCTCGCCTTCGCCCGGGTCGTACAAGCCGAGAGCCAGGTGGTCAGTGGGGTCAAGTACTACCTCAAAGTCGTCGCCGAGGTTCACCATTCCGGCGCCGAGAAGGTGTTTGACGCGGTCGTCGTAGTTAAGCCTTGGCTCAAGTCTAAGAAGCTCGTCTCGTTTGCTCCGTCGCATGTTTAATTGATGTTCTATTTTATTTCTTCGTTAATTTGTGATGGGGTTTGGGGAATAAGTTTCTATTTGAATGTGAATGAAGCACTGCTTGTTTTCTTTCTATATGGTTTACTTGTGTTTGAGAATGGTCTCCGTTTTGTATGTACATGGAATACATACCGTATATTTTGGCTATATTCAAATAAACCCTCTTTTCTCAAACCTCTAATTTATTACAAAATTTATAATATCAATTCTGTCTTTTAACTTAACAATCACCTGATTGGGGGCATTTGCAATTTAATTGCATTTGTTTTTTTTATTTACAATAATGAACTCTAACGTTCATTGCAAATATAAATTATGTGCATTCTAATATAACAAAATGTGTATCAACTATAGAAAATATATGCACTCAGCTTTATATGCTAAATCGAAAAATAAAATGCAATTAAATTGCAAAAACCCCCACTTTATGAGATGGAATAAAAATTAAAATATTTTTCCATTTCAAATAATAATAGTTTTACATTGGTTTATCTTATAAGATAAGTGTTCGGATGAGATTTTAGTGTTTTGGAGACTTGATTTGATTACATTCCGCACAATGCCTTATTTTGTTGAGACTAACTTCCGAACTCGATTAGTTAGTCTTATTTTCTTAGTATTGATTTTTTAAAAAATAAACTTGATTAGATATGAAAAAGATAAAAGATGTTTGGTTTCTAAACCAATTAAGGGTCCCTAAGAGCAACTCCAACCGGGCTCCAAGTTCTAAATTTGAAGCCCGATTGAGCTCCAATGGGGCTCTAAAACTAGCTCCAAATTTAGAGCTAGCAATAACGGGGCTCCAAATTTGGAGCCCCACCATAAAAATGGAGCTCGACTCCATTTGTCATTTCAACCTTTTGAAATACCAAAATTGCCCAATAGTTATTACATTCAATAATTTTAATTTCATTTGTATCCTTTATTAAATAATTTAGTTAGTTAAACTGAGTATATAATTAGTTTTACTAATCGGTTTTTAACAAAAATAATATCATTGGAAAGGTCTCATCGAGACCTTTAAAATGATTCTAATATTAAATTATTTTTGAGCTAATTTAAATTTTAAAATTTTTAATATTTATAAAAAATGAGTATAATAAATTATGTGTCCTAAAATATAATTACTTAAAATTATTCTCAATATAAATATTAAATATTAAAATATATTAGATATGAAATACATCAAATATGAAATACATTAAAAATGAAACCGAGACCGGAACCGGTGGCTACGAAACCGGTGGCTACGGAACCGGAACCGGTGGCTACGAAGATGACTTACCAGAATATTAAACATCTATTATTTTTATTATGTTTGGTTAATTTTTGCTTATTTTATGTAATGCAATTTTGATATTTTTAGTTAATGACATGTAATGCTTATTTCAATATTTATTTTTGTGTAATATAATTTCAATGAGAGTTTTCTAACCATATATTTTTTATTAAAAAATAATAACGCTAAAATAACCTATTACGTAATTTAAAATTATTTTAATATATATGGAGCCCGGTACGTTGGAGTGCACCGAGCTCTTGCCACGGTTGGAGATGCTCTAAACAATATTAGACTGTTTTGGAATTTAATTTAGTTTTATGGTTAAAGTTAATCTTAAACTATATATCTATAGCACATAGTAGAGTATGGTTGGGTATTTTTTATAAATGTAGAGGCTAACTTTTGCATCGTGAACGTTGAGAGGTACTCTAGAGGTAAACTATGAAATTACACCCAAAAGTCACAGTGCTAGAAGCACCAGCAGTCCACCGGAGTATTTAGGATGAAATCATTGAAAACGAAGAGATCTCTGCTTTAGGACCATGGTGAGCCCAACCATGTTCTCCATTTATCTTCTTCCTTTTCAAACACCAGCAAGAATACACTTTTACCTGCTTCAATGAACTCCACCCGATTAGGTAAGTTTTAGGCCTTTGAGAGCAAACTCTCGAGGCCATTAACATAAATTGATCGGTCACTATCAGCTTCACCACTAAATAAAGTTTAGATTTGTGATCGGGGAGAGTGTTTTCTTTATCAAAGGGTATGTTTTCCTCTCATTTTTCATATGAGAAGAGCAGCTAACTTTCTTAGAAGCTCCTCACCAATGAGAGCCATGGAGAGCTTAAAGAATGCTACTATGGGGGAAAAAGGGGATGGGAAGTTGGACGTAAAGAGAGGAAAACGGTAGTCATGGAGAAGTGATTGCTAAGAGTGAGGAAGGTAGCAGTTGGGAGAGGGGAGAGGGAAGAAGGGCTAGGTAAAAGATTTTAGTGGGGAAGAAGGATCGTTAACTCCGAGGAAGGAGTATTAGCTTGATATATATATATATATATAGTTGGTACATAAGTCTAGAAAGATAAAATTAGTTACAGATATTTTCTGCCAAGAGAAAGATGGGTTTAGTTACAACTATCTTATTCTTCTTTGTAGCAAAATTAACCAAAAAGTGGTGTTAGGGACATATCTCAATGTAGTGGTTGAGTATTATGTGGTTGGTTGCTAAAAGCTTCCCTCAAGCTCAAGGGGGGTGTCAACAATCATGAGATTGCTTCGCAAAAAAAAAGTCTAACTAAAGACAAGCCTTTGGTAAAGATATCTTTGATCTTTTGTTGAGATGTAATAGGTTTGAATCTCCTTGTCAAGAACTTTCTCCCAAATAAAGTGATAATCTACTTCAATGTGTTTTGTTTTTGCAAGAAATACTAAATTTGAAGCTAGAGCAAGAGCACTCACATTGTCACACTAGATAATAGGAATGGCAGGAAGAGGTACATGTAGCTCTTTAAACAACATACGTAGCTAATAAAGCTCACTGGTAGCAATAGCAATAAATCTATACTCTACCTCTATGCTAGATCTAGAAATAACTGATTGGTTTTTTGCTTGCTAAGAAATTAGACAAGAGCCAAGAATAACACCATATCCACTAGTGGACCGACGATTAGTAGGGTCTCCTATCCAATCAAAATCACAATAAGCATTAAGACTAAGATTGCTCTTTGTGTAATGTAGACACAAATCAATAGTACAATTTAGGTAACACAAAAAGCGATTGGCTTTAAACCAATAAAGAGAAATTCTTCCAATAAAGCTTGCAGTAGACAATTAAACCAAGCACGTGGTACTTGCTTTAGTCTATATAATGATTTCTATAATTTGCAGACATAATTTAGATGTTCTTGATCTACAAAGCCCTATGGTTGCTCCATGTAAATTTCTTCGTCTAGGTAACCATGCAAGAATACATTAGAAATATTCAGTTGCTTCAAATGCCAATTAAATTGAGTTGTAAGAGCTAAAAGCAAACGTACTAAGCAAGATTTATAACAAGGCTGAATTTATAACAAGATTTATAACAAGGCTCAAAACCTTTGACAAATAGACGAGCTTTATATCTCTCAATAGATCCATCGGCCTTTTGTTTCAGCTTGTATACCCATTTGTTGTGAACAATTTTTTGACTAACTAGCATGGGGCAGAGAGACCAAGTACCATTTGCAAGCAAAGCATCGAATTCTATCCCCCATAGCAGCACATCAATTAGGATCCTGGATAGCCTTAGAATAACATGTAGGTTCTGATGGTAAGTTACTCACATGTAAGGCTATAAGTGGATGCTTAGTAGCAGCAAATATTTTAAAATCAGAGAAAGACTTTGGTCTTGAAGAACCAGTTCTAGACCTTGTCTACATTCAGTGTGTAGAAGGATTGGTGGTGGTTTCGGTGCTAGGTGGAAGAGTGAGTTAGGAAAGATTAGTTTGCTCTGTGGTTGATTGATGCTGACGAGGTTGATGGTGAACTAGGAGTATGAGCCATATTTGATGGAGATGACAGTGGAGTTGGCAACATAGGAGGAGTAGTAGGGGCAGTACTGGATAATGGTGAGGGATTTTGGGTGTTGGATGTTGTGATAGAAGAAGATAATAAAGAATTAGGTAATTGATTTAAAGGAGATAAAACAGGTGAAATAGGGGGGTGAAGGAAAAATTGTACTTGATGCAGAATGTGATCACTTGAGGAAGATTCTGAGCTAGCTATTGTATCAAAAGTATTCTCATCAAACATGACATGCCTTAAGATGTATACTCAACTGGAAGTTAGATTAAGACAACGATAACCTTTATGATCAGAAACCGTAGCCTAAGAAAATATATCGTTTACTGCAAAATTCAAGCTTATGCTTGTTATAAGACCATAAAAGTGGAAAACATGCATACCCAAAAATATGAAATTTGGAGTAATTAGATTTAACATGACAAAGTTTCGTATAGCGATTAGAATATTGTAAAACTTTTGTGGGTAGATGATTTATTAGATATATTGGCAAGTCTGATTGTGCAAGTAATGTTAAACTAATTTCGACAATGTGACAATGTTTTCATTTAGCAATATTATTTTAGTCGGAGGTTTGTGGACAAGTTAATCGATAAAAGATACCATTGTAAATATAGTAGATGTATATTCACCACCATCATCTATTTATATTGTCTTAATTTTGCAAGACAATATTTTTTTTTTCGATTAAAATCTTAACCGTAGTAAAATAGATAAACACCTCAGATTTTTTTGTTTTAAAGTAAAAAATCCATGAATAACGAGAAATGTCAACAAATATGATATAGTACTTAAAATAATAGATTGAACAGGTGAAGTCCAAACATCAGTGCGAACTAATTCTAATGGATACTTAGATTCATGGCTAGAATTCGGAAATGGTTGTTTCTTAGTTTTGGCTAATTGATAAGGTGTGCATAATTATCTAGAAGCCACGTTATGTGACAGGAAGTTGTTGATTTTTGATCAAGTGATTTAAAACATGAGAAGATGGATGCCATATAGAAGTTGCTATCTTCACCCCAAGTAATGCAACAAGTCCACTCATTTAATTTGATGAGATATTCTCTAATCGAATTGGATAAAGACCAAACTCACTCATTTAATGGAGGATCGTTCTCGTTGTCAAGTCATTCACCCAAAAATATGAGGAAGTAAGAACAAAACAACAATTATTGGCCTAACAAAATTTGTGAATAGAAAGCAAATTTGCTGATGCAAGAGGACAATGTAATATATTTTTCAAAGTTAAAGAAGAAGTGGTGGTAGGAAAAGAAGTTGATCCAACGTGAGAGATTGGCAAATTACCACCATTACCTACTCCCACAGTGTCAAGTCTATTATAAGGCTGTTGAATTGTGAGAGACGCTTCAAGCTCTATCGTAATATGGATATTTGCACCACTATCAGTGATCCAAGTTTGATCTTCAATCAAGTTATTTGAATGAGCAACCATTGCAGCTAGCTTACTTGGAGGTTGTCGACCATGATAAACGTAGTCAATGCGATGAAAGCAATTGAGAGATTGACGATTGTTTCTTCCACAAATCTGGCATAGTGCACGATTAGAAGAATAATCATTTAGTGAATAGGTTTTACCTTGTGCTTCAATGGACTACCTACTCTCTGGCTTTTTGAAACTTATTTGTGAAGCCTCAGAAGGTTGAGAATATCTTGGCTGGTTATTTGGAAACTTTCGTTTCCTATTGTTGTAGCCTTCTGAGAAACCATAGCAAAAGAACTTCTTTCAGTTCCAATAATTTTAATTTGATTGTCCAACATTGCCTCATAATTAAGCAATTCGGACTGATATTCTTCAAGTGGCATATCGACATTTCCTGTAGTAAAAGAATAGGAAGTGATAAATTGATTAAACCTGACATCTAAACCACCATCAGAAAAGAAATCAACTCGTGATTTAGTACTGGTTGTCCAACAAGAGCAAGTTGGTCAACAATATACTTGGCTTCATGAATGTAATCACAACATTTCTTTGATTCTTGACGAGTTCCTTGTAGTTGGCAACGAAGACGAGTGATCCGAGATCTCAAAGGCGAAGCAAAACGAGTGGCCAAAGCATTCCAGGCATGTCGTGAAGTAGTTAGAATATATATGGTAAATATAATCTTCTCCAATAGTATGCCAATTAACTAGCTAAGAATATAGTGATCTTTCGTTTGCCATAACATGTAGTATGGATTCACAGCAATGGCCTTTTCTACAACTTTAGAACATCCACTAGTATAAAGATATTGCCTAGAACATGGTTTGGAGTCATCGACAACACCAAGAAGTTTATGAGATAAAAAAATAGGAAGAAATTGGGATACCCAAACAAGATAGTTATTACCATCTAGCTTTACAAAGACTAGATGAGCGAGCAATATTTGGGATCTGGAAGGGGGCAATAGGAATATTGGATTCAGCCATCTAGAAAGGATAAAAAATGCGTTAGCAAAAAGAATGATCAGATAACAAGAAAGAATTTGAGTAGTGTTTGGCTTTCGATTATTATTTTGCTAAACTAATGTATTGATATATATAGAGTTGGTGCATAAGCCTAGAAAGATAAAATTAGTTACAGATATTCTCCACCAAAATAATACTGGAGAAAGATAAGCTTAGTTATAACTATTCTCTCCTTCTTTGTAGCAAAATCAATCATAAGCTGGTGTTTGGGATAATATCTCAATTCGGTGGTTGAGTATTATGTGGTTTGTTTAACACTAATTGAGTGAAAATAGGTCATTAATATCTCGATTCAGATTGGATCCGGGTAAAAATTTCTTATCCGACCCAGATACGGATTCGAATACGAGTAGGACTAGTAAAACTCCGATACAAATACAGATGCGAGTCGAATATAATTTTTTGGATACGAATGCAAATATTTGATAATCGTTTACCCGCATATATTTTTGAATGATTTACAATTTTTAAGTTTGCTTGTTTAAATGGTGAGTATTGATATTGTTACTAATAACATACATTACATGAATATTGTTTAAGTCTTAATATTTTGTGTTAATTTGTCTCCAAAAGAAATATCATAATTAGTTTAAAATTCGATCCACATGTGTTTAAGATTCGATCATCTATTCGAAAATTATCTGATTCGCATCCAGAAAATATTCATACCCATTTAATTAGAATATGGTTTTAAGTTTTGCTATCCATCTAATATTTGTGTCCAAATTCATATCAAAATTTAAAATATGGATTCAAATGTAGGTTGAACATTATCGATGTATTTTCACCCCTACTTCCAATGCTAATAGAGTTCATTCCAATGATATATGAAGATGAACAATTTTGAGAAATATAAAAAGAATTGACACCAGAAAAGCACTACACTGGACAAGTTCAAGCTTAAATAATCATCAATGTCAAACCATAACATATCATTTAATCTATATCACCAATAACAGTTTTTGATATTTTCAGTGGTCTGATTTGCAAAATGCTAGCATTTGTGAACTAATGTAATGTCACTTACATTCAAATAATATTGGTTCATGGAAGAAGTGCAGAATTTCTACTGCAATTGCATTTCATTAACATTTGAAGTCCAATTTAGATTTCTAATACTAATTCAATATAATTGAAGACGGCAGATTATTCTCCATATTTTTCTCAAAGGGAAAGCCTAGGCAAAAGATTCTATTCATATCATACTAGTGCTACAAACTACAATCTTATACACAAAGAAAAGTGGGGGAAAACCATTTTGATTAATAGTGAGAGAATGAATATTATGCCTCAAGGGGATAAAAAAGATTAACAAGAGATACATTTCAGATAAAAAAATCTAGCATCTCTATTATGACCTCTCTAGACTTGAACACCGTAGCCCTATACAGATCCGAAAGAAGCTGAAATAAGGATTCGACACCGGCACCGACATACCATAAAGAACAACCTAATAATAAAGAAACTAATTAGAAAATAATAATTAAAAATTGTTATAGGAAGGATTGAGAGAATGTGTCATGTGATTATGACACGTTAAAAATCAAACTATGCAAACACGTGCACAACATGTGCCCTCTCATTTCCTCTCGTGCGAGTGCCCTTTTGTCCCTTCCATTGTACGACCCCTAATACCTACTCTTCCAGTCCTCTCTAATCCTCCTCTTTTTCACTCTCCTACAGCCGCAATGATCCCTCCCCAGTAACTCTCTTCTCATTTCGCCACCACTATGGCTAAAGTTCGGTGATAAACCAAGCATTAGAGACGTCGATGAGCTCTTTTCCCTTCTCACGTCTTGATTCTTCGATTTGAAGTTTGGAGTTTGGTATAGGTAAAAGTGCGCAATAGTTCAAAAAGTTTAAGTAGAATTATTCCAATTCATTATTAGTGTAACTAATTGTTATAGGAACTCAAGTTGGCATATACACCATATTATGAAGAAAATTTGGTTGATTCAAGATTTAGTGGTGATTGGGATGATCGCATCATTTATATTTAGCCTATTAAAGCTATCTTAATTTTTAGGTTGAATTATTTTAGTTTTTTCTCTTATTTTGGCTAGATTCATAATGAGGTTCTTCATTTTCTTAAATTCTTGTCAAAATTTCATTAAAGTTTTGTTGTAGTAATGTATACATTTTAGTTCATATTTGTAGTTTAAAATTAGAAGCTTCATTTCATATCTTAACCCTACTATTTTCTTTGTGACAAAATAAACTTAACTAAAGGTGGCAATGCACTTTATCAAGTGAGAAAAGAGTAAGTAAACATTTTCCTGATATTAAAATACGCATCCTCTAACATCACCAGCATCCATCTTTTTTTTATTTTAAGGCATCTCTTTCATGTAACACTAAAACTCTCAATTCTTTGTGCATATATTGGGAAGACACTATAGAAATACTCATCGCCAAATACATGTACTTTATATGTGGATGGAACCCACATAATTTTTATATAACTTGCTAGTTGATATGTTCACATATTAATATCCAAAATAAGAAACCTAAATTTACCAAAATAATATAAACAAAGAATATACAAAGTATCATAAGCCACAATAAGCTTCAAAAATACATATCCATAACATAACTAAAAGTAAATAAATGACTATGTTATAGCAACATAACTAATTTAGTCATAAAAATTTTATTAAAAAAACTAAATCTAGGAAATCTAACTAATCTTCATATGCTCTTCTACAATCTCGAAGTCATCTACTGATCTGGATAACAAATTTCATCATAAATAGTGAGCATAAAACCCAACGAATATACACATTTACAATCAAAATATTGTAACACATAATGCAACAATATATGTCATGCTGATGAATACAACAACGATGGTTCATAGTTTACAAAAGAATGCGAGATCAAGTATTGGAATGCTCTCCTAGAGTCTTAGATAGTCACATCATCATATGCTCTCTTAAAGTCTCAAACAATAAGTAGGGTTAGACATCTAGTAATAATGTTGTTTGTATATACTGTCAATGATGTCAACGCTGCACATGATTGATTATTTAATGACCATCAGACTGAAGACTCAAATTGTAAGCACATTCTCATGCTAATCATTGCACATCATGTGGGATTTCATAAGCTCCCAACTCAAAAAGATTCACTATCATCATCAGATACTGCTAGAGCTATAAACTCTACTTCATAATACTATCATTTTCATGGTCATTAAGTGTCTAACCTCTATACTCAATAATAATCACGTCTACTCAAATCCAGTGCACAAGCTATCTAATTGTCCTCTTATGACTAATGATCTTAGGCATAGATCAAAATATATAAATACTATATATATAAATCTGCTTCTAACCCTGGCCGAGTGAGTAAAGAGGTATTATCGAGGCGATATTTAACTATTTAGTAATACGTGCACATAGCGCAATGTCTAATATCATGCACATGCATGATTAACAAACTTTAAGTGCATATAATATATAAATCATGTATTCAATCATCATGAAGTGATAACACATAAATGCTAATAATAATAAAAATGAATACAAATGTCATAATATTATTACAATGTCATAATGCTAGCACAATCATAGTATATCTATACTATCCTTAGAAGAATCACTTGCCTAAAATCACGCCTAACTAGTTTGTTTTCTTCTGTGTCGCCGCGAGAACCTCCTTCTACAGTACTGAATCTGTCAAGTAATTAATTTAATTGAAAATGAGCAAACATATCTACCAAGATCTAACTAATAAAAGTTATCATCTGAAAAAATAAAAAATAATAATTCAAGTTATCGTCTATATTAGTTTTGGGTAGATTTAGATGAGATCCTTAAAATTATCTATGCAAAAGATAATTATGGCATTAATGCTAATATAAGAGGCTATTAAGTGTATGTAATAATAATATAATCATGTTTGATACAATATTTAATATAAGGATAACTCGAGCAAAACTAACTATTGAATTTTCATTAAATGCAAAAAAAGCCACTAAATTAATATCCTCGTCATAAAATACGTAGGGTCAACTTACGAAAAATATTATAAACAAATAAATTACCATTTTCTGACAATTTATATGTAATATTTCACTATAATAAGGTCAAAAACTAAATAAAATAATTAAAGACTCGAAGACAAAATAAACAAGGACATCTGGGCCAGCCCATGGCCCAAATAAAGGGTTGTGCTGCAGCTCTCCTGCAGCCCACCACCATAGCTAAAGATTCAAAATTGGGCCCAAGGGCCCAAATCGAGTTCCCACCAAAAGAATTTGAGTTCTCTCTCTCTCTCTCTCTCTTCATCTTCTAAAAGGGAGATGGGAGAACAGCAATGGAGAAGAGGAGGACAAAATTTGGAGAAGACGAGGGAGCTTGATAGCCAAATTATATTTATCTAAAATTCAGATTAAGTTGTTTACTGAAAAAAAGAAATAAAATTAAAAAAAAAAAAGGGATTGAGTGCATAAATGTTGACATGAATGATGTTATTTAGTGTATATATTTAGAGAACAAGGCCTTGATATGGAGAGGTGATAAGAAGAGATTATTTCCCATTAATTCCCTCATTTTGGTAAGTCTAATGGAACTCTGGTTGCTCCCTTTGATTGCAGATAGGTTCTTCCCTAATTCATCAAAGAATTTTCAATGTAAGAAAAGTAACTCCTGAGTGTGAAGTTGATCTTCTCTTATCATGGCCTTTTGTTTGCTCCCTAAGAATGTACATTTCTTTTATATATATAGCTTTACCAAGATCTACACGCCATTAATTTCTTTACTAATTCATCTAATTTCTTTACAAAGGCACCCTTAGATCCAATGGATGACTTGGATTCCCACATGATTACAGGTAAAGATAATAAATATATATACCTATTGGCCAATATTTTGATGTACATTTGAGGTATCAAGTCAAACAAGTAAGCTTTCATGGCTTCCACCCAATACTACCAATATTATTAGGTTGGCTTATAAGGCCCAAGATGCAATCCTAATCCCAACCCACCAAAACCTTACTTTGACAATGTAAACTCCTCAAGCAACAAAGATTCTAAACAATCTGGTATCCAATCTGGTATCATCTAAGGGAGGGTTCTTGACCAAACTATGCCTCGTTATAAATTTATTTATCGAAATAGTTTATCTCTCAAATTTAATATCTAAATAGATCTATTCGAACATATTAGCCGCCACTCATCGAAGATTCGGACAAAAAAAAAAGCTAAATAGTTGTACTATAAAATGCTAATAAGTTTAGTATTTTTAAAATTTTATGAATCTTATCAATTAGCGATTGATTGAAGTGTTTAAAATAAGCTACTCTAATATTAAGTTTGAAAGATAGGACTTATTTGAGTAAATAAATTTCCCCAGAGGAGATGAAAACTTAGATAAGATATAAATAGATATCCCCAGTTGAGCATTGTACTAGGTGGAACTGAGAAGGGACCAAACAATGAAGATGGATAGGGGGGGTTATTAATTCCATGGCATTCTTTAATGATAAGGAGTAAGTGGGAGGTCATTGTCCAAGCCTTGAGAGATCTCATAAGGTTCTTTAGGTCAGTTGAGCAATCCACCATTACCTGATGCTTGATTGAGGTGACACACTAACTAAAAGGTCAAACAATATTAAGAAAACAACAGCAGGAGATAGCAAAACTTCTTGTGGATATATGCCATATTCCCTCCTATAGGACCAAAACTACTCCTTGGATTCTCTTTGATCCAGTAGGTTGGAAGTGGTTAAGAACTACTACTACTACTACTACTACTTATCTTCTCTCTCTCTCTCTCTCTCTCTCTCTCTCTCTCTCTCTCTCTCTCTCTCTCTCTCTCTCTCTCTCTCTCTCTGTGTGTGTGTTTCTGAGAAAGAGAGCTGGCAGGTGGTGTTGAATGGAGCCCACTCAACCTAATCAAGCAATGAAGGTAGGAAAATGATGTCTGCTTAAGAAGAAGAAAAATTATGGGATGGAGGAAAGGTTTTAGGTTAGGAGGTGCATGAGAATGTTGCCTTAAAAGTAGGCAGGAGTTGATTGAATGGGGAGTCCTTGCAGTGCAATGTCATCATCAGAGTAATGTAGTCCTAATCTTCACCATCTCAACATGCAAGAGAGAAGATATCATTGGGAAGAGCAATTAAGTGAAGTAAATAACACAATACTTAGCTTACTATTAACTAATATACAAACTTAGAGTAGAGATTATATAAGCCAAATTATATCTCTATCCCTAAACTATGACTCAATATCACATGTGATCTACCTCTTCAATTATATAAAACATTACAATCCCACCCTGTTAAAAAGGGATTGGTATTTCGTTCGGGCCAACCGTCAAATGTAGTATTCAGATAAAATTGATCCGAAAATTATTTAGACTGACTCATACAAGATCGACCGGACGAAAACTGAGCTCCTTAGAAGTGTAGATTGTCATTTATTATTTCCCCCTATTTCTATATATATATATATATATCAACCACCAAAGATATATATTTTCTTCTCAAAATAGAGAAGAGAAGTGTAGATTTAGATTGGAATCTAACTAACGTAACTGCTCCGGGTCTTAGTGCAGTTCATGGCCTTATCTTCCAAGAAATTAAGAAAGAATATAAAAGGGAGGGATAACGCTTTTAATGTAGCCACTAGCTACTACTTTGGCCTTTAACAGGAGAAAGACTTTCTAGTCCTTTTCAATACCTCATCAACAAAACACACTTCAACGAAGAAAACACGCCTCCATCTATAAATACCGATAAGATAGGGTGTGAATTGCAAATTCTAAACAAAAAAAAATGTAGTGTGTGAAATATAATTTTTCCAATACAATTAACTTAAATATTTCCTCTTTTTGCCATTGTCTTTTAGTTTTTTGGCCATTTCGTCAGGGGGCATTGTTATATATTTTGGAACCTTCGGACTAAAGTGTAACAAATGAAAGTTATTATAATAATTGTATGTTTCTGTATGTGCTATGCTTTTTTTTTCTTTTGGGTTGAAAATTTATATCACCAAAATGTAGGGTGTGAAATGAAACTTATTTTACAATTTACCCCCGCCGGAAAATATAGGCGCCAATAAACCACGATTAATTTTTTAAAATTAAAAGAAGTGGTTAATTAGCTTCTCCACTTAACGCAATTGAGGTCAGCAGTCAAAAATAGGCATCAAGGTTGGGAAGGAGCCTTCCCTGGTGCAATTAAGAACCATATTTTTACCATATTTAGCAAGCTAGTTAGCCGACTAATTAGCCTCGCAATATATATGGTTGATGAACAAAAAAAATAAAAGAAGAAAATAAATATAAATAATCATCAAAGATTATAGTAGTGGCCCAAAGAGCCGAATGCTGGCCCTTTAAAATATTGACGAGCAACAAGGAGTCGATTTTAATAATTAGATGAGAGATCTTCTGTTAACAAATGTAGAGGAGAGCCTTGCGAAGGCCTATCGTCTTAGTAGCCAAAGTAGAGTTATAGACATCCTACCGATTGGTAATGCCAATTGAGAAACTCAGTGAGGTGCAGAAGATGAAACCCAACCCACTAGGTTCGCTCAGACGCAAAAATGAGCCATTAGAATTGAGTTTGAGCAATTCAGACGGAGGAGGCTCCTACCGGATGAGCAATTTTTCGTGCTTGACGGAGCCAAAATCTCATACTATTCGTAGGCAATGGCGATCATTTTTTCCCAAACTATCATTGGAGATTTGCAGACCGAACTGAAGATAATATAATTATGGTGCTTTCAAATATGCTAGAACATGACGAGAATAATGACAACCACGATTAATTTTGGATAGAAAGAATATTAATTATAATTTAGATTATATGGAAATTAAGTGCTTAAATTGAAAGCAAACAAAATAAAAGAAAATAAACATTTTCGAAATTCTATTCAGACATTATCTTCAATATAGAAAGAAAACTATTAATTTTCCTTGTCTAATCCTTTTTTTTTCCATTTATTTTTTTGAAGTATTTTTGTGCTTAAGCACTTACCCAACTAATACTGCGATTAGTTCCAACAGACAAAAGAGAGACAGAGGGAGAAAGGGAGAGGGAAAAATAATGGAAGTCCATTTGAGAAAGTCAAACCGATGGCTGTGAGAGAAGCCAGCCGCTTTCAATTCGACGAGCTCCCCACTTTCAAATTTTTGATGGGATTCCACTTCCAAGAAAGTGGAATGCCCCACGTTTTTGAAAGGGAAATTTCCTACGAATTCACTTTAAATTTGAAGCATTCTTTTCTAAAAGAGCAATTTGTATATCCAAATCTTTTCTCTTCGTTGTAATAATATGTTCAAGGGTTTAGGGTGAATTCTATTATTATATCTTATTCAAATTTATTAAAATGTTGGTGATATAGGAAGTGAAATTTAAAGCTTATGAGATGTCTTCTTCACAGAAGCATTTATGATCAATTTCCTCAATCTTAGAGTTTAGAGTTGACCAACATTCGATGGTTGAATTTAATCACCTACATTGATGGGGGGCGAAAAGAAGTGGATTTTTGCACACCATCCAACATGCCACTGGTCAACGTTGGCTTTGTACCTTTGTCAACATTACATAATTATGTATAAAAAGCATTAAAAAAGAAAAATAAAGCTTGTTGGAAGTCTACACAAATTGCCCCCACTTTCTTTCTTTCTTTCTTTTCACTCAATATTTTAGCAAAATTATAATTTACACTGTGTATTTTTATTATTTATAAATTAAATTTTATAATTTAGTTAATATGTGCAGAAAATATTCTGCTGTTAAATCTGCTAGTTAAACATAATCAAACATCTAAGTTAAGTTAATCATACTAAAAAAATTATAAAAATATTCTTAACCAAGTCATATTTAAAATATTTTATTTATTTTAGAAATAAAATATTTCTACTTAACTGATATTTACTATATCATACAACTCGATTTATGAATAATAAAAATATAGGGTGTAAATTATGTAAATTTTCTTATAAATTTTATTTTAGGACCTGTGTATCTTAAATAGATTTTTATTATAAAACATGGTTAGTAGTATCATTATTTCCTTTGATCTCTTATAATTTTATAGATGGGTATTTTAGTTGTTTTTATTTTTTTACTTTTGAAAGTAGTAAAACTTTATTTAGTCATCAATAATTGTTTTTGAGGTAAATAAAAGAGAAATTCCATGTTAGAATAATAAATACTCTTTGGTAAGTTTTAATGATAATAAAAATAAAATATATTGTATTATTTTTAATAAATTTCCATTATATATATATATATTATTGGAATAATTTTATTTAGACTCTATAAGAAGACACAAAGGTTAAAATTATATTCGCATATGAGTCGTGTGACAATTTACTAGAGAAATACCTAACAGAAAACTAACACAATAAAGTTTTAAGATATTTTTTGTAATTTAGAGGACTTATATGTACAAAATGAAATCAGAAATTGTACATCAAAATCAATAATAGTTCATAGGGTTAAAAAAAATATTATATATATATATATTTATTTATTATATAATTATGATTTTAATGTGGAGAGAGTGATGCATGTCTATCCTAAAATAGTAAAGCCATATGCTACAAGTTGATTAACTTTTTTATGAAAATTTTCTTTTACTTCTTAATGTAATTATAGTATACACCCTACATTAATACTATTTATAAATCGAGCCTTATCATTTAGTAAATATATACAAAAAAGAAAATACCCTAGGTTAAATTTAGACTAACACCGTGAGAATACTTTATTAAGTAGAAATATTTTTATTTTTAAAATAATTAAAATATCTTTAGTATGACTTTAGTTAGGAGTATTTTTATAACTTTTTAAATTATATGTTAAATTTAACTAACTGATCTAACGATGGGATATTTTGTGCACATATTTCCTAAGTCATGGTATTCGATTTATAATAGTAAAATTATAAGGTGTAAATTTTAGCATTGAAACCATTGGTGGCATATGAAGTCAAGTTACGTGTCAAACACAAGCACTAGTTTAAGAGGTAGCCAAGTTGATGCCAACTCAGCAGTGTATATAATATTAGTTGTTGTCGACGTGGCGCATTTTGATATCATGAACCCTCCTGTGGTGATTGCACCACTTCATTCATTTCCAACAAAAACAAAACAAAACAAAACAAAAGTATCTTCTTTTCTTTATGCTTTAATTCATTTTAGGTTATTATTATTATTATTATTATTATTATTATTATTATTATTATTATTATTAAAAATTAACATATTTTTCTTGAAGTTTATATCACACAATACTTATCACTAATTATTTTCTTGTACTTTAAGGTCAGGTTACTACATTAGATAGTTTTAGAATCATTTGAAATAATTTATACAAGAGTAAAAATTCTTATCTTCTATAGTGATTAGTTAGATTTAACCCGCAGAACGACAATTTAAAATAATTTATTGATTTCCTGGCATTTAGAATATTCTTGGATTGAAGGTTTTTATTTGTAATTATGTAAATTCTCTCAATCTGGAATCCTTCTACTTTTTAAAAATATCTTCTAAAACTAATTGATTTACGGCGCATAATATTTTTTTCTGTACATATTCGCTAAATTATAGGACTTAATTTATTAATAGTAAAAATGTAAGGTGTAAATGATAATTTTGTCAAAATAAAAAATAGAATGATATATGCAAATTTCTAAAAAAAATAGAAATGGGAAAAATTGATAGATTTGGATTCTTAGATAATACACATTTTTTAATCGTATTTATCAAAAACTCAAGATTTGTAGCAAATTCTTTTTTTTTAAAGAAAAATTATCTAAAAAGGGTATTTTATTAATTACACCTTATATTTTACCTATTTTATGATTCACACCCCGTCTTCCACAATTTTATAACTCGACCCCTTATTTTTTTTCTATAATTCTCATTTAACAACCTAATATTTTTGACTAATTAATATCGACTAAATTACTAAAATACGATCACCACTATTTTTCCTCCTCTATAAAAGCCACGAATAATTTAGATATTTATAAATTATTTTATATATTATAACTAAATATTTTTTTTGCTGGTACTGTTTAAATTAACGGAGAGTGTTAAATAAAAATTATAAGGAAAAAAAATAGGTCGTATTATAAGAACGCTTGAGAGATGTGTGAATCACAAAATAAATAAAATATAGGGTTTGATTTGTAAAGAAATTTAAAAAAAAACTACCTGCGTCTACTGTGCCAATATTCCCATGATGTCACATCTCGTACATTTGTCGTTATTCCTGTCGTTGGATATTGTGATGGCTTAATCTGATGTGGTCTCCACCATCTGCAGCCAATCGTGTGGCTCTCAGCTGTCGGCCAAAAGCCGGACCCACTGCCCTTGGCCTATTCACATCCATCGTATCACCTTAGCTCTTTCCTCCTTAGTATTTTATTAGGAGTAAATTACACTTAGCCCCCCTTAAACCATCATCGACTTTTAATTATTATTTTTTTCTTAGTTGATAGATAGTTTTCTTAGTTAAGAGATTCTAGTGAGATAATAAAAAAAAATAAGAAATTTGCATATAATATTCTGCCTTATAATATATTTTATATTTTTACTATTTACAAATTTAGCTTTGTGATTTAGCGAATAAGTGCAAAAAATACCCTAATGATAGATTTGTCAATTAAAATTGATTAAATTTCTAAGTTAAATTAACTATACTAAAAAGATTACGAAAATACTCTCAACTATGTTATATTTACGCAACTTATACCCAGCTCAACTAAACGCAATATAACATAATCTAACCCAACTCAACCGAACCTAAGTTAGTCTAACTTAAGGGTATTTTGGTCATTTTTATAAAATAATTAAATTAGATATAATATTTCTATCTGCCAAAACGGTGTTAGTATAAATAGTGAAAATGTAAACCATAATTTTGTTTAAATACACCGTGTTATATGCAAATTTTTTGTAATAAAAAAGTTAAGGAGGGCTAAGTATAATTATCCATTTGATTAATATAGCACTGATTGATATATATATATATATAACTTTAGCAAAAGATTTGTCTGTCAATATATCTTTGTTTCATGCATTTGTCTCTTTATTTTTTTTTATATTCTTCGAATTGATGTCTATTTAATACAACATATAGACATAACCAACAAAAGATTGGTTTAAAACAACAATTTAAATTCACAATGCCCTGTCATATTTATAATATATGAGTGATGCAACGTATGCTTACAAATACTTCCCAAATTATTATTTATTCCCGATGGCAAGGGTAGTTTGGTCATTTTATAATTTATTGGACGAAAAATTTAACAAGAGGATAAGTGCTAAAGTTTAACGGAATAAATTAAAATATTGAGCTAAACCACGAAAAATAAATTACAATTTTTCTAAAATAAAATAAATAAATTTAAAATAATTAAAGTCATGTAACTCTTAGGAGATTGCCGACCATTGTTTAGTTCATGATAAGTGTCTTAAAGTAGACAGAATCATTTATTTTTTTGGCTTTTGCAGTGCACTTTATTTCATATATAATATCATTTATTTTAAATATATACAATTTTTTATTATATAAATAATGTAATACTAATATTGCTAATGTAATAATGCTCGGTTGGCTGAGCAAATCCTTGTGATATCGGTTTAATTGGAACGTTGTTAAGTTCACGCTTCTTAAAAATAAACATCTAATGCATTATTGATAAAAGTAATAACTCTTTTATATAATATAAATATAGAGAGACATCAAATTTTTAAAAAGTAAAAAATATATAGTTAATTGATCTAGTATGAATATGGATAGGATTTTTACAAAAAATCGAAATACAAATAGAAACTAGTCGGGATTTTTTTTGTTACAAATACATATATCAAATATCCATTTATCTACATAATTTGTAAATAATAACTCTACATACTAAACGACCCATTAACTCATAATAAACTCTTATCATAACCCTTGATCCCCCCCTCTTCACCGTCAATCTAAATTGATAGGGAAAAGGAACGCGAGCTTGTAAATAATATTTCTTTGGCAAATCCACCTCCTTTCCATGTCATTCTAGTGAATAAGATTTCTTATAGGAATTTTAAATAACATACACCTTGTGTTTTAGAATAGGATGTTCTAATCATTCAGCAGATATATTCGTTTTTATCTATGTTGATCAGTATTCTATTGTAGAGTTAATTGAGCTAAGATCTGCCTATATAATAGGCCGCGAGGGCTTGGTATCTAATAGTTGAGAAGGTTCGATATCTCTCTCCTCGGCAAGTGGTGATGGAAGTTATTAAGTGTTGAGCCACCCACTCAATAGAGAAAGAAAGAGTGGTCATCATGTAGCTTTACTATAGATGCCTTATCCTCTTAAGGAATAAATAGAGAGATGCTTGCCACTTTGGAGGGGGTCCTCAAGGTGGCTCTTTTTCTTAGTTAGCTCATCCTTCAATCTGGGATATAGGGAGTGAGGGATGTTGTTCTCCCTCTCTAATATTGCTTTATCGTGGCCTTTTGTTCTTCCGTTAGGGAATGCAGACTACTTTAGATGCTTAGGAGGATTGATGGGAATATTTTATCTAAGGTTAACTAAGCATGGGCCCTTGGCGATAGAGTAAGCTCGCTAAATGGTACTCCTAATGCCATCTTCGTGAGGTTCATGTCTTTAAGATTCTTCTTAGTAGTCTCCCTTAGTTCCTTGCTACTCTAAGGTTCCTATGACCTCCGCTAGATTAACAACTTTTGAATAACTCTCCTACTTTCTAAGGTAAAAACTTTCCTCTCACCAGTTATCTTTGTCAAGTTCGCATGAAAGATTTCTTAGCCAATAAGGGATTTTTGGACCCTTTTCCTTACACTCTCTGATAAGATGCTAGAATTTCTACGCAACTTTTTAGTACATTTTTCTTCCTCCTCTAAAGTTGCTCTCTTCTCTGTCTTGCTTCCAAAGTGTTGGGAATCTCACAGGAGGGCTTTCCTGTGCTTGAGGCTCCGATAGCCCACAAACCACCTCGTTGGATTATTCTTGTGGCTCTTATGAAATGAGAGAAATTGTTAGGACTTTAGCAAAGTGACAAAAGACGGCTATGGGTATGAAAGGGTTTCTCTCCAAATTTGGAGGGACTCATGAATGTTTTTGAGGATTTCTTCCACTAATATCCCCCGACTCAAACTACATTTTCTCAAATAATAATAATAATAATAATTGTGCAATTGTGTAATTGTCGAATTGAGATATGCATGATGGTTTATTTTGACACATAATCTATTATTGATGGGCTTGCTTTCACCCTTATATAATTTAGAACTTGGGAAACATTTATATTGGACTCATGTTGATGAACAACTTAGTATATATATATATATATATATATAACTCCTAATACAAGAAACTCCTTTTTCAGTGCATAGCTTTTACACTCCCATCTACTTTCCCTCATGACTAGTCCTAAAACCGCCGTCCTCTCTCTAAAATTTTCACATAGTTTCTGACCTACTGCCCAAGCTTTCCATTATTTTTTATGTCTTTAAACTAAGAAGAAAATATTAACTTTTTTCCCAAATGTTGACCGCTTCTGCCTAAAAAAAGACCATCTTAGAGAATAGAGTAAAAGTAAGGCACTTACGTGAAAAAAAAACATATATTCCCTAATACCATTTCAGAACCAATAGAAGAGATTTATTTTCATTTATCACCCTTCCTTAGACGTCTATTATAGTGTAAACCCCATCTTTTCAACCTTTTAAAATAGATACAAAAGTCTCTGATTTATTAATAACAAAGATGTAGGGGTCTAATTAAAAATAGTGAAAATACAGGATGTTCAATAATCACATAATACAGGGTGAGAAATGAAAAAAAACAAAACCCAATTTCAAATCCTTCCCGACAATCCGATTCCTTAATACGGATAACGGCATTAACTCCTCCGCACGCTGTAATACTTTCGGTATTAAATTAATCCCGATGGCATCAACGTAAAAACATAGAATCCCGAGGTCTATCTCGTAAAAGGAAACGCCAGCGGCGCACGGTAAGTTTTCTCGCTTACCGAACAAGCCATTGACCGTAGAAACGCTACCAAATCCCAATTCTTTTCTTTTTTTCTAAATACATTCTGAATAAAATAATTTCAAAAATGGGAAAGCCTATTTAATTTAATTTAATTTAATTTAATTTTTGATAATATTTGTTTGTTTTTTATTTAATTATGAGAAATAGCATCTGATCCAGCTGTCGAGCCACGCGTTTCGTGAATAGTATCAGGGGTCGGACATGTGGGCCACTCTACCCCTCACTGGGGCCCCCGTGTTAGCGTAATCCTCGGGAACAAACTAAGGAGTTCTAATGCTATTCTTTTATGTATTAATTTCGTATTTTAATTTGTCATTGTCATGGATCCAGCTAGTTTCCACCTCAGTTGAAAGCGAAAGCGACTAAATTTAATTACGTTAAACTACAACAGCGGAACAAGTTACCGGATCGGTTAATTAAACACGATTTAGCAACCGCAATTTACGTAATTAACCTTCGGGTTAATATCTCACGTGTATATAATAACGAGCTGAAGGCTTGTTCGCGTCCTTCTCCGTTTCGCTTCCAGAGGAAGGAGAAGAATTCATTATAGTGAGAGAGAGAGAGAGAGAGAGAGAGAGAGAGAGAGAGAGGGGGAAAGGGTGAGAGAGCGATGAAAGAAGTGATCGAAGAAGATGAGGTAGACGAAGCCAGAAAATCTCGCCGAAAGACCACTTCGATTCGATCGCCGTCGACCTCGGAGTCCATAGCGGCGCCGGCGATGTTATCGTCGGCGGCGTCCGCGGCGGCGGCAGAGAGGAAGAAGGAGTTGAGGAGGTTGGTGAAGAAGATTTCTGAGGAAGATGACGACCAAACGGTGACTTATGACAAGGCAGCGGCGGCGCTGTCGGCGTTGAGGGATCTCAAGGTCGGGCCGAAGGAGCGGAAGAAGGGGGATAGAATCCATCCCCTGGCGATTCCCGAGCATTTCTTATGTCCCATTTCGGGCGAGATCATGAGGGATCCTGTGGTTCTTGCATCGGGCCAGGTGTGGAAACTTTTGTTTTTTAGGGTTTTACCGTTGAATTCTTTCGTGTGTTTTTTTATCGTATCCCTTGATTCGCTTGCAATGGATAGGATTTTTATGGAGAACCGATTTGGATGGTTAAAGTTGTGATCTTGGTGGTGTTCTTATTAACCGCAATGGTTTTAGTTTCGATTCATTTCCTTATATGGGTCTCTTTGATTATGGTTTAGATAGAGGAAGATAACAATCTAATCTCATTTATTGGTCTCGGATTTTTGTTTTAATGTGTTGGGTTGGGTTTTGATTTCTCGTTCAGGTAGTTATGGATTGCAAAAGAAGAAAGTGTTCATTTCATTCATCGCATTAGTTGCAGATTAAACATTTTGCGATTTGAAGTTGAAGGTAATTTTGCAGCCAACTTCTTCAGTAAAATGTGGTTAAGAAATTGTAAATTTGGGATTTATAGTCATGGTGTTCATGTTTTACTGCAAGGTTGGATTTTGATTCGCTTCTTGATATGGTTCTCTGTTTTAATATTTTGTTTAATTCATTGGATTTGGTTTTGATTCGTTTCCTGATATTTGTCTCTGCTTTATATTTTGTCTACTCCATTGGGTTTTGTCGTGGTTCGTTCCTTGATATGGGTCTTTCTTTACGATAGGGAATCAATCATAGGTTGGAAAGAAGAAGTTTAATGTAACACTTCTTATATTTTTGGCCCCAGATACTTTAGTCGGCTAATAGTTCTTCTGTAAATATAGTGATTTTCCTGTTTCCTTTCTATTCAGTGCTTCTTGGTGGTTATAATAGTTCCTCAATGTTATGATATGACTTTTCTTCTTGGAATTTGTCAATCTTTTGTCAATTTCCTGTCATCTGTGATTGTTGGGAAATTTTTGATCTGTAATGTTTGTTTTGCTTCAGAAAATTCTCAAAATTTAAGAAAAGAACCAATTTTTTTTTGGAGCTTCAGTATCTTCATTTGCTGATTATTTCTTGTTCCCTTGGATTTGGTGGTAAACAACTATAAATGCTTAAAAAGCTAAAAAAACAAGAACTGTTATTGCATATGATTTGGTCATTGTTCCGGTTCCATGAATCTGTTTTCTAATTTCTATATGCTATTTGTGTTCTCCTGTGAATCTGTTTTTTTTACTGCCAATCTATAATTATGAATCCTTCTGCAGACTTGTGACCGTGCCTTCATCCAAGAGCGGCTCAACTCCGGCAATCGAACTTGCCCAAAGACCCAAGAGGTACTTACAAACACCATCCTCATACCAAACCACCTGGTCCAAAGCATGATATCTGAATGGTGCAAGGAGAATGGAGTCAATCTATCACCGCTTGGGAACCAAGATGAAGGTCTAGTTACCAAGAATGAGAGGGACACGTTTGATGAGCTCCTTGGCAAGATTTCGTCCCCATCACCAGCTATCGAGCGGAGGCAAGCCATTAGGGAGCTTCGCCTCCTTACCAAGCGTAACCGATCATTCCGTGCAGTTATAGGAGAGAAGCCGAATGCAATATCACAATTGCTCTCTGTCCTCTCCATTCCCAGCTTAACTGAGGACCCACAAGTGCAGGAGGACACAGTAACGACAATTTTGAATCTTTCAATCCATGACAACAATAAGAAGATCATCGGTGACAGCCCTCAAGTTATCCCATTTCTCATTGACTCATTGAAGTCTGGGACCATGGAGACCCGTAGCAATTCTGCGGCTGCCCTCTTCAGTCTTTCAGCTTTTGATTCCAATAAGGTGAAGATTTGCCAGATGGGGGCAATGAAACCTCTTGTGGATCTCCTAGAGCATGGCAGCCCGACCGCCAAGAAGGATGCAGCGACAGCTATTTTCAATCTTTGTATGGCACATGTAAATAAGGCGACGGCAGTGAGGGATGGAGCAGTTGTGGTAGCATTGAAGGCCATTGCGGATTGCTCGCTTGTTGATGAATCATTGACTATCCTTGCTTTCCTATCAAGTGACCAAGATGCAGCAGAGAAGATTAGCGAGAACGACGGAGTTGCTTGCTTGCTTAGTATCATAAGGGACAACCCCAACAGTCGCAATAAGGAGAACGCGGCGGTGGTGCTTTACTCAATCTGTATGTATGACAGATCAATTCTGAAGGAAGTAAGGGAGGAGGAAGACTCAAAGGGCACAATGTCTTGGCTGACTCAGAATGGCACCTCGAGGGCACGAAGAAAGGCTGCTGGGATCCTCGAAAGATTGAAGCAAACCATGAGCAGCACATATCATTCATATTAGATGACAATGTAAGTAAGAGATGAGAGTAAGTCTGATGTAAATATCGTCAAGCATCTTCAGGTACTTTGAATTCAGTACATAAGAGTTAATGTCAATTTGGTGCTCAAAGATTTTGGTTAGGGTTCTTAATTTTTATCTCATGTGAACAAATTCTGCAATAGACTAGACTAGTTCCTCTTCATAGTTCATAACTGTTCACAAACTTTGCTGTCCTTTCAGGGAATCTGTTTGAAGTAATCTTATAGGCCTACTACATATGTTAGGAAAGTGGCATTCTGAGGCCTCCATTTGTTGTTTCTTTGGTTTGCAAGATCTATCAATGACCATGATGAAATTGTTGCAGAAAAGAAAAGAAAAGAAAAGAATCCAACTTTTCTCTACTACATATGATTTTGGATACTTCAACTATTTTGGATTTTTGATGAATTAGGGATCCCCAACATGGGATTAAAAGCATGGTAAACTTCTATGTGAGCCACAAGGTGTCTTAATAGAGATGGGCCCAAAGAAGGAGCTCCTAGATTTGCTCATGTCCTAAAGGGAGTCTGAGAGCCGTCAGGCATTAAATTTTGGACCAACTACACTTGTCATTTGTCTCGTCTGATGGCTCTCCAAATCCCTCTTACTGCTTGTCCTGTGTCCCTAGTTAGTTAGATAGATGATTAACCAGTAGACAGAGTATCCAATATCTTTTCTTGGAATAGGTGGGACCCCTTTTTGGAACTCCCCTTAATATATTTTCTTTAGGTTGTTTAGGAGAGTTTGGTTCCTCAATCAAGAATTGGATCTCTTTTAAAATATATTTTACAATCAAACACTCATATATATTTTTGTCAAACATTATGTAAGTTATGCGATACATTAAGTCATGCAACTTTTTAAGTAACATTTCTATTATAGTTAACATATTTATTTACAGTTTAGTAATCAAATATGAATTTATTCAAGTTAATTATTATGTTTTACAATCAAATAATAAAATATGAGTAAAATTATAGATGCGTGTATAAAATATTTTTTTTTATTTTAAATTTTGTGCATCAATTAATGGGCTACTTGTTGAAGAATAGCCACCATACTCAGCCCAGCCCAAAGATGATGTATGAATATAGCTTGCCCAAAGATTTATTGGTACACCATGGTCATGTCTTTCAGTGTTTTAATTATTTTTTCCTAGGTTAAACACAACTGCATTAAAAGCATGAGAGTAGAGTATTGTATGAAAATTATAGGAAAAGAAAGGTCTAATTACAAAATGTTCAAATATAAAGTGTTAATTAAAAAATGATGAAAAGGTTGAGTATTATTTAAGAATTTCTTAACAATTTATTGAAGATAAAAGAAGAAGATTAAAGCTAGCTACAAGTTATAATCTTTCCTACATATTTTCTTGGAGGAAATTACTTGAAGATTTGAATCTTCAACTTTTATTTGGAGGAATTAAATTGACATTTTTCTAGGGATATTATGCTATCCAAATAAATCAAAATAAATCAGATATATTGCTTTTTGTGCATCTCATGATGAGTCTACATGGAAATGAGATGAGGGAAGTAAAGTGAGTGGTTTCACTTTTTATTGTTTGGTTAAAAGAATTGAGTTGGAAAGTGATTTACTTGATTTTTTTTAAATTATAAGATTTTTTATAATTTTTTGGCCAAAATTTTCAATTTTTCAATTCTAATTCAAAAACATGTGACTACTAAGTATCTAATAAAATAGTAAGAATTTGTTTTAATTAATTTTTATCCTTACATGTATACCCTTCTAAAAATCTATTATTTACATGTATATCTCTGTATAATTAATATTTATGTTTATCTTTTTTAAAACACTTCTTGGTATTTTTTTTTACAGTGATACCTTTTAAAACTTTTTTTGAATACTTCCTTAAACCAAATTAATCATAAAATTTACATCAATTTGAGAAAGAAAATAAACATACCATTATGTTTGTTTTTACACACTCTTTTCATTTGAAGATATTTATGTCTTTAAAGACATATGTACTGCAGATTTTAAATTTTTTTTTTTGAAAATTAAATATAAAATATGGCTTAAATGATATACAGATAAATATAAATTTGAAAGGGGTACAGATGTGAATTTATTTTTGTTTTGATGTTCTAACTTTTATTTATTATCTTTTCAATCAAACAATAAAAAAGTTTAAAAAAATACTGGATAAATTCTCTAGAAACTTCTATTTTCTAAGATAACTTAACTTTCCTCACTTTTCGACAACCAAGTATGTCTTAATAGAAAGTGAGGAAATAGTAGTGATTTTAGAAAGCAGAATGAACTTATATTTTAACAAAAATTTAGCAATATTTGATAAAATTGTCTGAAAAGCATTTCAAACGCCCAATCTTGATATTGACTCTTTCGACTATTGAAACATTTATTTTATTTATAGCAACTACTATCTAATGGTTACAGAAATGTAGTGATCTTGGAAAGTAGAAAGAACTTATATTTTAACAAAAATTTAGTATTCTTTAATATTTAATAAAACAGAGAGTGTGAGACTAGAACCATGAATTTTTTTTTTATTTGATTGTGAAAAATGTAAAATAAAAGTGAGAATTTCAAAACAAAAATAAGAGGTTTGTTTACATTTATACCCATCTAATATTATTTATTTGTATGAATACCTTTTTAAATTTTATATTTACGTGTATATCCTTTTTATACCATAGTTTTTGCATATATATATATATTAGTTTTTTTTTGTTAAATTAATTGAATGACGTCAAAATGACCAAAATGACTCTATTGTGTTTGTTAAAGAAGACATGAATGTTTGAGATAATATAACTAAATAACGAAAATAGCCATGGTACTCGGTTAAATTTAATAAAAAAACTGATAGTCTCACTTTAATCATAAGTATAGGTATTGGTTTGAGACTTTTTATAGTATGAGGGAGGGAGAGAGGTAAAGTAATTTTACGCATAAGTACAAGGGTGTAAAATATATTTAATCCTAAAAAATAATAATAGGTAATTGGTAGGCTAAGCATTTTAGAGGTTGTAGATAGTTAAGAGAGTCATTATGCTACAAAAAAAAATGATGGGGGTTTATGTGAAAACGAGCAATAGCTCACAAGTTTAGGTGTAATTATCATTTTTGTTCATTAGAAAATGCCCCTTGAACTATGGATGAATCGATATGAAACATATAATTTAGCTGATGGAAGTGATATATGTGTCATTTTGTCTTTCATTAGATATGATAGTAATCTTAGATAAAGACATTTTTCTTAATAGTATTTAAGACAATTTTTTTGTTTTTTTGCTTAAGGCTATAGTTATTTTCTAAAAATTTGGGACATATCAAATAAAATTATATTAGTTGATTTGGGATCAAAATCGACAACGTCTATCTCTTTATAATGGGGCTAACTTTCTTTGCTATATGTTTACTTAAACATTTTAAGAGTTTGATTTATACACAAATTATTTTCGTAAGGCTATTTTGCTAAGCTTGTGTGAAGTAAAAATATTATTTCTATTTTTATCTTCATTAATATAGCTTTATGCCCTTCTCTATAACTAGATTTAAAAGTTCTAAGAAATCATGCACTTTTAAAATCACATTCGTTTATTGTTGAGCCATGATGCCACTTTGTTGTGCTAAAATCCAAATAGGTGGAAGATAACGAAAGTAATTTTAAACGCTCACAAATAAATCTAATAGGATAACAAAATATTAGGGTAAACTAAATATTAGCAAGGCTAATATCAATATCAAATAAAAAATCCACAATCAAGATGCTAGACGTAGAGATCTTCAAATACCCAATCAAATCACAAATAAATAATTTTAAAATATATGCAAACCACAAAGAGTATAGAGAGAGAGATAAAATTTACGTGATTCGACGATGTATCTACATTTATGGGTAGTACAAATTTTAATCTATTAATTTAATACAAATAAAGATACAAATACAAAAAAAATTCACTCTCCAATCTCTCTCAAATAAAATAGAGTGAGAACTCTCATAGAACCCTCTCTTTATGCAAAAACTTCTCATATTTCTTTTCTTACAACTTGCACCCATACTAAATCTTAAAACCTAATTTATTTATTGATAGGGCTGACTTTGGGGCTGAATAAAAAAAACTCACAGGTTGTTCGAACAGATGGATAACATTTGAATGCTCGTGCACCGCTAGTATCACGTTACACAGGCCATTTGAACGGGTGGACGACGTTCAAACACCGTTGATCGTTGCAAACCAAGAAGTATTCTAAAGTCTCATCTACAACAAACTACCAAATTAGCCTCACCATAATTTTCAACCTGCATTAGTGTGCACCCCCTAATAATAGATGCCTACTACATTTGTTTACCACCTACTAAATTTGTCACTCCACCAAAATTAATTTTTAATGGGTTCTAAATCGTAGACTTGGCAAAGCTAAAATTCTGGTAATGTCTTGTTCTAATTAATTGGCATAGTTAAATTTAGTAAAAGGATCAAACGACATGGAATTTGTTCATGAAAAATTATATCACAAAATTTTTTAGTTTAAATATAATATTTTGGCTACTTCTTTCTCAATTTTTTTTCTTACTATTATTTTGATCGAATTGGAGGAGTGTTGTTTTCATAGAGAAGTTTCGAATGTTTATGTTATCCGACGACCTAGGAATGAGGTTCTAGGTTATACCTTAAAAGAAATAGATGTGGGTAACCCTGCATAGAGGACACCACTTTCTTTTAGGGTAGCTACATTTTGGTGTGCCGCATAGGCCATAGTTCTTTATCTTTTTATATTATTATTTATATTGAATAATATTTGTTCTTTATTTTTAAAACAAAACTAGATTTACTAAGTGCATAAGTATTTTATGTTAAATTTTAGAAATAAAAAAATAACAAAAATATGGTGTTATTTAGAAATATTAAAAAAAAGTATAATATGCAAATATGCATAAAGATAGGTGATAAATGTAAATTTTACTTTCAAGCATAGTGTAACGCCCCCGCCCGGCACGGGCACGTGCATGCACTCACGCCCGCACGGCACGCACGGCGCACGCGACAAATCGGAAGGGGCCCGTCACACATAGATACACTCCTCTGCACATACAATCATGATATCATCAAATAACACCTGCTAACATATCCATGATCACATAATCCATCGCCAAATAAATCATACTATCAACCAAATAAATATGTTAATATATGAATATTCACGTCCATAATAATATACATTAGACCACTATATAATCTGGCAGGGCTCACACAGGCCACAACAAACCATCAAGATATAACTAAACAGTTGATACACAATTGCTATAAAATCTGACATATACTACACAAATCATCATCTGATACAATAAGGTACAAATATAACAAACAACAATACAACTCAATGTCTGGTTAAACTATCTTCTATACCGTCTCGCATCAATAGCTCACCCCATCATTACTCTAAAATATCTTCTCAAGATATCTTAGGTCGCTATCACATACCACAAATCTGAGGGGTTAGAAAAAAAATAAAGAGAGTCATGAGCAAAAGGCTTAGTGAATATATCTTACCCCGAATCAATGCCAAATAGAGAGTAAATCGAGTACTAGATAATATGAATCAGAAAGAGTATCATGTCATGAATGAGTAAATGAATGTGTCCTCAATAATACATAAATGAAATATAGATAATATGTCATAACCGATAAGGATATATAATCCTCGACAATGAATAAACAGATCACCACGTCATATGATCATCATAACTCTCTCTCAAATATGATATATGATACATGCCGACCATGACAATGCTATGATATCAAATGCAATCATATGTGATGTATATTGACCACTAAATAATTAGGTATGTCAGATAATAATGAAATCATATGCATTTCTCAACATCACGATCATCACCGACATCTCAGTATAATATCATCATACTAGACCGCTGTGCATAGTCAATACCTAGTATCCGGTCTCAACATCATGTCCAAAGGCTGAGAGCATACTCCGCCACCCGCAAGAGTATCTCTAATATAACCATACCCCGTCACTCGCTAGGGTATCAACATCCATCCAGACCGGGCACCCACATAGTTGATAGAAATCTCGTGAGGATAACTCGCCACATATGCCCTAGCGAACGGCATGTGTCCGAATGTCTGCTGCGCACACAGACTAACGACCTCCGACGTAAGGCCAACATGATCGTGACTATGTCGAGTGATCAATCATCTCCAGGCATACCCTAACCCTCGCGACCACTCGGGTATCCTCACGCTTTCTATCAACTATCTTATCAATCACATTTCATGCTTTCCTTCTAAATGACAGATCAAATGCAAATATCCAGTATGATAACAAGTCAACGCATAACAAGAATTTAGGTGGAATAGGAATCAGGAGAAAATAATGCAATGTAGTCTCTAACTGTATCGTCAATACATGCATACTCATGCTAATCTATTACATGCATACTCATGCTACAGATCAACTCGGTAAACAATCATAACAATAGAATCATCTCTAATCATCTCTATATATATCACCAATGTACTCATATCCCAAATCAACATAATCGAATGCATGATAAAATATGCTCGACTGTAATCATCTCTAGATAAAATTATATAATCATGCTGGAGGCCAAAACATGCATGTACATAAATATATAATATAACATAATTTGAGAAAGGCGTCTAAGGGATAAGACTACTCACCCTTGATCAGAAGACGCAAACAACGTTTCCCTCGTATCCGCTAATCAACCGAATGACAACTCATCGCTAGTACGATCTACGGGGTCTCAAATAAGGGGGTTCAGGGTCTGAAAATATTTAAGTAGCATGAAGTTCGCCGTTCATCTAATTAAAATCCGTTCATGTAATATAAGATGATTTAGTAGGTTTTAGAATTTCTACTTATCTTTATAACTAGCTAGATTTTAAAAATAAAACTATAAATATAGATAAAAAAAACTAATTATAATTATATCTTGATTAATTAGAACTATATAATCACTACTTTATAAAATAATAAATAAATACATAAGCCTAGTATTTTATTTGTTACAAAATAATAATGTATAATAGATTATTAGAATTACTTAAAATGTAGCTCATAAGAATAATAGTATATAAATTTGATAATTATAATTTACAAATCTATATATTACTCTAATAGGGATATAAATAATAAATATAAGTATTACCTATATTTATACCTAATTAATCATTAGCTATACAAATTATAATTAATAATAATTATATTGAAGAATATATAATATTATTAAAATAGTTAATGTCTAAATAATCTATTTGCATTAATTAAGAAGAAAAATACCTAAATAAATAACATAAATAAAATAAATAAATAATTAATTAATTAAATCTGCCATTAGTGCTGGGCTCGGCCTAGCACTGTGTAGAAAGAAAGAGAAGGAGCTGAGGAAGAAGGAGAAAAAGAAAGAAAGAAAGAAAGAAAGAAAGAAAGAAGGAAGAAGAAGAAGAAGAAGAAGAAGAAGAAGAAGAGGAGAGGAAGAGAAGAAAGAGAGGAGGTGAGGGAGGGGGTTGCAGACCCAGGCCGGCGGGGAGGGCACCGACCGCTGGTGGCCATCCAGCGGCCGGCCTCTCGCCGGCGGCTCGACTCCGACGAGCCCGAGCCCAAGGCAAGAGAAAGAGAGCTAGATATATATATAGAAAGAGAGAGATAGAGAAAGAGAGAGAGGGAAAGGGAAAGTGGGAAATTTACCCCGGTGGTGGCAGATCGGCGGCAGCACGAGGAAAAAGAGAGAGAAAGTTTGAGAGAGAGAGAGAGTTTAAGGGGAGGAGGAGAGAGAGAAAGACCGAAAGAGAGAGAGTGGGAGAAAGAGAGATGTAGAGGGAGAAAGAGAGGCGGTGGGGGGGTCTTGGCGGTGGCTGCTGCGGCGCTGGGGCCCCCTGCGGCCAGCTGGCCGCAGTCGGTTGGCTGCGGCGGCGCGAGGGGGGCGTGGCACGCTCCCCTTCTGCCACTGCATGGCACGAGGCCGGCTACATTGTGGCCGGCCACGTCGTGCCATGTAACTAGTTTTTTTTTTTGGGGGATTGGGTTGTTACACATAGGCCTCTCAAAATAATCCAACTAGCACGATTTAGTCTTGAATGGGATTGATCAAACTCGTCTAAAAAATGAGTTGATTTAAGCTTGATCCGCATAATAGACTCGAAATTACTTTCAAATTGAGCTTGATCATCAGCCAATCCATTCACGCTCGGCTCAATAAGGCTAAAAGATAATAAAATTATATGTAATAATATATAATAATATATGAATCTTAAGGTCAATATTTAAGAACTCATAATATTACTACATTAATTCATATATCTTCGCCATCGAATTAGGCTTTATTTCAAGCTTGCTTGAATCAATTCAAGCTTGGTTAGACTTGATTTAGACTTGAATTATTTTAGGCTTGAGATTCCTTATTGATTAGTCGATTTAGGCTCAAGCTTGGCTGTACCTAAAATTAACTCGAAATTAACTTAAATTAGTATTTTTTAATTCAAACTTAATTCTATAATAAGGCTCTAATTAATTTCAATTCAAGCTCGATCAAAGCTCGACTTGATCAAGCTCAAGCTCGATCAAAGCTCGACTTGATCAAGCTCAAGCTCGGCTTAATTAAATTCGTATTCAAGCAAATATCAATTTACAAAAGTTTGGAGTTAGACTTAGAGAAGCAACAACCCTAACTTTGCTAGGTTTGGTCGCCTTCCTTAACCCCTCCATCTTCTCCTCCCTTCGTCCGAGCGACTAGAGGAGGGGAGGGCCTTTCTCCCTCTTTTAAGAGGTTTATTTTCCTTCCTAATCTAGGTTTCTTACTCTTATATTGTTCTCTCTCTTTTCTCTTCAAACCTATTTGTAATAACCCAAGTTTATAAAAAAAAAAAAATTCTGCACTGCATGGCACGACCGCTCGTACCATGCAGTGGCAGCGGAGATGGGCGCCACGCGCCCCAAGCGCTGGCCCGCCAACTCCGGCCGAGCCGGGCCGGGCGCGGTGGGCCCCCGCCGCCGCCGCCGCAGCCCCCTCCCCCCACCGCTTCTCTCTCTCTCGAATTCATTCTCATCTTCCTCTCTCTCTCTCTCTCTCTTTCTCTCTCTCTCTCTCTCTCTCAAACACCGCTTCTCTCTCTCTACCTGCTGCCGCCGCCACCTCCACTAGCGCCGGTGAGCTTCCCTCATTCTCCTTCTCTCTTTCTCTCTTTATCTCTCTCTCTCTCTCTTTCTACCTCTCTCTCTCTCTCTCTCTCTTTATCTCTCTTTCTCTCTTTGTCGGCTTTCTCTCGGACCGCCGGAGGATTGAGCCGTCGGCGAGAGGCCAGCCGCTGAGTGGCCACCAGCGGCCGCACCCCTCCCCCATGGCCCAACCTTCTTCTTCTTCTTCTTTCTTCTTCTTCTTCTCCTTCTTCTTCTCTTTCTTCTTCCTCTCCTCCTCCTTCTTCCCTTCTCTCCCTAGCTGCACCCTACAAGGGGTGCTGGGCTCAGCCTAGCGCCCTTGCAGCGCCAGGCGCTGGGCTCGGCCCAGCGCCTTGCTGTGCATGGTGAGCCCAGCACTATATACAATTATATATATATATATATATATATGCACAATTAGTTTAGCTTAGTTAATTTAATGTATTTAGGTTATACAAATTAAATATAATTATATCATAGTTAGTATATAGTTCTAATTATATCATGTTTAGCAAAATACCTGCAATATAAATTATTATTTTAATCCTAAGTAGGTAATAGAAATTATTAGGGTTATGTACGTATATTCTTACGTAATTAATTGCAGTAACTTAATTTTTATTTTCTTAATTATCAAAGAGAATAATAGACATATAAAATATATTTTAAATACACTATTAAATAATATAATTATGATTAATAAATAACAAAAACAAATATAGAATTGAAGAGTACATAATTACAACTAGAAACTATCCTTTTGTCGGGTTAATTTTAATTAATAGAAAAACTGACATATCTGTTATAAATAATTTCAGATCCCGACCCCCCTGTTCAAGACCCTGTGGACCTAGCTATCGAGGCTTGATCGTTATCGTAGCAGCGTGAACGAGTAGTGGTTTGGTATTTACAGTGGGGTGAGTAGTCTTATTCCTTAGATGCCTTTCTCAAATTAGGTTATATTATATATTATGTACATGCATGTTTTGGCCTCCAACATAATTATATGACTTTATCTAGAGATGATTACAGTCGAGCATATTTTATCATGCATCTGATTATGTTGATCTAGAATATGAGCACATTGGTGATATATAGAGATCATGAGAGATGATTCTACTGTTATGATTATTTACCGAGTTGATCTGTAGCATGAGTATGCATGTAATAGATTAGTATGAGTATGCATGTGTTGACGATATAGTTGGAGACTACATTGCATCATTTTTTCTTGATTCTTATTCCATCTAAATTCCTGTTATGCATTGACTTGTTATCGTACTGGATATATGTATTTGATCTGTCATTTAGAAGAAAAGCATGAAATGTGATTGATATGATAGTTGATAGAAAGTGTGAGGATACCCGAGTGGGCGCAAGGGTTAGGACGCGCTTGGTGGATGATTGATCGCTCGACATAGTTGCGATCCTGTTGGTCTTACGTCCGAGGTCGTTAGTCTATGTGCGCAGCAGACATTCGGACACATGCCGTTCGCTAAGGCATATGTGGTGAGTTATCCTCACGAGGTTTCTATCAACTATGAGGGTGCCCGGTCTGGATGGATGTTGATACCCTTAGCGGATGGCAGGGTATGATTATATTTGAGATACTCCTTGCGGATGACAGAGTATGCTCTGAGCCTTCGGGCATGATGTTGAGACGGGTACTAGGTGTTGACTGTGCACAGTGGTCTAGTATGATGATATGATACCGAGATGTCGATGATGATTGTGATGTTGAGAAATACATATGATTTTATTATCATTTGGTTATCTGATTATCGAGTAATCAATATGCATCATATATAGTTGTATTTGATATCATAGTATGTTCATGGTCGGCATGCATCATTTGTTATATTAGAGAGAGAGTTATGATGATGGTATGACTTAGAGATTTATTTATACATTGTTGAGGACTATTTATTTTATCAGTTATGACATGACATCTTATCTATTTTTCACTTATGTATTATTGATGGATATTCATATACTCATTCATAACATGATGCTTTTCTTGATTCATATTATCCAGTACTTGATTTACTCTCTGTTTGGCATCACTGATTCGAGGTAAGGTCTATTCATTGAGCCTTTAGCTCATGACTCTTTTGTTTCCTCCTTTCCAAAAACCCAGGTGAACGAGAGGAGGATACTCCCTTAGAGGTCTTGTCGGCCAGTGAGGAGTAGAGTATGGTTAGTGTTATACGCTAGAAGAGTTATCTTATCTGATATAATAGTTGACATCTTCTAAAGTATATCTGTATTATTGTCTTATATTTTAGCAGGTGACATTGTACTTGTATAATTACATATATACCACCATTGTGTATATGTAGTTTTGAAAAGCCTTTGATGATGTGTTGTGGTCTGTGTGGGGCCCATGTAGGGTTATTTGTATGCTATTGATAGTTAGACTTGTGTTATTCTTAGCTTAAATATTGTGGATAAAATCATGATATTACTACATGTTTATTTGATTGTCAGTATCTAACCGAATGGTCAGGTGCTATGCACGTGCCGTGTGGGCTCGTGCCATGCACATGTTTAGAGTTTGGATGTCACACTATTTCTTCTATGGGCGTAATCAAACCGAGCTTGATTGAGCTCGAATTAAAATTATTTTAATTCGAGCCAATTTTGAGTTGATTTAGAGCTCGAGCCTAAATGAGCCGATCAATATACAATTTCAAGTCGTAATCAATTCAAGCCAAATTTTGAGCCTGATCAAGTTTGAATTAAATTAACCTTGATTTATGCTTGGATCAAGCTTGAAATAAGACCTAATTCAAAAATATAAATATTACAAAAAATTAGAAATATCTATGTATTTGAAAAATATAAAATAAGATTAGAATTCAAAATTAAACTCTACTAGATCAGAGTACATAACAATCCGCTTAAACAAATTTTAGAATATAATAAAATTATAGTATAGTATAGAAAGTATAACACATATTATATATATATACACATACACACGTTATAATTATTTTGAGCCATACTGAGCCTATTTGATTGAGCTAGCTTATTATCAAGCTTGGCTCGACATTATTTTCAAGCCTATATTAAGGATCAAGCTTGGCTTAGTTTATTTTCAAGCCAAGTCGATTTGATTATTTTGTTTGGCCCGCACCATGTGTTAAGTGCCTCAACTGCACTATGCGTCCCCATGCTCAACTAGCCTTTCTTTACTTTGCCGCACCGCGCTCGCTACAATTGCCTGGCTACCTCGCAACTCTTTACTCCTCACTCGATTGCAACAATTCTTAGCTCTCTCGCAACCATTCCTATCACGTCGATGCTCCACTTTGTTGGAACCACACCCCATGGTATGCATTGCCATCTCCCCTCGCTGCTTTCTTGTAGCCTTCCCGTCGACTTTACTGTTGCCTTCCGCTATTACTGTCTTCCCCTGTCGCCTCCCTCACAGCATACTTATTGTTGCAGCTGCCCTGGTAGCACTGCATTTGTGCTCCACTACATTGCTCCTAGGCTGGTAGAGTTTTTTGGTGTAGAGTGCCTTGTCTAGCACCTATCTATTGCCCCTCCCCTATCTTATCGATTGTCGCCTTTCAGTTGTGATTGCCATGCAAGCTGCCCCTCTCTTTCCTTCCCTTGAATGGTTGCAGTCTGATGCTTGCTCCACTTTTAATCTCTTCTATATCATCAGACTTGATACCCTATTTTTAATTATAAAATTGTCTATTATAAATAAGTGTAAGACTTATGTTAAAGAGTCGTAGCTCTACCGCGTCTCTTGTGTTTATTGAGCTACTTAATATACTCTTGAAAGCTATTGAATTACCCTGGCCCCATTTCCTTGCAATAGAAAACCAAAACTGGGGTTTTCAAAGGTGCAAATAACTTATTTTACACTTTGCACACTATTTCGTCGTGCTTGTTCCTGAAATATTTGTTATTCCTGCACAACGACATCCCCCAAACCCTTCACTCCTCCGAGAGCAAAACCCTAACGAGCAATGGCGAGGGAAAGACCAACAAAAGCACCGAAGCGGAAGAAGCCACGAGGCCACAACGCAACCAAAACCCTCTCTTCCCGCGATCAGATCAAGAAGAAGAAGACAAGGAAGATTTCGAACCCTAACTTTATCCCCCTCGGCAAGAACCAGACCCTAGTCGCGGAGGAGAAGAAGAGGAGGAAGGACGAGAAGATGGCTGAAGATGGTGGAGAATCCGATGCACTCCTCTCCACCTCTCCCGCGGCGGAGCAGCTTCGGTTCTTCCTCCATTGCTACCAAACCGGGACTAAGACCAAGCTCTCACCTCTTGAGCTCGATGTCTATAGTGGTACTCAAAGATTCCAACTTTTCTGTCCTTTTAACATTTAAAAGGATTTTGATTTGGGTTATAAAGTGGCACTTGTTCCTGAATTAGGGCCCTAATAATTCATATATAAATATGCTTACAGTGTTACTCAAAAGCTTCCATCTTTGATTTCCTTTCAGATGTAAATATGCTACAGTGTTATAGAGTTTTCCTGTTGATTCGTAGAGTAGCACTGTCGTTGAACTAAGTTTTCTTCTAATATAACCCGTAAATTGACAACTTTGGGGTCCAATTTGAACAAGATAGTTTGAGAAGTAGAGAGATTAGAATTTTGAGGAGATCATTGCTTTTTCATGAGTTTGGAATTTCGCACTGTCAATAAGCTAGTGGAGAACAGTATATTTAGCTGTTATATTATGACACTCCTCTACTATCTGGGTTTGCCACATTTTAATAGGACCGATCAATGGATTTGGACTAATTTGTAGAGGTTTGGTTTGTATTCTTGCCAATAGATGTCTGTGATTGAAATTCAGAACCTCCTAGTTTGATAACTATTACAGAACACCATCTTTTCTAAGAGCTATACAATGTGAGCTCAGGGTCTTCTCTAAAAGTTTAAGCTCATAGAAATGGTGGATTTAATCTTTTTTATCCTAATATGCACAGATAGTTGCGTGGTTGAACTCACTGAAGGTGTTGATCAGAACGTAGACTATTTTAGCGACCATGTGAAGGAGTCTTTTGGCACATCTTGGAAGGAAATTCTTTGTGAAGGAAAGCTCTCAGAGGGTGTAGTCAATGCAGGGAGTCCTGCTTTACTTGTTATTAGCACATCTGCTTTGAGGACATTGGAGCTTCTCAGGTGATTTACAATTTTTGCAGTGGAATTCAATTCAGTAATTGTTCTTGTTATGTTGAGCAATGCTGTGCATAATTAGATGATGACATGTAAAATGTTGTGTAGTATTAGTTAACTGTTCTATAATTAGTCTTGTCATGTAGGGCAGTTGAGATATGTGTGATTTTAGTTTTGTAATTATAGAGTGACAAAATTTTGGTTTTCTAGGGGCTTGAAACCATTTACACGAGAATGCCGTCCAGTAAAGCTTTTTGCAAAGCACATGAAAGTGGAAGAGCAGGTTCGTTTAATTCTCATGTATGAAATTATTTATTATGTTCCATGAGATTTCAGCATCTATAATCTTTCTTAACTCAGTCTGTTGTATGCCACCTTACTTTGGTAAGGACTGTCAATGTAAGTAGAGGTATCTGCGAGTTCTCGTATGATCTTTTCCCTGATTGGCCAATCATCTGGAATGAATGAATCCTGTGAGGGCAATTACTTGTTTTTATCTGTGAAATTAAGTCTAGATCATTTTGAAATTCTAAAATTGCCTAATCTTCAATTTCTATCTTGATAGACCAAGATAAAGATAATGCTCACATGATGGAAGATTGCTGGAAATATTCACAAGATAATCATCATTAATTAGATATACATAATGTGATTTGAAATGATATGCTAGCTAATCTAGGACATACTAAGTACTAACGTAGAATAATATCTACAGAATAAATTATACTGATAGGACTTATGATTAAACAATATTAAAAGAAATTAAAGAGAATAAGAAGTGTTTGATCTGTGAGGTTTGGCATTCACTCCTCGAAAGACTATGAGACGCCCTTGAGTTTTCTAATCACATTATGTATATCTGTTAAATGGTGATTATCTATTAATGTTTCCAACAAAGATAACATGACCTTATCATTGATGCTTAAAATAATTCGTGCTATGAAATAACTTATTTGTGGACATCATTCCTACATATTCTTGTATTCTTTCTAACTTTATCTTTGTGTGTTCGTATACTGATCTTTTGGGAATTTAGCTTACTTTGTTCATCTTGCTTTTTATTGTTAGGCCACATTGCTAAAAGGTCGAGTAAATATTGCTTGCGGTACTCCAAGCAGGTAATTTTTTTTTTTGGAATTTCTCATTTCTTCATGCATTTGATTTTGGTCAGTTCATTAATTTTTGTTTATTTTACATGTGGATTGAGAAAGAACTTTCTATTAGGCTTTCTATAATCCATACCAAGGATGGCCGTGCCGGTCAGCACGCCCCGTGCCAGTAGAGGCACAACACTTGGCATGGAGGTGTGCTAGTGGCACACCCCCGTGCCGATGCCATGCTGAACTGCACGCGTGCCGTGCTGATCCGTGCCGATCCGACACGGCCATGTGCCGTCTGGCACAGCCTCGTGCCGGTCATGTGCCAACGTAGAGACTTTTTTTTAAAATTTTTTCTATTTTTATCGATCTTTATCAAATTAACTTTACTTATTTTCTTAACAAACATGATATGACATGTAGAACCCATTTTTTAAACTTTTTTTATTTTCATCAATTAACTTTTGTCATTTGTCATTTTTAAAATGACAACTTATTTGTCATTTTTTAAAATTGGAATGACAATTCATTTGTCATTTTTGAAAGGAAATGGACCATCTCAAGCTCAATATGATTATAGTCAGATGAAGGAAGGATTTGAGTCTATAGGTAGCAGGACATCAGGAGAGGTGCGCCCACAGGATGATATGAGTTCATCATTATTACCATCATATTAATCACATCCACCAGAGCCACAACACCCTTATTATACTCCATATCCACAATCTGCATATGCTTATGGTGTGCCTGTGTCTGTTGTTTTCGTGTATTTCAATATCCATATCATATTATCGAAGAATTACAAAATTCTTATTTTTATGAAGACTATGTGAGACGTTATAACGATCAATATTATCAGTGGATAAGTTTTGAAGAATATCGACAGTATTTAACGCAATATTTTTGTGTTATTCTTGTGCTAGCAAATGAAATCTTTAATCATTCTCGTCATTCTACGTTCAATTAGATATTAGTTTTAATTATTGAACTATTATCAATTATGTATTGAATTTTATTATGTGTTCAATTATATTATGGAGTATTTAATCATATTATGGAGTGTTTAATCATTAATATTAATTTTAATGAATGTATTCAATCATATTATGTGTTGAATAATATTTATATTCAACTATTGTTTTATCTTTAATAAAATAGGTTATTTATAAAAATAATCTAAAGATAAAACATTGTAATGTAGATTTTAAATTTTTAATACATATATTTAGACAAAAAAATCAACAATTAACATACTGAAGACCTAAAAACATCTCTAAATGTCCTAAAAGATTTATTAAAAATTTTATAGGGGGCGTGCTACTGGCATAGGGGGCACGCCTCGGCACGGCCATCACTGATCCATACACATATATTTGCATTTATATCTAGTAAATATTTGTCCAAACGGTTCCCTTATCATAAATCACAAATCAATGTGCATATCTAACTAAGTTATGAGTTGACTAACTGCCAATCACCTCCACCATCTCCTCCTACCACACATCACTCTCATCCCCATTAGAGAAAAAAATTCAAATAAAGAGAACTTTTCCCCTTGTTATTTTTTTCAAGGTATGCTATTATGTGTGCTTGCTTATTGATTTTTAGTTTAGCTTCTTGATGATATATCACGGTAATTTAGAGTCACTATAATAAATTAATTTATATTTTAAAAATAAATAATAATAAAACAGTATATAAATATAGTTTGACGTGTTTGGGAGGTTCTAATCCAATTCCTAGTACAAACTAGAGCTTCAACTATATCTAGACTCAATGAACTTTGATAATCCATGGTTTGAAGTTTTGTCTAGAACCTAGATGTTTCACTGAAGCATTTGGCATTTCGGTCATATCTGATCTGAAACTAGCATCCAATCAAAACAACCAAAATAATAATTTTTAAATGTATATTTTTTATTTAAAGTTGGATTTGACTTGAATCTAATTTGTACCTAACTCAATATCAATCTCATTTATAAATGTTGTGTGATGCGTTGAAAAATAAGATCAAGAAGACTAACTTATTAAAGAAGTCAGGAATCGATACAATGACAATAGAACCAAAACAGACTGAAATATTTTGTTTTTTAACCAAAAGCTGAAAACAAAATTGAAATCTAGACTTTGAAATATGTGATAATCATCTGGACCGTCCGTACCGGTTTTGAAAGTAATTATGATGCTGGAGTATTTATTGTTGCAGAAAGAATATCTCGAGCCCTTTTAACTAATTCAAGTGTATTGACATTCCATGCACTTAATATATCAAAATTACTATCACAAATTTCATCCTACTCTGCCAAATAAATATCGGAGCCGGCATTATGTGGTACAATGGTACTGGTAATGCTGATGTATTTGGAGCAGTGCTAGAAGTACTTGTGTCATTTCTTCCTCCTAGGATTTTTTTAGTGCTCATTCTCATACACTGAGTAGAGATCAGAAAATGTGCTCTTGATAGAAAACATGAAATCAACCACCTAATTAGGCAAATATATTTTAGGAAAAGAAAATCCAGCAAGCTTTATTTTGTATCTTTGATGGCTTCTGAATGTATTTGACTTGTTAATTCAGGATTAAACTAATGGTCTTGTGACCTTTTCAGATCTTTCTAGGTTAAACTTAATAAGATAGTGATGGTTCAAAGGTCAACCGCATCTGAACATCAGATACAAGCATTATAGTTGTTTTCAAGCAAAGTGAAACCATTATTCTAGGTGTTCTATCCATGTATTGTTTATGCAACTTGAGGTCTACATAAATTTTATGGGCCTGTGCTAATAAATGTCATAACCCCACTCTCCAATCTCTTCAGAAATAGTTTTGTCTATTCACAACTGTAATTTATAATAGAATTCTGATTCTAGAAAGGCATAGTAGATTGGTATTTGATATACATGAACCTGCTGATATTCACAGAACTAGCATAAGTGAAGTATCCATGTTGAGCAATATTGACGTAGTACCATATTGAAGTATCCATATTGACGGAGAAAAACACCTGGAAGGATTTCATGACATTATATGTCCACATCTAATGGCTGGATGTAAGAGTTTGGGAAAGATTATACTAGTATAAGGTGTTCTAATTGGGTCTTATCACATGGGAAAGATTATATTAGTAGGCAGCTATGAAATCACCCCTTTCAGTATATTAATTTCTGTCTTTTCTTTTGTAACTAGCTATTGGTGAACTAAACTTATCAGGAAGTTCCAGTCTGATTATGGACTGCAGAAGTTATTTTAGTTTCATAGGGACATGCCAATAGAAAGCTCATGTACAGGCCTAACTGACATAATTGCAAACACAGTTGGTTTGGTATCACTTTATCTGCATGCTCTAGTTTCCTTTGGGAGCTTGGTTTGATTGTCTGCCATACTCAAAGAAGCACATCATAAACGTTTGCACTCTGACAAATGACAATGACCTCTGCCCGATGTTTATCTCAATATAATTTCTAATTGTTCTTCATTTTTCATGAATCCAGGATCAAAAAGTTAATTGACATGGAAGCACATCATAAACTTTTGCACTCTGACAAATGACAATGACCTCTGCCCAATGTTTATCTCAATATAATTTCTAATTGTAGTTCATTTTTCATGATTCCAGGATCAAAAAGTTAATTGACATGGAAGCCTTGTCGTTGTCATGCTTACAAGTCGTTGTTCTTGACATGCAAAAAGATGCCAAGGCTTTCTCGTTGTTTACGCTACCGCAAGTCAGGTTTAACTTTAGAATCCCAACTCAACATGTTATGCTTGTTACTTCTTATAGCCTTGGATGAATGCTACTAACACAATTCAATGCCCATTTTCTTTCGATCTCATTTCATCTCTTTTGCAGGACTGAGTTTTGGGACTTGTACAAGAGTCATCTAGAGCAAAAGGTTCTGCAAGGTGATAGCAGGATCTGTTTCTACGGCGCAGTATCTAAGAAAGAGATAAAGAAAGCACTTCAACCTGTTGAACATTAATCAGTCATGCCTTCTGATATAGCAAATTTCGCGGCAGCACATTCTTGAGAGCCTATAGGGTTCTTATTTCTGTTTCTGTAGATTTAGTTGATATGCTTTCAAAAAATCTTTTGGCCCAAGAGGGAATGTGACTTAGATTGAAATTTTGACATTCCACATAGTTCTCATTGTTTGTGTTCTCACAAAATTAGCTGGTAAAGCTTCTTTTGTATGAAAAGGAGGTTGAAGTACGTTTACTGTTTATAATGTAAGAAAAAATTATTTAACATTCATATGTTTTGTCTTTATTATTATTAACAGCCTAATATGAATAATTATCATTAGTATCTGCATTTTACTTTTAGTGCCTTAAATCACACTGATATTACGCGCTCCTCAAATTCTCATCTCCCATTCTGTTGCATTTCCTCTGCGAAACCCTAATTCCTTGATCGCCTGTCTAATTCTGCTATTTTAGTAATGTTCTCTCAAATGTGGTCTTTTTCATGCATCTACTTCTTTACATATATGATGTGCATCACTGCCATCTTAGAAACACGATCTCATGGAGGCATCCAAGTTTAGGGAATTTGTAATTAGTCAGCAGTGTTGTGAAGAAAATGCTGTCTCCTTTGAAGAATGCTTGCAAGTCTTGAGCATTTGCAATTCCTACGAGGACTTCAACTTTCACCCTTTCACTATTTGAGGGTGAAGCTGTCTGTCTATTTTCTTCATTCTCTCATTCTAGAAATCAAAACAAACTTTCCTCAGAAGCTTTCCTCAGCTAAATTTATGAAATATAACTAATGAAAGGGTCTTATGATTACTAATACAATTGTGTAATATTTCACTGGTAATAACCTCGAACCGTAAATCATAATAACACAATCAAAATATAAAGTTTGATGGTGGATAATTTCTCTTGCAGAATCTCTGGCTTCTGCATTAAAGATTACCACCAAATAAATGCCTATGACAAAAATAAAGAGCACTTAAGCAGCATTACTCTTAAAATACGCCTACACCCACTAGCACAAAGTTTGGATCTTGTTTACATATCTTCTGAAAATAAGCAACAACCTACAAATATGAAAAGCAAAATTCTAACTATATAACGCTAAATCGGTACAACAAATGACCTCCCATCTAAGAGAAAAGAAAGAAAAAGACAGAAGTCAACCAAGGAACGAACTTCATCTGGCATGCAAGCAGAATAAGTAGTGCATCCCCAGTTGTTTGGGGATTTTTCGAAGATTGTAATCAAAACGTCAAACGGAGTTTATATACAGGCCGCAATGGCAATCCCAAAGATAATGGAGGAAAGAGTGATGATTAAGGGGTCACCGCTGGTTCTAGCTGCTGCGTTGTGCTTATGGTCATGAGAGCCACCTCCGTTCACAATTGGTATGATACGTCCACGGGTGGCCCCATTTGGTGATCCTCCACGTCCACCACTAGCACCACCACCACGGCCACCACCACCACCACCACCACTACCTCCACCTTTCAGTGTTCTTCTCTCTATTTGTGTAGCATTCCTTCCTGAATTATCTTGCAAATCTGCTAGGATAAGAATGCGAAGTACATTAACTAACAGCAATGGGAGTCATGGATACTTTCATGATCACTCATAAGAACAAACACATTACGAAAACAGAGAATTTTTGCCCGATTATAGAGAAAACGCGCACTTGTAGAGTAAACATAGACTGTTGCTAAGGAAAATAAGGATAAGAGGGAAGGACACACTAGATATACCTCCGTCACAAAACTGCAAAGAACTGAACTAAAGGGAAAAATCTCCAAGATCGAACTCGAAGAATGATCCCTTTCCTGAGCATGTCTAAGTGTAACTGTTTAATTCCATGAATTACCAGTCTTAATAATCTCGTATGTCATTATAATTTGATCAGAAATCGAGTGAACGATGCTGCTATCATATAAGACATTGTGCAATTCCTCGGATTGGACAGTCTTAATCATCTCATATGCCATAATAATTCGATCAGAAATCGAGTGAACCGACGCTACTATCGTATTCCTTGGACTAACAAATGCTTCGGTCCGTTTAAGTTTTCATTGTAATTTACCTACCCAAATTTCGAGAAACAACTTCCAGTAGCAACACAATACTTGTTAACTTGCTTTCAGAGTGTCCTAGAAAAACCACACACCAAGAACATGAACAAAACTCCTCCTTGGACACCTAAAATATCAAGAGTATCTCCTTCTGCTTCAGAATTTAGTACATCATACAAGATTGCAACCATGCGGCCATCGATTAAGGAGAGAATAAGAACCAATTTTACCTCTCTAACTCTTAACTTGGTTTCATTTCCATCCCAAAGAACCAAGTAATGCCAGACATATCCAAAAAAGAGTAAGATTAGACGAAATACCTGAAGTGCTGGTCGGAAGGGGCTCCAAAACCCTAGCTTTACGGGCGTCGGAAGCACGGATAAGGAAGACGAACAGCAAGAAGAAGACCAACAGCGTCATCAAAGAGAGAGATCTTCTACAACCCACCATTATTTTTTATTTGTTGGGGAGGGGAGGGTTTGGGATTTGCCGCGAGAAAGCATTAATAGAAGGCGACCCAGGTCGTATTTTCCTTTCGTGTTTCCTCTCAAGTTCGAAGAAGCGCGGCCGTACGAAACTGACGAGAAACAGATGGCTTGCAGGAGATTCGACAGGGAACGACGTTACGACGGTTGAGACTTGGCAGAGCGATGATATCAGAAGACTATTTCCACACGACGCGTCTGTCCTCCCCTGTCTTTTTCAAGCTTTAAAAATGAGTGTTCGACCAAACTATTACCGTTGTAATTATTTTTTATTTTTATTTTTACCGAAATAAATTTATTAACAAATAACATCTAATTTACTGTAGCTATAATAAAAAATATTAAACTAATCAGAAATTTTCTTTTTCAATAAGATTTCTGGTTTAATTGACTTAGTTTTTTCGTACGATTTGATCATCTAAAAGATGTGCAACTTGACCATACATATTTTGTATAACTTAATTACATGTGAAATTATCCATTAATTTGTCGATTATAAATAATATAGCCCGCTTACAGACATCTTTTCTCAATTTATGCACTCACCAAGCATGGGTCTTTGTATCTTGGAATTCATTTATGTATGTCAGCACATCTCCACCTTCAAGCATTCTCTAACATGGATAGGGCTAGACAGTAATGCCCTGATTACCAGGATAAAATTTGGAAAAAAAAAAGAAAACCTAAATAATAATTAAATTCTAAAATAGATTGACATAGCGAAAATAATACTTAGCTTTCAGAGTCCTCACTAAGCGGCTTTTAAATTTCTTCAAAATAATAAGTTTTTATGAGCTGGATGCCGAGCAAATAACCCACTCTATTAAAAATATGTCTAATGATAAATATCAACATGTGATACATATAGTAGCAAAAAAAGAATCATAATAATATATATAAACATCTTAAAAATTAAATAATTTTCTTGTCTCTTGTACTAAATTTCAAAACCTAATATATGCTAAATTGAATTATAAATTATTCATATTATATTATATTGAATAAATCAATATAACAAGAATTGATATATGCTAAGAGTGTACTATCATGAAAATCGAATTATAAATCATTCATACTATCTTAATTTGAATAAATCAATATAAAAAAATCGATCTCTGCTAAAAGTGTATAATCATGGAAATCAAATAATAAATCATTCATAATATCTCAATTTGAATAAATTAATATAAAAAAATTGATCTATGCTAAAAGTGTACTATCAAAGAAACCCGCCAAAATTGATAAAATGTCATATTGTCTGTTTAGGGGGTACTCTGACTTGTGGTCACATTGCACTACTAGTCACCATCGAGATAGTGCTCGAGAATTTTCTAGATAACCGATCCGTCTAGGATCACAGTTAGAACTCTGCAGTGCCCTATTGACTTTTTCTCTAGCCGTTGAGTAAGATTAGAATCACTAGGATGAAAATCCAAGAATTTTTTTCCTAATTCCACTAGAGTCACTTGATAGCATGTCGCAACGGTACATTCCATAAATCTTTTCACTAGACTTATCTTCTTGAAAATAAATTGGGTTTAAGATCTCACTTTAAATCAGTATTTAGTTATACTAATTTATTCTGAATCTCATATATCATATTCCTTAATCAACAAGATTTTCGATTCTTCTAAATACAATTTATGCATGAATAATCCATAAATCTTAATTCTATTATTTTCTCTATTATATATATATATATATTAATCATTCTTAATAAATCAGAAATCATGAATAAATAGTAATCTAACATTTGATCTTATAATCACAACTCAAAAATATTTTTTTTTATGATCATCTTCTCGAAGTCTTTCTTTTCATAAAGATCTCTTATATTTTATTTACATATGTAAATAAAATATATTAGCATAAAAATTTCATATGTTATTTTCTAAAAATAAAATATAATATTAAATTATTTTAAAAAACTTAACTTTTTTTAAATTGAAATATTTCTAATATATTAGAAAAATAATATCATAGTATCTTTTTATTATGAAACTATATTTTCTATAAAAAATGTAAATAATCTTGATCTATTTCTTCAATAAAATTGTTATGTAATAAAATTCTTAATTTTCTTTCCATATAAGCATAATTGACATCATCTTATCAAAATTTCATGATAAGAATAAATAAAAGAGATATTTTTCAATAACTATGTATTATTTATAAGGATTTAAGAAAATATGAGGGAGAATCTTGATCACTTAATCCAAAAATAATTTCATTTTCGCATCCTAATCGTAATTTACATGGATTTTGATGCGCTCCATCATTGCCTTTCTCTTTCCTTTCTTCTCTTTGGTATGATAAGCTATTTTTTCATCTATTCTTGATACGATTTAGGTCTAATCAAATCGAATCATGAGGACATTGGGCTCGATGGATCAAGCCTATTTATCTATTTATTGATTCATGCTTATGCAAGCCATTAAGACAAGTCTAGTTAAATCATGTGAGCCAATAAGGCAAGTTTAACTAAGTCATGTAAGCCACTAAGGCAAATTCAATTAAGTCATGTAAGTATCCACGGCAAGTCCTAGTTTGAGTTATATAAGCCTTTAGAGCTAAGTCCGAGTAGGACATATTGTACCCAACCTCTATATATGGAGGAGCTAGTCTTTAAGCATTTAAGCATTGAGAATTAATTGAGTTTATTTTTTCTTATTCTCACATTTACCATTTTTATCGTGGCCGTTAAATCATCTTTATTTTTCTAAGAGTAGATATAAGTTAGAAACTCAAATTCTACCTCTAATTATAGCTACTATCACCTCCAATAGCCACCCTCTAATTAAACTAATCAGAAATTTTCTTTTTCAATAAGATTTCTGGTTTAATTGACTTAATTTTTTCGTACGATTTGTCACCAAGCATGGGTCTTTGTATCTTAGAATTCATTTATGTATGTCAGCACATCTCCACCTTCAAGCATTCTCTAACATGGATAGGGCTAGACAGTAATGCCCTGATTACTAGGATAAAATTTGGAAAAAAGAAAGAAAACCTAAATAATAATTAAATTCTAAAATAGATTGACATAGCGAAAATAATACTTAGCTTTCAGAGTCCTCACTAAGTGGCTTTTAAATTTCTTCAAAATAATAAGTTTTTATGAGCTAGATGCCGAGCAAATAACCCACTCTATTAGAAATATGTCTAATGATAAATATCAACATGTGATACATATAGTAGCAAAAAAAGAATCATAATAATATATATAAACATCTTAAAAATTAAATAATTTTCTTGTCTCTTGTACTAAATTTCAAAACCTAATATATGCTAAATTGAATTATAAATTATTCATATTATATTATATTGAATAAATCAATATAACAAGAATTAATATCTGTTAAGAGTGTACATCCGATTGACATAAAACTAAAGCCATTAAAACCTTATCTCGTGAAGCTATCACCATTTAAATTTTTATAATTTTCTTATATATAGATCAGTCCAAATTTGGTCGTAACAATTCTCTATTCTCTTCACATTTTCATTTTTTTTCTTTCCTTTTTCTTTTCACTCTCTCTCTCTCTCTCTCTCTCTCTCTAATCTCTCTCAAGAATGATTTTTTTCCTGATCTCGGCACTACAGTGCAGCCCCTACCTTCACTTTTAAAATCCCATCTAGGGTTTTCTTCTAGGACCCCTTTTTATAGTAAAAAATAATATAGTAAGAGTCCTATTAGAATAGGAATTATAATATCTTGAAGATATACCTAAAAATTTAATTTAATTTAATATGAATCCTAAAATATAAAAGACAATAAAATTTCTCAATAACTTCAAAACTAATCTAATGCCAAGCCACAAATCCCAAGTGCTTGCATTATCCTCATATTTCCCCTCAAGCCCACAGAGGGTGAACATAAAGATTGAGCTTGTGGCACAACACTAGAAACCTTGGACTTGGCAATGATTTTGTAAAGATATCACTAATTATTATGGACTGGATTTGGAACAATTTAGATATAAAAAAAATTATAAAAATTGGTATAGTGATACCCTCAGAAGTTAAGGTTCTAATGGTTTCGGTTTTACGTAAATTAAAATTCGAGATGAAAAAGATATAAATAAAATAGTGGAGAAATGTTAGAACGACACAGATTGATAAATATCCGATGTTGCGTCGGTTATCGAAGGGTGGCAGATGACCAAGGGTGGTGGTGGACAGTCGTATAGTAGAGTATCTCGTGGTGGAGGATGGTGACTAGGGTTTGGGTGCTCGGAAGGGTTCTTCGGTTACGATTTACTCTTATAAAAATAAAGACAATCTAATGGCTAAAATAAAATAATAAATATGATAATAATAAAATAACTAAACTTAATTAATTCTCAATGCTTAGATACTTAAATGATTAACAAAGAAGTCCAGCCTCTTAATATATAGAGGTCGGGTATAATACATCCTATTCGGACTAGCTCTAAATGCTTATATGACTCTAATTATGACTTGCCTTAGAGACCTACGTGATTTAATTGAACTTGCATTAGAAGCTTACATGGCTTAATTGGACTTGTTTTTGAGGCTCACATGACTTAGTTAGACTTGTCTTAAGGGTTTATTTAAGAGATAAGTATAAATCAGTTAAAAGATAAATAGACTCGATCCATTGAGCTTATTGTCTTCATAATTCAATCCGATTTGACTCGATTCGTATCAATCCACCATGCTTCCGACCACCTTGTCTCCAAGGCGTCCATGATAGTTTCATACCTTCAGTTGCTCTCGAACTGTATGTCTTTGATCTTCATGTGGGTCTCGTCTACCACGTGGAGGAGGGCCCTATAGTGGGTCTTACTCTAGGCCCCACTTGTTCGCGCTATAGTCTTCCCTAGCCACACGTGGCTTGGGCCAAGTTCTAGCCATGGTGGTTCGAGCCTAGGTCTTAGCACATGCGGTTTAGGCTATGGCTTAGGTGCGGAAGGCTCAAGGAAGTGATCCGAAATAATAGTTTAGGCCGGTGAGGCCTAATCGTCGCTAGTGGAAAACTAGGATTTCGACCTTTATTTTTCATGGCGTCTAGGAAAGATGACAATAAGATCATCACTAGGGGATGCTTGTAACACCCACCACCAAACACGTGCCTCTCACGTGGGTAGAACCCATGTGATTATCACATGACCTGCTGGTCAATGTTTCAACACAATATATAAGAGAAAAGTCCACATTTCTATAAATAATACAGACAAAAAAGCTCATAACAAATCCAAAATACATCTCTATAAGAAGTAAGTCAAAGCTTATGTAGGAGCTAAAAGCCATTAGCTTAATTTACATCAATAGAATAAAATAAGAAAAAGAAGAGAATATAAATCAGTTTTCGCCAAATCTTCGACGGGCTCGGGTCATCTACTAATCTGAAAATAATTTCATCAAATGGTGGTGAGCATAAAGCCCAGCAAATATCCACTGCTATAGTCTAGAAGTAGTGCAATGAATGATACAACAATAAGTAAATATGAATATATACATCATAATCAAATAGAATGTATTAGTACCACATACTCATCATGCTCATCCAATGTGCATGCATGCTATGAATGTGATGATGTTATAAGGTAAGTTATTTCATTCTCTACACTGCTCCTAGATTATAGAAGTTTTACTTGCCTGAACTACTTTTCTAATACTAGTTGCCATTGCGCCACGGAATTATCCTGATAGGGTACGGAGTGCACCACGATAAGGAAAGTAATAAACAGTATAAGCACAAATTCCTCCCACTAATTAATTAAATAATTGAACTGACATTCACTATAGGCTTGGGTAGGTCCATCTACAGATTTCTATATTTATTAATTAGGTTGAGCTAGCATAGCTATACTAGCGCCTAACATGTTATTAAAAGTAATTTAAAATAATTTACCTCAAATTCTCATTCCACTAATTATTATCGCTTAGGTAAATCACATGGGCAACATTGAAATAATTCACTTCGTTAATTAAGATAATATGCTTAATATAATTTCTCTACAGTAATCTGAATTAATTCTCCGGTAGGAGCAAATATAGATGCACCAAAATTACCGACTCATTTACTAAAATTAATTTAACCAAAATAAACTCTACCACACTAAATCCCAATTAGAGTTAATTCCTAATATGTGTTATTTATAACGGCACTCTCAGGCCACAATTTAATTCATTAAAATTAATTTATAAAATAATTAATATAGAAAACAGTACTATCTGCTAAAAATGATTAATTAAGGCTCACAGTTGCCAGCACTAAAAATAAATAAAATGACTTAAATAATTTAAATAAAAATAATTAGAGGGTAAATTACTCTACTTGACCAGCACAAAGCCAAAAATAAAACTCACAAAAAATTGGGCTCAAAGCCCACATTATCCAAAAAACAAAAAAAACCCATCTCACCACTAATTTGGGTTGGGCTGGTTGGGTTGCCTGCAGCCCCACCCACCACAAACTTGGGTTGGGCTACGTGCAACCCAACCACACCCGAAACTCGGGTTGGGCTGCACCCAGCTCGATCTGGCACACGGGCTAGGCTGCACCTAGCTGAGCCTAGAACTTAGGCCGGGCTGTACCCAGCCTAACCCAGAACACGAGCTAGGCCGCACCCAATCTAGCTCGACTAGAAAGGTCGACACTCGGGCACGAAGCCCAAGCTAGAGACACCACTCCACTCCCTCCTTCCTCACCTCGACTGAAAGGAGGAAGGAAGGATGTTATGAACCGAGCATCTATTACTCGATCAAGCTCGGATGTAGGGGAAGCAGTCCGCATAGTCGGAGAAGAATATTCTCTAAATATTCTCCCATAGTCAAAAAGTTACAAAATCAATTGGGATCATTCCGTATCTTCCTGACTTACGTTTATTATATTCACACCCTTCACCAAACTGAACCTAGGAAGAAAATATCCAATATTCTGATAGAGGTGGAGATGACGGGTAATGGTGATGATGGTGATGAGAGTGGTGATAATGGTGATGGATTTGGTGGCACAAGGTGCTGATTGGAGAAGGATAAGGGGAGGGAGATGGTCGAGATTCTAAGGAGGAGGGAGGACCCGACAGTCCAGGGGGATTAGGAGTAATTGGCATCGAGATGGCACATAGTTAGGATTTGAGCAAGGAGGGAGAATGGTTAGAGTAGAGGAAGAAGGAGGAAAAACACAATATTCATTCATAATCCTAATTAGGTTGCCTTTTACATATTAGGAGGCTAACCTAAACAAGCAAAACTAATAAATGATAAACCTGAAAATAAGGCATTCTCGCCGAGCGAGTTCGAAATCACAATTTGTGTTCTCTGTATGTGGGAACGTATGCAGGAGTTTGAATAGGAGGATTTGAACGTGACCTCTGCGTGCTCAAACGCGCAATTCAGTTCTCTTGTACGTGCAAACATATGTAGGCATTTGAACAAAGAATTCGAACGCCACATCTAGAAAACTTATTTTTTTGTAGAAAACTAAAAACAAAACAAGAAAATGGTCCATAGGTCTTATCCTTGCATGAGTTGACTTAGTGTGATTCGAATCACATCACTCCATCATGCTTCCGCTCAGTTTGTCCTCAAAGTGCAAACCCGGATAACGGTCCATCAATGTTACCTCGGGTTCCCATGTTTGACTAGCTCAGCTCACCAACACCTCTATGACTATTCGTCTCTCGTGTTTGGCTCTTCTTTGTGCTAGGAGCTTCTCTACAGTGATTTTAGTTGCCTCTGATTTAGGCTTGGGTAGTTTTGCTGCAACTTTTTCTATTGGACCAACCCCGGCTCTCAAGCTAGATACATGGAAGACCAGGTGAACTCGAGACATCTTGGGTAAGTCCAGCTAATATGCGACCTCTCCCACCTTTCCTAAATTCTAAAATGGACCAAAGAAGTGATGTGCTATCTGTTGGTTCTAAATGGGTCGTATCGAGATTTGCCGATATGGTTGGAGTTGAACATAGACCCAAATATCAACTTCATAGCTTCTATCCTGGTGTTTGCGATCATACACTTGTTTTATTCGGTTTTGTACTGCTGCTAGGTGAAGTTGAGCCGTTTGAGCACTTCATCTCATTCCGCTAGCACCTCATCTATATCTAAACTGTCCGGTGCGCTTGGTCGATCATAGGATCGCAATGTGGGGGCATGCGTCCATATGTTGCCTCGAAGAGTGTCATCTCAATAGCGGTGTGGTGAGCCGTGTTGTATGAGTATTCTGTGCAGGGTAGTTAAGCTAGCCATCTCTTGGGTTGCTCTCTAACGAAGCATCGCAAATATTGCCTATTAGTTTGCGAATGATACGACGAGCTCATTTTGAGTTTAGTACCTTGTTGCTTAAAACACTCTTGCCAAAAGTGACTCATAAAGATCGGACCATGGTCTGAAACTATAGACCTCGACATTCTATGCAATCGGGCTATTTCTTTCACAAAAATTTCTGCTACCTTCTTTGCAGTGTACAGGTGCGCTAGAGCTAAAAAGTGCACACTCTTTGTCAACCGGTTGACCACCACCATTATCACGGTATGTCCTCTGATCTATGGACGTTCTTCATTGAGATTCATCACTATATCTTTCCAAATTTGGTCCGGAATAGGTAGGGGTTGTAGTAACCCCACCGATTTCATCGAGTTTGCCTTGGAGCACTAACAGATTTCACAAGCTCGAACATAAGACAACACTTCTTTCCTCACTCCTGCCCATACACAGTTTTGTGTTAATCTCTTATAGGTCCTAAATATTCCTTCATGCCTCGACATAGGAGTGTCGTGAAAGTGGCAAATAAATGTCACTCTCGCAGTTTGGGTTTGGTCAGTACCCACACTCACCCTCGGTCTAGCAGTAGACCGTTCTTCACTTCTAAACGGGGATAGCTTGCTGGTTCTTCCTCTGCTTTCATCATGAGTTCCTTCATCTCTGGATCTTCTAAACATGCAGTTCTAATCTCTAAAAGAAAAGAAAAAACTATGATCAAAATCATGGCTAGATCGGCCAGTTCGAGTTGTCGCGATAGCACATTGGTGAATCGATTCTCAGTTCCCTTCTTGTATACTAATTCATAGTCGTAGCCTAGCAAATTTTTCACCCACCGCTGCTGTGCTGGAGTGTGAATTTGTTATCTAAGGAAGGTAGGGAAAATTTCGCTGGTCAGTACGCACCACGAATTGCCACCCAATAAGATATGGTCTCCATTTGGTGACGACATGGATAATGACTAGCATCTCTTGCTCATATGTAGACATCATTTGATTCTTCATCGACAACTCCTTGCTCATGTATGCCACTAGCCTCCCTTCCTACATGAGGATAGCCCCAATTCCAACTCGTAACGCGTCGCATTCTACCACAAAAGGTTTGGTGAAATCGGGTAGCGCCAGAACTGGCACCGGAGTTATTGCCTTCTTCAATTTTTCAAATGCTTTTGTTGCTGCGTCGGTACACTTGAACTCCCCCTTCTTTAGTAGTGATATCAAGGGGGCGGCGATCTTATCATAGTTGGCAACAAATCAGCAATAATAGCCTGTCAATCCAAGGATGCCTCGTAATTCTTTCAGTGTCTTTGGAACCTGCCACTACACCATGTTCCGCACCTTAGAGGGATTAGCTTCCACCCCCGCCGTCGATATGATGTGGTCGAGATGCTCCACTCTTGGCTGGCCCCATAAACACTTGGATTCCTTCACCTTCAAACCATTGTCTTTCAAAATCTGCAACACTTCGTGGAGGTGGACAAGATGCTTCTTCCATAAGCGGCTGTACATAAGGATGTCATCAAAGAAGACAAGTACATATCACCTTAGTGACGTCCTAAAGACGTCATTCATCAATCCTTAGAAGGTGGAGGGGGCATTAGTGAGTTCAAAAGGCATGACCTTGAACTCATAATGCCTGTCATGTGTGCAAAATGTGGTCTTATGCACATCCTCGGGTCTCACCCGAATTTGGTGGTATTCGGCTTGCAAGTCTAACTTGCTAAAGTAAGAGGCCCCCGAAAGTTCATCTAAGAGTTCTTCAATGACAAGAATAAGATACCTATCATTCACCATAATAGCATTGAGTGCATGGTAGTCCACGCAAAATTGCCATGTGCCATCTTTCTTTCGCACTAGGAGCACCGGTGATAAGTATGAGCTCTAGCTCGGTTAGATAATTCTGTTGTCCAGCATGTTTTTGACAAGCCTTGTAATCTCTTCCTTTTGTACAAATAGGAACCAGTATAGTTGTACATTAGTAGGCTTAGCTCCGGGAGTAATCTCAATGAGGTGGTCTTCGGGTCAAGCCAGCGGCATGCCGTGTGGTTCTTCAAACACCTTGCTGAATTCCTTCAACAAGCTAGATAGATCAACGGGTACTTCTTCCTTTCTTTGGTCCACTTACCATGGCATGTGATTTGTATATGTCTTAGAGAAGCAACTCAAAGTCAAAAAGAGATGCAATGACCTAATCAACTGTAGGAAACTCTTGTGATAGATTGATTGCTATGACAATGGGTACAAACTCGGTTCTAGGACCTCAAAGGAGCCAAAAAAATGAAGTCATCATCGTTAATAGGTTTCCCCACACTTGCAAGGGTTTGAACAATAGTATTGGTGCACTGAGTGTAGTCATAGATTGAGAGAGAGCCCTTTGACAATGTTTGAAGCTCCACCTTCATCTGTTGAATATGAGAACGTGTTAGTGTACCATAAAGTACCTCTAAGGTGTGCCAGGTTTTGACTCACGTCACACAATTCTCGACTTACATGACCACCATCTCACAAATAAAATAATAATCCAAGCTAAGATCATCTTATCAAGACGAGTCCAAAGTGCCATTGCAAGAGAATCATCTGCACCCTCGGGACAAGCAAATGTGCCATGGACAAAGTCCAGCAATCCATAAGAATGAAGAATTAGAAGAACTTCAGTCTTCTCGGGCCCATAGTTGACCGAAAGAAGTTTGAGGGAAACTTCTTAGCAAATGGCCTTGAGATGTGGAAAAGATGAATATTCGTCATTAGTCATGGAACTGTTAGAGGTGGAAGGAATGTCGACCATGGAAGCAATGAAGCATTAGATAGGGATTGGAGCAGTTAAAAAAAATGAAAAGTTGGTGCAAGCGTTTAGGTGGCACAGACTAATGGTGGATATTGCTCTGATACTATGTTAGGGTTTTGAAAAACTCAAGGCTTAATTACCTTGTTAGCGGAATACTCTAAAACTAATCTAATGTCAAGCCATATCATCTCATCGTATCTTAACAAATTTCAATTGCATGCATTATCGTCACAATGAATTCTAAGGTTATGGGTAAATCGCAAGATAAATGGTAAGATTGTGCTACCACTTAGGACAATATTGATAATTCTGATGATGAGGATTTTGAACCCGAACAAGAAAATTATATAATTTTTACTATTTTTATTTTATCTATTTAACTTTCTACAAATTTTTTTGAGTATATGTGAACATAATTTGGAAATGTCTTTTGAAGATGCTTTCGAAAGTTTAGGAGCTTACAATGAACTGTATCAAGAATTCTACAAGTTGAAGAAGATGAACACGAATCTCTTAACTAAGTTGAAAGACGCTGGATTCAGAAAGAACAGTTTGAAGGCAAATATAAAGAAGAACATGAACTATTACTCAAGGAAACATACCAAGATAAACTAAAGGAGAAACTAAAGGACATGGAACAAGTGCCGGAACGTCTAAAGGAAGAAATGATATTCTTAAAAAGAAAAACAAAACTTGATGAGATCTAAAATGCCCAAATTACGGGCAATGATGGGTATGTTTTAGTTAAGCTAGAGATACATTTAGTAATAAAGATTTTTGTTTTGTATCAGCAGGCTATCAAAATAAGGAGAAATCAATACAAAGCTAGATATAGCTCAAGTACTAAGGACATTAATGATGTGGGGTATGTGTAAAAGTGAAAGTTAAATTCTAACATCAAAACTGGCACTAAATTAATAAAGATTATATTTATTCCTACTTGTTTTTATTGTTCTATTGTAGGACACGTTAATTATAAAAAAGCGTAAATATTTTTCTTTTATTGGGTGAAAACTAGATAAGTTTGGATTAGAACAGAAATATTTTGGCTTGATAGTATTAAGTGATCTCTAAGACAATCCCTTGGTCCGTAGGTCTTGACGGAAGGTTGGAATTCTAGTACTTCTAAAGTTGTATCTAACTAATAATGGGCATCAAAATTTAAGTAAGCATAGTAAGTTCAAGTTTAAATATTTAGGTAAGTATACGAATATCAAATGACATCAAATAAAGAATAAGAGCCCATATATAGTTTGTGAGAATGATTATGTCTAGTTTATTCAAATAGAGCACTGGTGAAAGAAAGATGAAGAAGAAAATTTTATTTGTTGAGTTTAAAATTATTTCAGAAATTTACGTCTTAATTTTTTTTTTAATTTATGGTGTACGTGGTAAAAAAAGAAAACTATCGTTGTGTATCAAAAAAATGGTGATAGTTCCGGGGCAAGGGCTAAGTTTAAACCTACTAAATATTGATAGTTTAAGAGGAATAAAAGAATAATTATATAAGAAAAAGAAGGGTTACTTATATAGTTTAAATACTTTTTTTCACTGTAAAACCGTCTGAGTTAAATTAAATTTGTATGATATAGACTCGTAAACTAAAGGGTTTATTGGGATATTTTTCTTAGTTCCGTTTAGGCGAGATTAGAAAATTTAAGGTGATTATGTGAAAAATTGTGATCGTCGGTGAGCTTAATTTATCCCTAAAGAAAGAAAGGAGTATCATATACCATGCAACTTAGGGTTTTTACTCCAATCTTCTCCCTCGGACTCCGCTTCCTCCTGCGAGCTTTCTCGTAGCGGCAATGGTGACCGAGCTCGAAGTCAAGCTCTTCGATCGCTGGTCTATTTCCTTCTCTTCTCATCTATTATTTTCCGATTCTAGAGCTTCTAAGCTCCATTAGGAGACTAGTTTTGATAGGGTTTCCGGAATTCTTGGATGTAACGGAATTCTTGGTTACTCTGCTGCATTTGAGATTGTTATGTGGTGTCTAGAAATCCACATCATCTGAAGCATGGCTTCTTGATGTTGTGGAGCAGGCTAGTCTTGTAGATTTCTAGAGCTTGGGATGTTTTCTTTGAGGAAAAGGATGGTATTTTAGAGAAGGCCCGAAAGTTTGAAAGCTGGATGGCCTGAGGATACTTGAAAAAAAGATGTTCTAGAGGAGTGTTATATTTTGAGTTTTTTTCACCAATCCGCTGTACCTGGCAAAAAGATTTACCGTTTTACTATAGTTTTCGAACTTAATACGAAAGGTCTATAGTTACTAAATCACGTCCGGCGTCAGCAAATGGAAATGAAATTTAATAAATCACTTCCAAGTAGGGCTATCAAAATAAATGAGCAGCTCGGGCTTGGCTCGGGCTCAGCTCGTCTGAAGCTTAGGCTCGGCTCGGCTCAATGTGAGCTGAGCCGAGCCTGAGCCTAAATTTGAGGCTCGAAATTAATTTTGAGCCGAGCCTAAGCTTGAGTTGGCTCGCTCAGGCTCGGCTCGATAGGCTCGGCTCGATAGGCTCGGTTTATATAAAAAAATTAGTATTCACAGTCACACAGCTTAAATTTCCCAAATCTTACCCTCACTCAGTTGCGCCTCGTCGTCCTCGCCCTCAAGCCGTCGCCGCCTCGTCCTCCTCCTCAATCGGTTGCCGCCTCGTCCTCCTCATCCAGCTGTCGCCGCCTCGTCCTCCATTGGCAAGCCGCACATCATCCCAATGGAGGAGAGCCTCGCTGGAGGGAAACCTCTTAGCAGGGAGTAGAAAGTAGTCTTCTCCAAGCCCTTCATCACTGCCCTCATCGACGAGCTCGAGAAGCTACGCCTCCCCCTCGCTGTGCCCCTAGGAGGTCTCCCCTCACTACCGCCGCCATTGCCACCACCGAAATATGAGGAGAAGAGAGCTGAGGGTTCCGTGGAGGATCTGCTATTTGGACTTGTGATTTGTTGATCTCTTTGGCCATGGTTGGTTTAGAGTATTTGGTATTTTGGTTTGATTGATTCGAGATGCAGTTTTGAGGGAGAAGCTGAAGAAGATCCTAGTGTCGGACTTCTCCACCACCATCCTCTTCACCGCTGCCATTGCCTCCTCCTCCTCCTCTAATAAAGCTTGGGCTCGGCTCAAGCTTGATCTGATCTTGGTTTGGCTCGGCTCGAGTTGAATAGAGCCAAGCTTGAGCCTAAATTTGAGGCTCAAAATCAATTTCGAACCGAGCATGAGCTAGAGCCAGCTCGCTCAGGCTCGGCTCGTTTACACCCCTACTTCCAAGAGAGCAGTTTATGTGGTAATACTGTAGCTTACAAAGAGAGCCATTTTTGGTGAAAGTTTTTATTTTTTTATTTTTTTTTATCTCATACATTCATCCTAAAGAAGAAGAAGATGCCCTAAATTAATAGTAAATCACTAATGGATGATATGATCCAGGTGAGCTGGGTCGGTATAAAAGATAGGCCTTAGGCTAAGTTGGTCCACTCAAAGGGTATTGGGGTGGGTTCAATATGGTTATTTACTCTATTTGTTTATTTATTTATTTATTGCATTTGCTTTAGTTTAGTCCTACATTAGGTAATGGGCTAAACCCACTTGTATCTCTCTCCTATCAATAGGAGGGTTGGTCTTTACTTGATGATTATAGATGAATTATTATGAAACTTTTGGCTTGAGCCCATTTCTCCCCCTTCTATCAATTTAGGACTTGACTCATCATGGTTATGTCCCTCTCCCTTGTCGTTACCTCTCGATAATGAGAGCTGACTCCCTCCTCCCTCATCTTCTCTACTTTGCGCAGCACCTTGATCTAGCCAACACCATCTCATTCACCTCCTCCACATTCTAAGGTCTTCCCCACACCCATAGGCTTTCCACCATCCGTTGACGACCTCCATCCCATCGATCCTTAGGTTCCACCTTTCACGTCCATCTCGCAACTATCTGAACTTCAGTCAATATTTGCACAATAACTCTTGATCTACTCATCTGATCGACTAATTTCAATTTTCCTGAATCCAGTACTTCCAGGGGAACAACCAGTCAGAATATCAAATCTTGGACGGTTAGATCGATCAATTTTGATCTCAAAATATTCACCTCGAGATCTATTCCGATCCAGCACAGTATTTGGTAAAATCTCAATATTTGGAAATCCACATATTGCCCTAGATCCCACAACCCCATTCTAAAAAGCTGACCCGGAGATCTATCTTTTATCCGAATCTGATAAGTATCCAATCGTCGGATCATTGGTAAATCAGCCCGGAAATTACGATTGTATTTACATCTCAATCATCATCTATTTCAAATACTTTCCTAAATTACCTTAACTATCCTTCCATATCTTCCTCATCTACCATCCATAGCCATTCTATCTTCACCATTCATCCCTAATTCTCCATAATCATCCTCCATCTAAGCACTCATCCACCATATCCAAGATCTAACGGTTGGATTCTATACGTTCAACAGGACGCCCGATTCGTGATCTTAACAATGAAGAGAGCAACTTTGTAAACTGCTTTATTTTTTTTTCTGAAAACAATTTACTTAAAAAATGTACTTAATTGACTATACTTAGCAAATATTATAGCTACTTTGATTATTAGTTCCAAACCTACAGAAAGTGGTAATGAGTTTTCTTAGAGCATCTCTAACTAGACTCCAAATCTCCAAATTTAGAACTCGATAAAGCTTCAATGAGTCTCCAAATAATATTTGACTTTTTAAAATTCTAACTTTATCTTAGAAAAGTTTAATCCAATAATTTTAATTTCATCTATATTTTTTTATTAAATAATTTAGTTAGTTAAATTGAGTATATAATTAATTTTACTAATCAGTTTTTAATAAAAATAGTACCGTTGAAAAGGTCTCGTCAAGACTTTTAATATGAGCTTAATATTACATTATTTTTGAGTTATTTTAGTATTTTAAGATTTTAAATTATTTTTGATGTACTAGACTATTAAATACTTATTATTTCTATAATTAAATATTAATTTCTGCTTATTTGTGTTATATAATTTTAATATTTTTAGTAATATCGTGTAATGCTTATTTCAATATTTATTTTATTTAATATAATTTCAATGTGTTTAATTAAAAAATAATAAAAATTACTTATGAAACTATTGAATATTAGCTTATTTTAAAGATATCCATGAGAGTTTTCTAACCATATATTTTTTATTAAAAAATAATAACATTAGGAGAACTGATTTAAAATAGATTGTATATATATATAATGTTAATTTTTTTAAATTTCACTTGTGTTTGATAAATGGAAGAATCTTGTCATCGAATGTCTGGTATTGATGTTAGAGAATCTATATTCTGATGGGTAAGAGGATATGTTTCATTACGTATGTTAATTATTCATTCATTGCCTCTTTTGGTTGTTGAACCATGAAATATGACTGCTGACCGGTAATCTAAGTTCACTTGTTCATATTTTAGCCATGAAATCCACTACGAGAGAGGGAAAGAGAGAGAAAGGATATTTTTATTTATCTAATTAGTTAGCAAATTTTTTTAATAATTTTTCAAACATTTAGCATATTTTCTTTGTATTTAGAACATTTCCTATGGATTTAGTAAGTTCAAATTTGAATATCAAATGATATATTCAAGAACAATGGGAAATGAAACTTCAATAATCTCAAATTACAACCTTTAAGCAATATAAATTAACCTCATGGCAAAATCATTATTCTTGCCAAAAAAAAAATAGCAAAGACGAGATAAACATAGGAAAAGATTAAGCTAATCGTATAGATTCAAAGTCTGAAAGAGTAAAAAATTCTCTAAAATTGTAATTTTAGGGTATTGAGTTTTGCTCGTAATGAAGTTTCCATCCAAAATAAGGTATAATCTTGCCCAATTTGGTGATATCATTCTGAGACCCTTTGATTCAATTTAGATGATGATCTCTCCCATGCTTTCAGACCGACGATAATGAAGCTTGTTTGGACAAAATGTTGTTAAGAGAAAGATGATGAAGAATAATAGTATTTAATTTGTTGGGGTTTAAAAACATACCATTCTTTCTATATATATATATATATATAGATAGATTAAAGGACAACTATCATTAAATAAAAGAGCAAACATTATTCGTGTTGCTCCAGTTATTATGTTCTTACATTGAATAGTCTATTTGGAAATATCCTTTTTGTGTTGGAAACTAATCAAAAGGAAGGAGGGAACTCATAGACTTACTTGACTTGCGTATAATTAGTTATATTAGTAATGAATACTAAATATATGGCCACCAAGAACCAATCCAAACACCAGAAACTGGCAGCCCCTATATATCTCTTGTACATGTCTTTGAGCTTGTGTACAACAACTAATGGAAGCTGCTATATTGCCCTACGCTATTCCGGCCATCAAGGTGCTGATAGATGTTATTTCCGGTCTCCTAAAGAAGGGGGCTCGCTTCCAGGATGACCTTGAGACACTACGCACTGATCTGAACGCCACCATGGGCATCGTGAATGCTGTGGAACGAAGCAAGCCCAGAGACCCCTATATCATTAAGTGGATGAAGGGCATTAACGATGCTTCTAAAGACTGCGAGAGAGTACTCAAGAAGTTTGAGGATTCCGGCAGTGGCATTGCAAATGCTTCCGATTACTGTACGTGTTTGCCTCTCGTCTTTCGGTGCAAGGACATGAACGAGCTGAAAAAGGTGGCGAAGAGGTTCAACAAGCTTGCCCTCCATAGGGATGTCATCTTGGAGCTCTGCAGGAAAGAGAGGCCCTCCTTCGCCGCCAAATTCGCTGCGTTTGGAGGAGTCATGGGAATCGTAGGCGCTGTCCTCCTCATCTTGGCTTAGCACGGAAACGGGAGACGTCGTTCGTCTTCATGTTTATGTTTGTTTACATTGAAGAGTCTTTTATTCTGTTATTTGTGGTGTTGGTTGTAAGTTTTTTCCCTTTCTTTTTCCTTTTTGTTTGCTTTTGCTTGTTAAGTTTCAAGCAAGGTTTCTGTAATAATATTCCTCGCACACGGATATGTAAATTTCTGCACACAAATAATTAAATTGAGTGGGTTATAATACCAGATTATTTCAAAGCCCACACCATTCTATGCAAAACAAATAGGCTCACAAATTCTTCTTTTCTTTTTTAAAGGAAGAAGCTAATTTAAATGCCTAGCCAATCCAATTTAGTAGGAAACTTCTCTCTAATTGCAACTAATCTTATTAAATTTTTTTAAGAAAATAATTGTATAATTTTTTATATGTGTGAAGTAATAGATTGACGGAGATATTAATTCATTTCTGTCTTTAATCTTGGAGTGTTATACGAAGTCTTTCACTTAATTAGGAGATTAAAAAAGTCAACTCATAAGATGTGCATAGTAAGTCAATATATAACAGCACTAAAATACAGTAATGTATGGGTTGTATAAGTTGGTGTTATAATATTTTATTTCTAATTTATTTACGTTGTGTTTAGATTTATATATAAACATATAAGTTATGAAAAGTTATAAGAAGTGGTGAGATATTTGATGAAAATATTGTAGCGGATATTGATTATAAAGTTGACAAATTCACATATAAAAAGTGATTTAAAGATTCAAAATTGAAGATTTTCATATTACGGAAGATTTCAAATCGGGTTATTGATTGAGCTTTGGAAGTTATTCTAAAATACAAGGACATTAAAGTTTGAGAGCTCAAGTATTTGAATTGAGTCTGCAAAAAGGAAAATTATATGAGTCTAAGTCGTTCGAATGATTATTATCTATGTTCGAATGACACTGGGGATTTTCATAAATTACATTATTATTGTGTGAAATCTTATTACAAAATTTATGGAGAATCTTTAAACGAATATTTTATCTTATCACTAAGATTTTATTTAAATATAAAATAAGTAGCATGAAAGATTTTATTTATCATTCAAGAGCCCGAAGGCTAGATGTGAATCCTTAGATACAGAGACACTAAGGTCCTACCTACCATATTTTAGTAATATACTAAGTCGTAAAATCTAGACTTAAAGTTGTGTACATCGCCGAACTATTTTAAACTCTCGTACTGCCAAGCTATCAATCGAGCTTAGTAGTTGAGTCAAATTATTCAAACCACTAAATAATTTTTTTTTAATAAAACGGTGACTTAGTCTTTGAAAAAAAAGTACCTAACAATGTGAAAAAAAGGTGGACAACGCGGTAGGAAGGTGCAGAGTACCGACCAAACTTTTGCTTCCGTTGACCGAGAATTGCCGGAGATGCCTGCATTTATTATGTTTTCAGAATTAATATTCTTTTGTACTTTATTTGGGTTGACTTCGTATTAGTATCCATCAGCCAACTACCGTGTAGTTGTATTACTCTGAGCGAATACTTCTGTGTACTTAATTATATTTATTATGCATAGTAAAGGTAGGAGGGGGTGCAACAAATACTTTATTTTTGAGTGGGTTGGATGTGATGCCAGAATCCAAGTGGGTACTTGGATAATCTTCCATCTTACCTATTTTGTTTGCTGAATTTGATTGATTCCTAATAGTATTCTTAGAAGATCCTAAAACATGTTTCTCATAAAATGTATCAGTAAATAATAATACAGTTTCTAATTTGCTTATCATTTTATCTAATGATCCCAAAATACCTACATGAATATGCAAATTGTAAGAGAGAGAGAGAATCAAAATCTTCAGTTTCATCGTCGATCGACAAGTAACCAAGGAAAAAGACATGTTAGAAGAGAAACTAGAGAAAACTAAAAATTATATAGAGAAATCCGTAATGATGTCAATTGCAAGTTCGCATAAGATATATAAAACTTAGATCGACTATTTGAAAGAAATACGAAAAGTCAAATCTAGGTCACACTCAAATTCGGATCCTAATAGATTTGGAAGACCAAGCAAAATCAAACATAGAAATTAGAAACCAAGTAAGGAACATAAAAATCCAATCCAAAATAGAATAGGAAACACACCAAAAGAATTTATAAGCAATATTTTAACATGAAAGTTTTTCTTTAACAAAGAGAAAAGAAAACTCTATAGATTTAATTAACATCTTGGATCAATCTATTTCACTATCAAATGTGATACAATTCCCTTACAATTACGGTTTTTAGTGGAAAAATCTTGCTCTTACTTGAACTTAAAGCGTGAACTACTTAGTAAAAGTAGATTGCTCCTCATTGATTGTTCTTAACTTGGCATAAATAACTTGCTGAAAGTAGTAGACATGTCCGATAGCATTTAAGCTCCTCCATAGTTTCATTATATGATAGTTGATTTTCAAGTAAGAGACAAAATACAACTCACCTATACTATGATAGAAAACAATCTCCTCGAGAAAACTAGAACTCTCATATAATTGATCTATAATCCCTTTTGAGTTTCTTTAGATGTTCTAGCCTCTTGTGTTATTTTATAAGTGTGGAATAACATCTATTGTTCATAGTAAGAGGATCACTTAATATAAATTTCCGTAGCTATTTTATGCGATTGGTTTGAATCGGACTCAAATTAATTCAAATATTGTTGGGGGTCAAATGCTTACACCCTAGGGAAAATGAAACAATTTTTCGCCTAAACCTAAGGACCGATCTAAAGTATACTTGAATCATAAATTATTTGGGTGCAAAACTTTATACCTGAATCCATAAAAGTTCCCATGAATCAATCCAATCTCTTGAGAAATCACAAATCATTCTCGTGAGCACATGGCTTATCTCTAATGGCAAGAAACTCTTTTTTTTTCAAATCATTAGAATACATCTTAGATGGTATCAAAAAGAGAAGGCAACAGATCTATATATCTTTGAATAACCTTTCAATTCAGTCTCTTTATTATTTTTATGTGTTAAACCCTTAGTAAGTGGATCTACTAGCATGGAGTTTGTTTTTATATTCTTTATAACTAACTGACCATTCTGTACTCTTTCCTTTATAATAAGAACTTAATGTCAATGTACTTAGACTTTAATGAATTTCTATTGTTAGTTGTATATAATAAGTATCACAGAACAGTTTTAGTGGTTTTTTCAATTGAATCCACTATACGTAGCCTGGTGACAAAATTACGGAGCCCTACACTATGATTTGATGCATTATAACATGCAATGAACTCTACAACCATTGTAGAGATGTTGTAAGAGATTGTTTAGCACCTTTCCACCAAATGGTTCCTCCAACTAACATAAAAATGTAGCCAAATGTCGATTTCATGCTATTTTGACATCCTCCAAAATAAGAGTCAGTATACTTAATGACCTCAACTCTTTCCAACCTTTGATACGTGAGTTTGTGGTTTTTTCTTCACTATAGGTACCTCAATATCCTTTGGGCTGCTTTCTAATGATCTAGACCTAGATTACTCAATTATCATCCTAGCATGCCAGTGATGAACGCAATATTTGAAGGCATACATACTTGGGCATACATGATGCTCCCAACAACTGAGGCATATGGATAACTTGGCATTGCTTTCTTTTCAAAAAAAATTTTGGGGCAATGATTGAGATTAAACTTGTCTCCTTTTGCATTGAGGTATCCCTTAATTTACTATTCTGTATGCCATATCTAATGAGAACTTTTTTGATATAATTCCTTTAGGATAAACCTATAATACATCGGTATCTATTCCTCAGTATTTTAATCCCTAGGACAACTGTTGCATCATTAAGATCTTTCATCTCAAAACTCTTCATCAGAAAGTTTTTAGTTTCTTGTAACATATTTATATCATTGCTAGCAAACAATATATCATTAACATATAAAATCAGGAATACAAACGTACTCCCACAGAACTTAAGGTATATATATTCATCAGCTAGATCAACCCCAAAGCCAAACAAGATAATCACTTCATGGAATTTGTAACACCATTGTTGAGACACTAGTTTTAACCTATAAATAGATTTCTTAAGTTTGCACACCATAGACTTTGCATCTTTCGACGTATTGTTTTTTGGTTGCACTATATAGATCGTTTTATCAATGTCACTATTGAGAAACGTTGTTTTAACATCCATCTAATGAAGCTCTAAATTAAAATGAGCAACTAATACCAATATAGTCCTCAAAGAGTCTTTCAATGAAATCGGAGAGAAAGTCTCTTTATAATCAATGCATTCTTTCTGTGTGAAACTCTTAGCGACAAGACGAGCCTTAAATTTCTCCACATTACCTTTTGAATCCCTTTTGATTTTAAATGTCTATTTGCAACCAATAAGTTTGACACCTTTAGGTAATGGGGTAATATCCCAAACTTCATTGTCAACCATTGATTTTATATCCTCATTCATGGCATCAGTCCACTTTTGAGAGTTAGAGTCTTCCGTTTGAATTTGATTGGGTCATTTTCTAACATTCTAATATCAAACTCATATTTCTGAAGGTAAATTACATTATCCAAAGATATTGCAGACTTTTTCTCCGTAGTGGATCTCCTAATTAGCACTATATCTAGATTTTCTTAAGTATTTCAAGCACTGTTTGCGGGCCACATTATTGACCCTTGCGGGTTGCAAAGAGTCTCGCTCTTAATCTGGCCTACAACAACATCTTCTAAATTTTCAGAGAGCAGTTGCAAGTTGCAAAATGGTGGATTGCAACTCATAATTTGATATAAAGTTCAACTTTGTGTTGTTTGATTTTGTTGAGTTTGATCTTCAATAATCGTTTCGTCTTCGATAATTGTATCTTGAGCTAGATTAGAACTTTGTGTCCACACTACCCATGACACTTGTGGGATTATTTACATACTCCTCTTCGAATTCAAAACCCAATACTGTATCTTTGGGCACAAACCCAACATCCTAAAAATATTTCACATTTCCTATCTCGAAACTGAATGTTTTATAGGATTGTAAAATTTATAATTCCTTGAGTACTTGGCATACCTAATAAAATAGCAACTAACAGTCATTTCATCTAGTTTTTTTTCTCGTTAGGCATATAAGGCTGTGCCTCAGCTAGACATCCACATACACGCAACTATTTCAAACTAAGCTTTTGCCTAGTCCAAACCTCAAATAGAGTTTTGTTAGTTGCTTTAGTAGGTACTCTATTCAGGATATATGTTGCAGTCTTTAAGACTTCATGCCATAGATTTTTTGGTAAAGTAGTATGACTCATCATACTCCTTATCATATCCTTAAGTGTTCTATTATATCGCCCAACTACTCCATTCATTGTTGGCAACTGATACATTTAGTTAGAATCTTTTCTTATTGCATTAGTTGTTTATTTTTATTAAAGTAAAATTCCTGTAGGTCGCGTTCGAATGCAGGAGGGGTTGCGTTCGAATGCCTACATCAAGAGAATGCATATTGTGCGTTCGAATGCCCCCGTTCGAATGCATGTATTGTGTTCGCACATACAAAGAACTTCTTTTGTGCGTTTGAATGCGATCGGCGGGAATCCTCTAGAATTAGGGTTACTTATTATTTTATGACTTGTTAACTAGCCTCTATATATATGTGGATGGCAGCCAAATTCAGAATGCTATTGGAATATTGATTTCTTGCCTCTCTATCATCTATCTACCCCAATCTCTCTCCTCCCTTTTCACCATCCTTCCACCTCTACCGTTGGCAAAGTTTTTACTAACTTCTAATCTCCCTCGACTGTCGAGCCCCTATCTTCTTTGGGATCTTGACCACTTCGTTCCCTTCGTCTATATCATTTAATCATATCAACTATCCATCTCCATCTCCATAACCATCCATAACTCTAATATTCAACTCCACCCGTCACCATCACCATCACCTACGTTATTCCGTGTTTTAGTCCCAGTTGTAGTTCGAATCTGCGAAGAACATAAATATGAAAGTTGTAGATCAAGGAGCTACGAATTGATTCCACTTAGTTTCGTAATTTTATTACTACGGGAGAATATCTGGTGAATAGTTTCCCTCAGTTCCACGGACTGCTTCCTGTAATAAATTCAGATTCTTAAGGAATTGTTCTGTGACCTATCATCTGGTATCAGAGCCTATCAAATTGGTATCAAAGCCTATCATCAACCTTGGCAATGTATATTGAGGCACAATGTCGCATTCATCTATGAGTTGTGTAGAAGGCCTTAGACATTGTTTACCTGATCTATCATATCTATCAAAGTATTCACCACCACGATTAGATCTAATGGCCTTAGTGTGTTTGTTAAGTTATAACTCAACTTCCATCTTTAAAGTTTTAAACACATTTAAGACTTGAGGCTTTTCCTTAATCAAATATATGTAGTCATATTTAGAATAGTCATCAATGAATGTTAAAATATCACAGTCCATTTCTTGTAGCCATTGAAAATGATCTGCAGATATCGGTATATATTAAATTTAAGACTTCTTCACACCTTTTGACTTCATATTTTTTTAAATTGGTTTCTTTCCCTTTTATACAATTCACACAATCATTGAGATTTGCAAAATTTAAGGGTTCAAGAAAATTATTAGATACAAGACGTTTAATTCTTCATTTAGAAATGTGACATAATCACTTGTACCATAATGTGGCCGAATTCTCATTGGTTAATTTTCTCTTAAGGCCTTTTGTATCTGTATGCAAGGCTTCTAAATAAGAACTATTGACATCTAAAGGATATAGATTATCATAAACTAAAAAAAAAAAAATCAAAACCAACCTGTTTTGAATCATAAAACAAACTAAAATAAATCCATACTTATCAAATATAGAAATAGAAATTAATTTTTGTCTAGAAGACAGTTCTACAAATATCTCATACAAATCCAAATAAAATCTAGTTTTCAAAATTAATCTATAAGTCCCAATAGCTTCCACCTCAACTTTATTACCATTACCCACAAAAATGAATCTTTCATCATCACTTGGCTTTCAATAATTTAGATAGCCCTACAATGATACACTTATGTGAGTAGTTGCACTTGAATTTATCCACCAAATGTATCTAGATATATAAATTAACCTCCCTACAAACCAAGACAAGAGACATACCCTTCTTAACACGCAAAGCAAAACAATTTTAGGAATATTTCTTCTTGTATCCAACTCCACCACAAAAGAAACAATCGGTACCATATGAATTGGCAACTTGCTTGCCCTTTTTTTGGATTCTTTTGAGTAGTCACTATTGATTCTTTATTATCCTTGGGTGTTTTCAATCGTTTCCACTTTCCTGAATCCTTATTTTTGGAGGTTATAGCAACATCGGCAGTTTCTATCTAATCTTACTTCAATCTTTTCTCTTCCTACACATAATGTGAGATGAAGTTATTCAGATACCAGGTCTCTTTCTGACAATTGTAGCTCATCTTGAACTAACCAAACCGTGTGAAAGGAGATATCAAAATTAAGTGCACTAAAAGATCAGCATAGATCTCAAGCTTGAGTGCTCTTAATTTTGAAGCAACATTATACTTCTCTATGATATGCTCCCTTATGTTTCATTTTCCTTTATACTTCATTAAGATGAGTTTATTAGGAGTGTATCAATCTCAGACTTTTAATTCTTAACAAATCTCTTCTCAATATCCTCCAAAAATTCCTTAGCTATAGCAATCGAATTTGAAATTACGCCGCAAAATGCCTCTAATATAGACTACTTTATAATCATGAGACATGTGATTTGACCTCTCCTATTTTTCTTTCTCCTTCTTTTCTTCAGAAATACTCGTATCAGTGGGAGAGACAATCCTTAACACAAGGTCAAGATCTATTATACCAAAAACTATCGTGAAGTTATCTTTCCATGATTTGAAGTTGGTCCCATTCAACATAAGTATGTTATTTAGGCTTGTAGTAATCGTAGCTGAATAGCAAACAAATAATAAACACACAATGCAACACGATTTAGTTGAAAAATCCATAATTTTTTAGATTAAATTAAAATAAAGGCTAAAATCAAACCATCTTCATCAAGGTATCGATTTCCATTAATTGATCACCTTTGGGTAATAAATTAATTTCTTATGATACTTTGGCGCAATAATAGAGTATTGTTGATTCAATAACATATCGATCAACATGCCTTTCTTTGGGCAGACATTATTGACATTCTTAAATATAATAATCATCACTATATTTTATTATTACTAATTTGCACATGCAACTTTAACAAATATCACACCTAATACTTTTTGTATAATGAACGTAAATTAACCTTGTGAGAAGAGGTCACTTTGGTGATATTATGACTCAATTAATTCAATTTAAGGTACATATATAACCTAAGTACCTTTATAAGAATTATAACTTATAACTTAACCTTAAAATATATACAAATTGCATCATAATAACTACAGTTTACACAAAATTAATACGTTCACAATGTATTCGCACCGCGTTCGAACGCGACCTATAGGCGTTTGAACGTACCCTGAGATGCGTTCGCACATACAGAGGGGTGTTTTTGTGCGTTTGAACGTAACTGACAAGATAAGTGACTACATTCAAACGTACTCGGGCTATGTTCGAATGTGCCTACGTAACATTCAATATGAGAATGAAATTAACTCTTTAATTTATGTTTTTCAAGATTTTAAATTCAAGACAAAATTCTATTAAAAATTATTAAGAAACTTTAACCAAAAGTTCGATAAAAAGTTGATCAAAACAATCATAATCTTTCAAGATCAAGGAAGACCTATCCTTTGACATAGGAGGCTATCATACCACTTGTTAGGGTCAAACACTTACACCTCGGGGAAGAAGAAATAATTCCCCACCTAAATCTAAGGCCTCTTGAGAAATCACAAACTGTCCTCTTGAGCACAGAACTTGTCTCTAATGGTAAGATGCTCTTCTTTTCAAACTACGAGAATATATTTTTGAAGGCTTAAAGATTTACCCTTGAGAATTCTCTCAAATTTTTTTATGGATCTCTCATCTTTCTTTCTTAGATGTATCAAAAAGAGAAGGCAACATATCTGTATATCTTTGAATAATATTTTAGATTTTGTCTCTTCATTATTTTGTGTCTTGGGGACTAATCCACCTAAATAATAGTCTCTTAAGATTCTGGAAGTTGACTCCTCTTATTTGCAAATCTCATAATCAGTCCATCAAATGTTTGTTGAGTTTTTGTCCTTCAAGCTGCTAATTTTGCGCTGGAACTCCTGATGCATGCTTACTACTTTTTATATGCTGTTTCTCTACAATAGTTCCCTGCAGCTTTCCATATGATGAATGTCAATGACAAGAAAAAGAGGTGTGTGACAATTTGCACAATAATTGGAATATATGTTCAGTTTCTTTTTTTCTTGTTCCCCTTTTTGAGTTCAGATTCTGCTTCATCGCTGCAGATTAATTATATTGTATATTCAGATTAATTGATCAGAAGATGGTATTTCAATGTGGTCATTTTACATGCTAAATATGAGAAATTTTGAAACTTTTGAGACTAAAGATAGGAGTTGGAAGCAGATGTGTATCATATTAGTACAGAACTATTAAACTTTATACATATCTAGTCTTATAAGGGTTTGGATTCTCAATTTATATGATATCTGGAGAGAATTTTTGATGGGCCCTTATTCCCTTACCTATCAATAGTCAACAAACGAAGCTGGTTTAATTCGAGAGATGTACCAATTTTCATCAGTTTGTGTCTGTTTTGCTTTGTAATTCAACTATATGGATAACCCAATAGCCAGATAACTGGACGTTCTGTTTTGAAGTTATATTGCTTGTCTCTAGACAGTAATAAACTGCCATGATGATAATACCCGTTAGCACAATAATTCTATAAACAATGACAATAAACTGAAAAGGTTTTAAAACTGCACAACATCTATCAGATCTCCATATGTTTTATAGAATGTAGATAAATATTTGGTCTCCAGAAACTGTATAAAAAAGAGGGATACTTGTATATCTTAGGGAGTAAAATATAAGAGGAAGCATATTTCTTAGTCTCTATATGAAGGCAAGTAGAGCAAAGAAGCAGCTCTATCTAGTGTAAAAGATTATCATCAATTGTTATTTGTAATCTGTAGTATTTTCAGTCAAATACTTGCCTACAATTTCAGTTACTACAACTTCAGTTGTCACAATAACCATTCTCAGTTATCAAATGACAGCTACAATAATTAATACAATTTTTGCATAAGTGATCATAGTATCATCTTTCAACCAACTCTAACTTTTTTACAAGTATCTCCATGTTTTCTTAAGCACCTCCATTTTAATTTCAACTCGGTTGAGATGATACTTAAGGTCCACTGGTTAAAATTTTACATCATCACACCGTGCAAAATAATCACAACGATTATCCTACAATAGGAAGAATAATACAAAATTGGATACGATGATATATATCATTAAAAACTAAAATTGTTTACTTATGTGATTTTTTTACCTTTCTTCTAGGACAACAATGGAATCTTCTATTGTTGTTTTTTGTGGTTAATGAAAGTTGAATTTTACAATGCTATATCATTTTATTTTTCATGCCTAATTAAAAATGCAGCAAAAGGGTAAAATTAAAGTGGGGCTATTTTTAAATTGGAATTCATTTATCAAAAAAAATTTAGAGCAATTTTTTTGACATTTTTGACCTCACACAGTTATAATAAAATTTAAACATACAAAGAAAAAAAAATTTAGGTGAAGAATTAAAGAGATGGAAAAAAAAAGTCTAGAAAATTAAAGTGGTAGATGGAGAAGGACTTCGTTGGAGTCTAAGGTGGAGATGATGCCCAACTTAGATGGTGATTGGACTCCAGCTAGTGAAGCAGTGGGAGCTCTTGGTCTAGTCTAAAGGAAGAAAGTAGTGTTGGGGAAGAAGAAAAGATATAAAAGGGAGGATTTTATTGTAAAATAAAGAGTAATTTAGGTTTTTATATTTTTTATTTAAAAAAAAAGGAATAATTTTTCATCTTGTTAGCTGCTATTGTTGGAATTAATTTCAATTAATTACAATATATATGGGCTTATATGTGATATAAATATATATTGAAATAATAGACCGTCAAATATCTAATAAGACTCGTTACGAAGTGATCAAATTAAGTATTATTATAGGGTTTAATATGTGGTATGAGGAGTGGGGCCTTTAATGTGTAGAATGTGTATTAATAACTTTATAATTTAGTGATAGTCTAAATTATATAAAGTTTGAAAAAAATATAATTATGCTATTGGTCCCTAAGGAACATAATTAAATAAGGCAATGTTCTCTAAATAACAAAATACCCAAATATAGGCAAGTTCTGACTTTAGACCCACTAAGGATCTAATAAAAAAAATAGGCTACATATCAACTCTTTTCTATCTTCTAAAGAGGTGCCTATTAAAAGAAAAAATAATGAGGTATGTTGCCCTCTCTTCGAATTCTAATCCTCTCTCTCTACTTTCAGCTCTCTATCTCTCTCTCTCTCCTATAAATAGAGATTGATCTTGAGTGATTTGAGATGAGGTTTTCTGTCAAAAACTTACAATCCGAGTGTTTTTCCTTGCGCAGAAAATATTTATCGTTGCCGTCTCTCTTGCTCTCTCCATCGGGCTTGAGAGATATTACTTAGAGATATAAAGGCTTTCAGTGATTACTGACGATTATCTCTCTGGAGGATCATGGTTATAGACCAAAATCATTTAGAATCAAAGATTAGAAGTTCACTAGAGGATCATAGTAAATCTAGAATTTATGAATTGCAATATGGTTATATATGAAATTAATGTCTATCAATTAGTATCAAAGCCTACTATAGTTGAACTATTAAATTTTGATTTTGGTTTGGAAATTTAGATTTCTGTTTGTGATCTAATAATATGAAAATTATATTTCTGTTCAGAATTTTTTTTATTTGCCATTAGGAAGTTTGAATTATATGTGCGCTAATATCCATGCCTAAATTTAGATTTTGGTACCTATCATTGTATAGGAAGTTATTGACTTCTAATTTGTATTGCAAGATTAAGATAATTAATTGCTTTAATGGAATATTACTTATGATAATTAATTGCGGTCCATTTCTGATTTGAATTAATAGCGCAATTATTTTTTTGGTGTTCATTGCATTTAATTATATGTGGGCAATTAATGGCACAATTTTTTAATTCAATTCATTTTGGTATTCCGCTGCAACTATTTTCTAACTACACCAAGAGTATACAATAATTTGATTATTTGATTACGCCATCTCATACAAATCTGTTAAGCCAATAGACATCATCCGATTAGGTCAATAATTTTATTATTAAGTTTAAGTAAACTTTTGTTTACTATATTTAATTTTTGGTTAGGCCAAAAGATACTTATTAAGTGATGATTATTGAAGCCTAACTCGGTAAAGCCAAACTTTGATAAATTTTTGTTTCGGATAATATCAAGTCATTATGATGGCTTCAGATTAAGTTATATTTTAGAAAATGATTAATAAATGTATTATCTTACCAAAGTAAGCTCTCATACCGGTGTTGATCATTTATCAATTTATACACAGAAGATATACGTATGATGTTTGGAAAGACAATAGTCAAGTATTGTATGTGTATGCTTGTGGTAATGAATCGGTAATAGTTATTAAGTTTTGGGTGTAATTAGTTAATAGGCTCAAAGGAATGTTGACTAATTAACATCAAATGGACTGTTCCATTCAATTGCTACACCTATTTATCTTAGAATGATGATTGATTCCAAAGAGCACTTATTGTTTGAGGATACTTAATTAATGGAATATGCCTATTTATTATAATTCAGTCATTTGATTCTGTTACGAACCAGATCTAGAACGATCCATTTGTAAGAAAATTATGACAATTTAGATGGAGCTAGCCTCATGAGTTAGGGTTCTAATAGCTTTAGTTTCACCTAAATCGGAGGTCAATATAAAAAGATAAAAATAAAATAATGGAGATAGGTCAGGAAAGGCAGAACGGTAATTTCCAACATTGTGGCAGTCGTCGGAGGGTGGTGGACAGCCAAGGGTGGTGATGGATGGCTATGTAGTAGGGTGGCTGCCGGAGGTAGGAGGTGGCTTTGGTTTGGATGCTTGAAAGGGATCTACGGTTATAATCTACTCCGATAAAGATAAAGACAATCTAATGGCTAATGTGAAAAGATAAGGACGAAAATATTAACTGGCTAAACTCAGATTCCTCTCTATGATTCAATTCAATTTCATAAAATTATCAATACATGTCCACTCTTATTTATAAGAGTAAAATTTCTTAGCGGATTAGATCCACATGCGGATTATCTGATTTATTTAAAATTTAAAATAATAAGATAAAGCTAACTAACTAACTAAATCAGTCTTCTTTATTTTTCTCGGGTTAATCCTTTATTTTGTCACAGATAAATTCTGAATCTGGAGAAGTTGTGAATACCAAAGTTGTAGATATGGAGGTTGTGATCTTATCCAGCTGGTTTGATAATATTCGGATATTTGTAAAATATTCTACGAATATTTTTCCAAAACTGCACAGAACTAGATTTAGCTAATTAAATAAAATCCTAACCTTCTAACTAAACTAAATAAGAAAATAAGATAACTCCCCTTGATGTGATCCAATCTGACCCGGTTCACATTAGATTCGTTCTTTGTGAATAGTTTTTAGCAAAAATTATTGATCTTACGGTCGGCATCAATAACATTCTGATACTAACGAGTTCTAATTACAAGGATGGGAAAGATAATCTAGAGATTATCCTTGGGTGCCTTGACACATAGTGTTACAAGTAAACCAGCTGTGCTTGTTGAAAATAATTCTAAAACGAAACAAAATGGCCATGCACGATGGACGAGGTCAAATCGCTTGTCTCCGAGTCGACCATTCCTGAAAGTTTAAAGGGATCAGTTTCTAATTCTGCTCTTGCCAAAGACTATCTTAAGGAACTTGAGCAAAGGTTTGTCATAAATGAGAAAGCTGACGTAGACATTCTATTAAATAAACTCTACACAATGAAGTATAATGAATGTCAGGGAGCACATTCTTGAAATGATGCATACTGCTTTAAAATTGAAGGGACATAAGCTAGATATATCGGATGATATGCTAGTCATTTTGGCCCTTAACTCTCTTCCTGCCTCATTTGGGCAATTCAAGGTGAGTTACAACTATTTGAAAGAATCATGGACAGTTAATAAACTCATCTTGCACTATGTTAAAGAGGAAAAGAGGTTGATGTCGGACAAGAGTGAAATCGCAAACATTACTTCTATCTCTAAGGAAAAATGGAAACAAAAACGTAAGGCCAATTCAAATACTACAACTACAAGTTCTTAGAAAAAGCCCATTAAGGACAAGATATCGATTATCAGATCGAAGTCGAATAAAGAAAATAAGAATGGCTATTTCTTGTATGGATTTGAAGGGCATGTGAAGAAGAATTATACCAATTATCACACATGGCATGCCAAGAAAAGTATCAAATTTTCATTTGTTTGTATAGAAGTTAATGAAGTTTCAGTTTTAATAAACACATGGTAGATAAATTCAAGTGCAACTATTCACATCTCTCTGTCTATGTAGGGTTGCTGAAGTTACCGAAAGCTAAAGGATAGTAAAAGATACATTTATGTGGGCGATGGAAACAAGGCAGAAGTTGAAGTTTTACTTTTGAAAACTAGCTTGTATCTATATTTGTTTGATACTTTTGTCATACCGTCTTTTAGGCAGAATTTGATTTTTATTTTTGCATTGGACAAATTAGGTTTTGCTTATTAATTTGAAGATAGAAAGTTTGGTTTGTATCAAAACTCTAATCAGGTTACTTTTGGTTTTCTATCTATTTTGGATAATCTTTATGCTTTAGATATTGTTGCTTTCTATAATGAGATCTTGAACAATGAAACTCAAAACGTCGACAAAAATTAACACGTCAGGGATTTAGTTGCGCACTTTGGCGTAAGTGTTTAAGTCATATCTCTTAATAGAGAATTACATATCTTATTCAAAGTGATATTTTGTGCCCTTAAACATATCTCGATTCATATATTGAATGTGCGAAGGGCAAACAAACAAGCATAAGCAAATAAACAACCAATCATATGACGGACGTCCTTGAGGTAATACATACAGACATATGCGAGACATTGCCTATAGTTACTAGGAATAAGCATGTATATTTTATCAATTTAATTGATGATTATTCTAGATATGATTATATATTTTAATTAAAGAAAAGGCTCAAACTTTGGACACATTTAAATCTTTCAGGGCTAAAGTTGAATTATAGCTCAACAAAGGATTAAAGGCGTTAGATTAGATTGTGGTGGTGAATACTAGGGTCGGCATGACGATTCAAGAGAACAACGTCCACGGCCTTTTGCTAAATCTTTAGAGAAAAATGAAATTGTGCCACACTATACAATGCTGGGGTCGCCCATAATGAATAGTGTGGCTAAAATGTGCAATCGAACATTAATAGAGATGGTGCGGAATATGATTTCTTATACCTCTCTTCCATTGAACCTCTTGGGAGAAGCACTTAAGACAGCAACATATATTTTGAATCGGGTACCGACTAAGGCAGTGAATAAAACTCCATATAAATTATGGATTAGACGGATACTTAGTCTCTAGCACTTTAGAATCTGGGGTTGTTCGGCTGAAGCCTTTTAGGCCATAAGAGAAAGGCTAGACAAAAAGACAATTAGTTGCTATTTTGTTAGATATGTGAAAATATCTTTATAAGTTTTATGATCCTACTAATAAAACAATGTTTGAGACAAATACAATTAAGTTCTTTGAGGATGTTATGGTTCAAAGGGGAAAAATAAATCAAATTGTCTTTGAAGAGAAACATAATTCTCCTATACAAGCGACGCTAACAATAGTACCAATTGTAATAAGAATATCTAGAGACTTATTGGTTCAGGATTGTATAGTGAATGAACCTACAATAAATGAAGCTCTAGAAATTGAAGAGAATCTTGTACAAGACAATTGATGGCTTTATTGGCACATTTTGATATTGAGTTACACTAGATAGATGGTAAGACTGTGTTTCTCAATGATGACATTGATGAATCCATTTATATGGTGCAACCACCTAACTTTGGTTCTGATGACTCAAAACAGATGGTTTGCATATCAAAGAAATCCATCTATAGACTTAAGTAAGCGTCTCAACAATGGTATTTCAAATTTCATCAAGTAATTATCTCATTTTGTTATGATCCGACCACATGGGTTAAGTCGAGTCTAATTAATTAGTTAGTTTTTTTATTATTTTAAATTTTAAATAAATTGTATAATCTATATGTGAATATGATCCACTAGGGATTTTTACTCCTATAAATAGGAGTGGACATGTGTTGATCATTATTATGGAATGAATCTGAGTTTAGCCAAGTTTATATTTTTGTCCTTATCTTTAACCTTTGTCGTAAGATCATCTTTACCTTTCTAGGAGTAGATCATAGCCGTAGAAACATTCATATCTGTCAAACCCTAGCCATCTTCCTCCATCAGCAGCCACTCTACCTTATGACCATCCACCACCCTTCGACGATCGCTGCAACGTCGGCTATTTATAGTTTTACCCTATTTTACCATACTCTAATATTTTATTAATATCTTTTCATTTAGATATCGGATTCTTGTAAAAAGATCCATTAGAATCCTAACTTCCAAGTCTACCTCCATATAAATTTTCACATTTTTTACGTCCAAATCAGTTCAGATCTAATTCATAACATTAGTATTAGAGTCGACATTCCTTGAATAATGGTTATCATGCAATTTAAGACAAACGAGGAAGGAGAGACCATAGAGGACCAAGAACTCATCTCCGTTCCTTTGGGAGTTTCTTTGGCCCTTCACCACCAGCAACTGTCGATGATGAGCTGTCGCCGGTGCCGCTCCTAGGCCAAAATATAACTTCAGCCAGAAGGTTGGGTTTTTGTGTAACAACCTAGTCCCTAAAAAAATTGGGCATGAGGCGACCGATCACATTGTGGCCGCCTTCATGCCTAAGTCGAGCCCAGTAGGTGAGAAAATTTTCTCACCTACCGTGGCAAGCCATGGTGCCACCACGTGCTGCTGGCCAGACAAACTAGCACGGTTGGCCTTGCTGCCGCACCCTCTCCCCCACCGCCTCTCCCTCTCAGTCTTACTCTCCTCTCTCTCTTTCGGTCTCTCTCACTCTCACTCTCCTCCCTCTCACACTATCTTTCTCTCCCTACTACCGACGCCGGCCTGTCGCTGTCTCGAGAACTCGCTGCCACCACCTCCACCAAGCACCGATCCCGAACCCCTTTAGTTAAGACCCCATGGACACTGCTAGTGACTTGAGATATAATAAGAAGATATTTTAGAGTAAAGATGATGTGAGCTATAGATGCAAGACAGTATAGAAGATAGTTTATATAAATATTGAGTTGTACCATTATTGGATATTTGTACTCAATTATATCAGACGATGAATTGTATAATACATGTCTACCATTATTGGATATTTGTACTTAATTGTATTAGATGATAAATTGTATAATACATGTCGGATTATAGTGTACTCATGTATTAGTAATTTTAGTTGTATCTTGATGGTTTGTTGTGGCCTATGTGAGCCTACCATATTATGTAGCTATCTAGTATGATTATTGTGGATATAGATATGAATATTGTAATAAGTTTAACTTGATGATATTATGATTTCTTTTATGATAGATTATGTGAGCATATGTGTGTATTTGTGTGTGACGAGCTCCACCTATCCTATCGTGTGCGCTGTGCATGTCGTGTGGGCGGATAAGCGTGCACGTGCTCGTGCCAGACGGAGGCATTACATTTTGGGTATTTAGTGGAAGAGATAAAATGCACGTATCTTGAGGCATACTAAATTTGAGTGAACTAGTTAGGAGGCCATGAACATGACTTGGAGCTCGAGGACAACTAGTGGAACGAATTGGTGGGTCGCACCATCGAATTGAGTCATATCTGCATGTAGACTCATGGGCCAACGAGCATGACGTAAATTAGTATACTAGTCACTTTGAGGACAAGTTGTCGGATTGTTACGATCCGATCACATATGTTTAAGTTGGGTCAAGTTAGTTAGTTAGCTTTATCTTATTATTTTAAATTTTAAATAAATTAGATAATCCGTATATGAATCCGATCCGCTAGAGATTTTTACTCCTATAAATAAGAGTGGATATGTGTTGATCATTATCATGGAATGAATCTGAGTTTAGCCAACTTAATATTTTCATCCTTATCTTTTACCGTAGTTATTAGATCGTAGCTATAGAAGCATTCCGATCTTCCAAACCCTAGCCATCTTCCTCCAATAGTAGCCACTCTACCTTATGGCTGTCCACCACCACCCTTGGTAGTCCACCACGCTTCGAGATCTGCCACAACGTCAACTATTTACTATTTTGCCCTATTTACCCTACTCTACTATTTTATTAATATTGTTTTCATCTAGACGTCAGATTCTTATGAAACTAGATACATTAGAACCCTAAATTCTGAGGCTACCTCTATATAAATTTTTATAATTTTCTTACATCCAGATCTGTCTAGATCTGATTTGTTAACACATTTGGATTTGAGCCTAACTTGGTTGATGAATGCATATATAACAAGTTTAGTGAGAGTAAGTTTATGTTTCTAATTTTATATGTAGATGACATATTGCTTGCCAATAATGATATAGACATAATCTATGAAACTAAGATTTCTTTTGAAGTATTTTGATATGAAAGATCTTGGTGAAGCATCATATGTGTTGGGTCTTAAAATACATAGAGATCGAAATAAGGGTATTTTGGGGGAATAAGGCGTGTTAGGTGACGATCCCAGTGAAGGCTATCATAAGCTTGACATTGGAAGTCGAAGTAAAGATGGCATAGCTTTGGCGATCATCACAAAGTTATCCAACCGATCAAATAGAGCCATCTATAGTTTTGGGCTCTATTTCATTATATTCCATCTATATCCCAATTCTAGAAAAAGCATCCAAAAGCAAGCCGTGCAATCTGGGCTTAGGTCGAGATTGAAATAAGGGTATTTTGGGCCTTTCACAATAAGCATATATTGATAGAATTCTCAAGCCATATGGCATGGAACACTGTAAACTAGGAAATACCCCTATTGCAACAAAGACAAATTTAGTCTCAATTAGTGCTCAAAGACAACTCAAAAAAGTAGAAATGCACCAGATTTCATATGCTTCGGTAGTAGGAAGTCTAATATATGCTCAGGTGTGTACGCATTTGGATATTGCATACATCACAGGAATGTTAGGCTGGTATTTCAGTAATTTTGATCACTAGAGAGCAACTAAGAGGGTGCTAAGGTATTTGCAAAGAACAAATGATCATATGCTGACATATTGAGGATCAAATAAGTTTGAGGTCATTGGATATACTGATTTTGATTTTGTGAGTTGTGTGGATAGGATAAAGTCAACATCTAGTTATATTTTTATGTTAGCTAGAGGAGCTATTTCTTGGAGGAGTGCAAAGCAAACCATAATTGCTTTTTCCACCATGGCAGCCGAATTTGTTGCGTGTTTCGAGGCATCAAATTATGGAATATGGCTAAGGAATTTTGTCATTGGACTATGTATTGTGGATACTATTAAGTTGCCACTAAGATATATTGTGACAATAATTCAGTAGTATTATATTCCAATAACGACAAGAGCTCGTCGAAATCCAAACATATCAATATTAAATTCATTGCTGTGAAGGAAAGAGTTTAGAATGACTTATAAGTATTGAGTATATTGGTACAACTTCCATACTAACAAATCTGCTGACTAATGGATTGCACCCAAACACTTTCAAGAGCATGTCTCTCGCATGGGTATCTATGTTAAAGAGAATTATTAGATTTAGTGGGAGTCTGTATCATATGTATCATCTTTTAACTTTTATATAATATTATTTGTATGTATTATGCAGTTATTCAGACTTCACTTATTCAGTTTCAATTATTCAGTTTATTATGCACTCTATATTTATGATTAATCTCAAAATCAAATTAAGTTAAAAGTGACCAAATTGGAGATAAGCATGTGGATCATATTGCATGTAGTTCCCAAACTACACATCTCTTTCATGATTTATGTCATTCAGTTATGTTTACATAGTGATTTATGTTGATTTAGTTTTGTTTTATGAGACGAGTACTACTTAAGTTCTTGTGAATATGGCTGATGGATGGAATTAGTTGATGATGCAAAATGTTATGACAGCATAGCTTGAGTACTTAATTCGGTTATATATATATTATTCAGGTACATATATAGCCCAAGTAAGAGATTGTTAGAATTAATTTTAATTAATTACAACATATATAGGCTTATATGTGATATAAGTATGTATTGAATAATGGACTATCAAATATCTAATAAGACCCTTTATGAAGTGATCAAATTAAGTGTTATTTATTGGGTTCAATATGTCTCATGAGGAGCGAGGTCTTTAATATGTAGAATGCGTATTAATAACAATTCATGAACTTTTGATTAAGTGATGGTATAAATTATATAAAGTTTGAAAATAATACATTATACTATTGGTCTCTTGGGAACAAAATTAAATATGGCAATGTTATGTAAATAAGGAAATACCCAAATATAGACAAGTTTTGAATTTAGGTTGGCTAAGGATCTAGTAGGAAAAATAGGCTACTGATCAACACTTTTCTATCTTTTAAAGAGATGCATATGAAAAGAGAAGATGAAGGTCTATCTCCATCTCTTCAAATTCCGATCCTCTCTCTCTCTCTTATAAATAGAGATTAATCTTGAGTGATTTGAGATGGATTTTTTGTCAAGAACTTGCAATTTGGGTGTTTTTCCTTGTGTAGAAAAGGTTTGTCATTGCTATCTCTCTTGCTCTCTCCATTGGACCTGAGAGGAATTATTTGGAGATCGAAAGGCTTTTAGTGATCACCGACGATTGTGTCTCTCAAGAAAATTATGGCTATGGACCAAGGAAATTTAGAATCAAAGATCATAGGTTCACTAGAGAATCGTCGAAAATCTAGGATTTATGAATTGCGGTAGGTTATGCATGAATTACTATCTCTCAGCTATTAGGTTGAATTTAACTCGTGTTTTTAAGAATTAATTTTATAATGCTGGATCGAATGATAAAAATTATAAATTTAGGATGTAAATGATAATAAAAGCTAAAAATAGAATGTTTTTTTTTATCAATTACTTGAGATTTCTTTTATCAAAAACAAATGTGCCACCAAAAAATAAACATGAAGTCTCAAACTAAATAAATAAACATGAATATCTATGAGAAAGGGGCGTTTTGTGGTAAATAACTCTTTAGTTTTTTAATTCACAGGCCCTCATATTATCAAATTACAAATTTAGATATTTTTTTTACTAATGTAGACTAATTTACCTTTTCTCTAACTTAATCCAACTATTTGATTACAGCGAACCTTTTGCATATATGATGCGTATGAATTACATAGGTGATGCATGACTTTTTTTTTTAAATCTCGATGAGCACATTGTTGAAAATTACAGTGTATAGTTTGCATAGATGCTAAGTCGCTATGTATATATTATATAGGTAATGCGTAGTTTTTATTTTGAAATCTCAATATACATATTATTAAAAATTAGAGTGTATATTTTGTATATATAATACGTATAAATTATATAGGTAATGTGTGATATTTTCTTTAGAATACGGCAGTACTTTTTAGATTTGTTAGGGCTAAATTAATTAAAAAAGATTTGAAATTATAATTTGATAATGGGTTAAAAAATTAAAATGCTTTATGCTGCAAATCACCCTGAGAATACGTAAAAGTTTACTGTGCAAGTGTAATTACCTTAGTAGTTAACAACTATAGTAGATATTTAATAAAATACCGTGGAACCTAGGGTTTTCACTCCCCACTTCTCCCTCGGCCTCGTTTCCCGCTTCCTCTCGCGAGCTTTCTCGTGGTATCAGTGGCGACAATGATGGTTGAGCCCGAAGTCAAGCTGTTCGATCGGTGGTCCTTCGATGAAGTGCAAGTATATCCTTCTCTTCTCTCCTATTATTTACGGTTCTAGCGTTTCTGAGCTCCATTAGGAGACTAGTTTGATATGGTACGGAATTCTTGGACTTAATTTATCAGCATATTGGTTCCCCCTTGTGATGCCTTTATGGTTTAATCACGCGGGTTTACTGGTTACTTTGGTGCAATTGATATTTTTCTGTTGCCTAGAGATCTACACTATCGCAAGCATGGCTTCTTGATGTGGTGAGTAGGGTAGTCTTGTAGATTTTCTAGTGCTTGGATGGATTTGGTAGTGGTGGGGAAAATGGGAAACTTTAAAGAAAAAAGAGACTGATGATTAGTGAGGATGTCCCATGACTGAGAATATTAAGGAAAAGGAAGATGTTTTAAGGGATATACTGCTTAATTCATTCTCAGTTTTTTCTTGGTATTGATAAATGGGAAAAAAAATATTAGTCATTGAATGTCTCATATTGATGTTGAGAGATCTATATTCTGATGTAAATTTGCTTTAGAGCTAAGAGATAATAATATATGTAGAGTATATGTTTCATGATGATATGGTAATTATACCTTCATTGTCTCTTTTGGTTTTACAAGTCGATATTACATCCTATAACTGGGATGGTTTGATCTGAAAGCTTGTAATTCATTCAATTATTTTATTATTTTAAAGTAGGATACTTTCTTCTGTAGGGTTTCTTAGAATTAAACCTTTTTTTTTCTTATTGAATATCTGTAAATGATTATCTGTTATTGATACAGGATTTGCATCAGAGAGCAAACAAGCTGCATCTTAGTTTCTTTCATTTCTGATGTTACAATTATAGCACTTATTTTAGTTTTTCCTGAGGTTCCTTTTACATCTTTAATGGACCTCCAGAAAGGACCTCTGTTTGAGTGCTTCTCCAGAAGAAAATAAAAGGAAAACATTGTGGAGACTGGATTTGGATTTTTGGACTTAACATGTTGTATTTCTCGAATGTCTTGTTTCACTTACCTGTAATGGGTCTCCAGAAAGGATCCCATTTTGAGTGCTTATCCAGAAGAAAATAAAAAGAAAAAATTGTGGAGACGGGATTTGGACTTAACATGTTCTTGTATTTCTCAAATGTCTTACTACAGGTCAGTGACATTTCACTTGCTGATTACATTGCTGTTACCCCTGCAAAGCATGCTACATATCTTCCTCATACTGCTGGAAGGTATTCAGTGAAGAGGTTCCGCAAGGCCCAATGCCCTATTGTTGAGAGACTGACCAATTCTTTGATGATGCATGGCCGTAATAATGGGAAGAAACTGATGGCTGTTCGTATAGTTAAACATGCAATGGAGATCATTCATCTGCTTACTGATGCAAATCCAATCCAAGTGATTGTTGATGCTGTCATTAACAGGTGATTATTTGACAACCCATTCTGTTGAAAAGTACAGTACTTTTGGATGGTTATTGATTTATTTCAATTCCATTGAATCAAAGAAAACAAAAAAATAAGCTCACATTGAGAATATTTTATGTTTAATCTTCTTGCACCACAATCTGCTCAAGAATCGTGTTAGATTAAAGCCTAATGCTATCTGACTGTAGGTATGGCAGGCCACTGTTGTCTGAATTGCAATGGGCTAGTATTTTTTTAGTTAATTTTATAGGCCTTAGCAACATTGTTAACATGGATTAGTTGCAATAGTTTTGTGTATGACTATATTCTATATGGTCTAAATCATTCTAATTAAGATTTAGGACTGGATAAGAATCTAGCAGGTTCTGTGTTACTTAAAACTGTATAGTTATGATTGATTGAACATATGATATTTGTTTCTTAATTAAGGTCGCATTTCAAGGTTGTCACTTGATGATTGAGTTTTGCCAAAAACATCTATAACAGACACTAGATTATTGATTGAGTCTCCGCCATTCAACCTAATTAAAGTATTAAACAACAGCTTGAATCATTCACACGTGCATACACAGGTTCAACTATCAGCCAATCCATATGATTCAACCTGATTCAGGACAATGAAGCAGCCCGTATTGTTGTGATATCATTTATTAATAGTCTTTTAAGACCTTGGAAAAGTTGAATCCAGTCCACTTCAAAGGAGTACTGAGAAACTCAAAAGATCTCTTTTAAGGGGCTATGTATATAAGAACTTTCCTTTCTCCATCTCATCTGCCTATAGCATTTGATTGCTGAAGATGGTATCCCTTTCACCATACGACTTTCTTAATAGCTATAGCTCTCCGGAACAGTTTTGGATGTTAATTTCGAGCTGACCTCGTATATCAATTGCATATCCTGATGACATCATCTATTAATGAAAAGACTCAGTATGTTCTTGTATTTCATGTCTTCTGTAGATGGTTTGAAATAGATAGATACTTCTACATAATATGATACAAATATATTCGTGGTTATATGAAACATAGTGTCATCTGGATAGAAATATGATGTTGTGCAGCCGGTATGGTTTACTCTGTAGTACCAAAAGAAGAAAAGCTTTTCTACTTTTGATTTGCGATACAGGCTTGAGATTGGTTCCATGAACTTCCGTTTGTCAGTTTTATATGCTAGCCTTTTTCCTCTGCTTTGTAAGGTTTTCACCATCAAGTGTGACAGTGGCTTACTTTATTTTACTCTGATCTTAGTGGGCCACGAGAAGATGCTACTCGCATTGGGTCTGCTGGTGTTGTTAGGCGACAAGCTGTTGATATTTCTCCGCTGAGACGGGTTAATCAGGCAATATACCTCCTCACTACAGGTGCCAGAGAGAGTGCTTTCAGAAACATCAAGACCATTGCAGAATGCCTTGCTGATGAACTAATAAATGCAGCAAAGGGCTCTTCAAACAGGTATCTGGGCTCTGCATCTTTTACTGCAGATATGAGTTGTACTCTTTGACTATATTTAGTCGTGTCATATTGAGTTAAAAACTTTCACTTATCGCCAAATGCTGCAGCCTTGTCAAAGTAAAATGCACTTTTCTCTTAGCTTAGCACTTTTGTACAGACTTGATTACTTAATGACACAAGTACTATTGTATTTTTTGTGTTCTTTTGTTGCTTTTTGATGCGGTATGCTGCTTGATTTTACCATCCCTCCTGTCAGCACTTAATTTCATCAGTGTGATTTTTATTACTGCTGGTTTTGTGGCTACTGCTTTTATCACCAACTCACTTCAATGTTTTTAACAGCTATGCCGTCAAGAAGAAGGATGAGATTGAACGTGTTGCAAAGGCAAATCGTTGATTGCTGTTCATTCACTACAAACTTTCTCTGTACGTAAGGATACGAGTTTGGAGTTGACAATATTAAGCATTTTTCTGTGTTTATTTTTTTATCTGGTTTTATTATGACTCAATTGTTATGCTTTTTCCTCTATTACCGTCTTACAATCTGGAAAACATCGGATTAGTGCTGGGATTTAAGTTTAAAGATTAAATCTTCCTTTTGATAGTAACTATAGTTATCAAGCATAATTGATTATCAGCTGTCTGTATATATATATATATATTAATTTTTTTTTTCTGTAAATGTATCATGCATGGGTTGGAGATTAGTTGTCGTGAAAAGGTTGCTTATATTATTTTCTATAGTTGATAAATATTTTGATATAGTGAAGTGTTAATTATCAATTGCAAAATAAAATATAATTAAGTTGTAAAAGACCCTAATTTTTTTATAAAATCCAAAATATAATAATGCTAACAAGAGCTTTTCGTCAAAATAAAATAACTTTTTTTAAAACAATAACATGGAAGGCAGCTCCCATCGGATGAAAGGGATATTGGCGAAATATTTCCAAAGCCCTATGAGATAGGAATATTTCCAAAATTTTTTATTTTATTATTTTAAAGAAAGAAAGATTTAATTAGGTTGATACATAGTTTAAATAGTAAATATATTATTTTATCTATCAAATTAATATTTGATTTGATAAAGTATTAATTTATTAAAATATTTTTGATGTTATTAGTACATATAAAAACTATTTTAATAATAAGATAATTTATGAAATAATTATTGTATCAATTAAATGCTATATTATTAAGAATTTTATAATATTTAGATTTATATTTAAGTGTATAAATCTAAAATAATAGTTAATAATAATAATACCTTTTAAAATATGCTTATTTTTTATATTTATGCTGTTTAAATTGAATTTTATTTATTTAGTATAAAAAAATATGATAAAAGAGGAGAGAGAGTAGAGAGGAATGATAAATTATGAAAAGATGTCGATAAGATATTTAAGAGAGAAGAGAGAAGTAATGAATTATGACAATATGTTTGAAAGATGTAAGTGATGAGTGATAAATTATAATAAAATATTTTAGAAAGGATGTAGTCAAATTAAGAGTAAATTGGTAATTAGGTTAGTGTATGATATAAGATATAATTTTGATAAATAGTAATTATATTTATGATGTTTAGCTATTATTATAGAATAAGAGATTGTATTTTGGAATAAGAATTTTGTTATTTCTCAAGTAAACGAATGCTAAAAAGTAACTTATTACACTAACTATTAATAAAATGGTGAAATATCAAAGAAGAGGAATGGAAATATTAATAAGTTCAGTCTTCTTTTTATATATAAAACATTAAGGAGCTGTTTGATTTCTTATATTTAGAAATATATATGCATTAAGAAATACATATTTCTCTAGATGTTATATCTAGAGAAATAAATATGAGTTGTTTAGTTGGAGGTTTTTATAAATGCTCCATTAATAGATACAATGTTTAACCCAAAAATCGTTGTTTGATTTGATGTATCAAATTTAAAAATATGTACCTTAAAAACTTGGTTAGACTCATATGCGGTTTTTTAGTACTCATTTGATCTAAGTGGAGGCCAAAAGACTACATCTAACCTAACTTGACCCATCCTCTTCTCTCATTTCAATTAAAATTTAAATTTCTATTTCAACTGAAATTTGATTTTCTTTTAGTTGAGAATATAATTACAATTTTTTTAATTCTAAAAATACAACCAAATACTTATAATTATAATATCAAAATAGTATTATAAAATGCAATAATTAAATATTTATTTATCAAATATATTATTACACAATACAACAAACTAGACATGTGTTTAACAAATACAGCATTATAAAATTCAATCAACTAAACAATCTATTTGTTTATCTAGGTTGATTGTATTTTATAATACTGTATTTGTTAAACAAATATTTAGTTTGTTGTATTTTATAATAATGTATTTGATAAATAAGTATTTGATTGTTGTATTTTATAATACTATTTTGATATTATAATTATAAGTATTTGGTTGTATTTCTTATATTATCAAACTAAAAGAAAATTAAATTTCAATTGAAATAGAAAATTAAATTTTAGTTGAAATAAGAGAAGATGGATGGGTCAAGTTAGGTTAAATGCGGTCTTTTGGCATCCACTTGGATCAAATGGGTATCAAAAAATTGCATGAGTCTAACCAGTTTTTTAAAATATAATTTTTAAAATTTTATAAACCAAACCAAACAATGGTTTTTGGTTTAGACAATGCATCTATTAATGCAGCGTTATAAAAACTTCCAACCAAACGAACTCTAATACGATGAATGTTTTATGTGCTGCAAACTTTGCTGAATCTATTAGTATTTTTTAAAAATAAAATTCTAATTTTTTTAATATTTTAGTGTATTACACGTATTAACCGCTGATAAAATTAATATTTTATTTTATTAACTTACGGATGTAAACGCTAAACTTATTAACGTTTTTATCTACAAGTAAAATGCTAGAATATTATCAGTATTTTACCGACAACTATAATTCCTTTTGGTATTAAATTTGGGGTTGTCATTTCAGTAAAAAAAAATAAAAAAATAAAAAATAAAAAATAAATCGCTGCTAGTTTGGCCAAATGATTATCTGAAACGTAAACTAATGCAATCTTTTCAAATATATTACACCTAACAGCCTCAAGGAGCAATAGATGCGATGGTCATCGTCTGTTTTATGAATTACATTACTTGTGGGTTAAACCGTCCACCATATTATTAAGATCTATATGGATTCTTTATGGATTAAAGTAGAAAATTTGCTATATATATATATATATTCTTCTTTACAATCATGTGGTACTTTTTTTCTGAGAGAGAAATTTAATAGATCTATCATATTATTTATTTTAATCAAATAATTACAACTTGATACATGAAAAGAATTAGGGATATGACAAGAATCCTAAGAACAAGCTCGACAGTTAGTTAAATTACAAACCAAACAATGGTAATAGCAAAGTAACTAGAGCAAGCAAGCACAATAAGAAGAGAGATGAAATAGATTAAACACTTTAGAAGCAAGTCTCTTACTTGACCAACTATGATAGCACTATAAATATAATATTATGAGTCTTAAAACGTTGATCACTCAACAAAAGAGCAAGTCTAGATAGCAATACAGGCACGCTAGTGACGGTAATGAAACCAGGTGAATGCCCCATTTGAGTAGAAGCAAGTCTCTTACTTGACCAACTATGATAGCACTATAAATATAACATTATGAGCCTTAAAACGTTGAGCACTCAACAAAAGAGCAAGTCTAGATAGCAATACAGGCACGCTTGTGACGGTAATGAAACCAAGTGAATGGCAGAATGGAAACGAACCTATATCATGTGAAGAACATTCTAAACCTAAAGTACAAGGATCTACCATCATATCCCAAGAATTGCTTCTCATAGTGCAACATCTTCCGGGCAGACTATCTCTTTTCAAGAAAGAAACTAATTAAGCTTTGGATAGCAGAAGGGTTAATTTAGAGATCTAAGAGAGACATGCAAGCACACCTGAGGAATTCGCAGCTGACTACCTTGAGGAGCTCCGTAGAAGCAGTAGAAAGAAACAACTTTTAAAACATCTAACTGCAGGTACTGTTAAATTGAACTTCGAGAACAATAATTTTAAACATTTGTACTTAGCTCGAGACATTTTAAATAGACCCAAGAAGTGTCACCTTACTTTGATACTACATTTAAGATTTGTTGGATTATCAAGAAAGAGAACGTTTTAATGATTTATATTCTAATAGGTACCTCACAGCAGTGGATCTACAGGGCTCGCCCAAGGTGAAATTTCTTCCAAAATCTATGGAGAAGCTCTCCGACCTGCAAATGCTGGACCTTTCCTCGAGTGTGATAACAATACTCCCACCTGGTACAATAGAACTCCACAGATTACGGCATCTTTGTGCTGCAAAGGAGATCGATGCAACCTTGAAAGTCTTTCCAAGCTTTTGAACCAACTGCAGACACTTCAGTCAGTGGAAGCAACCAGCAGTGAATTGATGACACAATTAGAAAAGTTGACCCAACTGAGAAGCTTGCCAATATACGAGTTGAAGGGCATCCAATTGCAAAACTCTATGGTGCTTCATGGCTTCCCAACCTCAAAACTCTCCCAAAAGATTGAAGATAGAGGATGAAGCTATGGTGAGCCTGCAAATCTTAATATTGCAAGGTCTGGAGAAGTTAAATAATGTGCCATGTGGTATCGAGTTCCTCAAATCTCTAGAGAAGCTGGCCTTATCTGAGCTACATCCCGAGTTTGAAGAACGACTAAGAGAGAGCTATGAGAAGGGCAAGCCTCAGAATATCTAAAGGGGGTAAAACTTTAGTCAGTTGCAGGGCAAAAAAAAAGAAGCTAAAGGGATTAATGAATTCCACAAACGCATGTGAGTACCTTAACAAATCTAATATATCCTTCTTGCTTGACCGACTTGATGCCCTTCTTGGCGTGTGACTTAGTCATCTCTTTGTTTAGTCTGTAATATGCTATAAAAGATACCAGCAAAAGTTAAACCGACAAGCAAAGTTTCTAAGCAGTGGAAGCAAAGTTTCTAAGCAGTGGGTATATAGCTAATTGATAATCAAAGTTTCCAAATGCCATATGCACCAAAGTAATAGGAAACAATAAACAAATAGAAAAGGAAAGAAAGAAAAGAAGAAAAATAAGAAGATCTAGGGATTTCCTTTTTTGCTGCTATAGGGCTATCTGTATGAACCCCATGATGGAACATAGGTAGAAATGTTTTTGAGTGTAATGCTTCATCAATTTGGAAAAACAGAAAGCATAACTATCAGATGCCAAGCAAAAGTAGGTTTGATTGTTTAAGTGGATTATATAGACTCTAAAAATGTTTCAACTTTCAAGTTCATCTAGGCAGATGCAAACATAACCAAAACAAATCTATACTAATCCAAAAGATATAAATGGTAAATTTCTCACCTTCTTGAAGCCCTTCATTTTGGGATTGTACACATGGGTCAACATTCAGCCCATCCTTTCAATGCTTGTTTTGGAATCGTAAACAATGACTCTCTATAATTTGATGCAAGTCTAAGACTTGAATCATGATAACAAATATGATGTTAAAATAATGCTAAGAAATCAACAAGCAAATGAAGCAGACACTTCCATTTCTATATCACTATCTAAAAGTTTCATTTCTAAACCTACACTATTGGCCACTGAATAGATCTCTTTTGCCAATGGATGTGTCATATCATCTGACGAAAATTTATGCATATGTATTGAATCTCTGATACCGGCATCCACCCAACTGAACCCCACTTCCTTCTTCACCCCTCTCTCTCTCATTCCCTTTCTTATCTTTGCCACATGTTCCCATTCACCCTTTTCAGCATAGATGTTTGAGATCAGAACATAGGTCCCTGATTCTGCTGGTTCCATCTCCATCAGAAGATCCGCCACCCTCTTCCCCATCTCCACATTACCATGGACTCTGCAAGATCCTAGCAAGCTTTGCAATGCTGAAATCCCAGGTCCTGTTGGAATTTGTTTTAGAAGTTCCTCTGCCTCGACTAATCTCCCTGCCCTCCCCAACATATCGACCAGGCAAGCATAATGTTCAGGCCAAAGATCAACCCTGCGCTCCAACATCATCGAGTTAAAGATCTCTTGACCCTTATCAACCATCCCTTTACAACCACAGGCCACAAGGACGGCAAGGAGTGCAACACTGTCAGGAGTAATACCAGAGCTCACCATGTTATCAAAGAGACTCATTACAGTCTCATAGTTTCCATGTTTCGCATGTGCTGAAATTATGGCTGTCCAGCTAATAAGGCTCCTCTGAACTGTCTCCTCGAATGCCTTTCGAGACTCATCGATGCTACCACGCTTAGCATACATGTCAATAAGGGCACCTGAGACATATTCATCAGTGTTAAGACCTAGCTTAACTATGCAGCAATGACATGTCTGACCATAAGTTAAAGACACTGTTTCTGCAGTAGTAATTGAACTGAGAATGCTACCAAATGTATATTGATTCGGCTTCAAGTGTAAGATCAAAGAAGAGAAAATTTCCAGAGCCTCTTTGCATAGTTGATTCTGTGTATAGCATGAAACCAAAGAATTCCAAGTGACTATCTCCTTGTAGACCATCCCATCAAAGATTCTCCTTGAATCCTTCACACACTGCAATTTTGCATACATTGTAATAAGACTATTTGACACATTCACTTCTGCCAAAATACCAGTTTTCACACAAACCCCATGAATCATTTGGCCTTCTCTTAGCAGATGATCACTTGTCACGGCAAAGATTAGCGCAACAAAAGTGACATCATTCGGCTGAACCCCATCTAGTCTCATATCATTAAACAATGAAATTGCATTATCTGGGTCCATAGAAATGATAGTAGTCCACGAGACAACGTTCCGCTCATTTGTGGTTTTGAAAACTGTTCCTGCAGAACCAAGATCGCCACACTTGTAGTACATTGAGATAAGCACATTAGAAAGAGATAGATGCGCTGCAAGTCCTACCTTCTCGGCAAAACAGTGGATTTGGCATCCTAACCTGATCAACCCCTTGTGCCCACATGCTGGTATCACACTAGCAAATGATATCCGGTCGGGTCTCATCCCTTCCTCCCTCACCATCTGAAGGAAAAGCTGAATTGCCTCCAACTCATGATTCCCTTCTTGCGTAAAACCACAAATTAATGCATTCCAAGAAACCAAGTCCTTAAACACCATTTCATCAAACACTCTCTCAGCCTCATCAAGAAACTCGCTCCTAGCATATGCGGTGATGAGAGCATTCATTACAAATGTGTCCACACAAAACCCACTTCTCAAAATAACAGAATGCAATTGCTGCCCAAATTCGACATCCCTGATGTCCGCTGCAAAGGCAAGACTAGTGGTCAAAGTGACAGCATCAAAAGGAACCCCAGCATGGGCCATCATGGATACAAACTCCAAGGCATGAATGGCATCGGCAAAGCCAGAAAGGATGGTGTTCCACGAAACAACATCTGGGTTTGGCAATTCATCGAACAACTTGTGTGCAATATAAAAAGATCCAGTTTTGGAGTAGACGGTCATCAGAGAATTGGAGATGAAGGTATAGGAGTCAAAGCCGGAGGAGACAACATAGGCGTGGAGTTGGGTTATGGATTGGGAGGTCAAGCAAGAGGTGATGGCAGTGGAGATAGTGGCGGGGTTAAGAGGGATGTCGAAACGGAGGTGGTCGCGGATAGTTTTGAGAGGACTGGAGGCGACGATGATGTTCGCAATGGGCCATAATGCTCTTTGCGGGACTTCGTCGAGCAGTTGGTCAGCGGTTTGCGAAAAGAGGGTTTTGAAATGGGAGTTCGCGGGTAAACGGGTGGGAACTCGAAGACGTCGCATCAAATAACGTGGGCCGAGATTAGAGACCTGACGAGTGACGACCGCTTCGAAATGAAGAGATGCGTTTCACTTGAGCTTAAATAGGATTAGGTCAAGAGTGGATTTCCATACTCGTTTCCAACATAGCGAGTGATTGGACTACAGTTTATAAAGCTCCTCGAAGGCGCGCGCGATGTAGTAATTTTAGACAAGAGGAAGGAGGAATAGAAATAAAGCATCGGAAAGCGATGGAAGTAGAGCTCGACGTAGACGAATTGCCTCCGATCCGCACGTGCGCGAAGGGCCACCGCTCGACCTTCTCGGTGGCGGCGGCGGACGGCAGCGGCGCTGCCATCTGCCTCACGTGTCTCTCCACCCTTCTCTCCGACCCCAGCTCCTTATCCCACCACGTCTCCTACGCCCTCTCCCAGCTCTCCGTCGCGCTACTTCACAATCGCCAGCTCCTCTTCTGCACGTGCCGTCCCCACCTCCTCGTACCCCCTCTCGTCCGCGCCCTTGCCGCCACCGGCGACCGCGCTGACGACCGCCTCGCCCGTCAGGCCGCTGACGTCATCACCGACCTATGCAACGCCGCCGCCGATGATCATTCGTACGTCGTCGGCGAGTTCGTCGGCCGGATCGCCGATCTGCTCACATCGGGGTGCCTCTTGCGCCAGCTATACACGGTAGAGAACTAGTGACCGATTTGCCGCGGTGTTTGATTAATAATACATCCTTTTTGTTAGATTGCAGGATAGAAGTTTTAGTTGAGACTGACTGTTCGGACTTTGATTTCTTGATATCGTGGATTAGTTTCAAGAAATTTTTATTACTGTAGATAAATCTGTGTTTGATAATTCTCTTATCTTTTGGGAAATATAAGCCTCTTGAATTTTACTGATTAAATTAGAAATGAGAGTGGATGTTTTCCCTCTAAGAGTCTTGATTTGTCACATAATTCCCACAAATGTTTACATGAGAATGCTTTTATTTGCTACATAATTTAATTATACTTTAGAGCCTTGAGTTGCCACATAATTTGCACACATTTATACATGAGAACATCAACTCCAAAGTTGCTAACCTAATCGTATACATCTGGACTAATTTTTGTAATGCATTTCTTCTGGAATAACATGGCAATCTTTGTTTATAACATACCCTTCATTCACCAAGAGGTAGGAACGCTATATATGAGCTCTCTTCTTTCTTTTTCTTCTCATCTTCTTGATTAAAATAGAGCGGGTTCTATTAGATGCAATACATGACAATCTTGATATAATTACAGTCATCACTATATTCACCTCTGTAGTTGTGTCATACTATAATTCTACAATTACTAACTTAAAGACTTCCATGTATAACATCTGATACTGCAGTGATTTTTATATTTTGGTACTATGAGTTCTGTGAAGTGTGGACATTTTTAAGTACTTTATTTCTCCACTTATGAAATGGTTTTTGTTTTACAATGCAGCTGCATTGTTTCGGTGTCCTCCTATCTTCTCACCAAAATGCTAACCCTGCAGCACACATAGGAGATAAATTCAGTCTGTTCTCCAACCTTTTAGATGGTCTTCAGCTACCAAGGTGAAATATAGTGCTTCTGCCGTGCCCTTTTAACCAACCTTTCCTTCTAATTCCCTTTGTTTTCTTTCATGCAGTGAAGAGATTCGTGGGGAGATTTTTTTCGTGCTTTACAAAATGTCTCTCCTGCAAGCTACACCATGGGATCTTATTTATGATGACAGTGTTGCTGATAGCTCAGCTACTGGAGAGAGGTTGTTACACCTCTCACTTGAAGCTCTGCTAAAATCCCAAAGTAATGATGTGCGCATGAACTGTGTAGGTCAGTGCCACTTTATGAATTATTTGCAATTTAAAATTCCTTGGGTCAATCTTATGAGCTTATTTTCTCATATTAGTAATTTAGTCAGTTACAGGGAGATGTTTCTCGCGGCTGCATTCATTATGTAGATCTTAATTAATTCTATATTCCATACTATTGCTTAAATCTATATATATTATTGCTTGTGGATTTTGTACCTTAAACATGGCATTTCTTTGCAGTTTAGAGCTAAACATGGTTATAGCTACTCTTATTTCTTTTATGCTTAAATACTACACATCTAATTGGATTTAATTGCTTTGGGTGCTTAATTGTAAATCATGGATAGTAGTGTTATTATTCTTTGATAAGACATGCATTTCAAATTAAAAGGGTTCATAAAACTAAAATAAGAAGTGTTAATTCAGGATATCTTATATAAATTGATACAAATACCTATTGTAGTGGATGGATGGAGTACACCCAAATAATATAATTAAAATTACCCTTCTTTTCTGCTCATTTTCTTCGAAAAATGTGTCTATTTTCTGATCTTATGTGTGCAATGTTGGCCTCTATATACACAATAGGTATTTACACTTCGGTAATACAGGTAACTCTATAAGCAATGCCTACCTATAGGTTAGAATGTGTGGTAGTTTTTGCAGATTGCATGGTTATAAAGCAGCAACGCATGGTAGTTTCTGCGCAGTGCATGGTTATAAAACAATAATGTGCATTACTACGCTAGCGATAGATACCTATAGATAGGGAGTGCAGCTTACTAGATATGCAATGCCTATTTCTAGTTATGCATGCTTTGAAATGATAGTTACATTACCTAAGGATATATTTGGTCTTGTCAAGGGCACATTGGAAATTTCACACTACTAGCTAACCATACTCCAAAAGGGTTTGAAACACGGGCTAAGCCTGTTCAGTACATTCGATGTGACATGGCTAATGAAGTATGGATACATACAACATGATACCAACATGACGGCACTGTAAATTCCGAAAAAATAAGGCACAGACACAACATAGGACACAATGGAACAAATAAGTAAGTAAATAAAATATATCAAATTATTGATAAATCTAATGCAAAAGTTTGCAATCTGATAGTGTAAAATATTAAATACACATACATTAGGATATAAGAAGTATTCATGAGAATATACTAATTTAGGGATAAGAAAAAATTGAAAGATAATCAAAAGTGTACAAAATTCGAAAAAGCCATCAAAACTACAAAAACATGTTTAAGTAATTGAGTTCTATAAAAGTTCAAAAATTAACAATCAATGGAAAATAAAAATATGATATAAGGTAGATCATTCATCTTTAGTCGGCGGTGGATCCTCATTGTCTTCATCAATAAATATTATAATCTCCAAATACAGTTCATCAATTGAGAGATCAACAAACGTTAATACTTTAGCACCATCAAAAGAATTATAAGAATTTTCTCTGTCGTCTCATATCTTGGTTTCCTCTCTCAAATAATCTAAAAACCTCTTTGTTAGAGGGCGAAGATTATTATGCACATATACTAAATCTTCAACTTTAAAACTCTCTCAGCCCTAAATCTCACTTATCGGAATACGATAGTGCGACAACAATGAGTGGCCGAGCATGGTGAGCGCGATGAAAGACTGAGCAAATCGAGGGTGATGGATGAGCAACTGAGCAAATTGAGTCTGGCAAACGTCGACTGTGTTTCTTGAGATCGAGAAGTGACTTTCTCTTTTTCTCTGCCTCCCTCCCTTCCACCCCACAAGTAGCTTCTTTTTCATTTCTTTTGATCTCCAGTTGTGCTTCTTTGAGGCCAAATGTACTTCTTTTCAATTTCCATTAGAATTTCTTCTTTGAAATCTCTCTCACTCTCTCTCTGCCTCTCTACTCTCCTTTAAAGCCTTTCATTTTTTTTTATATTGATAGGGCCTAAATTGAAAATTTTGTTGTTATGATGTTAGACCGGTTGGCTTTATTTTATTTTTTTCCTTCATTTTTTCCTTATTATGTTAGAGCATTTCAATTTGCTGCAAATACTAATATTTCTGGATTTGTCTCTTAGCTATAATATGTTGAGAACTATATTACTTCAACAAGAAAAAACAAATATTGAAATGTTGCTAAACCTTATTAGTGCATATGGCGGGGGGATGTGAGTATTATATATGATGGTTAGACTGATGCACAGAGGAGACTGCTTTTAAATTTTTTAGCAGTGATTGAGAGTGACCCTATGGTTTTGATGGCTGTGAATTGGGAAAGAGAATATAAGAACAAATTTTTATCTCTAATTTGATCATTAAAATCATTGAAGAGGTAGAACCTCATAATGTAATTCAAGTAGTTACGGATAATGCACCTATATGTAAGACAGTAGGGATGCTTCTTGAGGCAAGATTTTCTCATATTTTTTGGACTCTATTTGCAATTCATACTCTCTGCTTTGAAGAACATATAAGCAGCAAAACATATTGAGGTAAATGAGATTGTGTTTGATAAGTTTAGCTAGATTTCAATAATTGTAAGGGATGCAATGTGCATAAAAACTTTATCATGCAATATTCAATGAGGTTAGTTGTCCTTAATGAATTTGGCAATTTAAAAATTGATTGCTATTGCGGAGACTTGCTTTGCCTTAATGATTACAATGTTGAAAAGATTCAGGAAGATCAAGAATGGTCTTCAATCAATGGTATTCAATGATAAATGTCGTTCCTATAGGGATGATGATATTGGTAAAGCACAATTTGTACCTTTCGTGGAATAAAATTTAACATATACTTGCCTTTACAGAGCCTATATATATTATGGATTGCAGAAACAAATAAATTATGTTTACATTTGATATATGAAATGTGACATACTATAATTGAAAAGGTGAAGACAGTCATATTTATGCATGAAAACAAGGTGAAGATAGTCATATCTATCATATGGTGGTTCTCAGCCATGTCAGATTATGCACCACTGTTCAATTTAATTCTAGCATTTTCACATGTACCAGTCCTCTATTCAATTGTTTCATTTTGAGGCTACATATTTTTCTAAAATTTGACTAACTGGGTTTTTCTCCTCAGCATTCCTTCTCGTTTTAACTAAAAGAGGTGTCTTTGAGAATTTTTTTGTGCATGATCAGAACAATATTGATGTTAGAGAAACTAATGATTCCGTGCAATCAAATGAGACATCGTTGCCTACTCCTCTTATAAGTTTGTTTGCTGATGCAATCAAAGGATCCTTGCTTTCTTCTAATACAGAAGTCCAAGTTGGCACATTGGACTTGATTTTTCATTTCCTATCATCAGATATGAGTTGTTTTGGTCAAATCCAAGCTCTTCTTAATGAAAATATTGCAGATTATGTATTTGAAGTACTGAGACTATCAGGTAACGGGGTCAGAAGTTTTCTCTGTCTTTACCTAGTATATCTATAGAAAGATCTAAATGTTACCCTGCATATTGAAGTTGCAATAGTTGAAGATGCTCACAAGGTAGAGCTGTTCATTGCTATTTGCAGGAAACAATGATATCTTGATTGTTCCTTGCATTCAAGTACTTTCTCTTCTAGCAAATGCAGTGGAAATCTTCAAAGAAAGACTTGCTATAGGATTCCCCACACTGCTTTTTGTTCTTCATTACGTAGCAGAGATACCATTTCATCCAGTTCAATCACATGTGTTAAAGCTCATATGGACTTGTATCTTGAACAGTCCTGGAATCATGTCAATCTCTCAAGCAGAAGAAATAGCAGTTACCTTGACAGAAATCTTCAGAAGGCATAGCACTGGGGAACTAGGCATGAGTCCTGAAGCCTTCACTCTAGCCTGCTCAACATTTGTGGAGATTTTGAAGTCATCTTCTTCTTTTGATATCCAGAAATTATCATCGCCCATCAAAGAGGCATCAAGAAATGCAATTTCTTCATGTACCAAGTCTCATGAATACTCCGATCTTCTCCTGTATTCTCTTTACCTTCTGAAAGAAGCACTCTTGTATAGTCGGGAAGAATATACCAATCCAAACTCTCACAAAACGGACATAGAAAACAGCATCATAGAAACATGTGAAACCTATCTTTTACCTTGGCTTCAAAGAGTTTCTTTTGATGGGCAACATGAGGAAGCATTACTGGGAGTGCTTGAAATTTTTCATATAATTTTGCTCAAAGGATCCGACATCAAGGCACGGAAGTTTGCTGACATGCTTGCTTCATCATCTTGGTTTAGTTTATCATTTGGATGTCTGGGTCTATTTCCATCAGATCATATGAAATCAAGGGTATATTTGATGCTTAGCTCTGTCATCGACAAAGTTTTAGGTACTGACTTTGGACAAGCAATCAGAGATGCTTATATGTATCTTCCATCAGACCCTCTTGAATTGATATATTTACTTGGGCAGAAGAGCTTGCAAGACATTAACCTGGTTTCGTGTCAACATGCAGCTCTCATAATCTTATATGTTAGCTCATTGTATGGTGAAAGGTACTCTATCATCTGCCAATTTGCTCCACTATTTAAGAAATCTCAATATAACTTTACTGATTGTTAATCCCATCAGGCTTGCTGATGAGAACCAAATGCTCGCTTCTATAGAGCAATATATCCTTATTAACAGCAACAGCTTCTCATGCGGAATTACTGATTCCATGATGCTGACACAACTGGTGAATCTTTATGGCTTTGTTAGAGGTGCTCCATATGGCTACGCAATACCATACAGTCCAGAAGCAGAGAAAGCAGTGTTTCATTTGATAGCTGAAAAGGAGTGGGATTTATTGGTAATGCGAATCCATCCAATAGCACTTAAGTGGCTCTTTCAGCAAGAAGAAATAATGAAACCAATGTCACAACAGGTCTTGAATTTTTGCAAATTCTATTTTTCAAACAAGACCCAGAGTTGTGTATATTTGGATGGCATTCAGTTATTGGACATCCAAATGATCGCAGGACTGGTTGTTTCTGGGGATAGCTATATATCATCAGTACTGGTGTCATTGTTGAGGCAGCAAATAGAAGAAGGTAGAGAAGATGATTGCATATGTGTGCTTAATGTCACGGCAGAAGTCTTGAGCATCTTTCCTAATGTTTCTGATCAGTTTTGCTTGTGCAGCATTGCTGATGCATTTCGTTCTCTGCATCACTCAGTACACTCTTCAGAGATCTTTGTGTCCTGTTCCCTCTTGGTTTTTAATGTTCTGTATTCAGCAAGCTATAGAACACTCTCCCAAGATGATGACTGGCTTGCAGTTACTGTAGAGGTACTCTAGAGTCTAGTCTTTGTATCTTAGAAGTCCCACCTTGAAAGTCAATTGTTCTCCTAGCTATGCTCTGTCACTTGGTGAGAATATAGTAACTCATTAATATCATCGAGTAAAGGACAAAAGGTACATTTTATTTACTAGGGAATGGATTGATTGAAATCCCCTGGCTTTGACTAGTTTATTTTGGACCAGAACTTCATTGCAACTGATCCAACCAAAGGCAAACTTAGACTTAGATTAGGTTGAGAGAAATTTACACAATATAGAAATATGTTGTTTTCTCATATTAAGACTTTTTTTTGCAGTTTCTGGAGTATTTAAACCCTAAATTAGCTTCCCAGTCATGCAGTCAAGAAGACAATGTAATATTGGGAATTTTTTGCCTCATCTTGCATCATTCTACAAACAAAGTTCTCCAAGAAGCAGCAAAAGCCATAACCTTGAGCAGCCCTCTGGTTTCTTTGATGGATAGTGTAGTCCAAACAGCCTGTTCAAAAGGTCCTGCTTTGGTGGAACACGACGAGGAGACAGCCCTGGGAGAGTCCTTGGTGTTTGTTCTTTTACTATCTTTCTTCTCTTTAGAAAGGTTAGTAATGTCATCTTAAACCTTGAAACGATTTGTGTCAGATGAGCTAACATTATCTCTTCTCAGTTTACATGTGATTTTCGAGGAGAATATGGACTGGCAGGACTTTCTTGAATTCTCAAATGAGGTTCACTCTTTGTCAGTTCTTGGCATAGCATGCCATGACTTGTGCAGGCTGATACACTTCGGTTCTTCTCTTATCAAGCTGATTGCTTCACAATGCCTGGTGGAACTGCTTGCAAGGATTTCAGACCAGAGGATCCACCAAAATTATGACCTAAAATGTTCCTTTAGGTACCTAGAATCCATAATGTCTGTAACAGAAGGTTTCCTTTTCTATGAAGACATTAATGTTGCAAGAAATTGTAGCATCTGCTTTGGTACAATTTTATGTTGGGAGAAGCTTGGATTGCAAGAGAAGAAGGCAATTAAAGAGACAAAGTGGTGTAGGCTAGTCATGGAGGAATTGGCAATAGCCTTGACTGCTCCAGGTTTGGCATCAAGATCTTTCACTAATCAGCAGAAGTCTGCAGCTCATCTTGCTGTGTCGTTGCTCAAACTGGACCAAGTACCTGGGTGGATCAAAACTTTGTTTAACAATTCCTTTATCTCTGGAATTATTAAAAACATTTCTGCTAGAAATGTAACTGCAGAAGTTGTCAAGCTTTTCAGGGAGCTGATGGCCAAGAAATATCTCAGCCAAGAGCAGGTTGCTGCTTTACATCACTTGTTCCAGGTGTGTACCTTATCTTATCTTAATACATTGTCCAACAGTTCTATTCTTAAAAAGGTTAGTTAGCATGTACTGTTCCAAATAATATCTTATTTTCCTACATCTCCTCTTCAAGAATAAGCTAATCTAAAACCAGTCTATAGTTGAATAAATTTGAACAGTCAGCTATCTTTTATATTCATGATCGTCTCCTACATATCACAGATTGCTCCATTGATGTGCAGTACCGCATACATTTTGCCTCTCCTCTTGTAAATAATTATTTTCTTTATTAAATGAAGTCCACCATATCGACATTCTAATTAATAGCAAAAACATACCAATATATACTGTGATTTTCAACAAGGAAAATTAGGAGTCACTTGTCAGTGTAGAGTTAAGACTGCAGAATGGTGGAACAAATCGAAATTTTATTTGGAGAGATAGTGTCACAGCATGGCTATCTTAGAAATGTTACTTATACTTTCTTTTCAATTAATTAATTTTGGTTAGTAAAAATTTATTTATGATCTTTCAGATTTGCAAAAAGCAAGTCTACAAAGACAGTACCAATATGCAACATGTGGAGGAGAACTCTGGAAAGGTGGTCACTGCCCATGATGATATAGGTAAAATTTGCAGCATGCTCATTCATATTATGCTGCACAAGAATCTAGATTGCAATGACCTTCAAATCGAGCATAAGAAACTCTTGGACGAAATCGAAATTTTCTTTCAAGAGTCAAGTAGACAATAGTAGTAATTCAAACTGAGGTTAATTTCCTAGTTTTCTACCATTCTAGTCATTTCAGAACATAGCCTTTTCTTCTGTTAGTGTTGTTAAGAGGATGGAATTTCAAATCATATGGATGTTATCCGTAATCCTTTGTTATATTAACCGTGGCCGTCTGGGTTCATGTATTTGAAGAAACTGCAAATGTATAAAGGGTAATATAAATATCAGCTTTTAGTTTATGAATGTCATGGGATGTCATTTCTAAGGGCTAAGTTAGGCTGAAAATGAAATTTATATATAACACCCTGTTTTATAACGTAATTATAATTTACATTTTGTATTTTTACTATTTACAAATTAATCCTTTAATTTAGCAAATATGTGCGAAAAATACTCTTGGTTAGATTTGAATTAACACCATCAGAATATTCTATTAAGTAGCGATATTTTATTTTTAAAATGACTAAAATGTTTTTATTTTTAAAATAATTAAAACGTTCTTAGTATGACTCAGTTGAATGTAATTTTATAATTTTTTTAGTTTAGTATTTGAAGAAATTGCATATGTACAAAGGGTAATATAAATATCAGCTTTTAGTTTATGAATGTCATGAGATGTCATTTCTAAGAGCTAAGTTAGGCTCATACCTTGCCTGGAAGAAAATATGGAAGATATAGAACTTTTATTCACATTGGTTTAACATTATAGATGCTGCATTCTGAAACACATGAAAAAACCAAACGGCTTCTATTAAGTATTTAGTTTGGTCGAAGTACACTGTCAACTAGATAGTTATACTACTTCTTAATAATTCATACTACATACATCTAATCAGAAAGCCATTACAAGAAAAATATTAAGTATTTATTATAGAGGTTTATTCTACATGAGAAATTATCTGCTATTTTAAACCTAACAATCGTCACGAATTCAGAAAGATGCAGAGTATTACATTTCAAATCAAGGGTAAATTGGACGATTTCATTCTTCAGCTGTGATATCAAGTCATATTTCATGAGGTAAAAATATAATTAAATCTAAATAAAATAACAACTAAATCCCAACACTAACACTACTTGTAGGGGCAATTCTGTAACTAAAATAAGCTCTCTCTCTCTCTCTCTATATATATATATATATAATTTTATTTTTACGTATAGTAAAAAAAACAGAATATAATATAATTCTTGATAGGCATAAATCAAGTTTTTGACCAAACTACTGCTAGGGGAAAATTATTTCTCAAAAAAAAGCACTATAACTTTTGTCAATTTGGCGCCACTTGGAAAATGGGTCTAAATTAATGATTCTTAATCGATTTTATTAATACATTAATATGTTGGAAAACTGTTGTTTTATATATAAAATGCTATATGAGAAACTATTCATGAACTGTTTTCTTGAGAGGTGATTTATAAAATGCTTTTCAGAAAAGCGATTTATTTAGCAACTTACCAATATGTTAGGAAACTATCTTTTGTATATAAGAAGCTTTTAGAGATAGAAATTAATAAATTGCTCCCTCGAAAAGTAATTTAAAAATCACTCTTTGGGAAGGTAATTATGATAGAGATCAAATCCTAATATAAATTAGATTCTGAACTTTTAAGAGCCTATCTATTTGGCACTTAGATGTAAAAGACTATCACTTTAGTAGAAATTGTAGAATATTGAAAGCACAAAGATAAGCTATAACATAAAAACAATACCAAAATTTCTGAACAATAACAAATTAAAATAATATTGTCAAATATCATGTAGGTCAGCAACCTATTTGTTAGGAGTGAAATCTTTGCCCAGTGCTGATGCAATGTGCATTATGGTGTCCATTCTTCCATGCAAAGTTGCCACACTACCACATACTTCAAAAATCCAAAGAAATCTTCTCTATGTTTGTCCTTTTGATTGTCACATTTTCCGATTGTTACGATACGACTGCATAGATTAAGTCGAGTCGAGTCAAGTTAGTTACTTAGTTTTATCTTATTATTTTAAAATTTAAATAAATCGAATAATCCGCATGTGGATCCGATCCGCTTGGGATTTCACTCCGGGTGGACATGTGTTGATAATGATCATTGGAATAAATTTGAATTTAGCTAATTATTGTTTTCGTCCTTATCTTTTATTTAGCCGTTAGATCGCTTTATCTTTCTAGGAGTAGATCATAGCCGTAGAAATATTCCAACCTTCTAAACCCTAGCCACCTCCTACCTCCAGCAGCCACCCTACAATACGGCCATCCACCACCACCATTGGCTGTCCGCCACAATGTCAGATATTTACGGTTCTGCCCTCTCTAACATATCTCCACTATTTTATTTTTAGCTTTTCATTATAACCTCCAATTTAGGTGAAACTAAAGCCATTAGAACCCTAACTCATGATGTTACTTCCACCTAAATTTTTATAATGTTTTTACGTTTGGATCATCTGGTTCGTAACATAATCCTAATCTTTGGAAGGTGCAAAACCAAGTTGAATTAATAAAAAGAAAATGTCAAATAGCACATCTCAATAGGTCGAAATATCAAAATAGTAATCACATGCTACTAAAGGTCAATATCTATTCTACCTATTGCATTGACATTGTTATTATACCATTCCAACCCGTGAAAAAACACCTCATAGAAAAAATGAAATTATATTTTTACTCCCCTATAATTAGGTTTAAATTCACTTCACACTCCTATACATTCATTCACTTTATCCCCTTATAGTTATACCTAAACTGAAATCGTTATTTTGTTTATCATTTTGACCAAACCAAAGATCGAACTTAAAAATATTTATTAAATAAAGGACAAAGTATCATCCAATGTACTACTTATTTCACTCCATATAGAGGTTAATATATCGCATCAATCTAATTTATGGGCCCTATCTACTACTCGAGTCATTAGCTGCATGCGTTTATAAGTGATAAATATTCTTTCCACGCTCCTCGACCTCATAAAGTGCATCTTTGGATTATATGGAACTAAGATCCTATGTATATGATCAAATGTTGCATAACACGATCCAAAGGATACCACTTCACCATAACAAAGCATATTAGGAGAGCTTTTATCCTCCAAAGGACCATATGTGATTATTCGATGCATATATGGCAGGTAAAGTAGCCATGACATCTTAAGTATATAACTCCCTGCATTCAAGTATAATAATTAGTAAAAAAATAAAATAAGATTACTTTCTAACTTATAAATATATTATTAAATATCAATTATCTAATCATCTCTCTGTTGATCTAGTGATCTTTGTAGTATAACAACACATGCAGTGTAGAATTGTGCTCTAAAATAGAGCGGTACTGCCCTTTTGCACCAAGTGGATCAGCATACAAGAGCTCCTAGGAATCTACAAGCATGAGTGGTGCTACATAGTGATGGTCACCCTCTCACCCTAGGCCTCATGTTGGTCAACCTAATAATCAAGTTCTTATTCAAGAGGTGGGAGTTTGTCCGATCGTCAAATATGTAGGTGTTCTTATGCCTAAACCTAGTTTACAACAAATAAAAGTAAATCATACATGTAACAAAACTAGAGGTTAGCTATTTCTAATGCATCAAAAGTTTATATGACTTAACTAGACTTACTTTAAGGGCTTATAGAAGAGATAAACATAAATTAATTAAATGATATATACACTGAATCTATTGAGCCCAATATCCTTATGTTAAAAAATTCTTTTTAAACTGTATTGAAAATAACTACTTTGAAGGATAAGTATGAAAGCCACATTGACAAGAGCATTCAAGGAAAGCTTAACTTATTGTGGTTTTATAGAGTGAAGAAATTACTTCATAAAAATAATTCTTTGAATTGATAAATTGTTTTCGCATGAAATTATTTTGAAAATATTTAAGGAAAAGACTACCTAACCTTATAAGTGTTAAAGTTATCATTACAAATTTAAATTATGTTGATGCATCTTGTTATAGCTAGATTTGACTTCTAGATTGATCACATATTAACCTATTTTTATAGATTAGTGTGCATGGTTGATTTCATTGAATTTGGAACTTAAAGTCATGCATTATAGGGAAGTGCTTGATCAGACATGTGCCTATTTGAATTACAATATTTTTTTATTGAATTTGGATCATATCAAATTGACAAAAAAAAAAATGGAAAGTTTCAAATCTCATAGTTTTTTGAGTTTTCTGCAGAATTCTTGACCTTGAAATCTTTCTGAAACTTTTAAATGAAGTAAATTATAAATGTGATGCATTTCTGGAAATCTGAAATTAAATTTCTGATATTCTGTTTGTTGAATATTATTGATGGCTGAATTTATTTTCCGGAAGTTTGAATTACTGGTACGTAGGAATTTTTTTAAATAAAAAAATTAGTTTGTATTGCTGAAACTTCCATCTCCGAAAGTCGAGAATCTTAAAGCTGAAATCTGAAGTTGATGAATTTCTGAATTTTTATGCCGAAATCTGAAATCTGAAATTCTAACTATTGAATTGCATTAGTTTAAATCTGAAAAACATAATTTGTTGTGTTGGTTGGTGAGCTTGATTAAAAAAATTTCTGAACTGGATCTCATTGGAAATTTTACTTGACCTTGACTTGTTTCGAATGTTAAGAATTTTATGATGTTTTATTTACCTTTCATCCAAATTTGACGATTGGTGAACATTGCATAGAATTGATTTTGTTTTTTTTTTGGATTGAATATCTCTTACTGTGTATACTTTTAAAATGCTGAAAATTATGTTCAATACATTGTGACTTGAGAAAATCGAATTGAAGAATTGATTGTTTATTGTTTTATCAAATTGATTTTGCTTTACACGTTTACATTATACAAATATATTACGAACCGAATCTGGAATGATTCGGACGTAAAAAAATTGTGAAAATTTAAGTTGGTAGCCTCAGAAGTTAAGGTTCTAATAGTTTCGGTTTCACCTAAATCGAAAATCGGAATGAAAAGATATAAATAAAAAAAAATAAAGCAAGGCCAGAACGAGATAGATTGGTAAATATCCGACATTGCGCGATAGTCGGATAGGGTTTGGAAGTTTCGGAGGTTCTATGGCTATGATCTACTCCTAGAAAAGTAAAACAATCGAACGGTTATAATAAAACGATAAATATGATAATAAGAAAATAACTAAACTCAATTAATTTTCAATACTTGGATACTTAGATTCCAAAACAAAGAAGCTCAGGCCCTTTATATTTAGAGGTTGGGTACAATGAGTCCTAGTCGAACTTAGCCCTAAAGGCTTATACGACTCGAACTAGTCTTAGAAGTTTACATGACTTAATTGAAATTGTCTTAATGGCTTATGCGACTTAATTTGTTAGGAACTAGATCTAGACTGATTCAGAAGTAAGAAAATTATAAAAATTTATCTGAGGTAGCCTCGGAAGTTAGGGTTCTAATGGATCTGATTTCACAAGAATTCGACGTCTGGATGCAAAGATATTAATAAAATAGTAGAGCAATATAAAATAGCGCAGAACGATAATTAACCGACATTGTGACTATCGTTAGAGGGTGGCGGTCAGCTAAGGGTGGTGGTGGATGGCCAAAAAGTAGAGTGGCTGTTGGTGGAGGAAGGTGGCTAGAGTTTGGAAGATCGGGATGCTTCTACCGCTATGATCTACTCTTAGAAAGATAAAGACAATCTAATGGCTACCGTAAAAGAAAAGGATGAAAATATTAATTTGGCTAAACTCAGATTTATAATTATCAACACATATCCACTCCTATTTATAGGAGTAAAAATCCTTAGCGGATCAGATCCACATGTAGATTATCTAATTTATTCGAAATTCAAATAATAAGATAAAACTAACTAACTAACTTGACTCGACTTAACTCATGTGGTCATATCGTAACATAATTGAACTTGTCTTAGTGGCTTACATAAGAGATAAACATAAATCAATTAAAAATAAATAGACTTGACTCAACCAACTCAACCAACTTAACCCACGTGGTCGGATCATAACAATCCACCACAATTTCGACACCTTGTTCTCAAGGTGACTAGTACACGAGCTAGTACTTCTAGCTTATGTAGTGCTCATGGTTCCATGGATCTACATGCAGATACGGCTATATGGGTCCATTGTGTCGTCCTACCAATCATCCTCGAGCTCATACTCTGGCCTCAAGTTGCGCTCATGGGTTCCCAACTATTCATGCGAGTTGGTCAAACCGGATAAAATATTTAGCACACATCGAGATACATGCACTTCATCTCTCCCACAGGATTGCCCTAACCCTAACTGTAGGGCTGAAATTAATTTTCGGCCTAGGGGTGTCACTATGGGCTACATGGACGCTGGCAGTGGCTGGGAAAGGACACTAGCGGTGGTTGGGAAAGGTCGCTTGCCGGTGGTAGTTAGCGTCCAATGGGTCCTCACGGTGACGATAGAGGAAGCCTATTATCGAGCTCAGGCTCGGGTTGCTATAGAGGTGGCAACCTCACATCGTCGGTGGGTCCCAAGGTGGAGCTGAGGCGGCAAAGACACCAGGTGAAGCATCATCCTTGACAAGCTTGGCTCGAGAAAACTCCTCGTAATCATGGCTGATATAATTGCGATTGGACCTAGTTATCTCAAGCGAGTGACTTTTGTTTTCTTTAAATAATAAAATTTTCTGACTGTCGCGTTCGAATGCTCTCATTCGAATGCCTGCAACAAAAACAGAGAATGTATTTAGCGTGTTCGAATATACTTGACCATATTCGAACGCGATCGGCAAAACTGCACTATTTCTAAGGCTATCTTTTGACTCTTTTGCTTGTTAGGTTAGCCTTTAAATTTGTGCAAGACAACCTTATGATCATTATTGAATGAATTGAGTCTCTTCCCCAAATCTTCTTCTCTCCTTCTCTCTCGTTCTCTCCTACCATGGCTACGCCACCTCTAACCTTCTTGACTGGCTTATCCCCCTAGACCCTTAGGGAAGGCCTTATTCTTCCTCTTCTTCTATTCTCCTTTACATCCAAATATTTCCCTTTGAAACTAAGATCACATTAGTGGCCGTCAGGTTTGGCAATGCGGTAGTCTCCGACCACTGTGGTGGCCACCATTGGATGGCAGTTGGCTCAAGAAGGTTGACCGTGGCCATCAATGGTAGCCATAACGCTAAACCCACGGCCATAAGCCACGATTTTGCTGCAGCAAAGAGGGTTGTCGACGACCCTCTTTCAACCTTCTGTTGCGGCTGCCAGTGACCTGGCTTGGGTATGATGGTATGGTAAGGAACGTCCTCTTCAATATCTGAATTGATTGCAGGAAGCAATCAGCGCAACCAAGGAAAAATATTCTCCCATAGTCAGCAAATTACGAAACCAAAGGTGGTCAATCCGTAACTTCCTAATCTAGTTTTTGGTATTTCTGTCCTTATCAAATTCAGATTGTAATTGGGATGAAAATACGCTAGAGTGGGGGTGATGGTGGTGGTGACGAGTGGAGAGAATGATAGGGTTATGGATGATAATGGAGATGAGGGTGGATGGTTGATGTAGTTTCAGGGATATGGATGAAGGGGGAGAAGTGGCCCAGATCCCAAGGAGGAGGGAGGGCTCGATAGACAAGAGAGATTAGAAGATAGATGAGACCTTGCTAATGGTAGAGGTGGCTAGTTGGTGAAGAGGGAGGAGGGAGATTAGGGTAGAGAGACTAGAGAGAGGATAGAGGAAGATAGAAACCAACATTCATCATAATGATTTTGGCTTCCATCCACACCTTTTCAGAGGCTAGCCAACAAGCCAAAATAATAATTATTAATCCTAATACTAGTGGACTCTCTCCGATAATGTTTGAATGGGGTCGACGGCATTCGAACGCACAAAATACGTTCTCTATGGATGTGAATTGATGTAGGCGTTTGCACACGGACATTCAAATGGTCCCGACTGCATTCGAACAGACATTTTGCATTCTCTATTTTGCGAACTGATATAGGCATTCACAAAGGCGTTCGAATGCACCCCCTTCTGCGTTCAAATGCGACTTATAGAAACTTTATTTTTTTGAAAATAAATAACTAATGCAATAAGAAAACACTCTAGTAAGGTGTATCAGTCCACCATGCTTCCCCCATCTTGTCCTCAAGGTGTAAAGCCGGGGAAACACTCCAAGATGTTCGTCTCCAACTCCCATGTCGTCTCGTCGAATGGTTTGCCAAGCCACTCGACTACGATCTCCATCTCCAATCTTGTACCATGACGTTAGCAACGCCTCGCAAGTACACGAACTGGCTCCACAATCTCTGTCTCCTCCAATGGCTTCGATAGAACTAATCCGACGACCTAATGATCTCCAATCCGCTCCCTCAGCAATGAAACATAGAAGACTGGATGTACTCTCGACCCATCAAGCAGCTTCAAGCAATATGTAACTGGACTGATGTGCTCTAACACCTAAAAGGGACCGAAGTAGCGATGTGCTAACTTCTAGTTTTGCATCGGACGCAAGGTCACCTATCAATATGGTAGCACCCTCACGAACACCCAATTGCTAATGTTGAACTCTTGCTCCTGATGATTTTGATCATAAACATACTTCATGCAATTTTGAGCAAGTTTAAGATGGGCACATAACCTCCTCAATGTGGCGTCTCTATCCATCAATGCCAAGTCCACCTCTGTCTGATCCGCAGATGCCACATAGTCATAGGTGCGTAATATCGGAGTCGTGCACTCAACACCACCTTGAATAGAGTCATGCCAATACTACTGTGGTGGGCGGTGTTATAAGACCATTCTGCCCACGATAAGAACTCCAACCATCATCTCGGCATCTCTCTAACAAAGCACTGCAAGTACTGCTCAATGCATCAATTGACCACCTTGGTTTGGTTGTCCGTCTGTGGATGGTAGACCAAACTGAAGTTCAATCGAGTCCCCTACAATCTGAAAAAATCCACCCAAAAGTCGCTCACAAAAACACGATCACTATCGGAGACAATCATGCATGGCATGCTATGCAACCTAGCAACATCTCTAATAAAAATTTTAGCCACCGACTTGGTTGAGAATGGATGCGACAATCTGGAAAATTGCGTATACTTGCTCAATCTGTCAACCACCACAAAAATAACAAAGTAGCCACGTACCAACGGAAGGCCTTCTATGAAATCTATAGAAATGTCTTCCCAAACATAGTTTGGTATCGGTAGAGGCTGAAGTAATCCGGCCAGTTTCAATGTGGTTGCCTTCGCCCTTTCACAAACTTCGCAATTACGAACAAAACTCCTCACATCTTGCCTCAGTCCTGGCCACGTGCAGCTCTGTGATATCCTCCTATAAGTCCTCAAGACACCCTCATGACCAGCCTCCGGAGTTTGGTGGAAGTGCTCCAACAATTTCTGCTGCAATCTATCATTTGCGGGCACCCGGATGCACCCGCGGTCCAGCAGCAAACCGCCTCGGTTCTCCAACTCTGGATGGTGCTCCGGATCATCCAATACCTCCTATAACAATCTCATAACATCTGGGTTAGATGTACATGCATACCTCAGCTCATCAAGAAAAGGAAAAGTGGGAGAAGAAAAGGCTGCGAGTTCGGCGATATCAGGTTGGCGCGATAATGCGTCCGCCGCTCTATTTTCCGTCCCCTTCTCATACTGAATTTCATAATCATACCCCAGCAATTTTGTGACCCATCTCTATTGTGCTAGAGTGTGAATACGCTGTCCCATAAAGTATGGAAGACTCCTTTGATCGATTCGAATAATAAATTGCCTATCGATCAAATAAGGCCTCTAATTTATCACTGCATGCAGGATTGCCAACATCTCCCTCTCGTAGGTCGATAATTGTTGAGTTATTGTGATAAAGCCTTGCTGAGAAAGGCTATGGGACATCTTCCTTGCATTAGTATAGCTCTTATGCCAACTCTCGATGCATCACATTCCACAACGAACTCTTTAATGAAGTCCGATAAAATTAGAATGGGTGTCGTTGTCATTACTATTTTTAGTTTTTCAAAGATTGTAGTGGCTTCCTCCGTCCATCTAAAAGAGTCCTTCCTCAGTAAAGAAGTAAGAGGAGCAGTGATCTTGCCATACCCGGCGATGAAGCGACGAAAGCACCCGGTTAGCCCTAAGAAGCCGCGCAATCCTTTGGTGGAAGTAGGGATCGACTAAGTTGTCATGCATGCCACCTCTCGAGGATCCACTGCCACTCCTTTCGCTATTATGATGTGGCCTAAATACTTCATTTGTGGTACTCCCCATAGGCACTTGGACTTAATCTTTAGCTGGTTTTGCTTCAACAAATTTAGCACATCTTCTAAATGCCACTAATGCTCTATTTTAGTCCTACTGTACACCAAATTGTCGTCAAAGAATACCAAGACATACCGTCGTAGCAAAGGCCGAAAAATATCATTCATAAGGCCTTGAAAAGTCGCTGGAGCATTGGTGAGACCAAATGACATCACCCGGAACTCGTAGTGCTCGTCCGGAGTCCGAAATATAGTTTTGTACACATCCGTCGGGTGAAGTCTAATTTGATGCTACCCTGCCCTCAAGTCAAGTTTGTTGAATATGGTCTCCCCTGCAAGCTCATCTAGCAGCTCCTCTATGATCGGAATGGGATACTGATCCTTGACGGTGATAGCGTTTAGTGTCTGGTAGTCAACACAAAAATGCCACGACCCATCCTTCTTCCACACCAATAACACAGGCGATGAGTAAGAGCTATGACTTGGTTGTATAAGGCCTTGTTCTAATATCTCGGCCATCATCTTAGAGATAACTTCCTTCTGCACATGTGGATATCGATACGGTCTCACGTTCATCGATGCAGCCCTAGGCACAATCTCTATGCGATGGTCCGCCATTCGCCTCGGTGACAACTCTTTTGGCTCCTCAAACAGTCCAGCAAATTCATCCAATATGAAAAACCCCTAGACACAAGTATGTATCTAAATACTAGGTAATGATATCACTCGTTCGCTTAAGTAAAAGCCCAAAGAAATATTAAAAATGAAAGCAGAGATGAACGCCAAGATTTTAACGTGGAAAAACTCAAACGAGAAAAAACCACGGATCCAAACTCAGATCAAGACCAATCACTAGAATAGTAGCAGTTACAAGACTGACTCACAAAACAACCCGTCGATCCAAACGACTTTGTTCCTCTCAATCTTGCTCGCTAGAACCCACGATTCACTACTTCTCGTGATTGAGGTCCAACCTTAGTAGCCCTCGAGATTGATCTTTCGTCTAGATAGCCCTTAAGACGAAAGATTAACTTTTGTAGATGAGTAGAACCTTGTTAATTGAAGAACCGATGTAGCCTCAAGAAGTCTCCTTCAATAATGCTTCTTCAACCACCCTAGAGATAGGGCATCACAATCCTTATATATGATCTCCAAGATAGAGTCAAATCTAAGTCTTATCCATACTCACGAAAGTCCAAGATTTTCAAACTTCGTTGGTGCGTTCGAACGGTCTGACTTGATCTCAGGTGCGTTCGAACGGGCCCAAGTGCGTTTGAATGTGACAGCTTGAATTCTTCAAGTTGCGTTCGAACGCGTTTGTGAACACAGCTCTTGGTCTGTGTGAACACAGTACCCGCGTTCGAACGCGTTTGTGAACGCAGTGTGACTCAAAAGCTTTCCTCTAATAATCTTAACCAAAGATTTTCTAGACTTGTATAAAGCTCATATACATGTAAAAATACACTTAGAATATTTTGTACACAATTGCTAACAATTAAAAACCTAACACAATAAATTAGACAAATCAATTGCAGTACCTAGATTCATTTGAGGCTTATCTCCTACAGGTCCTAACTAAAGAAGATAGGCTCAATCACTCACACAAGGCAGCCCCACCATCGGCTGCATCACTGGATTCAGCAAGGACCAAACGCTATCAAGCCAAACCTCTTTGTTTCCTTGCTTAAATTTCATCCACATACTCCAAAAATCAAATGTGACAAATCCCAAGCTTTGCAACCACTTAGTGCCAAGGACAGTGTCCGCTCCTCGCAGCGTTGAAGAATATAAGTCCATAATGATGTTGTGTCTTTACACCCGTATACCGACCCTGCGGCACAAGCTCTTCACCCGAAGCTTCGTACCGTCTCCAATAGCAACCTCAAACTCCGTGGTCGGTTCAGTGTCCAAGCCCATCTTCCTTACCAATCTCTCGTCTAGAAAGTTGTGTGTACTCCCGGAATCGATAAAGATGTGCATACAATGCTTTCTAACGAGTCCGTCCACCCACAATGTCTTTGGCGCAGAAGTACCCAAATATACATGCATAGATATCTTAGCTTGGATATCTTCCTCTGCGCCCTCCTCCATGTCCTCCTCATGGACCTTCTTTGTATACTCTATCACCAACAACCTCATCGTCCCCATCGAGACTGTCGATGAGCATCACACTCTAGATTGGTTTGGAACACTAATGACTGGGGTTGAAACGTTCATCGCATTGAAAGCAAAGCCCCTTCGCTCTTCGCTCCTCCACTTGGGTAGGTGTGAGAGTTTGAACGAGGGGTCTTGTGCCTCCTCTAACATCGGAAGAAGGTCTTAAGGGTGGTTGTGCTCCGATACTAGCAGCCATTGTCTTTGAACCTATTCCGCCTATCTCAATTACCCCAACTTGCTTTCGCTGCCATTTTTAGAGCCTTGTGTTTTTGCTCGATCCTCATGGCCTTCTCAAAAGCCTCCTCAAGAGTGGTAAGACAAAGAGCACAAATATCCGCCTGTCCCAAATCTACATGTAATCCTCCTACAAAATTTTCATATGACAGCAAAATTTTCATATGACAGTAAAATTTTCATACGTCGCTGTCCCAAATCTGCGTGTAATCCTCCTACAAAAGTCTGCCCAACCGATAAATCCTCTACCTCGAATGGCCGATCGATACCAATGCAATATCATTCCTTGGAGGTGAAAGCTAGCCATTGGTATCTTTGCATCCTCTACTGTCCCGTGACAATTAAAGTATTGCTCCACTTGAAACACTCAATCCACCGGATCACTGCCTTAGAATTTTGAAAAGTCCAAGTATGCGGTTCTCCCTCGGATAGCATTGCCGGGCTCACGAAAAATCCTTGGTTCAGGTTTGAACCGTTGTGCTTGTTTCTCTCCTTTGAATCCTAGAACATGCATGCCCATCACCATCTCTGAAGGGATCAACATCATCATCTAAGTGCCAATCTTCTTCATCGACAAAATGCACTGGTGTCGCACGCCTCTTGGATTCAACTACTGCCGCCATCGGGTTGTGTATCAGAGGTAGGGGATGATGTATAGAAATAGGTAAAAGAGGCTCATTGACATTAACATGTCGTACCTGGACACGTGGGGCGTTAGTTTAGTGTGGTTCTACCGCTAGTCCTTCTTAAGGCACTAATCTTTGTCGAGGAGATAACAAAGCCGATCAGTTCATGACATATTCCTTTAAGGCATTATGATCATTCTGTATTACGTTCACCCTATGCAGCAATGTTTGGAATATGCCCCTAAGTTCATCCGCTAAGCCCATGTTTACACCCATGGATGTTGGTTGACTCGGTCCTACTGTGGACACTCTAGGGGAATCGGCCTCTTGGTTAGGATTTTTGTGGGTTGAGTCTTCCCTTATCGTTGTGCCCTCCATTGATCTCCTTGATGATGCCATCTTCCTTGTCTCCACCATTAATGGAGGTCTGAGGTTAACTTGGCTCTGATACCAATGATTAGTTATGAAACGTCCTCTTCGATATCTAGATTGATTGAAGGAAGCAGTCCGCGCAACCAAGGGAAAATATTCACTAAATATTCTCCCACAGTCAGAAAATTACGAAACTAAGGGTGGTTGATCCATAACTTCCTAATCTACGTTTTTGTATCCACGCCCTTCTCAAATTCGAACTGTAATTGGGACAAAAATATGCTAAGTGGGGGTGATGGTGGTGGTGATGAGTGGAGAGAATGATAGGGTTATAGATGATAATGGAGATGAGGGTGGATGGTTGATGTATTTTCAGGGATAAAAATGAAGGGAGAGAAGTGATTGAGATCCCAAGGAGGAGGGAGGACTCGATAGATGAGGGAGATTAGAAGATAGATGAGACGTTGCCAACGATAGAGGTGGTTGGTTGGTGAAGAGGGAGGAGAGAGATTAGAGACTAGAGAGAGGATAGAGGAAGATAGAAACTAATATTCATTCATCATAATGATTTTGGCTTCCATTCACACTTTTTAAGAGGCTAGCCAACAAGCTAAAATAATAATTATTAATCCTAATACTAGTGGACTCTCGCCGATCGTGTTCGAACGGGGTCGACCGCGTTCAAATGCACAAAATATGTTCTCTATGGATGTGAATTGATGCGGCGTTTTGCACGCGAGTGTTCGAACTCGCCAAACCGCATTCGAACACATATTTTGCGATCTCTATTTTTGCGAACTAATGTATGCATTCGCAAAGGTGTTCGAACGCGCCCCCTTTTGCATTCGAATATGACCTTCAAAAACTTCATTTTTTTGAAAATAAATAACTAATGCAATAAGAAAAGACTCTAGCAAGGTGTATCATATGAGGGTACCATGTAGGGACCGGACGTGGTGGTGAGGGCAGGGAGCGGCTAGATTATCATTGTGGAAAGCTAGTTTTTTCGACCCTAGCCTTTACCATGGGTGAGGAAGATGACCCCGGGGCCACTATTGTAGTTGCTCTGGCACTGTAGCAGCTGGGAGGATGGTCTGCATTGGAAGGGGGCCTCTAGCACGACTAGAGGAGGGGGCAAGGCTGCGGTTTGTGCTGGCACCTCTACCCCCTCTCAATTTGGATTTTGCTCGCCATGGGGGGCATTTCTGCCATGGCCAGCAGAGCTGGAGGTACTGGCAGAGTGGGTTAGCTGTGCTGGTCTAGGAGAACCGTCGTCAAGGCCTAGATCGAGTCCTTGAGAGAGGTTTTCATCTCCTTCAACTCATTTGAAAATTCTTTATATATTATCTTCGCCCATGCCGGTAGCTCATCACCGACGGCTGCTAATGGTGGTGGTGGAGCCGGGGAGACACTCATAGGAACAAAAATGAGTTTCCGATCCTCTATGGTTGGTCCTTCCTTGTTCATCTTCTTCAATCTTGTGCTATCATCGGCCAAGGAACGTTAGCTTTGATACTAATATTACAAACAAGATTTGGACTGATTCGTATGTAAGAAAACTATAAAATTTAGATGCTTGTAGCCTTAAAAAGTTAGGATTCTAATAGTTTTGGTTTCACCTAAATCGGAGGTAGAAATGAAAAGATATAAATAAAAGAGTGAAGCAAGGTTAGAACGAGACATATTGGTAAATATTTGATGGTGGCGAACGGCCAATGGTGGTGGTGGATGGCTGTTGGAGAAAGGTGGTGGCTAGAATTTGAAAGCTTTGAACGTTCTACGACTATGATATACTCTTGGAGAGATAAAAATGATCTAATGACTATAATAAAATGGTAAATGCAATAATAAGAAAATAACTTTAATTCTCAATGCTTAAATAATTGGATTCCTAAACAAAGAAGTTTATCCTCTTTATATATAAATGTCAGGTACAATGAGTCATACTCAAAATTAGCTTTAAAAGCTTATACAACTCGTACTAGGACTTGCTTTAAAGGATTACATGACTTAATTAAACTTGTCTTAGTAGTTTACATGACTTAATTAAACTTGCTTTAGTGGCTTACATGACTTAATTAGATATATTTTAAGAGCACATAAGAGATAAACATGAATCAATTAAAGAATAAATAAACTCAATTCGACTAACTTAAACCACGTGGTCAAATCATAATAGAATACATTTTTGTGAGCCTAATCTTCATTGTAACTTTTTAGATTTGAAAGAAGTATGTTTTGTGAATGTTTTATTTGGTCAAATATTGTTTAGGAAGTGTTCTGTCACAAGTTTGCCAATGGAAAGATTGTTAGTGCAATTTTGTATAATGTTAAGTTTTTGGACACAAAATACTTTGAAATATGTTGTACAATGTTTAATATAAAATTAAAATATATGACTTGTAGAAGAGTCCACGTACGAAAAATGATCAAAGAACAAATGAAAAGTCAACTCTTAAGAGTACCTTTAATACTAAAGGCTAGGTGAGCACCCTAACACAAGAATTACATATCTATAAATTAGAGCTAGGTGTGCATCCGAGCAGTAGGACTGAAATAGGAAGCTATAAAACAAATTCAAAATTGAATTTTTTTCCTTTTGGGAATATTTTAGTATGAATTGTCGAGGTTTCTCCACATTTATTTAAAAGATTTAGAGCCGGAGCAAAGCAACCATCTAATTAAGAACTCAAAGTGTTTTTAGTTTGAACTTAGAAAGTTTTCTAGTTCTCTCCTGGAGCATATTTTTTTATTAATATATGAGGAGAGCTTCTTTATATGTCTGAGTGCTTAAACAACGATAATTGTGAATGATCCAAAAGCACTGAAGGAATCAAAATGTTTTCATCTACCATCTAGAACACATGATTGAGAGATATTGTCTTTTGGCTTGATGGCCAAATAAATGTGGAGGCTTTTTATTCAGGAAGTAGTTTTTTGTTTTTGTTTTGATAAGTAGTTAATTGAGTTGAACTTTGAGAAAGTGAGGTAATTCAATCAGAGCCATTGGTGCGATGTGAAATTTATTTCTACTATTTAGTGAGTAGATTGATTAGATTTAGATGGCTTCATGGTTTGAGAGAGTTTTTCCGGATTAAAAAATTATTGTCATGCATTTGCCTTGTTTTATTTTCTTACGCATGCTTAGTTTCGCTCTCACTCACTTGAGTTTAGTTTTTATAATTAAACTAATTTACCATTTTCCATCTCCTAGTTGTTTTGGTTTTCTAAATACGAATGTTAATCAGTTTTTCTGGACAAGGTAGAATTTGGCTTTACTAAGTAAAATACTTGGTTGGATGAAAAATATTCGTACGTAGAGTAGAGTGTGAATGATAATAATGAAAAAAAAGATGTAATGTTTTTGATAAATTTCAGTGGAGATATCACATTTCTTCTCGGATAAAAAAACAATTCCTTGGTTGTTTAAATGATCATAGATGACAGCGAAATTATTCTTCTCATTTGACGATCACAACAAGTCTTGTACGACGTGGAGAAACATATGGAAACTTATTATTTCCATGGAGATTTTAACTATTTAATGTCTCTTATAATTATTCTACACATGTCTATTCATTTTAAATTTAAATTCGAGACGAGGTTCCAGACTTCCATTTAAAAGTCGTTGTCTAGTTCAATAGCTTACATAGAAATTCTAAAGTCGTGTATTGGGAAAAGTCGCTTTCCAGTTTCTTGTGGGAAAAAAAATTGTCCCTCCAATACTTGGCCATTTTCTGGACAACTTTCGAATTTCTATATAAGTTTCAATGGACTTCCAATTCTAATCTCGTGTTTAAGTTTGAGATGTAATAGACGCGGAAAAAGGAGTTTGGAAGAGCTAGTTTGGTCAAAAGCTCATTTACATGTGTCAAACTGGAAGAACTGGAAATTTAGTTTATTCAAATGTGTACTACGTTTTAAGTGCAGAAATCTCAGGAACTCAAGAAGAAAGCCTTCCCAATCCAGATTTTATTATTAGAAAACTGGAGCAGGGAAAGGGAAAATATTCATCAATAAGTAACTATATAACTGCAAGCATATTAATGTCCAAATTAATCAAAGCCATGGCTAGCTGTGTACATTTTCATGTGCTTTCATACAACGAGCTCATGAGTTATGAAAGTCTTGATGCAGACATGAGAATAGACAAGAAAAGAAACAGGGTGGAGGGAAAAGGTAACTAGAACTTAGATGATGATTAAGCGAGGAACATGAGCAATCTTGTGCCAGTCCTCGCCTTCCTCCTCCTCGCATCGACTCACTAGAAGAGGACATCTTTCAATGTGCAATTGGTGGAGTGAAGTAACGCGTTGCAGACCTTCGGGCAATGCTGCGAGATTCTTGCAATCTTCAAGTTGCAAATACTTGAGGGAGGTGAGGCATCCCAACCATTTGAGCAGTGTTGTCAATCTATTGCATTCTCTTATCTCCAGACGTTGGAGTGTAGGGAAGCAGAGGAAAGGCGTCTCTTCTTGAGTTTCCAAATCCATCCCTAGTGATGTGAAGTTTGGAAGGTTGCAAAGAATCAACGTTCGGAGTGAGGAGAAAATGTGCTCCATGATGCTCATTGGAAGGCTAACTAGCCCCAAAACTCTGAAGATTGTCAACTCTTCGAGGGCAGTAAGGAAAGGTAGTCCATCCCAATCATTGGATTCTGACGGTGCCTGGCATTCCGATATGTATAAGATTTTTAGCTTTGACAACTCTTGCAAGCTGTTTGATGACAATACCTGATCACTGCTTTTATAAATTTTCATCTGTGTGATTGCTGGCGGAAGACACGGCTGAACCGTCAACAAGGGACAATTAGAGATATCAAATCTACTAAGGTAGGGGAATGTCGCCGTCTCTGATGGCCTTTCTGTAGCTATCGTGCACCAATGCTCCAAAAGAGGCATCTCGTCTAAGATAAGGTTCTCCAGGGAAGGAAATGAGCCTCCATCCCCGTAAAATTCACGTCCCATTTCCGTCACAGCATCCATCCCATATATTTGAAGAGACTTGAGCTGCGGCAAGTTGCCCAGCGGCGGTAGGCATTTACATCTCTCTAGACCCCGCAATGTCACTTTCACTAGATTTTGGATCCCTGTTATCCAACTCGGAAACCTGCTACCATCGTAATAGTCGATCTCCAATTCCTCCAGATGAGGAGGTGGTTGCAAGCTTTCGAGCACATCGTTCTTCACATCTTCTGTCAGCTCCGGCAGTGCTGCCTTTAATGAGGTCATGCGGCCTGTTGTGCCACCCAAGTTTCTACTGTCCAAGTTCCAACTCAGCTTTAATGACTGCAACCTCGTCTTTGCACACAAGTTTGCGCTTCTCGCTTCCTCTGCGTCCTTCACTATATTGAGACATTTGATTTCCAGTTTACCTCTCAGCAGATTTAGTTGCTTCAACTCAACAATGCTGCATCCTGGCTCATGGCGAACCACGAATATTGAAAGTATCTCAAGTTCTGTTAGTCTACCCATCCCAGGGGGCATCTGAGCTAGCCAATGACAGTTAAAGACGTCTAAAATTCTGAGGCTAGTCATCTTCCTCATGCCTTGAGGTAGCCTTTTGAGTTTCCAGCAGTCAGCCAGTTTCAACATCTGCAAACTCCGAAGTCTACTTATAGATTCGGGCAATGTTTCTATCATACTACTTGATAGGTCAATAACCCTCAAATGTTTTAACCTTACAATTGAGCTAGGTAACTCCTTGATGTCTTGATGCCCAGTTAGATCTAGCAAACGCAAGTACGAAAACCCTGATAGTATATCCAAGTTTATGTTGCGCCTTGGTGGACGCATTGGAAAGAACAATGGTGGGTGCACTGAAAGGAACGAACGCAACTTCTTTGCTTTAGCAATGGCATCCATTTCAATCCTTGTTTCAGAAGGAGCACTGAGATCTACTGAGAGATACCGCCATTTATCTTTCTTTTCCACCATTTTACCTCTGGCTGAGAATTCAGGCCCTGCAATATAGCACGCAAGGTCATGGATCAAATCATGCATATTGCACGTTACGTCACCATGCTCATATTTCACTTCGTTCTGAAAGAAGGATCGTCGGAGCAGATAGTTAAAATAGCTATTGCCGGTGACCTTCGGATGCATGCCTTTACTTGATGGAGAAATAAAGCCTTCACTGATCCATAACTTAATCAGTTTCTTCTTATCCAACAAGTAATTCTTTGGAAACAATGAGCAATATAAGAAACATTGCTTCATATGTGATGGCATATGCTCATAACTTAATCTTAGTGCTGGCAGAATTTTAACTGCATTACAATGATCATTTCGAGATATTTCCCAAATTTCACTGTCTCTAACTTCAAGCCACTCATCTTCCCCATTTCTTGAGGCCATTAGAGCTCCCAGAGCCTTCGCTGCTAAAGGTAACCCTCCACACTTTTTGACAATCTCCTTTCCTGTTTCTACCAACCTTGGGCTCTCCTTTTCTGCCCCAGTTTGGAATGCCATGTGGCTGAACAACTTCCAACAATGTTCAAACTCCAAAACATCCAAACGATGTGAATGAGTGGTACACGTTATCCTCGCAACTTCATCGCTGCGGGTTGTTACTATTACTTTACTCCCTGATCCAGCACAAATGATCAAAGATATTAGTCCCTCCCACTTAATAACATCTTCATTCCAGACATCATCTAATACAAGCAAAATTTTCCGTCCGCCAATTAAATTGGTGAGTTTACTTCTCATGGGCTCAATTGCAGAAAGGTCACAGCTTTCTAGTGTTACACATTCAATGATTTTACTTGCAATTTCCTTTGCAAAAAATGTTTCTCCGACACAAACCCAGAATGGACGTAGGCTACTAGGAGGTTGAAAGGCCTCCCTAATCCTCTCATCCTTCAAGACCATTTGAACAAGTGATGTTTTTCCGACTCCTCCTAATCCAACTATTGGAAAGATAGATAACCTTTTGTCACTGTCCGTCTCAAGTAAGAAGCTTATAATCTTCTCCTTGTCCCCATCTCTTCCATATAACTCATTGGCCTCGGTAACAGTAGCCGAGGAAGACTCACTCTCCGAGTAGGACACTCCAGTGTTCACAGAAACCTCAATCACTGGAAATTGAAATCTATTCTTATCCTCATCAATTATCTTTAACCTCTCATTAATTCTATTAATCTGTTTGGCCATTTCATAACGGAATGCAATTTGATTGTCAGCTGTGAAGAAGTCACGTACCTTTCTTGTGATATAATGATCGCTGCTTCGCCGCACTGACTCAACTTGGAAGCTATCCAGCACGTCATCTGCATCGTAAGCGAGATCCTTCAGTTCCTGCAGCCATATTTGAACGTTTTCGTCAGTTTGAGACCTCCGTTCAGCGGCATGGAGGATGCCGTTGATGTTTTTGAGTGTGCTGTGCAACTTGTTAAGATCTCCATCAAGACCGCAAAATAATTCAAGCTGTTTCCATGTTTCAGAGGCCAATTTGTCGATCACAGGCCTCAGTATGGCAGAGGCAAGAGCAAGTTCGGCCATGACAACTCTTCTTCTTGAATCAGAATAGGTGGGTGCAGTAGCCTCTCTTTCTCTCTTCCTCCTGTACCGTTTTGCTGATCTTCAATAGAAATCACTTTTTCGACCAAGTTGATGTGCTGTCAGCATCATGCCAACTAAGAAAATTGACTGTGGTGTCACTAGCAAGTCACTTGGCTCGAACAAGCTTACAATAAAACTTTAGTAACAGCTGTATGTATGATTAAAAATGTTTAAGAGAAATATTTTCTATACAAGTAACTGTCCAAGGACTTGATCGATCTTCTATAATAGTTTCTTCTGTCACGAAACAGAACCGACCTCTAGCCTCTTTCTTCCTCTTTGCATTGCAACTGCACCAACCTACGCCAGCAACCAATAGGTAATGAATTGTTTAAGTATGTTGGACTGCTCAAATGGCTTATAAAAGTACGTATCAAAAGCTAACTTGCTGTTATGGATCTGCATATATAATGAGCATAGGAACGTACCTGACAATTTTCCATGTGGTGTTATAAAATAAAAGCCAACTACTTATTATTGTTTGTGCATGACAAATGTTCACCAACCAAAGAATTTGGTTAGCCTTTGTTGTGAACCAGCTATGGGTTGGTCTAGTAGAGTCATGATGAACTCACTTGGTGGGTTAGTCTAGTTGAATTGTGAGTTGAGTCTAGTCTAAGTTTGCTTAGAGAGCAAGTCACATAAAAATAGGGTAGCCACTATAAATGAGATGTGGTGAGCATCCCAATGATATAGAAAAACTACCCTAAATCTCTCTCTCTCACTTGGTGGGTTAGTCTAGTTGAATTGTGAGTTGAGTCTAGTCTAAGTTTGCTTAGAGAGCAAGTCACATAAAAATAGGGTAGCCACTATAAATGAGATGTGGTGAGCATCCCAATGATATAGAAAAACTACCCTAAATCTCTCTCTCTCTCTCTCTCTCTCTCTCTCTCTCTCTCTCTCTCTCTCTCTCTCTCTCTCTCTCTCTCTCTCTCTCTCTCTCTCTCTCTCTCTCTCTCTCTCTGGCTCTCCTCCGAGAGCACCACTAGCTCTCTCTCTCTCTCTTCTCCTATTCTCTCTCTCCTCTGAGACACCACCTCCCTTCTTCCCCCCATTTCATTAGGCTCTTTCTTCTTCACCACTCTACTTCCCCTCTCTACTATAAAGCTCTACTTTGACTGCCACTACCTCCCCTCTAATTCCACCACAACCACAGCCCACCATCATGTTCAAGTGCCCACTACCTCGATCGCAGCAACCATGCCCTTGGCCCCTTCCCTCGCAGCACTCGCCACTCCTAACCCCTTTACCAAATTGAGTCAATTATTTGATCCCCATCGTCTCACAACAGTGGTATCAAAGCCACTCCTTCCTCAACCATGACCACCATGTGCACCATGGCGAGTAGGAGAGCTACCGCAAAGCCGCCAATAAGGGAAGAGCTCCCAACCGCCACCAACACTATGGTTCTAGTGGAGACTGAGGCCTTCTCGAGTGCGCTGAGCACACCGTTGGTGGGAGGAGATTTACCACTGAAATCCCTCGCGACCCTTCTTCTCCAAAGGTTGCTCGACTTGCAAGAGAAATCTTAGGAAGAAATGGGAGGATTGATGGCTTATTTTTGGGCCTTGGTGCTTGGTGGCTAGCAGCAAGACCTATGCCGACCACCAGAACAACTCATACCTCCGGTAGCGACACCTTAGGAGGCTCCGCCATCCACAACCCCCATCCTTCCCCGGCCACCTTACATGAGAACCCAGCATCCTAGCTCCCACGAGTTGGAGAAGGGTGAGTGAAGTTGGGAAGCTAGTAGACCATCGGACCTACATCCCGTACCGTTCAGTCTGGAGGGGTTCTCATCGAAGCCAACATCTGCATGGGTTGCCGTCGGTTACGACGAGCTGCTGCTACCACGACCACCAGGCTCGCAACTATTAGGGCTGCCCTCCACATCAAGGAAAGCGTAGGACTACCCATAGCCTCCCTCGAGCGCATATGATCGGACCGACCGGCAGCCTTCTACCATAGTCGGCTTCTCCTTCGATGATAGTAGTGAGGCTGAGAGGGATTCCACCTCCTCAGCTCGATCCAAGGAACTATGGTGATGGGTTACGGTACCAAAAGATTGGCTATTCCTTTGAGATTTGGATTTATTGCAGGAATCAGTCCGCACAACCGTAGAAACTATTCGTCAAATATCCTCATGTGGTCAAAAAATTATGAAACCAAGCAGATTAGATCCGTAACTCCTTGATCTACAAATTTTGTAGATTCGAACTACAATTGGGACAAAAACATGAAATAACACGGGTGATGGTGATGGTAGTGGTGACGGGTGGAGTGGAAGTTAGGGTTACGGATGATTATGGAGATAAAGGTGGATGATGGATGTGGTTAAGGGATTTAGACGAAGGGGAAGAAGTGATCGAGATCCCAAAGAAGAGGGAGGACTCGACAGACGAGAGAGATTAGAAGTTAGGAGAGACCTTGCCAATGGTAAAGGTGAAAGGATAGTGAAGAGGGAGGAGGGAGAGAGATTAAAGAGAAGATGGGAGGCAAGAAATTAATAATCCAATAGCATACTGAATTTGGCTGCCATCCACATACTTATAGATGCTAGCCAACAAGTCCTAATAATAATAAGTAAACCTAACTCTAGAGGATTCCTGCCAAACGCGTTCGAACGCGCTGGATCACATTCGAATGCACAAAAGATGTTCTCTGTATGTGCGAACGTGATGCAGGTGTTCGAACGCGGCGTGATACATTTAGTTAGGATCTCTTTTTATTATATTAATTATTTATTTTTATTAAAATAAAATACCTATAGGTCATATATGAACGCAAGAGGGGTCGCGTTCGAATGCCCTTGCGAAGCCTACATCAGGTTTTCAAATACAGAGGATGCAAAAAGTGCGTTCGAATGTGGTCAAGCGAGCTCGAACGGCTGCATTGCGTTCGCACATATAAAGAACGTCTTTTGTGCGTTCGAACGCCTGCATCGTGTTCGCATATACAGAGAACATCTTTTGTGCGTTCGACCGAGATCGGGCGCGTTCAAACGCGATCGGGCGCGTTCAAACGCGATCGGGCGCGTTCAAACGCGATCAGTAGGAATCCTCTAGAATTAGGGTTATTTATTGTTATTAGGACTTGTTGGCTAGCATCTATAAGTATATGGATGGTAGCCAAATTTATTATGCTATTGGATTATTAATTTCTTGCCTTCTATCTTCTCTATTCTCTCTCCCTTCTCCCTTTTCCCTCTTTATCATCCTTCCACCTCTACCGTTGGCAAGGTCTCTCCTAACTTCTAATCTCCCTCGTTTGTTGAGTCCTCCCTCTTCTTTGGGATCTCAACCACTTCTTCCCCTTCGTCTATATCCCTTAACCACATCCATCATCCATTTTTATCTCTATTATCATCTATAACCCTAACATCCACTCCACCCGTCACTACAACTATCACCAACATTTTTTTATATTTTTGTCCCAGTTTCAATTCAAATTTATGAAGGGCGTAAATATAAAAATTGTAGATCAATGAGTTATCTAATCCACTTGGTTTCATAAATTTCAGAATATAGTAGAATATTTGGTGAATATTTTCCTATGATTGTGCGGACTGATTCTTATAATAAATTCAGATCTTGAATGAATAGTTCCATAACCTATCTTTTAGTACCGTAGCCCCATCAATTTGGTATCAGAGCCAGGCGAACCTTAGACCTCCATTAATGGTTGAAACAAGGAAGATGACGTCGACAAGGAGACCACATCATCTCAACGGAAGGTGTAGCGGTGGATCCTCAAAAGGTAGCATGCATGACCATTTGGCCTACTCCTACTACTACCATCGGATTGCGAGGATTTTTTAGGCTGACCAGATATTATCGCCGTTTCATCGCCGAGTATGGCAAGAACGCTGTTGCTCTCACTTCTTTGTTGAAGAAGGACTCTTTTAGATAGATGGATGAAGCCACTACAGTCTTTGAAAAACTAAAAATAGCAATGACGACGGCACCCGTTTTAGCACTACCAGACTTCACTAAAAAGTTCATTGTGAAATGTGATGCGTCGGGAGTTGGCATAGGAGCTATACTAATGCAAGGATGACGTCTCATTACCTTTCTTAGTAAAGCTTTATCACAAAAATCTCAAAAATTATCGACTTACGAGAGAGAGATGTTGGCAATTCTACATGCGATGATAAAGTGGAGGCCTTATTTGATCGATAGGTGATTCATTATCTAAACCGATCAAAGGAGCCTTCCATACTTTATGGGACAGTGCATACACACTCCGGCATAGCAGAGATGGGTCACAAAATTATTGGGGTATGATTATGAAATACAATAGAAGAATGGAACGGAAAATTGAGCGGCGATGCACTATCGTGCCAACCCGATACTGCTGAGCTTGCAGCCTATTCTTTTCCTACCTTTTCCTTTCTTGACGAGCTGAGGTATGCATGTACATTTGACCTAAATATTTTGAGATTTTTGGAAGAGGTGTTGGATGATTCGGAGAGCCATCCAAAGTTGGAGAATTGAGGCGGTTTGCTGCTGGACCGCAGATGCATTAGAGTGCCCGTAAATGATGGACTGTGGCAGAAATTGTTGGAGTATTTTCACCAAACTTCAGAGGCTGTCGCGAGGGTGTCTTGAGAACTTATGGGAGGATATCTTAGAGTTGCACATGGCCATGATTGAGGTGGGATGTGATGAGTTTTGTCCGTGCTTGCGAAGTCTGTCAAAAGGCTAAGGTAACCACATTGAAACCGGCCAAATTACTATGGATTTCATAGAGGGTTTTCCGCTGGTACATGGTTATTCTGTTATCTTTGTAGTTAGAATCTTTTCTTATTGCATTAGTTGTTTATTTTCATTAAAACAAAATCCATGTAAGTCGTGTTCGAATACCCTTGCGAACGCCAGCATCAGGTTCGCAAATACAGAGGACACAAAAAGTGCATTCAAATGCGGTCGGGCGAGTTCGAACGCCGCGTTCAAATGCCTGCATCGCGTTCGCACATATAGAGAATGTCTTTTGTGCATTCAAACGTGATCGGGCGCGTTTGAACGCGATCGACGGGAATCCTTTAGAATTAGGGTTACTTATTATTATTAGGACTTGTTGGCTAGCATCTATAAGTATGTGAATGGCAGCTAAATTAATTATGCTATTGGATTATTGATTTCTTGTCTCCTATCTTCTCTATTCTGTCTCCCTCCTCCCTCTTCACCATTCTGCCACCTCTACCGTTGGCAAGGTCTCTCCTAACTTCTAATCTCCCTCGTCTATTGAGTCCTCCCTCTTCTTTGGGATCTCGATCACTTCTTCCTCTTTGTCTATATCCCTTAACCACATCCACCATCCACTTCATCTTCATTATCATCCATAACCCTAACATCCACTCCACCCGTCACCACCACCATGCCCCACGTTATTTCGTGTTTTCGTCCCAATTTCAGTTCCAATCTATGAAGGGCATAAATACGAAAATTGCAGGGAGTTACAGATCTAATTCACTTCAATTTTTAGAGTAAAGGAGAATATTTGGTGAATATTTTTCCACAGTTGCGCAGACTGATTCCTGTAATAAATTCAAATCTTGAAGGAATCATTCTGTAGCCTATCTTTTAGTACCGTAGTCCCATCAATTTGGTATCAGAGCCTATATTTTGGTAGCATAGACACCATCAGCCGTTGTCCCAAATCTGCGTGTTATCCTCCTGCAAAAGTCAGCCCATCCGGTAAATCCTCCACCACGAATAACCGATCTATACCAATGCAATGCTGTTCCTTGGAGGTAAAATCTTGTCATCTGGACCTTTGCATCCTTCGCTGTCCCTTGACAATCAAAATATTGTTCAACTTGAAATACCCAATCCGTTGGATCACTGCCTTAAAATTTTGGAAAGTCCAAACGTGCGGTTCTCCCCCGAATAGCATTGTCGATTTCGCAAAAAAATTTTGGTTCATGTCTAAACATTTGTGCATGTTGATCATCTTCTCTATATCCTCGAGCATGTCCATCATCATCTCCGAAGGGATCAACCTCATCCTTAAAGTGTCAATCCTCCTTATCGACGAAGCGCACTAGTGCAGTACGCCTCTTGCGTTTCATCACCGCCGATTTTAGGTTTTGTAACGGAGGTGGGAGATAATGTGTAGACATGGGTAAGAGGGGATCATTGACACTCACATATCAAACCTGGACCTGTAGGGTATCGGTTCGGTGTGGTCCCACCGCTGGTCCTTCTTAAGGCACCGATCATCGTCTTAGAGATGACGAAGCTGATCAGTTCATGACATTTGGATTTATTTCAAGAATCAGTCCGCGCAACTGTGGGAAAATATTCATCAAATATTATTTTATAGTCAAAAAATTACGAACTCAAGCGTATTAGATCCGTAACTCCCTGATCTACAATTTTAGTATTTATGCCCTTTGTAGATTCAAACTACAACTGGGACGTTAGGGTGATGGATGATTATGAGGGTGATGGTGGTGGTGATGGGTGGAGTGGAAGTTAGGGTGATGGATGATTATGGAGATGAAGGTGGAGGATGGATGTGGTTAAGGGATATAGGCGAAGGGGAAGAAGTGATTGAGATTCCAAGAAAGAGAGAGGACTCGACAGACGATGGAGATTAGAAGTTAGGAGAGACCTTGCCAACGGTAGAGGTGGAAGGATGGTGAAGAGGGAGGAGGGAGAGATATTAGAGACAAGATAGGAGGCAAGAAATCAATAATCCAATAGCATACTAAATTTAGCTGCCATGCATATACTTATAGATGCTAGCAACAAATTCTAATAATAATAAGTAACCCTAATTCTAGAGGATTCTTGCCTTCGGGCGCACAAAAGACGTTCTCTATTTGTGCGAACACGATGCAAGCGTTTGAACTCGCCCGACCACGTTCGAACGCACTTTTCACATCCTCTGTATTTGCGAACCTGATGCAGGCATTCACAAGGGCGTTCAAACACGACCCCTCCTGCGTTCGAACGCGACCTGTAGGAATTTTATTTTAATAAAAATAAATAATTAATATAATAAGAAAATATCCTAACTAAATGTATAATATGGACCGGATGGTTGGAACCCAGATAGGGAGGGCAATGTGGGGGCAGCCCCTTGGTGGAACCAAGAGGACCTTGGTAGATGATCGAAGACAATGTGACCTAGGGGTATAGATCCTTTACCATCTATGATCAGACTGGATATGGTGTTTGACCCCAACCACGATAATGGTCCATTGATGCACTACACAGTTTGATTTTCCAAAGTTCCAAGGAGGTAACCCATTAGATTGAATTTTTTGAGTTAAGTAGTTTTTTGAGTACTAGGGCACAACAAAAGACGTCAAGGTGTTACTAAAGAGCTTCCATTTAGAAGCGGCAGCCCTAAGTTGGTACTAGATGTGGACCGAGTTCTGCGAGGGGCTCTCAAGACGATTTAGGACCTCTGGCTTTGAGGACTAGAATGCTACACTCTCCAAATTGGTTCGGCAAACATCTATAGCCGCATACCAAGAGGAGTTTGAGCACGTAAGTAGCTGGTGCCGACCCCTTTGGCCGCAGTAGCTATCGGTCAGCATGTTCATCTCTAGGTTGCGCAAGGAGGTCAAGGCCAACGTCCTTCCCTTACGACCTCGAAGGATGCCGCGTGGATGGAGCAGAAACACATGGCCTTGAGGAGTGCTTTGAGGGCTTCATGGAATAACCAAGATGACAGGATTACCCCACGTGCATTAGGTATGGATGACAAGCTGATAGCTGAGCCGAGGACTACCCCTGCCCCCTTTGGGATGAGGACAGCACCGAGACCAGCTGCAGGTCCAAGAGAAAGAGGGGCATGACCGTGGTCTGCATTCTCACACCTACATAGATGGAAGAGCGATAGGCTAAGGGGTTGTCTTTTCAGTGTGACAAGTGGTTCACTCTGAGCCATCATTGTGCTAGAGCCATCGAGAGTGTGATGCTGATCAATGGTCATAAGGATATAGGTGAGGAGGTGAAGGAGGATGACATGGCCATTAGGGATATGATAGAGGCCACGGACGAGGGCCTCTAGGAGGATATTGCTGCCAAGATCTCCATGCATGCTTACTAAGAGACGAGCACCCCGAAGACCTTGTGGGTGGATGGGGTAGTCAAGAAGCACAACATAAGCATACTCATTGACATCGGTAGTATGCATAACTTTTTGGATGAGTTGCTCATGCGAAGGATTGGATTGGAGGTCGAGCCCACCATCGGCTTTGAGTGGCCATCGGGGATGGCACGAAGCTCTGAGCAGAGAGTGTATACCGAGGGGTCTCCTTGGGGATGAAAGGCCACAACTTTATAGTGGACTTGTATCCCTTGGCACTCTGTGTGGAAGATGTGGTCTTGGGCACCTAGTGGCTCCAGAGTCTTGTCCCTATTACATTTGATTTCTCACACATGCGGCTTACCTTTTGGAGAGACGGATGAGTGGTGAGGTTGGATGGAGTCGGACTAAGCCACACCCTACGTAGCAGCCACTTATTGGTGTGCCCGATGCTAGAGAGATTTCCTACTTCCTATAGCTAGCCCTATGTAACACCCACCACCAAACATGTGCCCCTCAAGTGGGTAGGACTCACGTGATTGCCACGTGATCTACTGGTCAATGTTTCAACATAATATACAAGCAAAAGGCCTACATTTTCACAAATAATATAGACAAAAAAGCTCGTAACACTAAGGCCACAATAAACCCAAAATACATAACTATAGCAAAAAATAAGATAAAGCCCACGTAGGAGCTACAAGCCATTTAGCTTAATTTACATAAATAAAATAAGAATAGGAATAAGAATAAGAATTAGAATAAGAAGGCTTAAGCTAGTCTTTGCCAGATCCGCCACGAACTCTAGCTCATCCACTAATCTGAAAATATTTGCACTAGAAGGTAGTGAGCATAAAGCTTAGCAAATTTCTACTTTTATAGTCTAAAAGTAGTGTAATGAAAGATGCAACAATAAGTAAACTTAAATATGCACATTATGAATAATTAGAATGCACTAGTACCTCTTATGCGTCATGCTCATCCAATGTGCACATACATTAGCAAATGATGACCTACCACACATCATCTGGACTATCAAGTCCTCAAACTCGAGTTCACACCAAGATTCGCCTAGAGGCTATGTCAATGCTACACCATATAATATGCATCTTCTTAGACTACCAAATTTATAACTTAGAATCTTGTAGAGCTACACCCATAGGCCATATCATTATCTCACACCCGACCATACCTACACTCTCAAGGGAGGATAGATCCTAGCGATAGAATCGCCAATTCATCACTTGGCGAACAGCATGGCTAGTTGTCTATCATCGTAGACTAAGGACCTCAATCGTAAGCCTATCACATAAGTCAGTATTGCACATCAATACTACCATCCTAGCCCTTGGCCCCACATTATCGTAGCACTATGCAAAAATTATGAATCGTTACTTATGGACGTCCTTACCCTACGTCATCAGGTACCGCTAGATCTACATTATCATACCCTTTTCTCTCTATCTTAAACACCCTAAAGGGTATAACTCTCGTCGATTGATAGTAAATCGCCCATCGCCCAATGAAACGATTACCTAATTGTCTATGATCAACAAACTAAGACCTTAGACGTGGGCCCTAATATATATATATATAACTATAATAGTATCATCTGCCTCTAACTCTAGCTAGGAGGTGTCAGGTACTATAGAGACATAGCAATCATCCTCTTTATGGTCGTGCATGTGTGCAAGTGATATGATATTATACAACATAGCAAGCATAATGTAGCACCCATCATTATCATGTTTTACGTTCATTATCATATTTTACGTGCGAAACACATGATCATGCCTAATAAATATGCATAGACATCATGATATTTAAAATCTTACCGAATCGCAAAATATAATTACCATGCATAATGTGTAATAATAACGGTAAGGAAAATATATGCACATGCATGATATGAATGTGATGATTTCATAAGGTACGATATTTCATTATCTATATTACTCCTAGATTATAGAAGTTTCACTTGCCTGAACCGCTTTCCTGATACTAGCTGCAACTACGCTACGAGATCATTCTAATAGGGTACGGAGTCCACCTCAATAAAAAAAGGTAAATAAAAAGCATAAGCACAATAATTATATCACTTATTAGTTAAATAATCTTATTGACATTCACTACAGGCTTGGGTAGGTCCATCTGTAAATTTTCATATTTATTAATTAGGTTGAGCTAGCATAGCTTTACTAGCGCCTAACACGTGATTAAAAGTAATTTAAAATGAATTACCTCAAATTTTCGTTCCAGTAATTATTACCGTTTAGGTAAGTCACATAGGCAACACTGAATAAATCTATTTTGCTAATTAAGATAATCTGCTTAATATACTTTTCCTACATAAATCTGTATTAATTCTCCAGTAGGAGCAATTAATACAAATACACTTAGATCATCGATTCAACCAGCTAAAATTAATTTAACCAAGTATACAAGACCATGCTAAATCCTAATTAGAGTTAACTTCTATTATGTGTTATTTATAACGATACTCTTAGGCCATGGTCTAATTCATTAAAATTAATTTATAAGATAATTAATAAAGCAAACATTACTATCTACTAAAAATTATTAATGATTAGAGCTTAAGTTGACAAGAATAAAAGAATAAGATGACTAGCATAAATTAAAATGATTATTAAGCAACTAATCGGTTTGGCCAGTTCAAGGCCAAGCACAAACACACTAAAATAGGCCCAAAGCCCCCAAGGGAACTAAGCCTAGAGGTCTCATGGGCTGGGCCGCAATCCAAACCCAACATAGCTTGGGCTAGGCCACCAGTAGCCTAAACCCACCACATGGGTTGGGCTGCTTATAGCCCAAACCCAACACAAAACTGGGCTAGTCTATATACAGCCCAATCACACTCAAACTTGGGTTGGGTTGCACCTAGCCTAGCACGGCCCATAGGCTGGGCCACACCTATCCTAGCTCGGCATACAAGCCTTTGGCTAGGCCGCACCCAACCCAGCCTGAAATGTGGGCCTCGGGCTGGGCCGCACACAGCCCAACCTAGAGCTCAACTCGGCACGCAGGCCCCGAGCTAGGTTGCACATAGCCCGACCCGACGCTTGGGCTAGCTGCACCTAGCCTGAGCTTGAGGCACCCCCTCCCTCCTTCCTCACCTCGACCAAAAAAGGGAGGAAGAGTGGCTGCTGGAGGCCACCACCACCGGTAGCCAGGGCCGACACATTGTCCAATGCCCCATTGGTGGAGGAAGGCATCTAGTGTGCCTACCTGACTGGTGGGAAGAAGAGGACCACCCACCGATGGCAAGAACCCAATCGGTGGGGGGTCGAGGGCTGCTAGCTAACCTAGCTATTGGCAACCCAGCCAAACCCACCAACATATTCCCTTAGCAAGCAGAAGCCAGCCGAGTTGCTAGAGGCAGCCGACGATGAGAACTCACCTTGCCTTGGCTGCTGACCAAGGCGAGGGGCCGCCCGACGGCTCTGGCCACGAGGGCACAAAAGGAAGCCACTAGAGGCATTCTAGCAAAAAAAGGAAGCTCATCGGATCGACACAATAGGGCACGAAGCTGTCAATCGGTCGAATCACGGCGACTAGTATTTCAACTCAATTTTTCTTGATCAAACCTTCTACCCGTAGGGTTCGAGGTGCTCGTGAGCCCAAATAGGCATGTAAGCTCAACTCGGCATGCACCTCATCCTCGTGGTCTGTGGCCTCCATATCTGCTACCTCCTCTTCATCACCCCACGGCTCCATTTCATCCTCCTCGTCTCCTCTGAGGAATACGATCGTCGCAGGTTGTTTACCACACTTGTGTCCCGAAGCAAACTTCTTGTTATAGTAGAAGCATAAACCTTTGGCCCTCCTTTCCTCGATTTGTGCCGGGGTTAGCCGTCGGGAGAAGCTCTTCCATTGCTCTTCGAAGTCGATAAGAGGAGCATTAGGTGGTACGGACTTCCCCCCTTGTAGTCGAGTGGGAGGACCAAATCTAGCATTGCTCAATGGAGCCGGCCAAGATCCTCTCTAGTTCGTAAGGCTCCATGGCACCTTGGAGCTTCTTTGTAGCTCCTTGACCTTCTTCTCCATCATGGCCATTGTGATACGATCTCCCTTTGGGCTAAGGTTTGATCTATCCCGTTTCGGATCTGGATAGGATCTAGCATAGAACTTTAGAATAATATTTCAGAAGCTGTAGTCGTCAGATCAATGTGAAATTTTGATATGTTGTAGCCCTGGAAAAGAACTTTCCAACAAATCTAATTTTAGGAAAATCAGAAAGCAGGAACTCAAGATATTGTCAGATAAGTAGACGAATATTAGAAGTCTGTCTATAGATCTGTGGATGGAGGCACGCGATCTTAGGTAGATTATGGAGGTGGTAGGTCGGCGATAATGAGGTGGCATCAGTGAGTAAGATGGTGATGGTAGGATTATGGATGATGAAAGGGTTAGGGCAAAGGTAGAGAGATTTGAAGAAGAGGGAGGAGTGGGCCGCTCTTAAGGGACTAGGGTGAGTGGCCGAACGAGGGAGGCTAGAAGTGGCGGAGCTGTGGAATGAGGGAACGTGAGAGAAGAAGAAGAAGAAGATTATGGCAAAATCTCAATTCATTCAATAATGCATTCTTGGTTGCCATCCACACCTTAGAAGGCTAATCAAATAATTCAAAAATAATAATTATTAACCCTAGAAATAGTGGATTTTCATCAACCGCGTTTGAACGGGGTCAAACACGTTCGAACGCACAAAAAACATTCTCTGTCAATGCAAACCTAATGCAGGCGTTCAAACGCGCCCGATCACGTTCGAACGCACATTTTGCGTTTTCTGTTTTTGTGAACCTAATGTAGGCATTCGTAAGTGCATTTAAATGCACCCACCTGTGTTCAAATGCGACCTACAAAAAACTTATTTTTCTCTAAAATAAATACTAAGACAATAAGAAAAGACACTCATAAAGTGCATCCATGCTCGAGACAACATCGGCGAAGTCTGAATCGTGTCACGCTATAGAAAAGGCCTCTAACAATGTAGGCCTCATGGCCTTAACCTCCGCTTGTATGTCGGAGCTAAGTTCACTGATGAAGGTGTTGCGGAGGACTGAGTCTGACCAACCTGGTGCATAGGGCGGACGCATATCCGCTACCTCCTCTTCATACTCAGTCGGACAGAACCGAGTGCATAGGGCGGACGCAAACTCATCCTAAGACGAAAACGATTGAGTTCTTTGTGCCGCTTGGAACCATCTAATAATGACATCCTCCAAGTGGAATGAGGCTATTAGGACCTTCTATTGGTCTAGATCCCTTGGTAGGTGAAGAACTGATCCGCTTGATAGAGCAAGTCTAGTGGATTGCCTCCCGTAAACTTAGGGAAATCGAGTCATATGGTACGAACTTGAGCCCCTACAAATGGCCCATCTTCATGGATGGCATGTCCTCATTCCCACGTGTGTCCTTTCTACCACGTGGAGGGGGGCCCCATTGTGGTATCGGCTCCATGACCCATTGGTTTGGACCATTTCCTACCCTAGTGGTAGGCGACTTAGGCCAACCCCTAGCCGTGAGTCGCTCAAGCCCCGGTCTTGGTGTAGGTGGTTCATGCCAAGGTCTACCCTACTTTGTTTTGGACCAAACCCTACTTGCGAGTGGCTCGGTCGAAGCCCTAGGCATAGGTAGTTCAGGACAAGCCCTAGGCACCATTAGGTCAGACCAAGCCCTAGCTATTAGATGGGGTAGGGGTTTTAGTGTGCCGAACTCCATCTCGTGCACCTAACCCTGGTGGGTTCGTCCATTGGTGTGCACACCCAAAGAATGGGTCCACCCCAGACCTTACAACATCCTCCTCTTCAACAAGTTTAGCACCCATAGGTTCGAGAGACATAACACTCCTCTCTATTTGTGCTCGTGGAGTCTGTTCATCATAGAATTCGCAAATAGCGGACACCATCTCAGCCATGATTGCTTGTATTAATTGCAAGGATTGAAGCACCTTCGGTTGAGCTATCGAGGGTGGTGGGGTCGACAATTCCGATGATGGACTAGGTGTTCTCAGGTAGTCGGGTAGTCGTCGCCGGAACCACCGACTCCACCACCCTCGACAACTCAGCCAGAGGTGCTTCAATCCTTGCAATCAATACAAGCATTCATGGTTAAGATGGTTTCCGCTATTCGCGAACTCGTGTGATTATCTTCTAGTCTGAGGATAACGATGGCTCTGATAGCAAACTATTACGGGCCGACTAGAGATGATCCGCAAAAAGGGAGTGTATGCTTTGATTAGGGTGAATGATGGTATATGGAGAGGGTGGAAGGAGGGATGATGGTGGTGGTGATGGTGAGGAAGATGATGGCAGCGATGGCGGTGATGAAGGAAGATTAATTTACTTGTTATCTTACTCCTAAGATAAACTAAAGGCTAGGATACTTTCTCAATGCTTGGATGCTTAACAAGAAGCCCAACCCCTCTATATATAGAGGTAGGTTTCAACAAGTCCTACTAGGACTAGCCCTAAAGGCTGACACGACTCGAATTAGGATTTGCCTTAAAAGCTTACATGACTTAATTAGACTTGTCTTAAATGCTTACTTGACTTAACTAGAGTTACCTTATGGACTAAACTAGACTTGTCTAAAAGGCTTACATTATGAAATAATTAAAAGATAAATAGACTCGATCAATCAAACCCAATGTCCCTATGAATTAATCCGATCAAACCGGATCACATCAGTCGATGAACCCAGCCGCCGACAAGCCAGCCGAACCTATCGACACGCTCCCCTCAACAAGCAAAAGCCAGTCGAGGGGAAGCCGAGCTACCAGAGGCGGCCGGCAACGACAATCCACCTCACCTTGGCCAGTGGCTCTAGCCACAAGGGCATCGAAGGAAGCCATACAGAGCAACCTTGCGAAGAGGGAAAGCTCATTGGACCGACGTAGCCAGGAATGAGGCTGTCGATCGGCCAGATCACGACGAGACTGAGAGGAGGGAAAATCAAAGGAGAAAAATGAACTCACTAACACATTTTAAAATTAAACATACCTATTGATGGAGGGAGCTCCGGCGCTTCAATCCCCGAGTCGGCAAGCTCGGCGGTGGTTCGACGCAACAGCATCCCAAAGGTGTCTAAAGGTAGCTACATGTGGGGAGAAGAAAAGAAAAGGATAAGAAGGAAAGGAGAAGAAAAGAGAGAGGGGAAAGAGCAGAAAGGGGCGCACGTGTGCACCCTTAAGTTAGCACACGTATCGGAATGTGTGCCCCCCTAATATTTTATTTTATTTTATTTATTTTTAAATGGTTGTTACAACAAATATGTAACATGTTTGGAACTGTATATGTTGAAGTTGTTAGAGAGTTTTTTAGCAACGTTTATGTCCTTAACAAGTGTATGAGATCCACTACTCAAGGGATATTAGTGTACTTGGACGTCAACATGCTTCTTTAGGAGTTTCATCTACCATCAGTTCCTATTATAGCAAACTACTCTAAAAAAATAAAAGAGGATAGTTTTGGGCACGACGCGATCGGCCATGTTATGGCTGGCCTCGTGCCCAAGCCAAAGCCTAGCAGGTGAGAAAATTTTCTCACATGCTGTGGTAGGCTATGGGGGCGCCACGCAGTGCAAGCCTGGCTAGCTAGCCACCGTGGGCCCCACCACTAGAATAGTCTCCCTTTCGACTGCCTCTCTCTCTTAGTCTCTCTCTTGATTTCTCTCTCTTTGGTCTCTCTCACTCTCACTCTCCTCTCTCTCGAGCACTCCCTCTTTCTTCCCCTCTTGCTGCCATGATACGATCTTCTCTTTGGGGCTAAGGCTCTGATACCAGCTTGATACGATCTGACACAGAACTTTGAAATTAGATCCTAAAATATTCTGTCGTCGGATCGACATGAGATTTTGATATGTTGTAGCCTCGTAAAAGAGCTTTCCAACAAATCTAGTTACAGGCGAATCGGAGTTGGGGATCTCGAGATATCATTCGTTTAGTGGACAAACGTTAGGATGCTCTGTTTTGGATTCGTGGATGTAGGCACGAGATCTTGGGTAATGGTGGATGGTGGTGGACCGGCGTTAATGTGGTGGCACCGGTGAAAAGTGATGGTGGAACGGTTGTGGTTGATGGAAGGATTAGGGCAAGTGTTGGATAAATTGGACGAAGGGGGAGAAGAGGGCCACCCCTAAGGGACTAGGGTGATTAGCCGGATGAGGGAGGTTAGAAGCGGCGTCGCCGGAGATTGAGAGAACAGGAGCGAAGAAGACGAAGGAGGCAAGGCAAAACTCAATCTCAATAATCAGTTATAATTTTGGTTGCCCTACACATCCTTTTATAGGCTAACCAACAACTCACATTAACCCTAAAACACAATTTTCGTCGACCGCGTTCGAACTCGCCCGACCGCGTTCGAACGCACCGAATTAGCTCTTCTAGACTTGCGAACGCGATGCAGGCGTTCGAACGCGTGATCGAACGCGCCTGTCGGTATTTGCGAATGCGATGCAGGCGTTCACAGTGCGTTCGAACGCGCCTCTCGTCCACTTGGATTCTCTCCTCTCTTAGAAACAATAGATTTAAATCTAGAAAAATTTGCATATAATATCCAATCTTTTAATGAAAGTATTGTATACACTCTAAGTTAGATTTAAACTAATACCATAAAAATATTTCATTACTTAGAGATATTTTTATTTCTAAAATGACTAAAATGCCCTTGGCATAGGTTGAGTAAGTTGAGTTGGGTTTTAGTTAGGTTGAGTTAATATAAGTTGGGTAAGTATAACTTGGCTAAGAGTATTTTTTTTTTCTTCATATTTATGAACTAGACCGGGTGGTCGGATAGGTGAACCGGTGAACTGACTACTAGATCGGTTCGGTTTTGTTATTAGACTGGATAAGCAATTAACCTGATAAACACCAACTAACTGGGTGGTTGAATCAGTGAACTGTGCAACCCAACTAGTTTCTAGCGAACTAAATGAGTCAACTATTTTTATAAAATTACAAAATTATCCTTAATATTTAATTATTTTATTATATTTCCTAATGGTATTTTAGTCCTAAAATTTTAAAAATATTTAGTTTATAACATATCTATTGTTTTTAAATTAGTTTTTGTGCATATATACCCTTGAAAAGTTTTTTATTTGCAGCTCATATTTACATGTATATCTCTCAAAATACAAATATTTTGCATGTATACATTTTCAAATTCTTATCTTTTGTGTGAATACTATTGGGATATATTACCATTAAAATTTGAACAATTTAAATATAAGAAGACAAGAATATCTTCATTCTTATTTTCAAGTATTTCTCCTAGTTAATAGTATTGTTGTCTTTTTATATTAAATAACTTAACTTGACAATAATCATGATTATTTTATATAGAATAACTTAAAAGTTCGCCATATTCATAGCTAGATATTGCAACATCTTCGCAATATAAATTTTAGAGAAAATCAAGCAATTCAAATTGAGCAAGTCGCCCTTTTTCCATGATAGATTATAGCTTAACTAATTCTAATTATTTAATATTATGTCGATTAATTTTTTATTTTATTAATTAAAAAGCTGTTATAGAGTATAAAAATAATAATTAAAAGATATAACAAGAAGAAGCCCAACAACAACAACAACAACAACAATAATAATAATAATAACAATAATAATAATAATAATAATAAAAAATAAATCCAGGTGGATTTTTTATGCAAAAGACTCAAATGTATTTACCCAAACATACATATTGCTCCACCAACAGGCAACCTGGCGGAGTTTTGCTCCATGCTACGCTCCATCCTTAGGCGGCCGCAGCCGTTCCCTTCCCTCTATTTCCACTTTCATCAGCGATGGGCGCGGTCGGGGCCCCCGCTGCCGAGGGGCCGCCGCGGCGCCCCGACGCCGCCGCCATCGTTGGCAAAGTCGGAGTGGTGGGCGGTGGACGGCGAGATGCACGAGGTCGGAGAAGGAGTTCCCCATCGCGAGCGGTTCGTGATCCCGCGGGATAACCTCCCCAACAAGCGTCGCAAGCAGATGCGGGAGCAGTTCATGCGCCGCACCCGCCTCGTCCTTAAAGATTCGGTAATCAAGAACCTTCTTTAATCTCTAATGTTTGGTTTCGTACTGCCTTTTGGTCAAACATAACGCCCTTTTTTTGTGCCGTGACGAGAGATGCTCAAGCTTTATTCACATTTTACTGAATCGAAAATTTAAATGATTTATTGAGAAATTTGATATTATGTGTGCATGTTTAATTGCTCCCAGATGACATCTTTTCTTTTTGAAGGGTTTCTCGAGAAGTTTGGTCACTCTTCTCATTTTTGTTCTTTTTTCAATTAGTTGTTGTCTGAATAGCAGCAACTCGATGCCAAACATTAGCTCATTTGGTTTAATTATTATGAGGCTAAGCTCATGAACTGACAGGAGCATGAACCTTGGAGTAAAAGGTACATGGAACTATATCAAGAACTTAGGGAGAACTGGGAGAGGTTGTATTGGGATGAAGGCTATTCAAAAAAAATTGCCCAAGATCATGCAAACTATGAATCTGCTGAAGATGACGAATTGGATTTCTCGCCGTACAGGTAATAAAATTATTGAATTGGCTAATGATTACTTTCTTTTCATAAGGTTGTCATGATACTCCAATAATTCTACTTAAGCTTACTTGGCCTGCTTAAACTTTATATTTTTATTCTGTAAATATGCACTACTAGAACGGACAAGTTGGAATAAGTTCTCACTGTTTAATGAAGTGATGTAAAGTTATGCACAGTTTTTGAATTTCTCTTCTCGTCTTTCTGGTCAGTGGCTGAAAAATTAGAGGAGCTTGTGTTTTTTCCATGAGCTCTACAGTGGGGTTTTACTGTAGTTGTTTTGAAATTTACATCTTTTGCAAAAGTAATTTCAACAATTTACATATTGCATTACTATTATTTAGTATTTCTTTAAATATTTGACATTAGGGCTTTGGTAATGACATTCTAACTTTCTATGTATTTCTTTTTTCCTGCAGGAGGAGGCAATCACGTTCTGAGATGAATAAGGTACTTTTATTGGTTTATGATCTCAATTCCATTACTTTTAAGATATGAGTTGCATATTCATATTGTGTGTTTAAGGAAGTTTGAGTGAAATTATATAAACCATAAAATGGCCATTCATGGGCTGTTTCAATCTAGTAGATGAGAAAGTCTGATATTTCTATGGTACAGAATCAGATTCTACCAGAACAACTATGGTATTACTTATTTACATGGGGCCTTGTGTGCAGTTTCCTTTTAACGCAAGACTGATACAATGATGTCAATTATCAAAAGAAAACCTACTCTTGATCACTTAACATCTAGAAAAAACCACTTGTGGAGAGCTCAAGGATGAACAGATACTTCCATCATCTTCTAGGGATAAAATGATTATTCTTTTCCTCAATAGAAGTTATGAAATATATTGGTTTTAAAGAGTGACGATAATGAACATATATCCCTTTGGTTGATATTCTATGGTAGTTGACTTATATAGAGTACTTACTGATGAAGCACTAATTTGATGGTGGATAGTAGGGGTGACAATCAAGCTGAGTTAGCTGGGTTTGAGTTTGGTCGGATTCATATCGGGTTAGGATAGTGCTAACACGAGTACGACCTATTTATTAAACGGGTTAAACTTTCTAAATACGAACACGACGCATGTATTAAACAGATGATCGACACAAACCAGATTAACCCATTTATCATATATAACATGATAATACGTTAACCCATCCTATATTTTTAACCTGATAACATGACTCAATAACACGATTACTCATTTATAATAATAAGACATTTTCATAAGATAATATATATAATCTACTAAATGAACATTCAGGGATCTGCAACATGGCTGTGCACTTGAACATTTAGGGTAGTCGATCATTCAACCAAGGTCCAAAATAAGGTTTTCAGTATCGGGATCGAGATCGGTATTGACCTTCCAGAAAAACGATACTTATCGGCCATATCGACCGTTCATATCGGATCAGACTATTTTTTAATTATATATTATTTACAAATGCAGAAAAATGCAGAAAAATTTAGAAAAAATGACAAAAAAATAAGAAAATAAAAATTACTCACAAATGAAGTCTGAAAAATTCAAAAATGTATTACTTACTTAAAATTTAAAACTTTGATGAATACTGAGCTGGTTCTTGTAAATTTTTAGTCTTCATCCTCATAATTACTATAAGTTTGTAAATATTGATGTCTGAGACATGATGCTCCAAAAAGTGATTCCATCATACTAGTCATATTGTATGGATCTTGTTGTGTGACTTGCGTTTGAGGAGGATAATAAACCAGCATTTATATCTTGTGTTTGAGAATACTGAGGATACTAAGGATAATAACTAGCATATGGATTTTGTGATGACTCCAAACAATAAATACTCAATGTACCATAATCATAGGAAGCAACATTCTCATGACGATGTCGCTAATATGTATATACATTCTCAGTTTCTCTGTTTTCAATTCTTATGTCTCCTTGACTTTCCTCAACAAATGTAGATGGGACGATCTCACTACCATGTGTATCATCAGGACTATAACTAGTACTAGTAGGTATACTATCTCTTGCTACTGAACGACTCGTACCAGCCTTTGCCCTCGTCGTGGTCTCCCAACCATGGGTTATCTCTATCATCTAATAACCTGTCCTCTATTTCTTTAATCTATGGAGTCAATGGATTTTTTCATCAAAAATATAATTTAAATTAATCAATTGTTCATTTTCTGCCTTTTTTCTTAAATTTCTCTCTTAATCTCGTATTATAATGACAAAAAATTAACTTCTTCTATTTTTTCATTGTCAATCGGTTGCGTGTTTTGGTGTGGATTAAGGAGAAAATAGTCTAATTTCTTTCACACTGTGATGAAGACACAGTTTGACTTAAAATCTTTTTTGCTATTGGCGTCAAATTTGGTGCCTTCTCCCATCTATAGATAGACCACCATTTTGCTAGAGTGTTATGAGATATAACGCAGTAACTTTAGCAGAGTACTGAATTGCCCATCTCTCAATCTGTATCTCTCTATCTAAAATCAGAAATATATTATTATATGCTGATTATATTGAAAGTTAAAACTTGAAATAAATAATAATAATATTTAATTGAATCATAATTCATTTCTTTATTGCAAATGATTTGTTTATAAATATCGGGCTCAAGCCTGTTGATTACCTTTTTAACTCCCAACAAGACTTCACTATCATTATTGACATTTGTAGAGAATTAAAATATTGGATTAAGAAAATACCCTATAGGAAATTAAAATTTGTAAACATTCAAGTTTTGAAATATTTATAAATAAGAGTAAAAAAATGAGTGACAAATATTTGTAGCACATGATGCTCTCCAAGGCTAAAAAATGAGTGACAAATCTAGTGATGCTAGGTCTGATGATCTCCCTACCACCAGTCATCTGCTTGAGTAAATTAAGAGTCCAATCATGGTTATATATAAAATTTGTCAACCTTTGACCTTCATGTATGACCATATTAATTTTAGATTTTTTTGCAATGTCCTCTAACATTAGATCAATATAATGTATAGCACATGTCGTCCAATATAAATAAGATCTTTTTATCATAAATAAATTTTCAGCAACTTTATAATTGACCCAATTATCAGTAACCACTTGGACTACTCTTTTTTCACCGATTTCTTGTACGACCTCATCCATCAATTGACAAATATAATCTGCATTTTTGAAATGAGCAGTAGCATCCATAGACTTCAAAAATATTGCCCCTAAGCCAGAGTAGGCTAAACAATTAATTATATTTTTTCTGTTTTGTGTTCTCCACTTATCACACATCAATGTATAACCAAGTTCATCCCAATACTGTTTAAATATCTTAATGTAAATACGAAGCTCATTTACCTCTAAGTCAAGATATTTAGTAGCAATATTATTTGAACTAGGAGGCGAAAAATTATGCCCTATTGATTGTATAGCATCTACCATAGTGTGATAATAAGGATATTAGCTATATTGAAAGGAATATAGTTGTAGAAGAAAAATTTAGAGATAACCCTACCAATGTGTTTATTTGTATTTTTAATTTCTTTGAGAGCTGTCTTGATGGAAGTCTGTGTATGACCCCTTTTTTTAAAGATATGTATCCATCGGTCTAATATTTTTAGACTCTGCTGTAACACTAAGAATCCTATGGATAAAACTGCTGCCCCCATATTCCCTCATATTCTATCTCTTCTTGTATATTAACTGATCTAGATCTCTGAAACTTACCACCAGTGCTTCTTCTCATCTCTTCTTCTCTTCTATATATATTTCTCTCTTTGTTGTGTAGATTGTTTATTCTTCTTTTTATTAATTAAATGAGCCAACATTTGCTTTCTAACTTTCAAGGACACTTGAGTGCAAGCTACTACATTTCCTTATCTTCTAGCTAAATGTTCTTTCAAACGGCTGACGTGATCACTTATTTCCTTTCCACACTAGTTGCATTTAACACGTTTTTTATCTTACCCAATAGTGCTGTAATGTTGCCACCTAAGTCGGTATTATATGACTTCTTTTTTGGAACCATTGATATTTTAACTCTGTAACTAAAAAAATATAAACAAAAATCAACATAAAATATAAAATAATTTAAAATTTACGAAAATAAAACCCTCTCAATTTTTTTTCTTTACTTATTACTAATTTCCAGTTTTCACCCCTCTCAGCCTCTCTCAGTCTCTCAACTTTCAAGTTTTCAGCGAGCGTGGGTGCTTCTGTTGTTTGTTGCTCACGTGCGCGGCAAGATCTCGCCGCTTTCGCCGCAGTGCCGAGTAGCACTTGTTGCGGACAAAGACAAAGACAGCAAAGCACGATCTTTGCAGCTGTAGTGAAGCAGCAGGAGGTGCACAATGAAAAAAGAAAGAAATAAAAGAATTAGAAATTAAAAAAAAACTCACCCAAGGTCACCGGAGGTCGAGGTCATCGAATCTTCATCGGAAAACGTCACCGTAGGTCGAGGTCACCGGAGATTTACTCAGTCGCCAGTGAGAAAGAGACCTGTGAGAGAGAGAGAAAAAAAGGAGAGAGAGAGAGAGAGAGAGAGAGAGAGAGAGAGAGAGAGAGAGAGAGAAAAGGGAGAAAACGAGGCAGGTGGGTGGGGGGATATCAATTATTGATATCCCCCGAGTCGGATCCAGGACTTGTTCCCACCTGTTTCAGCTGAAACGGTTGAGGCCGATCCCGATCCGTTTTAGCCGATCCCACTCAAGATCGACCGAAACTGGGAACCTTGGTCCAAAGCATTCAGCTTAATCTCTTCAGTAGAAGGAGCACTTGAAGATTGTTCTGGTACTATGATGTTTCTACAATGTTTGTGACTCCAAGTTCGACTAAACATGACGAGTGGGCAGAAGACTGGAAGTTATCTTAAATGAGTGGGCAGAAAGCTTAATCACACAAAGTTCCCAATAGAAGGAGAATACAGAGTTAGATTACTTTGAAATTCAAGTAAAGCATTAGAGCATCATAAGGTATAACCAAAAACTACACAAAATTGATGTGAAAAGTTTGAATTGTGTGCAATAATATAGTTATAAACAAAGAAACAAACTTGAAAGAGTGAAAAAGTTGTCTCACTTATTCGAAGTCATGATCTGAATGAGTTCGGACATACACCCTAGTACATATTCCTCGACGTTGAGGGCATTCTCTAAGACTAAGAGCGGGAGATTTTGTCAAACCACCATGATTGGTAAATCCTTTCGCACCTTCATTGCTACCTACTTACCTACAGCAATCTACGACACTTGCACAAATTAAAAAGGTAGAAATTTGGCAATCATTCCAGCCCATTATACTAGTGCCTCAAACTAACCACTATCATCTTCATCAAGACCAGAAATTTAACATGAGTTTCTACTGCGATCAGAAGTGCGAAGTACCCACAATCGTCTACATCAAGGACCAACTACCCAAAAGAGAAATGCCAACATCCAGGAAACCTTTCCACCCTGCTTTCTAATGGCGGCTAGACGCTAGAACAAGAACAAGAACCTATCTCCAATCTTATAAATAAAAAGAAAAAAAAGAACCTCTTTTAACCTATCACTCTAAACCCAAACTCAAACTTCTTTTGATCCATCATCTCTAGTTTGAAAGTTACTCGGTCTGATGTCATTAAAAGCATAACACCGCCGTAAACCTAGATGATTTAAGATAAGGGAGAGAAGCAGAGTCCATTTTAGGATTACCTTGTTGTGATCGGTTGGCTCTGTAGAGCTTTGGTTTGGATCTCCACCTTAAGATTGAGCAAATGAGGAAAAGGGCAGGTTAGGAGGAAGATATCAAGTGAAATGTGGTGGAATTAAGTTTGGTTGAAGGAGGGGTTTGGGGCAGTGGAAGAAAGCATACATGCATGAAGAAAGAAAATGGAATATGTTACTTTGGGTTTATGCTGAGTTGCCGGTTCATTATCTCTGTAGAGGAACTTGGGAGCCTCTTCGCCTCACTGTCTCGAAGAGAAGAGTTGGAAGTTCGGGTTTGGGAACTTGGTCTTGGATAGGACATAAATTATATATATATATATAAAATGGGTTACTTAGGTTGACAGGTTGACTTGATCTGGCTAACCTGATTATTAAATGGGTCATGTCAGGTTAAACAGGTCAATGACTTAAATCTGAACCCGATCAGATTAGTAATCAGGTTAGGCGAGTTGATCCATTTATAAGCGGAACTCGATTAGACTAAAGTCACTAAACCCAAACACATTTAAAGGTCCGGTTATCGTGTCGAGTTATTAAATCGGGTCAATTTTTGCCACTCTTAGTTGATAGGCCTAAAACTTGGACATTTTACTGCATGATATTGCATAATTGGTTAGTACCAGCTTGGAGTATTTTTGATTTTAAATGCTTACCTGTTTTACTTCTAAAGTAAAATAGAGTTAATAAAAGACCTGGTAGGGTTAGCATTTTGTGAGATCAAATCACGACCTTGTTTCTTTTAATGAAATGTCTATATTTTCATTTGATAGGATAGATCAACATTTAGCAGTTGCAGTCCTTTTCAACATTACTCTATCTTTATTTAACCAAAACTTTGGAAACTAGTATGGTTGTTATCTTTTGAATCAGGGATGCACGAGAATGTAGAAGAAAGAGAGTTGTTGGTGTTTCAGCCAGCAAATGAAACAATGGCAATTTTGTCATGACCTGTAAACCTAAACAAAGTAGGAAAGATAAATCCTGACAAAAGAGTATGTTGTATCTGGGTCACTGTATGATATGGTATGATTTAAGGAAATTAAGCAGCAATAGAAGAGATAGCAAGGAAATGCACTATTAGATTCTCTCTGATGCTAGGATTCAATATACTTAGAAGTCATCATATAACATATCAAGCTATACGTTCAGTTGGTAAATGTGTTATCACTTGTCGCTCCATGCTGATGTTGCATTTTTGGTTTCCTATTATTATGCAGCAGTGCATAGGGTTACACTTGGACACTCTCCTGGATTCTGCTAAACATCTATTGTTCACCTTTTCTGAATATCTTTTAAGTTAATTTGCAATACTTATGCTCAGTGTGTAAGAATTGTATGTTATGGTAGCTATCATAACCAACAATTGTTGCACACTCTCATGTCATTGACATGGTGTGGCTGCCCCAACATGATGGGGAACAAGAGACAGTTCTGTAGTCTTTAGAGGGGGAGAAAGCTCCCCTCTCACAATCAATTCGTTCTGCCAAAAGAAGGCAAATAAACATGACCCGTCTTCACTCTTCAAGCTGTCCTGCCAATCACAGTGACTCTCTCTCTCTCTCTCTCTCTCTCTCTCCTAGGTCCATATGGCTGAAGTGGCTTGTATTATGGGGCCTGCATAGAGACTGAAATGTAAGGTTGTCGACTTATTTTGTGGCAGAAAATAATCCTTCTTACAACATTTGTCTAATGTATTCAGGACTAGGAGTACTAGAAAGTAGAAAGTGCTCCATATAAAGGCAATTTTTTTTGCTGATGTTTGAAGTACAAGTATTTGTATATTGATCCTAGGTTCCCTAGCAAACCTGATAAAGCCATCTTGTGCTGTGATTATTAGTTGCATTGCACATAATTCTTTATTAGATTTATCTGAGACTTACTTTATTCCCATTGCCGAGAGTGGAATCTATTTTCATTGGGTCTATTTGCCTTTTGCAATTTCTTTTGGGTTCAAGTCTTTTGTGAGAATTCTATAATTCAGCATAACAAAAGTCGGATCAGAATGAAAAATTCCTTTTCTCGTTGGTTGACCAATTACCTTTGATTAGGTCCCTAGTTGAACTGATCTGGTTTTGTTTCAAAAAGGAGGCTGCCTCTGAGTAATTACAGCTTACTAATTCTTGTAACCTGTCTCTCTTAGGAATGAATTTTAATTTTACACATTGCTTAATAGAGTAATGAGAAATTGTTGTTGCAGGACCAAGGTTTTGGAGGAAACCCTCAGGGTGATACATGGGAAAGGGTTAATCAAATTCGTGACAAGTTTGAATATGATCGGGAGAGAAGAATGAGGGAGAAAGGTTGGCTGTATCTTTATACTTTTCTTATTTTATTTTGCCATTTTGTTGTTATTTGAAAGGCTTACTACATACATGGTATTATTTTACCTTTAATTCGTTATCTAGTTGGCATACTATATACAATTATCCAGATTATATTGATAATGAACGGATAGTGAATTTAATTACTATATTTGCTAAGTACAACCACAGATACAGATCGGATATCAAATATATCTATATTTATTTTCTAAATGTATAAGAAGTTAAGAACTTGTGATATAATTACTGAAATATATAGACAACTAGTAAATTATGTGAAAACCAAGGTTCGAAAAATTGGGATTGGGATCTAGATCAGCCTTCCGGAAAAACGATACATTTTGGCCGCATCGGCCATATCGGTCATATCTGTTACCTGGATCAAATTTGACTTTTTTATTATGTAAAATTCTAGATGTTATTTAAAAATGTAGGAAAACTTCTAAAAATTTAGAAAAAAATTTACCAAAAATAAGAAAATAAAGAAAGAAAAACTATGGTGCAATAAAAATTGAAAAGAAGAAGAGATTAGAAAGAGAGTGAGTGGAAGAAAATTAAACAAAAGAAAGAAAAACCATGGTGTAGTGAAGAAGAAGAAAAAGAAGAAGAAGAGGAAAAGTGAATAAAAAAAGGAGAGAGTGGAAGAAATGAAAAAAACTGAGAGAGAAATAAAAAAAATAAATTAAAAAATTATATATCGGAGTCTGTTGGAGTTTGCCGTAGTTCGTCGGAGTTTGCTGGAGCTAGATCTCTCCGTAAGAGACATAATAGTTATATGATAAGAAGAGAAAAAAAGAAAGGAGTAAAAAAGAGAGAGTAAGAGAGAGAGTGAGAAAAAATGGTGAAAGAGAGAGAGAGAGTTTGGATCGGCCAATACCGCATACCATGGTGAAAACTAAATTAGAGATTCATACAAAAGTATAGAAATGTCTTTTGTTCATGTGATCTGAGTCAAATCGAACCATCTCATGGACATTAGGCTCGTGGCTTGAGTCACTTATCTAGTTAGTTGTTTAACTTAGCACTATGTCTAGTTTAATTTTAGTTTGTGATAATTGTGTGGTTTATTGATGGTGATACGACTTAGATCAAGCCAAATCTGATATAAATTGGGTCAAGTCGCGTCGCCTTGTTATTGCTTTTAGCTCTTAAAATTCTAGTTGCTTTGGGATAACCAAGTGTCTCTCTTTGGGTTAGTTAAGAGATTCTCTTAGGGTTAGCCGAAGAAGTCTCCTCTTATTCCTTGCATCTCTTGGGATTTGGCTTTTGTTGTTGATTGTATTCAACCCAAAGTTAGTTCCTTTTTATTTGTTGCTTTGTATTCCACTCATGTGTTACGAACTAAATCTGAACTGATCTGGTCGTAGAAAAATTATGAAAATTTAAGTGGTGGTGGTCTCATGAGTTAGAATTTTAATGGCTCTAATTTTACCTAAATCGAAGATCGAAATAAAAAGATATAAATAAAAGAGTGGAGCAAGGTCAGAACGAAGCAGAACGGTAAATATCTGATGTTGTGGCGGTCGTCGAAAAGTGGCGGATGGCCGAAGGTGGTGGTGGACGCTATATGAGTGGGTGGCTTATGGAAGTAGATGGTAGCTAGGGTTTAAAGGTGGAGATAATGTTTCTAACTTAGATCTGCCTCCTAGAAAAATAGACGGCTATGATTGAAAGTAATGCAAGGTAAATAAAATTAATTTAGCTTAACTTAATATTCATTTCAGGCATAAACAATTAGGATTGCTCCATATATTTATAGAGGCTATCCCTAGATCGACTTTCATTAGGATTTATCTAATTAGCTTTCCTAATTTAATTAGGACTCTCGCTTTAAGGCAATTAAGACTAGTCTTAAGGCTTTCCTAGCTTAATTGGACTTGTCTTAGTATCTTACATAAGCACAAATAAACTAAAAAAATAAATAGTCTAGACTCAATCGACTCGACTAACTTAAATCACGTGGTCTGATCGTAACACCATGGGTTGCCAAAGGGTCAAGATATTTTGGATAGCGTCCTATATAACATTGTGGTGACTGTAATGAAGTATGAAATCGAATGAATTAAACTTCTTGCCTTAGCTCTCTTTCTCTCCTTTTCCACTCTAGTTCTCTCCTCCCACAATATTAGCCACCACTTCGGCTCTGCTGTCTCTAACCTCCGTCGATCGTCTAACCACCTTAGTCCTTTTAGGGGCAGCCCACTCCTCCCTCTTGTTCTACTCTCTCTACTATCGTCCTAACCACCTCTACCTACCCTAACATGCCATCACCACCTTAGTCCTTTAAGGGGCGGCTCACTTCTCCCTCTTCTTCTACTCTCTCTACTGTCGTCCTAACCACCTCCACCTACCCTAACGTGCCATCACCACCTTAGTCCTTTAAGGGACGGCCTACTTCTCCCTCTTCTTCTACTCTCTCTATAGTCGCCTTAACAACCTCCACCTACCCTAACATGCCATCACCACCTTCTCTATCGGTGCAACTTCATCACTGTTGGCCTACCACCTCTAGGATTGATTATGTTTTGACTAATTGATCACGTTCCTTCTATCACCTTTCTCCTCTCTTGATGTAGCTCCTTTTCCTCCTTCCTTCAAACTCTAGCCGAGCAAGCCTCCTTGGTCATCGGCTCCACCCTCCCTTCCTTTATTAGACCTTTTTTTCTCCTTGGGCCCCGACCACCTTGTCCCTCCTCTTCTCTCTCTTCTTATCACATTCAGCCACTGCCTGGAGTTATCTATATTTTTGCCAATTTCACCATTTTCCAGTCAGCCCATCCATCTCGTGCTTCCCGACCTCCGACCACTGATCTGACAATATCTTCCGATCTATTCATCCAAATCTCGAGATATTGGATTCACGGGAAAATTCTCTTCTAGAGTTACAACATATCCAAATTTCACGACGTTTCAACAAGATCGTCCAAGATATCACTCAAAAGGTCCACTTTAGATCTGCCACCAGCCAGCCACACATCTCCATTGCTGCCACTATTTCCATCTCTGGTCCTTCCTCTCTCTTCCACCACCACTCTCTCACCCTAGACCTTCATCCCTACCTTTGAACCACCTACCATAATCCTCATCACATTCTGGACTCCATTAAGGCTAGCCTCCATCACCAATCAAGAATTTTCCCTAGAAACTGTTATAACGGTATCGTTGGATCCTAAAAGTCATCTCTGACCTCTTCTCCACCTAACCTAGCCATCACCTCTTCTCTAGATCTCCTTACCATGTCCTATATCTGCTCTAGCTTTATTACCCAAGTCCAAACCATCGAGCCCTAGCAGAACCCTAAGTTGATCCACCAAAACTAACTCAAACTACATTGCTCTCAAGCCGGTTTTGAGGTTAGTCCATAACAAATGATATCTTCTTGGACACCATGAAATGACCAGAGCCATGACTGCAAGAGCCCAAGGAGAGGCTTCCCAAACCATGGACCCCACAGAAGCTATGGAGGTGAGGGCATCACTAGCCCCCACCTCGCTATCGCGACCATCGTCTCCATTAGCTTCAACCAGACATGGTTTCCATGTTCTCCGACATAAGGGTTGCCTTGCTGGATATCAGAGAGGTAGGCCCTCTCTCACAAGCAATTAGAGGATATAAAGGGAAGATCATCGTGAAACTAGGGATCCAAACCAATGGCCCATAACAGGTCGAATCGAGTGCCGTGAAAGAGTTGCTGTCCTGGTCCATTTAGGTGGCCCTCCACCACCACCACGTGCTGAGCATGAAGATGAATATGGTGGTTATATGGGTGCTTAGCCCAAAAGTTCATTGCTGACATTCCACCACAACTGAGCGCCGATGATATGTGGGTCGAATTCGATGAACCAGTGCCTCAAAGACTTCATCTCAGAGCTGCTGCTGTGAACTATAGATGACGAAGAGCGTTGTACCTAGAAGATGGAAGCCGAAACTGGGACCCAAGGGAGGACACCAACACCGGCAGCCAACGTTTTGGCTAAAGGAGCATTATGGGCTCGGGACAGCCATATGGTGCATCCATGGCTGTTCTTACGAGAATAATGGCTTCTCCACCACCCTAGCCTATGGAACTTGAGGAAGACATGGAGTTTTTGGATCCTCGCTCCCGGAGCCCGAGCCTACTGATACCAGCCCCCAGATGAGCCAGCGTGCCATTTGCGCCCACTCGATTTAGTGTGTCGGTGGCGCATCACTTCAACGAGGAGGATCCAAAGGCTAAGATGATTGAACCAGCACCTTTACAACCATTCTAGAGGTCCCTAGCTATTCCTCAATAAATCAAGATAGAACTGGAGGCAGGGGACACCCATCGTCCACCTGAGGCCATAGTAGATGCAACATCATGGTGGCCCAAGTCAATCTTTCATTAACTTGACTTGGCTTCTCCTTACAATTCAGTTTTTTTTTTCTTTTTTAGAGTATAGGGAAACCCAATTGGAGGGTCTAGAGATGGTTAAACTCAAGTTCAAGAAGAAGGAGAATCAAGCCACCAAGAAAACAGCAGAGATGGTTCCATCCGATCCACTTGAATTCGAGCTAGAGTTGAGTGAACCCACCGAGCCAATTTTCCTTTTACGTCTGGGATTTGGTTAGCTTGGGACCAAAGTCGGGACTTCATTGGATCCTTTTCGGATCATCCCTTATCTAGATCGACCATGCACTCACCTCAGATGTGTTTCTTCAAGATTTAGGCAAGCCTCTAGACCATCTAATGTGGGCATTATCTTCAATTTGACTAAAATAAAATTGCTTGAGTCCAATTTTAGTCTAATTGTTGATTTTTAATTCAAATAATCAATTGAATTAGTCAATTGATAGATATGGTAAGCCTATATGCAGGGGATGTCCACATTGATTTATTACTTAAATTGTGTTAGTCAATTTAGGTAAGACTTAATCAATTAGGATCCTATTAGGAAATGAATTTTTATTAGAATCCCAATTAATAGTTATGGTAAGCTTATATGTAGGGGATGTCCACATTGATTTATTACTTAAATTGTAAGATGATCAATTAGAGTCCTATTAGGAAATAAGTTCCTATTAGAATCAGTTAGAATCAAAGTTGTTAACCTATTTAAGGGTTATTACATGAGAAACAATGATAAGTTGGAACAAGATTTATTTGAGATCTCTCACTTTCTCCCCTGTGGTTTTCTTCTTCTTCTTCTTCTTCTTCTTCTTCTCTCTCTCTCTTTCTCTCTCTTTCTTTCTCTCCCTTTCTTCTACTCTGTCTTAAGATTCTTTTCTAATCTCTTCTATTTCCTCTCTAAACCTCTCTCCTTCTTCAATCTCTACTTTTTCGTTGGTTACTGCTGCTGTCCAGAAGATTTCAATAGTGAAAGAGAATTTTTGGGTGCCCGAACATGAAGAGGACTTGGTTTTAAAGTAAAAGTAACTACTATTCCATTTATTGGTAAACCTAAACTCTACAGTCTTTTCTTACACCATATTTTAGGCTTTTCTACTATCAACGTATCTATTTGAGAGTTGAGGAAGTTACTGCCTTATCTGAGTGATTTTCTCTCCTTCCATCTAGTAATGATCCTTTTAATTAATTAACTTCTTATCAGTTATTGTTTACTATATTTTACTTTAATTACTTGTTTGGGTCGATTGTTCTCCAAAACATTGCATTCATACTAGATTTGCACCACCATCTAGTCTAGCAAGGGCTGCACATGCATTTCTCGACCAGCCGGATCTTTTCTTGCATTTGGGCCTTTGCTAGGTTCGCAATGGGATGAGTCTTGGTCAAACCCTTGCCAGGGTCTTCCTTATCTTGGTTGGCCACTTTCTCATCATGAAAATGCTCTTGCAATCGTTGAATGCGCTGCTGGTCCAATCATTGAACTAGCTTGCGTGCACACCCACAAAGCCCAATCGGGGTTTCTCCTAGCATAATGTGTCTTGCTCAGGCTTAGACCCAAGCTGAGCCACCAGGGTCCTTTTTGCCCGAGTCATTCCACTACTTGGTCTAGACGCACCACCTTCGACCTTTGATGAACCAAAGTCCCAATCTATCCACCCGCACACAAAGCCTAGACCAAACCCAAGTCTACTATGGATTGTGAGTGGGGCTAGTCCTCGCTTTGGACTGAATGCTCCAACACCAACCAGCAAGTCATATAGAGCTATTCTAGGCCGAGCCCTAGCCTCTTCCGCAAGTCATGTGCTCTTGGACTTAGTTCGAATGTTAGAGGAAGTTTTTTAGAATCAATGGAAGGTTTGAAAAATTGCCATGGACAATCGCAGACCAAGTGACTTGGGAGCTTGAGTCGGACTTGATATAGCGTTTTCCTGACCTATCACTTTGAAGACAAAGTGAGTAGAAATATAGTAGAATGATGTGATCCGGGTTAAGACCAAACCACTTCATGGACATTAGGCTCATGGCTTAAGTCACTTATCCAGTAAGTTGTTTAACTCAGCACTAAGTCTAGTTTAATTTCAGTTTGTGATAATCAGTTTGGTTTAATCATGGTGATACAACTTGGGTCAAGCTATGTCGCCTCATTATTATTTTTAGCTCTTAAAATTCTACTTGCTTTGGGATAATCAAGACTCTCTTTGGGTTAGCCAAAGAAGCCTCATCATTATTGCTTGCATCTCTTGGGACTTAGCTTTCATTGCTTGTATTCAACCTAAGAGTATGTCCCTTTTTATTTGTTACTTAGTATTTCACTCATAGGGTAGCCAAATGATCAAGATAGTTTGGGTAGCCACCTATATAACATTATGGTGTGCACCGTAATGAAGTATGAAATAGAATGAATTGAACTTCTTGCCTTAAAATAAACCTAGTGTTGAATTAAACAAGTAACTAGATAAGTGACTCAAGCTATGAGCCTAATGCCCACCTTCTCCCTCTTCTTCTCTCTCTCTTTATCACGTTTAGCCACTACCTGATGTTATCCATGTTTTAACCAATTTCACCATGTTCCCGTCAGCCTATCTATCTTATGCTTCCCGACTTCCGACCACTGATCCGAGATAATCTCTTGATGTAGCCATCCAATCTTGAGATATTGGATTGCATTAGAAAGCTCTCTTTCAAATCTACAAAATGTCCAAATTTCATGAGGTTTCAATGGGTAGATCGTCCGGAATGTCACTCAAATGTCTGGCCTAGAATCTGCCACTAGCCAAAGCCACTCATCTCCACCGTTGCCACTATCTCCATCCCTGGTCCTTTTTCTCTCTTCCACCACCACTCACTCACCCTAGACCTTCATCCCTATCCTCTGAACCACCTACTGTAACCCTCACCATGTTCTAGACTCCATTAAATGCCAGTCTCCATCACCAATCTAGAACTCGCCTTAGATACTCGGATCCTAATTTTCACCTCTAACCTCCCCTCCACCAAACCTAGCCACCATCTCTTCTTTAGGGCCCTCTTACCACGTCCCATATTTGCCCTAGCTTCATTACCCAAGTCCAAACCATTGAGCCCCACCAGAAACCCAAATCCACCAAAACTAACCCAAACTGCACTGATCTCAAGCCTATTCCAGGATTGGTCCATAACATTTGTATCAAGGTTCCCAGTATCGGGATCGGGATCGGTATCGGCCGTCCAGAAAAACGATACATATCGGCCGTATCGACCGTTCGTATCGGATCGGACTATTTTTTAATTATATAAAATTCTAAATATTATTTAAAAATGCAGAAAAATGCAGAAAAATTAGAAAAAATGACAAAAAATAAGAAAACAAAAATTACTCACATATGAAGTCTAAAAACTTAAAAAATGTATTAACTTACTCAAAATTTAAAACTTTGTTGAATATCGAGTTGGTTCTCGTAAATTTCTATAGTCTTCATCATCATAATTACCATAAGTTTGTAAATATTGATGTCTGGGACCTGATGCTCCAAAAAGTGATTCCATCATACTAGTCATATTGTATGGATCTTGTTGTGTGACTTGCGTTTGAGGAGGATAATAACCAGCATTTGGATCTTGTATCTGAAAATACTGAGGATAATAACTAGCATATGAATCTTGTGATGGCTCCAAACAATAAATACTCGATGTACCATAATCATAGGAACCAAAATGCATCTCATGACGTCGTTGATATGTATATATATCTTCAATTTCTCTGTCTTCACTCCTTATGCCTCCTTAACTTTCCTCAACAAATGTAGATGGAATAATCTCACCACCATATGTATCATCAGGACTATGACTAGTACTAGTAGGTATACTATCTCTCGCTGTTGAATGACTTGTACCAGCTTCTGTCCTCGTCGTGGTCTTTCCCAATATTTCATCTAACCATGGGTTATCTCTGTCATCTAATAACCTGTCCTCTATTTCTCTGATCCATGGAGTCAAGGGGTGTTCTTCATCAAAAACATGATTTAAATCAATCAGTTGTTCATTTTCTGCCTTCTTAAATTTCTCTCCCTCAATCTCATATTATAATGACAAAAAACTAACTTCTCTAATCTTTCCATTGTCATTCGGTTGCGTGCTTTTGTGTGGATTAAGGAAAAAGTAGTCCAATTTCTTTCACACCGTGATGAAGACACAATTTGACTTAAAATCTTTTTTGCTATTGGCGTCAAATTTGGTGCCTCCTCTCATCCATAAATAGACCACCATTTAGCTGGAGTATTATGAGATATAACTGTAGCAACTTTAGCAGTACTGAATTGCCCAACTCTCAATCTATATCTCTCCATCTGAAATTAGAAATATATTATTAGCTTATTGATTATATTGAAAGTTAAAACTTGAAACAAATAATAATACAATTATTTAATTGAATCATAACTTACTTCTTTATCGCACAGGATTTGTTTATGAATATCGAGCTCAAGCTTGCTGATTACCTTTCTAACCCCCAACAAGACTTCACTATCATTATTGACATTTTTAGAGAATTGAAATCTTGGATTAAGAAAATATCCTGTAGAAATTTAAAATTTGTAAGCATTCAAAATTTTAAATATTCATAAATAAAAGTAAATTAAAACTTAAAACTTAAAAGCATGCTTACCAGTAGCGTGTATATCTCTATGTAGTTGTTTGTTCCATCTAAAATTAATCATCTTCCACCACTTCCTATATCTTTGGCCCACATTTTTTTTATTGATTCTTTAACTATATCCATTGCCTCATATAAGAAATCCATCTCAGACTTGTTATCACTGTCTACAAGTCTTAATACTTTGACAAGAGGCTCAAATATTGCGGTGACAATTGTAATATTATCCCAAAATGCATTTCCAAGAATCATATTTTTCAAAGTTTCACCTAAAGATTTATCTTTAGGTTTTATATTCTTAATTTTCATAGATCACTCCTGTGATGTAAACATCCACATAATATCATCCTTGTAACGCATGATGCTCTCCAAGGCTAAAAAGTGAGTGACAAATCTAGTGATGCCGGGTCTGATGATCTCCCTACCACTAATCATCTGCCTAAGTAAATTAAGAACCCAACCATGGTTATATATAAAATTTGTTAACCTCTGACCTTCACATATGACCATATCAATTTCAGGCTCTTTTGCAATATCCTTTAACATCAGATCAATACAATGTGCAGCACATGGCGTCCAATATAAATAAGGTATTTTAATCATTAGTAAATTTCTAGCAGCTTTATAATTTGCCCCATTATCAGTAACCACTTGGACTACTCTTTTTTCACCGATTTCTTATACCACCTCATCCATCAACTGACAAATATAATCTGCATTTTTGAAATGAGCAGTAGCATCCACAGACTTCAAAAATATTGTCCCCATGCCAGAGTACACTAAGAAATTAATTATATTTCTTCTGTTTTGTGTACTCCACCTATCACACATCAGTGTACAATCAAATTCATCCCAATACCGTTTAAATGTCTCAATATAAGTATGAAGTTCATCTACCTCTGAGTCAAGATATTTAGTAGCAATATCATTTGAACTAGGAGGGGGAACACCACGCCATACTGATTGTATAGCATCCACCATAGTGTGATAGTAAGGGCTATCAGCTACGTTGAAAGGAATATGGTTATAGAAGAAAATTTTAGAGATAGCTCTACCAATGTGTTTCTTTGCATTTTTAATTCCTTTGAGAGCTGTCTTGATGGAAGTCTGTGTACAACTCTTTTTTTTTCTGAAGATATATATCCATTGGTCTAATATTTTCAGACTCTGTAACACCACCAAGAGTCCTATGGGTAGAACTGTTGCTCCCGTATTCTCTCTCTCCTCGTATATTAACTGATCTAGATCTCTGAAAGTTACTACCAGTGCTTCTTCTCATCTCTTCCTCTTCTCTATGCACATTTCTGTCTCTCCTCATCCTCCTCACTTTGCTCACTACTATTATCAGCAATGTGTACAGGATTATGCTTCAATTCTTCACGAATCATTGCCTCTCTTTGTTGTGCAGATTGTTTATCCTTCTTTTTGCCAATTAAATGAGCCAACATCTGCTTTCTAACTTCCAAAGACACTTGAGTGTAAGCTGCTACATTTTCTTGTCTTTCAGCTAAATGTTCTTTCAAGCGGCTGACACCACCACTCATTTCCTTTCCACACCAGTTGCATTTAACGCGTCTTTTATCTTGCCCAATAGTGCTGCAATATTGCCACCCAATGTCGGTATCATATGACTTCTCTTTTGGAGCCATTGATATTTTAGCTCTGCAACTAAAAACCATAAACAAAAATCAAAATAAAATATAAAATAATTTAAAATTTATGAAGCATAACTGCATAAGTAGCACCGGGTGTTGCTGCAGTAGAGAAGCTGCTGCTCTGCTGGCAGAGAAGTCTCTGCTGCAGCAGTAGAGCAACAGTGCGCAGCAGCAGCACTGCACTGCTGCTGCAGCAGGTGCGCAGCAGCACCTGCTGTAGGTGTAGCTGCTACATAATGGAAAAAAAATTAACTGAAAAAAAAATTTACCCAAGGTTGCTGGAGATCGAGGTCGTCGAAGAACGTCACTGGAGGTCAAGGTCACCAGAGAGACGGAGATCTACTCACTACTCAGTCGCCGGTGAGAGAGAGTAAGAGATCTGTGAGAAAGAGAGAAAAAAAGAAAAGAGAGAAAGAGAGGAAAAGAGAGAAAGAGAGAGAGAGAAAAGGGAGAGAGACAAGTGGGGGGTGGGGACAGTCGGGATCAGCCGAAACTGGGAACCTTGATTTGTATCACTATTTTCATAATATTTTAATTTAAATGATATGTGGATATTTATTCGGATATTATTCTTCTAACCTATATTCGTAGACGCATAGACTATTTGGATACGGATATGAATTTAGATATTAAGACGGATAGAAAAATCTCAACCTCCAACAAAACTTGGATACATAATCGGATTGGGTCGGATTAACTCTAACTCATTTTCACCCTACTAATTTTATATACTAAAGGTGGATGAAAGGCATCTCATCATTCAGAATCGTACTTTTCAGTGGCTTGAGATTGTAGGAACTTCAAAGTTCCTATTATCTAGAACTTTTCTTCCATTGCATTATCTCATAAATTTATAGGCCTATTCTGTTAGCTCAGAGTGAACAAGCAGTGCATTGTTTACCTCTTTTTCTTGGTCTCTGCTAAAAGTTGCTCTTTCCCATGGTTTATACTTTTATAGGTTTGCAAACAAGTTTTTGGTAATAGTGGTTTTTATTCCCAGATTAAATACCTAAATGGGTATGTTTTTGAAGTATCTAATTAGATAGGTGAGTTTTTTGCCACCTCATTCTAGCTTGCCTATTCACCTGCTATGTCACCATTTCCTTCCCTTACCCTCTCCCTATTGTCTCCTTATCCTCAGAACCTACCACTCATATTGGTCAGTTCTGACCACTATTGTTAAGTGGCCCAAACATGAGAGGTGGTCATGGTCCTTGAATCCCTCCCAAATCCCTTGCACAACCTCTTGATACTTGATAGTGCTTCAAGGAGAGAGGACCATGACCACCTCTCGAGGGTCGGCTTGCCGGCAAGGTTTTGGTTGACTCACTGGATGAGGGAGGTGAGGATAAGGAGTTGATTGAGAGAGAGTGGGGGAGGGGGGAGGAGATGGTGGCATGATAGGTGACTAGGCAAGCTAGAATGAGGTGGAAAAAGCTCACATCTTTAGGTAAATAGTTAAAAAAAATTCACCCACTTGGTATTTAGTTAGAGAAGCAAATCATTTTGGGCAAAAACTCTATCATTTTTACCATACCAATTTCAATCTATCTCAAAAAATTTCCTTCCAATTATATTCGGATTGATAATTGATTATAGTCTTACACTTACAGTTTTTTTTATCGCTAGATTGTGCCTAGTATTTGTCGGTCCATATCCTCAAGTATCAAATGCATGAAGCTAGGTTACATTTATCACGCGATTTTATAGCTGAATTAACTTATTTATAATCTGAATAACCCTAATAAGCTGTGTAAACCCGAATAACACATGAAACCAGTTTAACCCATTTATTAAACTGATTATATGAGTGACCTATGTAACTTTTTTTAATAAATGAGTTATGTTTGTAATTACTATTCCAACACATTTGATAAATAAGTTGTTTTCATGTTGGCTGGAATTCGTCCCAAGCCGACCTATAGGTTGCTCTATCTGGCTCATCTGGCTCAATTGCCACCCCTATCTGGCTCAGTTGCCACCCCTACTATCTGTAATTACTCTATAGAGTTAAATTCGTCCCAAGCACAAATTTAACTCTATCTGGCTCAATTGCCACCGCTACTATAGGTTGCTCCATATAGCCTATATATAGCCACAAAAGGCAAACGAGGTGCCTAGACAGGATTTGGATGCCATGGGTGGGTCGGACCCCCTAATTGGTATTTTGTGGCCTTGTAGGTGGGCTATGTGCCTTAATGTGTTCATCAGCGACCTTTTATACTAATGGGCTCCATTGCAACATTGTTTTGTAGAGGAAGAAAACCTATTAAGTCTTTAACTATGCCCAAAATTTCTTCTCTTACTCAAGACTTCTTGCAAACATGAGTTTTCAGACATGATGTTTGGTTACGTTATTCACTATTTGTGTGCATATAAGTTGGTCAACTATACACTGTTTAGTATATTAACACATATATTACTTTATATCAAACTAATTTTAATATGATATATATTTTGTATCATTCATAATGTTTTAATATTTTTTATTGTTAGATTACATAGGCGTCCACATACCGCCTATACGCTATGCATGCGTTGTTTTTCTGCATAACACTAGTAGTGCTTTTCACAACATCAATGAATACTATACTTTATACAGCGATCTAATAAGTAATAAATCATGTAGATTTTTTTATTGTACTTTTTGCATTCTCAATCCAATTTCATATAGCAATACAGGCTTGCCTTTCTTCTTTATGAAATCGGGTCATCATTAATAATCTTCTGATATGCTTACTGAAGTCACTTTTGTCTTCGCAATCATTGTCATTGTTTACTATATGGACAGTGTTGATATGTTATCTAGACAGTGTGGATATGTTTGTTGATTGAATCTTCATATATTATTTTCAAGCATCCCAGTAGGATTTTCAAGCTGCTGACAAATATCACCTGGGCCTTCATTCAGCTCCAAATAATTAAGCTCTGCAACTTGACTTTCTTTCTTGAGGCAAAGATGGATAATAACATCTTCTGTAGAAAAGAAAATACATTTCTTTTCTCTTGTACATTAACATTCTTCTGTATCTTGTACTTGCTATATAAATTGCTTTATAACTATTTTCACTAGTATCCTCTTTATGTACTACAATAAGCGAACTTTGATCTATAAGTTTGGACAAGTTTGTTGATTAGACGTGATTCAAAGCTCTGAGTAGATCAGATTTATAGTGAACATGAGACAAGTAACACAGCATATTTGTCTGTCTCCTGCTTTAAATCTTTGACCTCCATCAGCTACAATGGAAGGAACCTAGTATGTTAAGGGAAAAAAAATGATAGTATAAGCTAGTGCATTTGATATTATGGCCCTCTGAGATTGCTTGCAGTTCTTCTCAAGATATTTGAAATATCATGAAAAATTACAATGCCATCATCGTTGTCAAACTATCAATGTGTGTATATCATTCATATGTTCTTTCTATTTACTTGGTCTCTCAATTGATTTTGTAAAATGCAGCATTTGCTCCCATGAACATGGTGAACAACTTTAGCCCGCAAGATTCAAGTTCCAGAATCCAGCCATTTGATGCCCGGAAATTCTTCCCACAATCAGACAGAGAATAAAAAGTTTGGCAACTTACTTGCCGAGGAGTGAAATCGCGAGCAGCACTCTTAGCTTCAATTGGCTGTTAAGCTGGTAAAGGCTAAAGAATTCTCCTCACAGGAGAACCATGTAATTCCTTCTCTAATAGCTAGGAAAAGAAAATTCACTGAATAAAAAATCTCATTGATGTCTTTGTTTTCGTTCCAATGTAGATGTGTTAGAGCTGCAAGATACTCCTCTTTTGTATCTTACTGCATATTTGGAAGTCTTATTTCCTCGGCATTACAAAACATAGTTTGCTGGTGTGTGCTTAATGTTACATTTATTAAACAGAATCCTGAGCCCGGATTGGGGGCAGGGGGTGGGGCGGGGCGGTTGTGTCACGGTTTACAGAAGAATGGATCTTTAGATGTTTAATGCTTTGATATCATTTATTTGCATCTCACAGCTATCCTGATGTAGCGACAAGCAAGCGAATGATACCATATGTGTAAATTATACTTGGAATCTACCTAGTTATATAGTTTCACCGGTGTTGGAATTAAAATTGCCATTAGATGAAGAGCGATTAATAATATGTATTTGCTGCATTACTCATGCTTAAGTTTCCATCATGGATCTTGATTGAAATAATGATTATAGTCTTATTACCATGCATCAGTGAGATGGATACCGAATAGCTAAACTTAAATATGAAATTAAATGCCTTCTCATATTTTTCGCCAGGTCTGTCAGTAGATGTGGGTTACTTATGCAATATGAAATAGAAGATTTCAGAAAAATATGAAATCAGAAATCCAAATTATCCTTTCAAAAACATAATGAGATTTCAATCACTGTAGCCATATCTATCAAATTAATGTTACTTTCAAGCAATTCTATAGTCTTTCATGAAATCGTTTTCATTACTTAAAAAAAAAATCTATGATCTGATATCTGATTTTGATTTGTATCATCTGAGATTAGTATTTTATAAGTGAATTAGAAAAATCCGATATGAACAACTACATTGAAGGAAGGGAAATAGAATTTATGAAATTTCTTAAGAATTAAGTTACCAACCATAAATGTCCCAAAAGAAATCTGTATACAAAAATCACGAAAATCATCACAACTTCTTAGTTCTCACAAAATGAAAAGAACATATAGAACAAAGAAAAACAACTATGGAACAACCGAACTTATATACATATCTACTTACCTTTTCCCACGAATTATGCTTCTATGTCTTCTATCTTTAAATTATTACGGTTTGATACCCCTTATTTTATTATGCCATCTATTATAGACTAGTTTAGGGCTTCTCTCAATATTTTTTTATACATCAGGCTTTATAGCTCTTTGATATTTTGAATGAACTTCTGCCTCCATACCTTCCCCTCAAAAAAAGAAAAGAAAAAAAAAATCTCACCACCTTTTATGTACAATCCCTACCCTATACAAAAACCAAGAAGACACAACAAAAACTCTCGTAATAGATATTTTCTTTTTCCATTTTTTTTACCAAGAAATGGAAGGAGATTTGGGGCAATTTGCATGAAAATTCCCTTTAGTTATAGTATTAACAGTTTTGGGCTCCTCAATTTTCACTCAATTTTCATATCACATTTTTGGATCTTTTTTACCCATTTAATTCTAACAAGGTAGAAAAAAAGACTGTCATGTTCTAAAACTATACGCAAAGGCAATGCAAAAAATATGCTTTTAATTTTGTCAAGGTACACTTTTAAAATTAGTAAAAATAGTAATATGCATTACTTATGTAAATTATATACAAATAGTATGCAAAATATACATTTTCATTTTATTAAGGTATGCATCTAAACATATGTTTTCAATAAGAGCTAAATGAGCAAAAGAGTGTGCATCACTATCCAAGCTTGAACCCCTTAGACCGGTCCTTCCTCTTAGTTGTGTGGAGTCCAATGTTGGTGTGTGTCTCGTGGTTCCACCCTTAGGTCTCCTAGGGTCCCATCGATGAATCGGGGTCCCATAAAAGGAGGGTTATGTGGTTGGCCCCTCCTAGTCTCGTCCCTGGGTCTAAAGCCAACTAGTTTGGTCCATGCCCTAGGTTCAATCCAAAGTCTTGCTTTGGGTTCACCTATCCACGGTCCTCCTCTCTTAGTCTCTAGATTAGGTGGAGCTTGTGGGCTAGGTGTGAGCCGCAATCCTAATGGTTGGACCTAAGGTTTAACTAGTTTGGCTTGATCAAGGCACTAGGGCTCCTTACGCTCCTTATTGGCCATTGGATGGAGCACCCCCAACAAATAATGATGATCCTTTGGTGGTGTGCCCTAGGTGCTGATTTGAAGTTGTTGCCACATGAGGTCCTTGGGCGTAGTTGCCATTAGGGAGGCTGTCGTGACACCGCAGCAGTAAGCATATCGTGCCTTGTGGCTGTATCAAACTCTGTGCCACCAGGATCATCATCAGCTTTATTGTCCTCTCTAACACTTCTTTAGTCCTCCTCATGTCTTTCGCCATGGTCGCTGCCCACACCAATGGTTGGAGCGCTTCTGGCATAGGCGCGGTTTGGTGTGGAGATAGGCGGTGACATTCCTTTTGGAGAAGGCTCTCTTAATGTGTGTGTGGTCATGCTTCTCATATAGGCCATTTGCCGAGGAATGTCAGCTCTAATACTAAATTGTTACAATCCTCTTGGGTTTGATTGCTGCCCACGCCGGTGGATAGATTGGGTTATGGTTGAAGGGGGTGAAGGTGGTGGTACACCCTCAAGGTGATAGAGTTGGTGGTACTCTGCGATTGATGGTGGTGGTTGGTTGTAATATTAGTTAACTACTCCTATAGTAAAAGAAAATGCAATCAATCTTCAATAACCCACCAAATAGGATGCACACCACATACATAGGCAGCTATCCTTTAATGGATCAGTAATCCGATAAGATTGTTATTATTAGTATTACAATATCCGAATATGCTGAAAAAGGAAAGATAACTAAGCCTAATGCCATGTGAACCGAGTAGGTAGGTGGTGTGCCCAATCGAATCAAGTGCCGTTCATATTCGGTCCGTTACAAAGACCAAAATTTGCTATTCAAAAATTAAAGAGCACAAAATTGCCAATATCATAACTAAGGGATCCTTTTATGCAAATCGCCCGGAGATTTGGGATCCACCGTTTTAGATTTGGGGTGACTTGTGAGAGACACTTGTCCTAATGCTCTCTAACCGTACTAGTAAAAATATTATATTATTGGTGCATTGGGCATTTGGAAATAACCCTTACTTTGGTGGATTTGGATAGAGTAAACTAGGAGTTGGGGATTTTGGTGGGATGTATTCATAAGATTCCATGTATGTTGGGTAATAACTAAAAGGATCCTTACATAATTCTCCGTTACTGGTTTTGACTAATTATGAAGGAATAGATTATTTATTATCTGAAGCGCATGCAATTTTATTAGCTTCTTCTTGCATATAGTATTCATGTACATATAATTTCATGACCATAGTGAAATTATAATGGTGAGTCCTCATCAATTCTCATGTCACTTAGGCAGGGTAAATTTTTATTTTATTTTTATTTCGTTCAAGCTTCATAAGCATTGGCTAACCTTTAGGAACATTTGAATGTCTGTTTTTTCCTTTCCTCGTCTCTTTCTTTTGAACATTTAATCTTTGTAATGATGAAAATAACTTCATCGAATAATGTAAAATGTTCACTCTATGCCAATCAAGGTTCTGAACTGTTGTAGAATAACAATAAGGTTACATTATAAATACAACACTAATCTGCATTAGAATGTATAACCTTCTGATCTATAATATGAAGGAAGAATTACAAAGATTAGCTGGTATGGAAAAGAATAGATATCAATCAAAATGTAGTCTTTTGCCTCATCCATTTTGTGGCTGACCATTTCTCTCCTTTCAAAACTGCACATCCACCATGTATACTTTTTGGGTCTGATTCACCATTTAATCCCTGAAAGAATTTCATAATTGTATCAAGGAACTTTTCTTTTTTTAGTTTTATTATAATTCTTATACTTAATGGTAGTAGCAACTGGGAGACTGTTTCTAAGACAAAAGAACTCTGACCATGCTCCAGAAGAGCACTGCATCCCCTTTAGTAGGCTTTACGCACAGCCCTTTCACCATCTTTCCTCCACAACTGCATTCACCATTTCCAGCCTAGAATCGAGAAGACATAGGAAAATCAGGAGACAGATAAAATAAAAGAAAGAAAGAAGACAAAAGAAAGGCGATGCAACAATAATGACTTCAAAAGAATGAAAGTTCTCTCAACCTTCAATGCAATTCATTCATTGCTACACCAATTAAATATTTTAGAGTATAAATATTGCTTACATTGAGATATTGAGATTGTTTTTCATCTGGCAATACGATTATTTGTGACTTAGATAGAAAGGCAAGTTACCAGAAGTTATCTAATTCCTCTTTACGTAGTCAGCTCTCATAACTTCACTAAAAGAATAGCTGCACCTGACTCTTACGAGCTCAAAGGAACCAGTAAGGTGAGGCACTTATACCTGTCAATTGGTGCTCACAAATTTCATATCTGCCAAGCCAAAATTTTTGCAACATTTTTCTCTTCAGAAATAGATGGAAATATGGAATCCTAGTTCAATTGTGAAGCGCGCCTGACCTACCAAGGCGGATTTGGCCAACAGGGTGTACAGAACTTTGCAACATTTGACTTCGGCAAATCAGTATCAGTTTAAAGAGGGATGATAGAGAAGGTGCTCACTAGTGGCAAATTTAAAACTTTTCTGCTGGTACCTTGTGAACTTCGAGAATCCATTATTTGGTGGGAGAAGGGCCGGATGATGATTTAGAAATATTGGTGGTTTTTTTAGAAAATTATGTTACTGAAAAATATGGTTGAGGCATTCAAGAAATGTTTCAAGCATGACTGCATGAGAAAATTGCGGAAACTCAAAATAAAAAAAAAGAAAGAAGAAAAAAGAATTGAGCATACACAAGAATGCGCCATACTGTTGAATATGCAGTGGGAGGAAAATGCGTTACAATGCTAGTTCAGAGTAGAAAATTCAATAAATAAATATGAGCGATGCAATCAATTCAAAACAACCTACTAGATTAAAATCAAGTCCTTATCACTAAATTAATTGGAACTCAAGGAACCTATATCATCAATGAGGTACTAAAAGCAAGAACATATGCACACACACATCCACAAAAAAAAAGAAGGAAAGAAAAGGAAAAATTGAAACATAACAATAACCAACACTATTTTCCCAAGCAAATATATTTAATTTTTGAACACCGGTAGACCAAGTAGACTCTGACTTCTTATATCACTGGATCGCAGCCAGATATAATATATGAAAGATTTATCCATGGAAGAACATAACATCATGCAGAATGAGGGGAGGTAACAGAATATTAGAGACAATTCTTCAAAAAAAAACAAGAATCTTTTTGTAACAAATAATCCAAGTGAACCATTGAAGAGCTCAAAGCTTCTAAATTATATCAGATTTCAAAAGGAGGTGTAGATCAGATATGAGGAAAGTCTTGACTAAATCTTGATCACCGTTTTAGGAAAGTGAGGTACAAGATGGTTGGCGAAGTTCTTTTGTCTACCCATCAAGGATTTGACTGAGGAGATGCTCTGAGGTTATAAATGAGGATGTTTTAGATATTTCTACAGATTGGGCATCTAAGTCAGATTTTTTTTTTAAAAGATGTCTAAGTCAGATGTTAAAGAAGAAAATTGTGTCATATATAGATCTACAAGAATCTGGTAGATACATTGAAAGCTGAGTGGTACAAAAGTACAGAATGTCAAATAGCAAGTTAATCATACTTCATCAATAGAAGCAATCATGAAAATTGGACTAATTTATAATAAGCAAGAACTAGTCAGAATAATTATGCTTATCAAGTAGAAAAGGAAGCAACTGACAACATTCCAATACGACATTTACGACTAGTATATGGTATTCTAGTGACTGTACTAACCATAGGAAAGAAAGTTTCACCCCCTTCAACATTGTCACTTAAATACATAAGCATTGTTGCTATCCGCTGCCCTCCTCTCTTCAAGTTAAACTGCAGGCAGAGTTCCATATCAGCATACTGAATTTAAATACAAGAGCATAAAATGTAGAAGAAAACTTACAGTGTCAGCAAAGTAATCATGATGTGGTCTGTAATATTGGCTTGGTTCATACCTGTAACTTACTAGGTATTAGCTTCATAGAGTCAACTTGAGCTTATAGTTCTAGTCTACGAGAAGCAAAGTTCAGAATTTACCGCAGTACTTGAATGAGCTCCCCATTTTCCGGAGGTATTTGAGAAAATACAGAAATTCGTTTCTCAATTGCCTGGTAGAAAGAAACAAAGAAGCTGTTGCAATGTCACTGTGATCAGCACACAATCTCTAGGATTTTCTTTTGATAGGTATAGATAGTAATTCTAAAACAATACAGATTGGATTATATTCTGGGTCTTCAATAGAGAACATTGATCATGCTGACACAGTGGAAGCAGATTGATGTTGTCAAAGCTAGAAAGATCTGGAATCCTTGTAAGTTCCCAATTAAATCTAGCAACAATGACAGCTCTGCTCTAAATTTCCTGAAACCCCGCCTAACATTCTGTTCTCAACTTGAAAGAAGCACCAATGAGAAACATATCCAGACAAAAGCTGCCAAGGGATTAAAGTGAAACTATAGCTGCAATTTCACTATAAAGAAAGAGATGCTTCAATTGTTTTCTCCCTTATGTTCATCGTAATAAATTCTTCCTCTATAATAGAGAATTTGGTAGGAACAAAATGGTATCAATTTACTTCAAGAAGAAATATCATTCCCGTAACAGATAATGATCCAAGGTAAGTGCCATGTCTTGGGATGTTCCACCAGCTTGTCGGCCGAGTTTAATTGATGTAGGGTACATGGCATGACCAAGGGGCCTTTGTTTTGCCAGAATGCCCCTGTTACTTTGTATCATGACTATACTCAAAAACCAAATATGGCCATGCCATAGGCACGGATCGTGCCGACCACTGGTCGGCACAGGGCACGAGACACGACACGTGCTGCAACACTTATCAGCCATGCCACAAAAAGGGAAAGAAAAAGAGGAAGGCTACACACATTCACTCTTCGACCTTATCGTCTCCACTCGCCGCCGACCTTATCATCACCCGTTGAGGTCGATGGCGACAGAAAAATCTATGGTTGTGTCGACGACAAGCGGATCGTTGATAGGATGGGTGTTGTGCGGTACCCCTCGTGCTACGTGCCGGTACACTGTTGGCATGACCATTGTTGCCCAAAACTACATCTATCATATCAAGCAATTTCAATACTTTAATTCTCTTTGTTTACAATAATGGAATCCTCTCTTTGTTACGATTGCAACAAACCTGTTGAACCACATGAGTCTGTGGAAGAAATATATAAATGCTATAGAACATATGTCCCTATTTCACAAAGTGGGATATAGGGTTTATTCGGGTTAAACTCGGCTATCCCAAAAATTAATGCCAAGCAGGTGTTATTTTTTATTATCAGAAATTTGCTTTGTTAGGATAGAGGGCTTGCTTGTTGGGATTAAAAAATAAGATAAACAGGGATTTTGGATTAACATTATCCCAGGTTTTGGTTGAGATAAAAAATGGGTTATCTCACTCTTTTATCCCAAAGAAAAAATAGCCAATTTGCCCTTATAATATATTATAATGACTAATCTTTATCCCAATTTAGATTCAGGTACTCACATTATAATGTGACTATAATATACTTATTAATATATTAGAAAATGTTTGTAGTAAAAATGTTTGATATGGAATGTTCATTTGTGATATTATTTGTGATGATATTTATATATTGTATAAATTATGGTGAATTAAGTCAAATTAATATTTGGCCAAGAATTCTAAATTTAATCATGAGAAGATAATATGATAATTGTGAAATAAAATTGCAATATTTGATTTTAAACGTATTTACCATATTTCTCAAAAAATATATTTACATTAAACTAGGAAAAGGGCAATAAGTTTAATTTGATCATTTTTATCTCTTGTCTCAACCATCACGACCAAAATTCATTCTTATCATATATTTTATCTAACATTTTCCCAAACTTTTCAACCAAACATGTAAAAAAAAATTGGGATAAAAACTACCATTATCTTGAGATAAGTTTTCATTTTATTCCTGTTAACTTACCAACTACTCTAAAAAATAAAGTTACTAGAGAATGATGACTTTTATATTTTATATTTTAACATTGCGCCCTTACTTCTAGACTGAGACATTTTGATGAGCTCAAGAAGTAAATCTAATTTAAACATGTAGAGGTTTTATATTTTAAATAGCAGATAGGCTTGATAGGATTCGAACTCAGGACCTCTGCTATGATATTATTTAACTTACCAGTTTCTCTAAAAGCTTAGACTGTTAAATAACAGTGATTTTTATATTTTATATTATAACAATCCCTATCCCAATTTTTTCTTATCCAATTGCCAAATAAGCCCTATAATTAATGCCACTAACAAACAACAAAGATTCCGGAGGCGACATAACTATAGTAAACAACAATAGAAGTCTGCCATCAAATAACCATAAACAAACAAGGGAATTTGAAGTTATCAGATCCAAAAGGACTCCATTTGCAATGCAGTGGCAATAGATTATATATTCAAAAGGACTCCATAGCAACAAAAATGCTCCTACAGCAATAATGGAAAAACAGACTGGAGGTAGCATCACTTGCTGCTGCAGAAGTAGGTGGCACATCAAGCAAATAAGCCTGCCTAACTTGTGGCCAGCATGCAATGATATAGCCTTGATAACAGTGGCAAGTATGGCAATTTCTAATTCAACAAGACAACTCAACATGTCAATCTGATACAAACCAGAGATTTTCAAATTTATCTTTGTTTATCTTAAAAGGCTCACCGACCTAATGTCATTTTAGGTGGGTATGCTCATGTTGTACAATCAATAATTTATCCTTATTCAACATATACAAGTTAAATGGGTTGTGCCCAGGGTTGACATGGCCAAGTGCATGATAGTTACATCATTGACAGGTATGTGTGATTCTATTGTATTTATTAGGTTATTAACTTAATGCAAATTATAGATTTTATTAGTTTCAGTTTAGACTAACACGAACCATTGATAACTTGATAGTTGATATACAGGTTAAAGAAATGAACCCATGTAATCCAATACAATTGCCACCCATAGCAGGTTGTGGCAACTCACGACCAGCTCTATAGCATGTGCCACAATGGAAAATCTTTTACCTCGATAGAAAATGGCATGAGCTCTAATAATTCAGCAGAGAAATAATAAACAATATGCTTCATGGCCCAAGACAAATGCTGTTTGGTACTAATATATTCCTGGCTCTTGCTATATTAGCTTGTCTCTTCTATAGGGAGAAGGCACAGGAAACTGCTTAAGTTAATAGATTGGTCTTGTACAACTACTTGGGACACATGCAGCTTGCTACATTCAATGAGCTAGGCCAAATCTCTTAGTGCCCGTTTGCTTTAGAATTCTCTTTTTCCTTATTCTAGAGAAACACTACTCTAAATTAGAAAGCAAACATCAAATTATTCTTACTCTAAATTAGAAACACTATTTAAATTATTCCACACATAAGTCCAATTACATTTTACCTTTGATTTGATCGAAGTTATTTTAAAATCATCTCTCCTCTCCTTACCACCCACATACCTCATTGCACAAACCAAAAGTTCCCCCTCAATTTTTTCATCTATCTCCTCTCTCCTACCATCCATCTATCTCATTGCATGCTTAAAAGTATATATTGCATATCAATAAGAAATGAGAAATGAGAACATTTGAACTTTTTTGAAGATTTTCTGATTGTTGCTACCACGTTCATATTTGAAAGGGCACTAAGACATATTTATTTGATCTCGAGGGTCACTAAGATTAGTTTGATCAACCACAGGAAGCAATTTATCACGAGTTCTCACGAGCAAGAGAACTTTTGATATAGCTATAAAATTCAACGAATGATCTGTAAGTGGTTCTTATATTTGCACAATATTAGTTGTTCTATAGTAGTATAAAATGTTTGCATGCATCTTTGAATGGTTAAAAGAAAAATAAGAAAAGCCCTGCGAGTCTTTAAGAATTGTAAGCTAACCAATGTTCATTCTTCATAATTCATAACTCCATATAACTTCCAGTTAATGTCATTGTGTAAATCATGACTAAGTATGTAGGTGCAATGACAATGTGAAAAGAAAGTCTTGAGTATGATTAAAATCAGTCTTGCAAACCAATGGGAAAAACTGCAATTAGCAAACAATGTAACCAACCTGCACAATTGGAAACTTTCTCTCATCATTATTCAGAAACATGCCAGAACTTGTTCGAACTTCACTTTTGAAACCCTGGAGGAAGTACAGAAAAGTTGGTGCAAAGATATCAAGAATTTAAGGATTTTCCAGAACAATAAATAATGGCAAAAGTATTGCTAATGGGCTTCTTCCGGTCCACTTCAGATAGAAAGTCAAATAGCAATGACATATTTTCCAGGACACTTGCTACCAACATAGGATTGTGGGCTAGTTCAAAATAGTGCGCTCAACCAACAAAAATTGAAACATCATTGATATGTCAACACAAACTTGTTAAAAGTAATGATTAAGGTTGTTTACAAGTTACTTGATTAATTACTTCTGACTAGTTGGACAGATAATAAAGTTGACGAAATTCAGTTCAGAATAGTATTAGTGGAAGCTTGGTATCCACGTGTCCTAGTTGCATGCAGGCATATGAGCATCATAATTAGTATAAAACTATCAATAAGGGAGCCATTGTGCACAATGCCCAACCGTTATTGATTTTGAGATACGAAAGATGTACTCCTTGCCCCCAATTGATGGAGGGGTTGTTTCTCTGACTTGAATCTGTGACATCAGAGTGCATTTTGAGAAGCCTTACCATAACACTAAGCAAATCCCTTTGAAAATCCTAATAAAAACCATGGTAGGTAAATTGTAATAGAACTCTAAACTTACCATCCTTATAAAAGAATTCCAACCAAAATTGCAAACAATAGTGAATTAAATGAAACTAACAAGATGCTAACCATCTAGATCTATAAGGAGCTAGAACAACAAAAATCATTTGAGTCCCAGTTTGGACATTTTAAATAAGAACATAATAAAGGAAGACAGGATGCATGCAGAACTGGTCTGACTTAGGTTACATATAGACTACAGTAATAAAGAAAAAAAAAGGCATTGCTTTATTTCCCAGCAATTTAGGTCTTATACTTTTCTTCTCCACAAGTTAGTCTATAAATGGCTCCATCCTCCATGTCAAATGCATTGTTAATAACTAAGGTCTATTACAAGAGAGAAATGCAAATATCAATCTAAGTGTTGTGGTAAATACAAACTTGCCTTTCCTGTCTTGGTATCTACCACGGTGGAAACTTGGAGACGTGGTCTAGCAATTGCTTTGAGAGTATCACATTCCTGCAAATATGCTCAGGACTTGATCATTTCAGAAGATCTTCTGCAGATCGCGCATTACTAACAAAATTGCTTCATTACATGAATACTGCTAAGAGAATTATGCTTGAACCTCAGAGTGGAATTTTAAAATCAAGATTAGAAAATTTTAAAAACTAAGATATCAACAGTGCACATAAGGTAGAAAAAAAGTTAAATTCTTCACTAATGAGAAACGTTGGTTTTGTGCTAGACTTTTTCATGTTTAACATATGCAATAAGCTTTGGTAACATAAAATAAAAATTAATGGGATAATGTCTCTCTTTAGCTAACGCCATAATTATCTGCAATCTAATGGCTAACGCTATGAGTACTGAAGGGCATTATTTGAAGATCATAGAAATGATCTGAATCCATTTAATAAGGAATTTCATGTGGGTTCAAATTTTACTTGTAGCTTCTCACTAACCAATCATATGCTTTTTCTCACTCCATTTTTTATCATAATATATAAGGAATTTTCATTTATATTCCATAGTATGATCTATTAATCATGTCATATAAAGAATTTTTAATTATATTCTGTAGTATGATCTATTGATCATGACATATAAGGAATTTTCATTTATATTCTATATATGATCTATTTCCTGGATAACAAATGATTATAAGAAATACATCTATCCACTGGAGGTAGTGTGTTCAGTACTTATCAAGATCGAAATGAAATTCCTATTTTAATTTACTCGCATTTACCTGGTAATAATCTATAAATGTCATTATACAGAGCTAGATATTAGTCAGTAGAAAAGTAACCTAGAAGGGTTCAACCTCTTCAAGGTATGAGATATGAAGGTATTGCCCCATTGAAAAGAGAAATACTATGGTTACAAACAGTTCTACAAACTGTTTACAAATGCTCTCTCCATTTCACACGCACCTCCATCTACTTGCAGGTAAAGTTGCATCTATATTGTGTAATGTTTGTAGTATTTGTTGGAAAGGCTTTTCCCTTCTTTCTTTTTATTTTGAAGAAAAGGCTCCCTGTTTCATTGAAACTTAAAACAGGTAGTCCAATACAATACAGTGACCACTAGAAGAATGTCAGTACTACAAACCATACCCTGATTACTAACAAGCAAAATACAGCATAACAGAAGGCCAAAAACCTACTAACCCAGCCTCCAAAACAGTAAACAGAGAAAGTTATACAAAGTTACAACCCAACCAACCAAAAGATCTAAACAGAGGTCACACAACACAAGACTTGAAACCAAACAACTGGAGAAAGTTAGAGTAGACACAAAGATTTCCAAACATCAGCAACCCAAGTCACCACTCCGGTAATCATTGTCTAAGATGACTGGTTCCTTTATATCACCACCATAAATAAATTTCCTAGCCTTGCTCCTGGGCTCCTCCCTGTGTATTTGTCTAGAACAAGAAAATTGATTTAATGCTTGAGATAAACTCTCTCCATGTCTTCTCTTTTTGCTGAAAAGTTCTTAATTTCTTTCCAACCAAACAACCAAAGCACTGCAGGCTGCAACAACACATATTCCACCAGGCTTTACTATCTTTGTTTTCCCACCTGCCTTTCCAATCAAACAGCTCTATGACATACTTGTGCATAATCTGATGTTTAAATGCAGTTTTCATCCACTGGTAAACCTGTCAAGCATGTAAACAGTTCAAAAATAAGTGCTTGACAGTTTCTTCCTTACAACAGAATGCACAAGAGGTATTTCCAGACCAACCCCCTCTTCACCAATTTATATATGAATTTCACTGTATATATGCCATCCTTATTAAACCTCCAGCACACACCATCCCTATTCCCAACTACTTATATGTTATTCTTCACATAGTTGATCATGTTCTGCTCCTTTGCCAGCAGCCTATCATCCGAGGATCTTTCATACTCTAACCCCATCCCCCCCCACCCACATTCCAAACCTCAACAACTTGGCCATCCTCATTCCAAGCTACATTCTAAAGTCTAGTGAACCTCACGCCAAAGATATACTCACCAATCCAAATGTCTTTCCAGACAGATTTGTCATTACTCAAATTCCAACTTAAGCTAGCCTTGAAGACCATACCAGACTATGTAACATATCTCCAAAAAGGAGGCAGTCTACTTGAGTTTTTCAATTGGAAAGCCTCTACCTTGACCATTTTATAATATCTCTACAAGACCACAATCGTCTACATCTGACTATCAGAGTTTAGCAATCCCACCACCATTTTGCTAATAAAGCAATATTCATCTCCTCAATATTAATAATTTTTATACCCCCAAACTCCTTTTTGCACACCCTTTGCCAATTTGCTACGGAGTAACCATGTTTTCCCTCATAAGCCCCTTTCCACAGAAAGTGTGTCATCAGCTTAGCTATCCTCTTTCTAACCCAAACACAGACTAGAAAGAGTAGAGCTCAGAACTAAATTGATCAGAATGAGTCTGCATTTCTACCTCCAAAAGATTAGAGTTTACCTTTCCAACCAGCCAACCTCTTCTCTACATTCTCAATAATAGGAAAATATCGAGGCATCTAAAGAGGTTTCAAATATTTTCCCAAATGTTTTAATTGAAGTCTCTAATCCAGCCAATACATACATGTATCTGTATATATTGTCCTTGACACAGTATGGTTAGAATTATTAGAATAAATTAGGGAAAAGCAAAAAAAAAGGCATATCAATTCCCTTTTTTAGCTTTCTTTTTGGTTCAAGTCTGAGAGAGTTGGATAGGGGAATAATAATTTAAGTTCAAGCAGAAATTTCTTGTAAGGGTTTCTCCAGACTCATACTCATAAGAAGATTGGTGCATCCACTTAAAAACTTTGTTGTTGTTTCCTTGATCTTTTGTTACTATATTTATTGTAGCATTTTGTAGGGCCCCAGGTTAAGGCTATCAAAATAATCAAGCCCTTAGAGCTCACAGATGGATTTGATCACTCTTTGTAGGCTCAAAATTAATTTAAAGCTAAGCTTTAATAGAGGTTCACAGATTAAGCCTAGATAAGGCTCGAAATACATATGCCATGCTTAGGGATAATTCCTTTTTCACCACCCTGAACTATCACCCATTTCCATATTGACCCCTAAACTTTTTTTTGTTATACACTGACCCCCTAAACTATTAGAAATATCTCACTTGACCACTTCCGTTAGGGTTCCGTTATCTATTTCTGTCCAAAAGATATCACATGATAATCACCTGACAAATATATGACAATTTTACCCTCGTACATGTGCAAGTCACATGCTAAGTCATGAGAAACTTTTAGGTGGACCAAAATACCCCCTCATTCTCTCCCTCCATAATTGCGGCCTCAACTTAGCCCATCGCAGCCTCCACTGCCATAGCCACCACATCCACGGCGTTGACCACCGTCGCCTCCTCCATAGCCTACCGTCGTCTTCCTCTCCAGCGTGCTCGAGCTCGAATACATCGCAAGATCTGCATTCCCGTTGGAGTTGGATCTTGGATCAGCGTAGCTTCGGTCGCTACGCCACCGCCTCCGGCGACTGCAATCGATCAAGGCGAGACAGATCCGCCCTCTTCTCGGAGCCCTTTCTCCGAGCCTCGCCTCGACGTTGTTGTCGCCCTCTTCTCCGAGCCCGGCATCGCTGTTACCATCTTCTCTAAGCCCTTTCTCTCTCTCTAAATCCCTCCCCGTCGCTGTCGCCCTCTTCTTAGAGCTCTCTCTCCAAATGCCTCACGCCATCATCTCCAAGCTCGGCGTCTCTCTTCTCCGAGTCCGGCGTCACCATTGCCCTCTTCTCTGAGCTCCGCATCGCCTAAGAGGTCGCAAGAGCCGTTGGGGAGGACGGAGACTAGCGTCACCGTTGCCCTCTCTCCCGAGCTCGGCGTCGCCGAAGAGATCGCAAGAGCCGTTGAGGAGGAGGAGGAAGGAGGGATCGGGATCGGGATTAAGGCAGAGGGAGAGGGTAATGAAGGAATTAAAAAAATTAAAATATTTAGAAAAGGGATTAATGCAAAGGGAGAGGGTAATGAAGGAGTTTAAAAAAATTAAAATATTTAATATTAGTTAAGTCACTTAATTATCTCGTCATTATAAGTGGAGGGGTAATTTGGTCAATTCATTAATTCTGCCAACGACATTAGGAGGGCGAGGTATTTCTGATAGTTTAGGGGGCCAGTGTATACCAAAAAAAAGTTTAGGGGGTCGATGTAGAAGTGTGTGATAATTTAGGGAGTGAAAAGAGGATTATCCCTATATTATACTTGTAAAGTGACTCGCATTTTATGATAGTGCTATTTGAACGGTTCCAAAAAAGTCCCAATTGTTTTGAACTTTCGATTTTTGGAATGGGATATTTACGGAATCCCCATTAAAATAGGATCAAACCTTATTCCATAATATTTCCATGAGAATCCTCTTTCTTATTCTTAAGCAAGCCCTCAAGAGGGCTTAGTTGATCATGATTTATGTTTTATCATTCTTTTCCTTTTTGTTTGTTTCGATAAAGATATCGTCCAATTCATTTTCTATTGATTCTTTTCCGATCAAGATGTATGGATCCATGGATCTGTGTCTACATAAATCTTGTTCATGGATTAATGAAAATGTGCAAAAGCTCTATTTGCCTCTGCCATTCTATGAGTCTCTTCTTTTTTGCGTATGGTATTGCCACTTCCTTTGGCAGCATCTACTAATTCAGAACTTAATTTGAAAGCCATATTTCGACTCGGACGCTTTCGGGATGCTCCTAATAACCAACGAATAGGAAGTGCTTTTCCTTGTGTAGATCCTATTTTAATAGGAACTTGATGAATCGATCCGCCTACACGTCTTGCTTTTACTCGTATATCGGGAGTTACTCCACTTATTGCTTGACGTAAAATAGATAGTGGATTTGTTTTTGTCTTTTGTTGAATCTTTTTCACAGCTCGATAGATAATTTGATAAGCCAATGATTTTTTTTTTGTGTTTCATAATACGGTTAACCAACATGTTAACTAATCGATTACGATAAATTGGATCGGATTTTGCAGTTTTTTCTTCTGCAGTACCTCAATGTGACATGAGCGTGAAAGAGGTTTAAGAATCAATTTTCTTTTTATAAGGGCTAAAAATGAATCACTTATTTTGGCTTTTTGACCCCATAATGTAGGGTGGATCTCGAAAGATATGAAAGATCTCCCTCCAAGCCATACATACGACTTTCATCGAATATGGCTTTCCACAGAATTCTATATGTATCTATGATATCGAGTATGGAATTCTGTTTACTCACTTTAAATTGAGTATCCGTTTCCCTCCTTTTCCTGATAGGATTAGAAATCCTGTATTTTACATATCCATTCGATGGAGTCATAGGTTTCCAAAATTTTGTAATGTAAAAAGAAGTGCTTCGAATCATTGCTATTTGACTCGGACCTGTTCTGAAAAAGTTGAGGTATTTCGAAGGTGTTCAAGTGGCCCTGTGGAGCATTTTCCGCATTCCAATGTGCGAAAGGCATTCAAACGACTAGCATCCACTTGAAGCAGTCAAGAGCACTATTCAAAGTCCACTCAAACGGACTTAGGCAAGTCGAGATAGCACACTACAGGCATTCGGACGACTGGTGTGGGGGGAGGAGGGGTCCCAAACGCCCTAATGACTTCAAGCTATATTGGAACCTATTTTTGAAGGGTATAAATCCCCTTCAACCCTTTCTAGAGTTATGTGATCATTACATCACACAAAATAGAAGATAAAAAGGTGAAAGGCTATCTCATAAATTCCAAAGAGGAGCTTTTGGGTTGGATTCAACTCTCTGTTTGGTATCTTCTTTACCAAATCTTACTCATTTTTTATCTAAACAAAATGTTTGGCATGTGGCATTTTATCCATAGGATGAAGAGGCTACAGAGTTGGAGAAAACCCACAGCGTGATTTTGTTATATCTCTCATACTTGAGGTGTTGACAGAGGTAGCAGACAAGGATATGGCCAGAAAACAGAGATACTTCCATACTCTTACCATATCCATATAGGGGGTACTCCAAGTATCCATATTGTGTTTTATCTATATAGGGGGTACTCCAAGTATCCATATTGTGTTTTATCTATATATATATGCATGTATGCATGTGTATTTCTGCTTCATAGGGAGAGTTTTTGAATTATGGAAGAATTTAAAGTTCTCTACATGAAGAAATCTTTCATAAATCTCTTGTACTTGAAGCAGCGGTTGTACACCTTGAAGATGCATGAAGGAAGGCTGCTTCAAGAGCATTTGGATAAGTTCAACATAGTCATCATGGACTTGAAGAGCATCAACATCAAGCTTGACGATGAAGACCAAGCTCTTATTGTTTTATGCTTGTTGTCGGGATCTTCTGAAACTCTAAAATGGAATCAGGATCGACCACTCAAAAAAACAATAGGTATCAACTGTATCATTGGTCATATTAGCCGCCCGTATTGAATCGAACTATTTTTTAGTTACATTAGATTCTAAATATTATTTAAAAATATAGAAAATTTTCTAAATATGTAGAAAAAGTGACAAAAATATACCAAAATAAAAATTACTTATATACGAAGCATAAATACTAAAATAAATACTCATTCAAAATTATGACAAATTTCGAATTGGATCAAGTAAATTTCTATCCTCATAAATTACTGTTGCAGAAGTGAAATGAAGAGAGAGATCTCTATCACTGTTCACTATTATTTTACAACAGTAAAAAAAATGGGACTTAAAGAGTGGGTGAGAAAGAAAAAAAACACTTGCTCAATTTCATTCGAGTGCGGAGTAACCGGAAGAACTTACTAAATTAGTAGTTGGATGAGCTCAGTGCAAACTGTGACGTGTAGGATGAGAGTCTATGTGAAAGATAGAAAATAAAAGCTAAAAACTTGAAAAAAAATCCATTTCGATAAGTTTCAATCGAGTTTTGGTAGCTAGAGACATCAATTATTGATGTTTCCTAAGTAGGATCTATTTAAATATGATCTAAATCTTTAAAAAAATCTATACCTAGCTGGTTTCAGGTTAGGATTGAGATCGGCTATGGAGTGGGTTTTTAATTTACTTAGGTAGATGACCGGTGGTAGAGAGATCATCATACTCATCCTCACTAGATTTATTACTTATTTTTTAGCATTGGAGAGCATTATTCACTACAACGATAATATTATACGAATATTTATATCATATGAGTGTTCTATAAAAGTTAAGAATATGAAACCTAAAAATAAAATATTATGTGAAATTCAGAAAAGCATGGTTCTCAAAAATGCATTTGAGATAGTATTATAATTGTTACTGTAGTATTTGGCCTATTATTAGGGTATTATAGCTTATAAATAGTAATAATAAGTCTGAAATGAGTTTCTTATATGAGGCTATAGATATAGCAAAAGAGTCGGTAAAAAGAAAAATATACGCAAACATTATAGAAAGTGGTGGAGGTTGATTGACTCCAAGTGGAATAAACAATTGCATTGAGATATACACATTACTAGTAGGCATACTTTTAATTTACCAATCTAAAATACAAAAAAATTTCTAAAAATTTAGAAAAAATGATAAAAAAAATAAGAAGTAATAATTACTCACATAAGAAATCTAAAAATTAAAAAAATATATAAACTTACTCAAAATTTTGATAAATACCGAGCTAGCTCCCATAAATTCATGTAGTCTTCATTATTATAATCATTATAAGTTTATAAATAATGAGGATAATGAGGATGAATACCGACCGGCATGGCCATCCTTGCCAGCAACATCGTTATGAGGATATTATACTTTATGATTATGGTACATCAAGTATATATTATTTAAAATCGTTACAAAATCTGTATGTTGGTTATTATCTTTCTCAATATCCTCAAACACAAGATCCATGCTAATTATTATCTTTTCTCAAACACAATAAGATCCATTGATATGGCTAGTATAATATAATCACTTTTTGTAGCACCAATCCCTAGACATCATTATTTATAAATTTATGGTGATTATGATAATGACGACTACAGAAATTTATGAGAATGAGTTTGAAATTTATAAAGTTTTGAGTAAGTTAATATATTTTTTTGTTTTTAGGGTTCATATATGAGTAATTATTACTTTTTTATTTTTATTATCATTTTTCAAAAATTTTAGAAAATTTTCCTGCATTTTAAATATTATTTTAAATTATATAATTAAAATATAGTCTAATTCGATACGGGCGACTGAAATAGCTAATATCTATCATTTTTTCAAACAACCAATCTCGATCCCAATACCAAGTTTTGGAACTTTGATTTAGATAATACCTCTAACTTTAGAAGTTAGTTTGATAAAAGGGGGTTAAAGGCAAGTCTAAGGGGCATTCGCAATCTAGGTCGAAGAAGAACGACAAGTGCCAATATCGTCGCAAATTTAGGCATTACAAGAATAAATGTCCCAAATTGAAGGATGAAGGAAAGGCAAGGAAACTACTACATTTATTACAAGAGTTGTAGATGAAAGCCTAGATGGATCAGATATCTTTAAAGCAATCACCGGATCTAATAACCAATTTGATGACAGATAGATCTTGGACTCAGCGTGTGCATTTCATGTGTTCTCAATGGGATTGGTTTGCTATATATGAGAGAGGAGGATCAAATCTTATATAAAATGACATGTCTTACTCCAAAGTGGACATTGGTACTATCTAGGTCAAGATACATGACAAGTTGGTTAAGACACTAGAGTTTCACTCTTCGTCGTCGTTGTCGTCATCGTCGCCGTCAACCTCGTCGCCCATCATGAGCCAGCCTGAGGTCGCCAATGAAGGCGCCCATTGCAACGTAGCGGATGCCCTAGCCCTTGTTGGCTTGAGAAGGAAGATGACTCGAGTGGAGCGGGTGAGCTCGATTTCGAATAAAAACTTAAGTTGCAAATCTAGGTGGAGTGAAAAGCTATCGTGATTCTCTCCACCTACCAACCATGGGGACTGACTTTGAATCTAACCTTTTTGAATAAACCGTCGGCTCGTTTGTATGGATTCGCTGACTCTATTAGCATTGTACTGACAGATGACGAAGACTTTTCTATTTATCTTGCCGTTTTTGCTACCCACCGGTGCTTTCATTATGGATCGATCGACTTGTCATCATTGATTACTCACACACAGGACGATTACTAATGTGGGCATCATCTTCAATTTGACCAAAATAAAGTTGCTTGAGTCCAATTTTGGTCTAATTGATCTAATTAGGCTCATTATTTTCACATTTAATTTGTTGAGTTGATTTTTAATTCAAATAATCAATTGAATTAGTCAATTGATAGATATGGTAAGCCTATATGCAGGGGATGTCCACATTGATTTATTACTTAAATTGGGTTAGTCAATTTAGGTAAGACTTAATCAATTAGGATCCTATTAGGAAATAAATTTTTATTAGAATCCCAATTAATAGTTATGGTAAGCTTATATGTTGGGGATGTCCATATTGATTTATTACTTAAATTGGGTTAGTCAATTTAGGTAAGATGATCAATTAGAGTCCTATTAAGAAATAAGTTCCTATTATAATTAGCTAGAATTAAAGTTGTTAACCTATTTAAAGGTTATTGCATGAGAAACAAGGAATGATTGGAATAAGATTTATTTGAAATCTCTCATTTTCTCTCCTGCGGTCTTCTTCTTCTTCTTCTTCTTCTTCTTCTCTCTCTCTCTCTCTCTCTTTCTCCCTTTCTCCTACTCAGTCTTAAGATTCTTCTCTAATCTCTTTTACTTCCTCTCTAAACCTCTCTCCTTCTTCAATCTCTACTTTTTCATTGGTTACTACTACTGTCCAAAAAATTCCAGTAGTGAAAGAGAATCTTTGGGCGCCCAAACGTGAAAAGGACTTGGTTTCAAAGTAAAAGCACTACTATTTTATTTATTGGTAAACATAAACTCTAAAGTCTTTCCTTACACCATATTTTAGGCCTTTCTACTATCAATGTACCTGTTTAAGAGTTGAGGAAGCTACTGCCTTATCTGAGTGGTTTTCTCTTCTTCCATCTAGTAGTGATCTTTTTAATCAATTAACTTCTTATCAGTTATTGCTTACTATATTTTACTTTAGTTACTTGTTTGGGTCAATTGTTCTCCAAAACATTACGTTCATACTAGATTTGCATCAATTACACATGCTTGATCCCTGTAGAGAATGAAGGGGCCAAGGATCTTCCTCAAAGTCAAATGGAGATGATTTGGATATGATCGACAACTCCATTCTGGTTTTGGGTGAGAGGGGTCAAGGTGGCATGCCAACTGAATCTGCAACTTAAGTTTTATTTGAAATTGACCTGACTTGCTCCACTCAAGTCATCTTCCTCCTCAAGCCAACAGGGGCTAGGGTATCTGCTACGTTGTATTGGGTGCCTTCATCAGCGACTTTGGGCTGGCTCTTGACGGACGATAATGAGGTTGGCAGCAATGACAGAGTGAAGTGTTGTTAGTCTCCCTCCTCTTTTTCTCTCCCTTTCTTGTGGCACATGCCGTGCCATGCCGGCTAGTGGTCGGCATGAGCTGTGCCATGGCACGGCCATCCTTGGTTCTAAGAGTCACTAGAGGTTCTTTAGTGACTTGAAGAGTGACAAAGTAGATGGATTGTATTTTCTACAAGGTAGCACAGTGATTGGTTCAGCTTTAGTGTCCTAGCAAATGATTCAAACTCAGATATCAAGTTATGGCATATGCATCTAGGGCATATGAGAGCAGGGGATTAAGATACTTAGACTTAGCAAGAGATAGCTATTGTATGATTGGAAGGTTGGCAAGCTTGACTTTTGTGAAAATTACGTCTTTGGCAAACTGTGTAGTGTCAAGTTACGCAAAGCAATACACAAGACCAAGGCCACATCTGATTACATCCATTCAGACGTGTGGTGGTCCTCCAGTTCCTTCGAGGGTGGTGTGAGGTATTTACTTATATCGATGATTACTCAAAGAGTGGGTGCATCCAATGAGACATAAAAGTGACTTCTTCACTATTTTTGAAAAGCGTAAACTTTTATTGAGAAGCAGACTAGGAAGAAGATCAAGCACCTACGAATAGATAATAGCTTGGAGTTTTGCAATGGCGAGTTTGATGAGTACTGCAAAGATGAGGGTATAGCATGACATTGAACAGTTAGGCACACTCCATAGTATAATAGGGTCGTTGAATGGATGAATCAAACTCTCATGGAAAGAGCCTTTAACGTATGCTCTCAAATGCTCAGTTGTCCAAAGACTTTTGAGACAAGGCAGTCAATATGTCATGTTAATTAGTGAAACACTCTCTTAATACAACAATTTTTGAGGTATGGTCTGGTGCTCCCGTTGATTATTCAAATCCTAAAGTATTTAGCTGTGTGCTCCCATTGATTATTCAAATCTTAGAGTATTTAGTTGTCATACTTACTATAATGTTAATAATTGGAAAGAGCCTAGCATAAAGAAATCTATTTTCCTTGGATATACCGTGGGGTATAGGGATATACATTATGATGTCTAGATATGAAAAAGGTTGTAATCAATAGGAATGTTATTTTTCATGAATCTATTAAGCTTCACTCGACAAAGGAGATTGTTGTATCTATAAGAAACAAGAGAGGTGTTGTCAAAAAGGTGAAGTTAGATATTGAGGCTACTTGTCATCTAGTGTTTCAAATCAACCATCTTTAGAAAAAACATGTCTCAGTTTCCAAATCAAATTTTCATGAAGACCAGAATGACAGTGTGGTAGTTGGCAGGCCAAGAAGGCAGTTTAGGGAACTGCACCTATATGGATATGTAGACTTAGTAACTTCCGTGTTCAATTTGGCAGAAGATATTGAAGTGCAGGAGCCGTCCACCTACACAGGTTATTAGAGGATTAGAGTTTGCACAACAGATTCTTGTGATAAATGAGGAGGTCAAGTCCATCTACAAGAATCAGACATGACAACCAGTGAAGTTACTTATGGATCGAAGTCAATTGGCTATAATGAGTCTTCAAGAGGAAGGAAGGGATCCCTGAGATTGGGGATGCAAGATATAAGGCACATTTGATCGCTAAGGACTATCGCTAGAGAGATGACATCAACTTAAGTTTTCACTAATATTGTGAAGCATAGCTTTATACATGTCTTGTTTGCCATGGTTTGCTCATTTTAATCAAGAGCAGGAAAAACTTGACATGAAGACTAATTTTCTACACTGTGAGTTGGAGGAAAATATTTACATAAAACAACCGGAATGTTTTGAAATTGAAGGCGAGGATCGCGTTTGTAAATTGAAGAGATCGTCGTATGGCTTGAAACAGTCACCGAGGTAGTGGTACAAAAGGTTTGACAATTTTATGCTTACGCAAGACGACTCTAGGAGTAACTATGACAGTTTTGTGTACTACAGGAGGTTGTTAGACAATTCTTATATCTATTTGCTTCTCTATGTTAATGACATGCTCATAGCCATGAAGGACAATAAAAAATTGAGCGTAAGTTGAGTGCAGAGTTTGAGATAAAAAACTTGGGTAGGTGCAACAAAGAAGATTTTGGGTATGAAGATTCGAAGGAATACCAAAAAGGGAAAATTATACTTGTCATAGAACAAGTATGTTGAGCACATGCTTGAATGTGACTACTATGCTTGCAATTCATTTCAAGCTTTTAGCAGCATTATCACTTAAAACTGAGAGAGGAAGAGTATACGTCATAGATTTCTTACTCAAATGTTGTTGGCAATTTAATGTATGCCATGGTCTGTACCGTCCAAACATTTCACAAGAGGTCAGTGTTGTTAGCAGCTACATAGCTAATCCAAGCAAGATGCATTGGTAGGCAGTGAAGAGGATACATAGGTTGATTTGGTATTTGACAGGGATAGCAATCTGAGTTCTACACTCCTTGGTTATATTGAGTCAGATTTTCCGGATGATTTGGACGGGCAGAGGTCTTTGACAGGTTATTGTTTTACTCTCTCAGATGGAGCTATTAGATGGAAAGCATTCGTTATAGGCTACAGTTTCTTTATCTACTACCAAGACAGAGTATAACTAAAGCAGTCAAAAAAGCAATTTGGTTGAGAGGTTTGGTTTAAAGAGTTCGGGTTGTATCAAGATATCACGACCTTGTTCTATGATAATCAAAGTACAATTAATTTGACGAAGAATGTGATTTACTATGATAATGGAACACATTAATATTTGGCATCATTTTATTTGGGAGCAAGGTTCTAAAACACAATATTGAGATCGGGATTGGCCATCCAGAAAAATAATACATATTGGCTATATCAGCTGTGTTGCTCACCCGTATCGGATCATACTACTTTTTAATTACGTAAATTCTAAATATTATTTAAAAATATAAAAAAAATCAAAAAACTTAGAAAATTAATAAAAAAATAATAATTACTCACATATAAGGCCTAAAAACAAAAAAAAAATACATTAACTTACTTAAAACTTTGATTAATACTAAGAAAAAGAGGAAGAGAGAGGGAGAGGCTAAAGAGAGAGAGTAGAGAGAGGGCTTGCTGTAGTCGGAGAGAGTAGAGAGAGAAATGAGAGAGATAGGGCATTGGAGAGAGAGAAGGAAAAAAACAAAAGAAATATAAATCCAAGGTTGCCGAAGGTCGAGATCGTCATATCTAGTCAGAGGATGTCATCGAAGGTCAAGATTGCCATTAGAGAGAGGAGAGAGACTTGGCCGAAACCATTCGCCCGATCCGTTTGGATGATCCCTCTCAGTATCGGCCGAAACTTGGAAGCATGTTCGAGAGGTTATGACAAAGGGTATTATCACAGTCAGTCAAATTCACATATCGAAGAACCCAACAGACATATTAACCAAATTGGTCACAACTTATTGCATGGACTTGATCATTGTTTGCATATGGTCGTATGTTTTTAATTGGAATTTTATTAATCCTATTATCAGTGGCTGTAAAAGTTATTTTCAATGCTTATTAAATATTCTTCATTTGCAAGGGGAACTCCTATACTCTTTCCAATGGAAGAGGATTCCAGATTTCCCACATTCTTTCCTATGGCTTATAACAGTCCCACAGCTCATACCTCCAATATGAAAAGCTTTCTAACTTAAGTCCAGGCATTATAGTATACTATGTCAACTACTAGAAGGAAAAGACTGAAAATACTAAAACCGTTAAAGCAAGTAATATCAAATGTAAAAGGTAAATTGAGGTGGCCAAAAATATTAACATACCTCCGCACTAAGAAAATTATGGAAAAGAACTACTCTGGGGGACCAGCTGAGAACTTCAGGCTTGACCTAAGTAACCAAAATATGAAGATAACACATCCAAAAAAAGCCAAGATTGCATAAAACCATATTTTGAAGATGAAGACTTCATATTTTAATCGTGAAGTTTTAAAAATAAAAGAAAACAGAGTTTAGGAAGTATGTCAAGTTAGCTTCTTCCGAACAATAGTGAGTCATATGCTGAAAGAAAATATTTGGCTGATGGTCCAGATTAATAATCCAGATGCACCTTTTGACTCGTCCGAGTGCTTAAATTTCTTTGGTACTTTAATACTAAGAAGATTAACTTGCAACAAAGATCACACAGGCACAGGTGTCTCACATGGTTTACATAGATGCATAATTCATGACTGAAGGTTAAAAGACAACTGCAGTTTTCCATACATGTAGATGTTACCATAAGATTATTTTGACAGAAAAGTTTCAGTCTTTATCTCAAAGAAGGTATGATTAACAATCAGGAAAAACTCCTATGCTTCGAGAACCTATAAGGCACTTTAATTGGGAAAAGAATGGAATCTTCAGATGCTTCAGAACTAATAGTTCCAAGTATATAGATAGAAAATAATAGCATCAAGGTAACCATCCTCATTATCCTCATCACTGAAAGGGTTTCTGCATGTATACCAGTAAAAAATTTCTTATTTGATAGAAACCGTAAGCCTACCAAACTGAAAATCACTAAGTCATGAATGCAGACAATTTTTGTTTATAAGAAACCATTGTTCTTACTACAAGAGATTCTCTTGATAAATGGATAATGAAACACAATAATTAATAATTATTCAATTAGGTCAGGTACTTAAAAGAAAAGCAGGAAAGTAATGCTGTAAATTATCGATAATAATTCAATATCTCTGCTGTAGCAAGCCTAGATCGTAGAAAATTCTAAGTGTTACGTAAAACACTTTTAAATTTTAAGTCAGGATTTTTCACCAGATAAATCAAGGAATGTCTAGATAAGTTTTAGTTTTTCTAAAACCAAGATAAGTTTTATCAAGAAGACATTGACACAAGAATATCTTAAGGATGTCATTCTAACTCAATGAAGGAATTCAAATTCACCAATAATGTTACATAGTAAGCTAGTAACTAACTGGATCAAGTAAAAGCAGAGAATAAATTTGCATAGTCTAAAACCAAACGTACATATCCAAGGCGAAGTGTGGTTGCCTCATTATCATTCTCCCAATGCAATATGCCTGCAAGTGATAACTAACTTAGAAGCATTAAAGTTTACTGCAGTTCCCTCAAATGGAACAGAACAAGTCTTGCTCATTTTCAGGAAAGCCAGTTCTTGGAGAAAGGTTCCTCATTGTAAAATTTAGAACTAAAATTTGCATTTGAACCACAACAAGTTCGTATAGGTCATAAGATTAACGACAAGTGAACTTGTTCAAATCAACACCATCACCCAAGCTTCTAAGTTCTAACCAACAATCTGTAAAAGGCCAGAAGAGAACTAACAGATGAGAAGGCTTCATGAATTGAAAAATGATAATTACAATATTTTGTAATCAGCTTTCAACTTAACAGTATAAATTGAAAATGAATTGCTGGCTAAAGAAAACTCAAGAAAGACAAATAATATCCTTCCAAATGGTTCTCTGGAAAGGCTTATCTTAACTTTAGGAAATTGACTTGGTCCCTGGGACACTAATAAGTAGAGAGAAATGAAAGGAAATATATATATATATATATATATATATATATATTGTACAAATAGATTTTGGAAATGCTAAAAATGCAAACTCACTACAGAGCTCCCACACCTACACACACCATTGACTCCTGCTACTAATAAGAGAAGAAGAACTACTCCGACTATGGTGAAAGCGCGTGGATCTGGTAGCTTCTCATGTGACAGTTACAACTTACAATTGATCGTTTTCCTATCTTGTACATACTAATGCTACCAACTACCTACTGCAAACAAGACAACCTACCACATCAACTCCAGCAATTCATGCCTCAGGTCCAGACAAGGATATTGGTATAGAGAAAGGATCTCGAATCCCAAGGCAAAAATGTTGGAAAAGAGTGAAGCTAGTGTGCTTTAGCGAAAGGCTCTGTTCAGCCCGAGAAATGTAAGGCTCAGAGCAAGAGGATGGATACCAGAAGGTTGCACATCAGGTGGAGACCTTGGCTGGCTAAGTGAGCCTAACATTTAGCTTAAGCTAGAGATGCGGAAGCCAGGGTGAGCTACTTGGACTTGCAAGATGGAAGGAAATATACTCCCTTATGATCAAGACAATAGAAACCACTAGACATTTTCATATCAAATAAGTAATACAGCAATCTGATAACTAAATATTGGCTAAATTACATCTAGACTCCTTGAACTATGACCAAGTATCACTTATACATCCTGAGGAAAAAAAATGGTGATATTGAATGAACCCCTTGAAGGCTTGAACTATTCAAATATTTCAAAATTAACCCTTATGTTAGCCTACTGTTTACTTTTCTGTCTGAAATTGACATGTGACCATTTTTTGCCCCCATTTGTGCCAAAATTGCCCTCATCTTCCTCCAGAGATTTATACTAAGGCATTTATACTCTTTCCTTCTCAATCTTTGTTAATCCTCTCTCTCTCTCTTCTTCTCCCAACATTTTCCTCTCCTAATAGCTAATTACTCTCCTTCCTCTCAAACTCTCAATCTCTCTCAATTTCTCCTCCTTCCTGTCCTCATATTTGTCTCATCTAATGCCAAGCTCAAACCAAAGTTTTATGGTGATATTGCTTCTAATTTCTCTTCTTCCTCTCAATCTTTCCCAATTTGTCCCCCTCCATTCTCTATCAAACACTCTCCCTTCTCCAACAATCCAAATGTGTATTTCATCATAGAGTAATTTTGTAAAATTAGCTTTCATATTAACGACGTAACCCCTATGGAGTTTATAGTAGTTCAAAGGATCTTAATGTTACATGTTTTTTTCTTCAGGGGGTATAAGACATATTATGTCAAACTTCAACTGGTCTAGGTGTAATTTAGCCTTAAGTATTTGATACCAAAAAATAGTTAGTATTGCAAGTAACATATATCTTGCAATAGTTGGTATTCTTAGTAAAAGACACTAATTTTTATAAAAGAAATGTAGTGAATCTGGAGAGGGTGGTGTACCAGATGGCTCCTCTAATCGGTTGATAAATGCCAATTGAAATAAAGAACCTGCAGGCATATGATAATATCATGAAGCACCTAAAGCATGATCCATGTAATAGCATCAATAACACTGAATTATTAGCAACGAAAGAGTTAAATGATTCTCATATTAAAGAGTTAAAAATAGAAGTGAACAGGCTGATTCTGAACTAGTAAGTCAAAAGACATGTCAAGAACTACCAAGTATAAACACTGCCAAGTTTCCATGCCCATCTAGTAAACTAAGCGTGCATCAATTTCCCCAATTGCTTAAAAATAGGAGACAAACTACTGCCTTCTCCTAATTAAACACCTACCATCATCTGAAAAGTGGGATCATCAAAAGCATAACTTGAAGACATGGGAACATGAGACTAACAACCAATTCTCATTGTTATCGTTCTCCAATCAATTTCTTGACGAACGATTCAGCTAAAAAAATCACAATTTCTTATTTTGGATATTCAAGTTCCATTTGTATCAAACCCAATTGAATTAAATTAGTATTAAAGGATGGAACTTTCCTTTACACACTCTTAAAGAGATGCAACTCTAGTAACCATCAGATCACTCAATCCAATTCCAAAGAATCTTTTAAGTTCTAACAAACGCAATGAACTCAATGAAAGAATAAAAAAGACCCATCTCTCCAAATTGGAAATCGTACCCAAAAATTACGGATTAAGAATCAAATTGGGTACGGGAAAGGAGACCCACCTATGATCATTCCGATGGTGACGAACGTGAGGAGCGCAAGGATGTACCGAGACCGATCCATTTCGCAGTTGAGCGTGAGGAAGACTTGGCTGGATTTAGATTTGGCGGAGGTGCTCAGAGACGTCGGATTCAGGCCAGCCGAGGGGAGAAACCCGCTTCCTACGCCGCTGGTTCCTAGTTAGTTCGATTCGCCGTTGCGTTGGGTCTTCTTGGGAATATTAAAAGTCTAAAGAAAATGCTAATAGTTTCTAAACCCAATTGGTCTCATTGTATGGTTTCTTCGGGGCTGTTTGCCAAATAACGACCAAAATTTTCACCCATCTTTTAATTAAAAAAGGGCAGAAAATATGCTTATAGAATCCGGGCTACACAAGCACCGGAGATATAGAGTTGTCGTACAAAATAAAATCACTAGGCACATTCATTTTAGAAATAAAGGTAATTCTTAAATAAGTATTCATATTTGTTATTCTAAAAATAAGATCTTTATTTTAAGAATAACTATTATTATATTTACTTGAATTTAAAAATAAGAATATAATAATTATTTTTGATATGATATAAAGTGAAGAAATAGATAGTAAAAATATATTGTCTTTTATGGAATTACGATAAATATTCTTTGATTTGATATAAAATAGATTGATATGATAGATATCACAAGTAAATTAGTAGTTGGATTAGTGTATAATATAAGATATAATTTGATGAATAGTATTTGTATTTTAGAATAGCACTATTATGATATTTAGTTGTTATTTTGAAACAAGGCTTGTATTTTAGAATAAAAAAAATTATTTCTGAAATGAACTGGCTAAGAGGTAAAGTCATTTCCCTAACCCTCTATTCAAGCATTGTTTAGCCTTGATCCTAGAATGGCAGCCCAATTGGCTACCATATTATATTGTCTATAGACATGTATAACTTCATAATCAACATAAAAAGGGTAAAAGGCCAAGACCTTCCTATGTGTTTAAGGAATAAGGAAGCACGAAAAATTGAAGGGCAAGAGTGACTAGAAAGTGACATGGTGGTGAAACAGGGAAAGCTACTCTTTTCATGAAATACTCTCTTTGGCTTCCTTTTTGAAACACCCTTTTTCACTTGTTAGTGTAATATTCTCACAAAATATCTAAAATAGATCTAAAACACCACAACAATCCAAAATATACTAGTAACACATGCCTTAATAAGTTTTTAGAAATATATGTCCTTATACAAACTTAAAACATAAAAGCCCTCGCAAAAGCTAAATTCGAACTAGGAAAAAATAAAACAAGCAACTCCAAGAAAAATAAATCTGCTACTCTGTGAAATCTATATCCTCCATATTTAACTTTGAAATATATCTATTAAAATGGCGGTGAGCACACGGCCTAGCAAGTATAATCTAATAATAGACCATAAATAATGTAATGCATAATAAATACTAATGCATGCCGATAATTATCATCATATCGAGGTAAATAGGTATAATGTAATTTACAATAAGCTTTCATTTAATTATAAGACATAGGAGTGTATAATATCATCATAACTTGAAACAACTTCTCATGTCATCAGGATAACTCACAATGTGTTATAATCCACATATCAATGATGTCATAATACACAGCAAATATATCAACGATGTCATAATACACATAACAAACATAATAATGAGGAGAAATAGTCATAGTCATCTAGTGATAATATTGCACATACATGCTGAACAACACTTTATATGATTAGTTATCTATGGACATCAGATTAAGAACCTCAATCGTAGCCCTATATATAAATCATCAACATCATCACCACTCTAGTAAATCATTGCACATAATAAAATCATTACTTGTAGCCGAATTATCATACACAGTAGAATCGTTGCATATAGCAAGAAAGAGCTCACAACTCAATGAACGCCCTAACTCTGCATCATCAAGTAACACTAGAGGTATAACCCTAACTTTCAAATATATTTTTATTATCATCCTAAACTAGTCTCCGAATAAGATAGTGTAATCACCTAAATGCTTCACAAGCTAACGATCTCAGGTGTAAACCACTAATATAATAATACTATACAATACACTCCACCCTTAATCCCGAGTTGAGATAGTGAAGGGCATTATTACCTAGCCAAGACTAGATTAATAACGTGCATGTGGTATCATGTCTTCTATTACCTTATAATTGATCATCAAGTTAACATCTGTCATAACTAAGCATGGAGTCTATTATAAATAGAGTAATAAGTAGTAAATAATTAATAATTAAGTAGTAGTTGCTCATGAATGTAAAAGTAAGCAATAATGATAAAATAATTATCATCACAACAACTATATTACTCGTAGACTAATATAGGATCTAACTTGCCTGAAATATCTCTAGAATCTGACTAACTCTCCTTAACAATCAGGCTCCTCCTAAGTTTCGAGATTCTCTTCGCACGGTGAAAGGTCTAATAATTTATAAAATAAAATAATACATAAGAACTAACTACGTTATTCAATAACTTTAGTCGACTCTCTAAGCCCCGGATAAGTTTGACTTGGTCTTGCATTTATTCTTCCCTATTAATAATATTATTTTGTATTAATTAAATTAGCTATTAGTCAAATTAGAATTATTTCTAGTTATAAATGTCAAAGGCATTAATAATAAAAATGCAAGGATTAATAAATTTAAACTACCTAACTTTAGTTCTGTATTATCCTAATAAAAATGATTGGGAAAAATTATAGAATGATAGCCAATAAAAGAAAATAGACTGATATTAGGCTAGCCTATGGTCCACGAGTTAGGCTAGGCTCCAGGACCAGCCTTTCATTGCTTAGTTGAGGAAGTGGGTTGTAAGCCTACCCACAGCCCACTAAATAAAAGAAAGTGACTGAGCTAGCTAGAGTGTGGACTACATCTCACCTTGTACCCCACACAAGCTAGTGAGGGTATCAAACCTCCACCTAGCTTTACCTTCTTCTTAGAAAAGAAGACAAAGGGAGAGAGATGAAGATGCTAGCAGCGATCATCATAGCTTTGCCTTCTTCCCAAATTCAACGAGGTCAACTTGGGTTAAAGCAGCAGCTAAACCATCAGCCATAGTGGTCAAAGGCGAGAAGCAAGGAACTCATGCTCGGCAGCCACGGAGGTTCTCTCTTTGGGTCAAAAGGGCTCGAAGCCCATTAATTCGAGAACTCCATGCTTGTCGCCTCCTACATAACCCATGGTTACTAAAATATGGTACCCATGACAAGAGGATGACGTAGGGGAGCTTCTTGGATCGATAGGCTATCGACCTGAAGTCGTCGGCCAATAAATTCCTCTAGTGAGGACAAAAATAATAAGGCTACAATTTAACTATGATTTACTAGATGAAATTTAAATTAATTATAAGAAGGTATACGGATTGGATTAGGGGATTTAGTTTGGTCCGTTAGTGCTCCGACAGTCAGCCCTTGTTGGGTTCTTCAGTAGCACAAAAGAGAGAGAGAGGCAATGGGGAGGGGGTGGCTAGAATAAAAAATTCCTTATGTGAGGGAGGGCTAGGGTTTTATAGGGGAGATCGTGGAGGGAGTGGAGTCTGAACTCCACTCCGGCGAGGTGGGATTCCATCCACCTCTTCTAATAGATTGCGAGAGGTCGAGAGAGGGTTGACGGGAGGTAGCACACGTGCTTGGCGTGTGTGCTGCACGTGGGGAAGAGTGCACGTGCTTAGCCTGTGCATTGAATTTTTTTTAGGGTTGTTACAATTACTCCCAACAAAATAAAAATTTTGTCCGTGAAATTACATATCTGAGTTACTAAGTAATTGTAAATAAGTGGACCGGACCTCCTCCTCAAGCTCCCAAGTAGCTTTCTCTACACTATGGTTCTGCTAAAGAACTTTGACTAATGGTACACTCCTCCTCCAAAGCATTTTCACACATCTACTAATAATTTGAAACTTGCTGCTCTTCATAGGACAATTTTTTTTTTAGCTGAATAGGTTTATCCTTTAACACATGGGAGGGATCATGCAAATATTTTCTCAATACTAACACATGGAAAACATTATCAATTTGAGACAACTTTAAAGGCAAATCCACACAATATACAACTGAACCCATCCACTCCAGTATCTCATAAGGACCAATGTATTGAGGGCTCAATTTGCCTTCCTCCCAAATCGGACTACTTCTTTCTAGGGTGAGACCTTGAGGAAAACTCTATCCCCAACCTAGAACTCTAGGTCTCGACGTCAATGATCAGCATAACTCTTTTGTCAACTTTGGGCAGCCAGTAAATTCTTCCAAACTTTTCAAACCTTATCAATGGGATCATGGATCAACTTTGATCTCTCTATCTTCTACTTTCCCACTTCATCCCATATGATAGGTGTCCGGCATCTCCAACCATATAAAGCCTCATAAATGGGGCATCTCAATGCTAAAATGATGACTATTATTATAAGAAAATTCAATCAAAGGAAGATGTCGACCCTAACAGAGTCCAAAATCAGCAACTGAAGCACATATCATGTCCTTCAATGTCTAGATTGTTTGCTTTGACTAATCGTCAGTATGGGGATGATAGGCAGTGCTGAACTGTAATTTGGTACCCAAAAATCTAGGAAAATGTTGTCATAATCTAAATGTAGATCTGGGGCTCTAATCCGATGTGATAGAGATTAGTGCCCCATGGCGAGCAAAGATCTCATCCCGAAACAAGGTAGCCTACTTCTCCATGGAATTTGTGGTGTTAATTGGAAGAAAATGAGCAGAGTTGGTCACTCAATCCATGACTACCCATATCAAATCTTTCTTTTTCACAGTCTTTGGCAACCCAACTATAAAATCCATAGTGATATGCTCCAATTTCCACTCAAGCATGGGTAGAGGTCTAAGGGTCCCTATGGTCCTTTTGATACGATACAATCCATATTGGCTCCACGCGAGACATTGAGTTCATGGGAATGAGCCTATTTATCTAGTTGAGTAAGTAGAATCAATAAAATTTATTTTTGCCAGGGTGCGTTCGAACGCAAAGACCGTGTTCGAACGGGGCCGTTCGAACGCCTACATCACGTTCGCACCAACAGAGAACGGAATTGGCGCATTCGAATGCAATCTGGCACGTTCGAATGCGGACGTTTGAATGCCTGCATCACGTTCGCATCGACAGAAAACAGAATTAGCGCGTTCGAATGCAATCGGGCGCGTTCGAACGTACCACGGCGAAAGTATGGGTTAAGTTAGGGATGTTAGGGTTATTTGGGGTGTTTTTATGTTAATTATAGAGTTCTTAAGGTAAGCCTCTATATATATGTGGAGGAAACCCTAATTGAGATTGTTCTTATCTGGATTGGAATTGGCTTTAGCCTCATCTTCTTCTCTCTTGACTCTAGCCATTAGCGCCCTCTTCCACCTCTTTCCTTCCACCGCCCAAGTCTTTGGTTGGCCTCTAACCTCCCTCTTCCACAACAACTTCTCCCCCTTCACACCAAGAACAAACCCTAGCATCCATCTAGCCATTGGAGGGTTATCAAGCTAAGATCTAAGTTTTAGAACCGTTGTGGATTGGATTAGACTGGTTTGTAACACCTTTGGTGCTCAATCTTTACCTACTAACAAGCTAAGTATTGGGATACAAACACTACAATGCTCCTCTTCAATATTGGCCACTAGAAAGACATGCAAATATTATGATACATCTTAGTCTCCCTAAGGTGAATGTCGTAAGAGGTCTGATGGGCTTTCTCCAAAATTTTCTTTTAGAGTTTGCCCATATCTAGTATATAGAATCTATCTCCAAACCTCAAGGTCCATGTATCATCAATACGAAAACCTTTTTTACCCAAACTTTGAACTTGCTATAAAATTTGTAGAAAATATGGATCCTTCGCCTTTGCAATTCTAATTTTCTTAGCGAGAGTCAGTCTCAGAACCAAATGAGCAAATAGCCCTAAGCTCACATAGCTAGAAATAATAGGAATATCAATCCTCTCTAGATCTTTCAAGATGCCCTCCTATTGGATGATCATACAAGCCAAGTTGCCCATGGACTTCTGACTCAAGGCATCAGCTACCACATTTGTCTTTCCATTGTGATAGCTAATAGTGCAGTCATAGTCATTTACTAGCTCAAGCTATTTGTGCTACCTCAAGTTCAGCTCCTTTTGAGTAAAAAGATATTTCAAGCTCTTGTGGTCAGTGAAGATTTCACTCTTATCCCTTATAAAAATAGTGCCTCTAAATCTTCAATGCAAAGACCACTGCTGCTACTCCAAATCATAAGTGGGATAATTACATTCATAATTTTTGAGTTGTTGCGATGCATAAGCGACGACTCTACCCACTTGCATTAAAACATAACTTAGGCCCAAGTGTGAGGCATCACAATAAACCTAGTAGCCCACTCCACTACGAGGCACTATAAAAATAGGCGTAAAAGGAAGTCTCCTCTTCAGTTCTTGAAAGCTTTGCTCACAACCATCTGTCCACACAAAATGTTGATTCTTTCGAGTCAACTTGGTAAAAGGGCTTGAGATTATTGAAAACCCCTCAACAAAATGCTGAGAACATCCAACCAGTCCAATAAAACTTTGAACCTTTGCCATGATGCTTAGCTAGTTCCAACCCAAGATTGTTGTGATCTTGGATTGGTCAACCTGGATATCTCTCTTGACACCACATGCCCTAGGAACACCACTTTGTTCAGCCAAAACTCACACTTTGAAAACTTGGCATTGGCAAGCAATTTTTCTTTCCTCAAGGTCTATAGTACCAACCGAAGATGCTCTTCATGTTTCTACTTTGAGGTGACCACAATGAACAAATCCAAGAAAAGACAAAAGACTCAGTTCATTAGATCCATGAAAATAGCTAGTGCATTGGTTAACTTAAAAGGCATAATGAAGAACTCATACAAACCATAACAAATGAGGAAAATGGTTTTGGAGACATCTACTTCCCTAATGCTCAGCTGATGATAATCAAACTCAGATCAATCTTCAAGAAGACTCGAGCTCCACGCAATGATCATAAAGATCCTCAATGTGAGATAGGGGATATTTGTTATTTACAATCTCCTAGTTCAATTGCCGACAAATACAAAGACGAAGAGTACCGTTTTCTTTTTAATAAAAAGGACTTGGAGCTCCTTAAGGTGATGAGCTAGGCCTGATGAAACCTCTATCTAAAAAATCATCAATCGGTCATCTAAGTTCCTCCATTTCCTTTAGAGCCATGTGATAAAGTGCCTTGAAGATTAGTCATGCTCCTAGAATTAGGTCAATAGTCAATTCAACTCCCCTGTCCAAAGGAAGCCCTCGAATGTCCTTAGGAAAATCTTTCGAAAACTCCTAAACAACAAGCTAGTCAGTTAAGATTTGTGCCCCACTAGACTCGTCAACATGATTGCTACCAACTTTGGGTGGTCTACCTGTCGATCATTAAACAATCGATACCCTATGCCATCATTAAGCTACAAAATAACTTTCTTGCTATAATAGTTAATGCTAGCATGATAAGCAGCTAACTAATCCATACCCAAAATCAAATATCAAAATTCTATATCTCAAGGGGTAAAATGTCTACCCTAAAATCTCATTCACCAAAAGTAAACTCGGCGAATTTTCAAAGAATTGCCCCCATTGGGGTAGGTATGAGCAAATGTTCATTGAGAAGCTCTATGGTCATATCAATATGCCTAAGAAATATGGTGGAAATGAAAGAATGTGTAGCCCGAGGGTCAAACAAAATCCTAGTAGTTTGAGAGAATGAAGTCATAATACTTGTCATTGCATAATTAAATTTATTAAAAAATCTTTTATTATTCTAAGTTTCTATGCGAAGGAAGAGTCTATTTGATTCTATTTAAGAAAGATTATTAAATTCTAAAAGAAGCATATTTAATTGATGCATGTTGCCACATCATTAGATCCCTCATCATCTTACTCCATGGCAAATACTTGACCAATACGTCTGCCTCTTCCTCTACTAGAAGGCCTTGATCGTGCACTACCATGTCCTCTACTCGCAATAGTATTAGCTCTTAAGGCTCTACAAATAGCTAGCATAGTTGAAGTGACTAGCCCACTAGCTAACAAAGGACAAAGTGGCCAGATATGTCCACTCTATCCACACTGGTGACAAGTCACGCCCTGAGTATCAGGACAATCACGAGATAAATGTCCTCTCTGATCACAAGTATAGCAAGTCCTCTCCTCTAATGTTGGCTGTCATGTAAATCCTCCACTATTAATGCTGCCTAAAATTGTTGTTGATCTTCCACCACTAACAAAAGGTGATGCTTTATCTAGCATCAAATGCTCAGTGGCTTCCATCACTCTTTTGCTTCCTCACAGAGAAGAAAGGTGGCAAAAGCCACCTGTTGATCCTCTTGGCATTTGGAAGTAGTCAGGATCTTCACATCTACTAACCACTGGTTCGCCTCCATAGGATCGGTCATGCCACTAAATACTGGAGGATTAAGTGGCATTAAACGGTTTAGTGGCCACAAGGATCCACCTCCGACTTGCTCGGCTGAAGTAAGATACTAAGACTATCTACCCAATGCTCATGAACTAGTTCCTCAATGAATCTCTCCTGCTATCTAACCATATACCACAGTGCCTCTATGCTATTGGCTACAGCAACCACAATTAGCTCATCAATTAGATTAGAGGCATCCTCAGAAGTAGTCACATGAATCGATATAGCGTATCTAGGCAGCAATCCTATTAAGTTAAGAGTAATTCGATTTATAATTCAAAATTATACCTACATGTCATTAATATCTCTTATGTCCAATATATCATGGTCTCTAAAATTTCTCATAAATATACTAGAGAACTTGCCAAATTATAGTGAACCTATGCTCTGATACAAAGTTGAAAGACACACCTCCAAAAATTACATATTTTTAATATAAAAAATTCCACATGACTCTCACATAACCTGTCAGTGTAATATTCTCACAAAGTATCTAAAATAGATCTAAAATATCATAAAAATCCAAGAAAACTAATGCAAAAAATACTAGTAACACAGGCATCAATAAGCCTCAAGAAATACATGTCCATATAGGGATTTGGTTATGATTTTTATTTATTTTGAGTGTCTTTTGTTTATTTTCTATGTAGGGTGTCTTTTACTTAATTCCATTGTAGGTCTATATATAGACCCGTTGTAATTTTTTTGGAGGTTAATGAAAAATTATTGGATTTTGCACTTTTGAAAATCTTGGTGTGAAACCATTTTTAGGGTGGAGGTGTGAAACCGCATTCCTTTCTTCCTTAGGCCCCCCCCGCCCCGCCCCATCTCTCTCTCCACTATGTTTTGCGTCACATTATCCTTCGAATGCCGTGGCTATTTGATAATGATGTTCATATTTATGGTTGTTCAAATATTTGCTTGTTTGAACACGAGGGTAAGAAGATCAAAATTCTTCCATCGCAGCCTAGAAATGATAAAGCTGAAAAGAAGTCTAATCCCATTAAGTCTGATAGTAAAATCATCTTGATTAGTGCTCGAAGCATTAAATGCGAGATGAGTAAAGGAACTCCTATTCTGATTCTTGCTGCTTGAGAAATTCTGAATGAGCCTAATGAATTGATTCCTTTTGAAGCCACTGCCGTAATTGAGGAATTCTCGGATATCTTTCTAGAGGATCTTTCGGATAAATTGCCGCTAATATGAGATATTCAACATGCTATCGATCTCGTCCTGGGGTGCATCTCTTCCTAACTTGCCTCATTACCAACTTAACCCAACTAAGCACGCTGAACTCAAACGGTAAGTTGAGGAGTTATTGAAAAAAGGCTTTTTGAAGGAAAGCCTAAGTCCTTACGTAGTTCCCGCATTGTTAACACTAAAGAAAGATGGAACTTGGCGCATATACGTCGATAGCCGTGCCATTAACCGAATAATGGTAAAATACTATTTTCCTATTCCTCATTTGGATGACATGCAGGACATGATAGCAGGGGCCATGATTTTTTCAAAGATAGATTTAAAAAGTGACTATCACCAAATTCGTATATGCTTGGCAATGAATGGAAGACTACGTTTAAAATGAAAGATGGGTTATATGAATGGATGGCCATGCCTTTTGGCTTGGCTAATGCTCTGAGTACTTTTGTGAGAGTGATGACTCAAATATTACTACCCTTTATGGGATAATTTTTAGTCGTATACTTTGATAACATCCTTATCTATAGTCGATCTCGGGAGCAACACATAGATTATCTTCGTCAAGTCTATGCTGTCTTGAGGAAAGAGCAACTGTATGTAAACACTAAGAAATGTACTTTTCTGACAAACAAAGTTGTTTTATTAGGCTTTATTATTTCATCTAAAAGAGTGTCTGCCTAACTCGATAAGGTCAAAGCTATTAATGAATGGCTTGAACCCCGTACTATAAGAGATGTGAGAAGTTTTCATGGGCTCGCTACCATCCATCGTCGATTCATCAAGGGGTTTAGTACCATTATGGCTCCGATAATTGAATGCTTCAAGAATGGCGAATTTGAGTGGTCAGCAAGTGCCACCAAAGCTTTCATCAAAATCAAGAAAAAAATGGTGGAAGCTCTTGTCATGCAACTCCTCGATTTTACTAAAGTTTTTGAGGTTGCAGGTGATGCTTCTGGAATTGGTATCGGAGGAATCTTGAGCTAAGAAGGTCATCTGATTGCCTACTTTAGTGAGAAGCTGAATGAAACCATGCAACGGTATACCACTTATGATAAGGAATTCTATCGTGTGGTTCAATCTCTTCGCCATCGGAGACATTATTTGCTCCCACAAGAATTTGTAATCTTCTATGACCATGAAGCTCTTCGTTACATCAACTCTCAGAAGAAACTTAACGCTAGACATGATAGGTGGGTTGAATTTCTCCAGGACTATACGTACACCTTGTGACACAAATCTGAAGCAAACAACAAAGTTGCTGATGCACTGAGTCATCACATGATTCTTCTTTCAAAGTTGAATGCGGAAGTAATAGGTTTTGATAAAATTAAAACTGAATATGAATCATGTCTGGATTTTCATGAAGTTTACAATCTATTAAGTGACGGAGTGACTCAAGAAATAGATGGTTTCATCTTGCAAAATGGTTATCTATTTAAATCTCGAAAGTTATATATTCCGAGCACCTCTTTAAGGGAATTTTTAATTTGGAAATTGCATGCTAGGGGTTTAGCAGGACATTTTGGGCATGCGAAAACTATTGAAGCTACGAAACATCGATTTTTTTGGCCAACCCTTAAGAGAGATGTTATTAGACTTGTTGGTCGATGTCATGCATGTCAATTCACTAAGCAGCGAAAGCAAAATATGGGATTATACACGCCTTTACCTGTTCCTAACTGTCCTTGGCAAGATGTTAGTATGGACTTCATACTTGGACTTCCAAAGACCACTCGAAAGCACAATTTCATTCTTGTGGTGGTGGATTGATTTTCAAAAATGACCCACTTTATACCCTATTCTCAAACTTTTGACGCCTTTCGAGTTGCGAAACTCTATTTTGATAAAATTATTAGACTACACGGCTATCAAAAACTATTGTATCAGATAGGGATGTGAAATTCACTAGCTATTTTTGAAAAACTCTATGGCATAAGATGGGAACCAAGCTTCAGTATTCAATTGCTTTCCACCTAGAAACAGACGGGCAAATTGAAGTAGTCAATAAGAGTTTAGATAATCTACTAAGGACTCTTGTCGATGAAAATCTAAGAGACTGGGATCAAAAACTGCCAACTGCTGAATTTGCATATAATAATTTTGTTAATAGGTCAATAGGTCTAAGTCCAACTAAGGTAGTATATAGTTACAAGCATAGACAACCTATAGATCTCATTCCTATGACCTATTATCATAGGTTGTCTGAGTCTGCATCTGCATTCGCATCACATATTCATAACTTGCATAAAGAAATCAGTAACAGAATTGCTCAAAATAATACTAATTGTAAAATTTGAGCTAATCTAAGAAGGAGATTCAAAGAATTTAAATGGTTCCCACCTGGAATTGTCAAAAAGTTGCACGCACGAAGTGCCGGACCTTTCAAAATTCTCAAAAAAATTAATGATAATGCTTATGTTCTAAATCTCCTCAATGATTTTGGCAGCAGTTCTACTTTTAATATTGAGGATCTAGTAGCTTATAAAGGTCCAGATTTTATCCTAGATAACCCATTAGCTATTGAGCCTATTTATCAGAGACCCTTTTTACCTCCACTTCCTAACATTGTACCTAACACAGTAGACAAAATTGATAAAATTTTAGATGATGAGATTATTTCAACTAGAGAATGTGGAATTCAACAGTATCTAGTATGTTAGAAAGGACGACCTACATCTGATGACACGTGGCTTGATCGCCATGATTTAGAGGTGCATCACCTGGATGTCTTAGAGCAGTATGCGAGCAGCATAGCAACACACTCGATAGGGTCGAGTTCTCTCCCGCCTGGGGAGAATAATACAGACATCACTAATAGGACTCGATGGCGTTTGTACCAGTGTCGAAGCCGCTAATAGTTGATGATACCTCGTATAGGGATTTGGTTATGATTTTTATTTATTTAAGGTGTCTTTTGTTTATTTTCTATGTAGGGTGTCTTTTTCTTAATTCCATTGTAGATCTATATATAGACCCATTATATTTTCTTTGGAGGTTAATGAAAGATTATCGAATTTTGCTCTATAGAGAATCTTGGTGTAAAACTATTTTTTGAGTGGAAGTGTGAATCCCCATTCCTTTCTTTCTTAGTTTCCTCCCCCATCTCACTCTCCACCACGTTTTGCATCACATTATCATACACTACAACACATTACCACATACTATAGACCGGCGGTAATGGAGTGGCACCGGTGAGTAAGTGATGGTGGAAGGATTACAGATGATGGAAGGAGTTAGTGCAAGGTGATAGATAGATTAGAAGAAGGGGAGTAGGCCGCCGCCTCTAAGGGACTAGGGTGAGTGGCCGGTCGAGGGAGGTTAGAAGCGGCGACGCCGGGAAACGAGAGAACAAGAGAGAAGAAGATCAAGGAGACTAAGGCAAAACTCAATTCATTCAATAATAATTCCATGGTTGTCATTCACACCTTTAGAGGCTAACTAAACAATTCAAAAATGGCAATTATTAACCCTCAAAATAGTACGACCACGTTCGAACGCGCCCAGTCGCGTTTGAACGCACATTTTGTATTCTCCGTATGTGCAAACTTAATGCATGCGTTCGCAAGCACGTTTGAACGCAGCGTTCGAATGCATATTTTGCATTCTTTGTATTTGCAAATCTGATGCAGGCGTTCGCAAGCACGTTCGAACGTACTCCACCCGCGTTCGAACACGACATATAGAAAACTTATTTTTCTATGAAATAAATACTAAAATAAGAATAAAAGACACCCCTAAAATGTATCCATACTCAAGACGACATCGGTGAAGTATGAATCGTATCATTCCACCATGCTTCCGCAACCTTGTCCTCAAGGTGTGAAATTGGGGAAGTGATCCATCATATCCGACTCGAGCTCCTAGTTAGACTCATCAGTGGGTTTGCCTAGCCACTCGATCAGCACTTCTGTCTCCAACCTGGATCCATGGCATTTTCTCCTATGGCTTAAGACTCGGACCGATTTAGTTAGGCTATCTTCCTCCATTGTTCGGGCAAGGCCGAACCCACCACATGGTTCGGCCCGATCTGGGCCTTCAATGCTGATACATGGAAAATCGGATGGATCCGGATTCCTTCAGGTAGGTCTGACCAATAAGCTACTGGACTGATTCGTTCGAACACTCGATACGGACCATAGTACTTGTGACCCAGCTTCTGGTTCAAATTCGACCTCAATGTGGATTGTCGATACGATTGAGCTCAAACGAACACTAATTGATCCACCTCAAACTCTCGTTCACGCCGGCCTTTGTCATGAGTCTGCTTTATGCGGTCTTGGGCTAATGCTAGGTGAATCTTGAGCTGTCTCAAGGTTTCATCTCGATTCGCAAGTTCCAAGTCGAGCTCGGTTTGATTCACCGTCGCGAGTCTATCGTAGGCATGCAAGACAAAGGGAGTGCGCCCATAAACTGCCTCAAAGGGGGTCATGCCGATACTAGAGTGATGAGCTGTATTATATGACCACTTAGCCCATGGAAGGAGTTTGACCCAATCCTTTGGTTGGTCCGCCATAAAGCATCGCAAGTATTGCTCTAGTCCGCGATTCACCACCTCGATTTGGCCATCCGTCTCGGGGTGATAAGTTGAACTAAGGTTGACTCGAGTCCCTTGCAATCTGAAGAATTCACACCAAAACTCGTTGATGAAGATGCGATCTCAATCTGACATGATTGTCCTAGGCATCCCATGCAAGCGTGCCACTTTTCAAACAAAAATTTCAGCAACCTTTTTCCCTAAAAACGGGTGCGTCAATGCTATGAAATAAGCATATTTGCTCATCCTATCCACCACAACGAACACCATTGATTGTCCTCGAACCTCTGGCAGCCCCTCGATGAAGTCCATAGAGATGTCCTCCCAAATATGCTCTAGTATAGGCAGCGGTTGCAGCAGCCCACTGGGCTTGAGCGTCTCCAACTCGTTGGCAGATTTGGTATTCACGCACATATTTCTTCACGTCCAACTTTATCGCCATCCAAGTACAGTTTTGGGCCAGCCGCTTGTAGGTACATAAGACACCTTCATGTCCTACTATAAGAGTATCACAGAAGTGTGCCATCAATAATCTCCGTAGCTCTTCGTCCACGGGAACCTTGATCCGCCCGCGCTCGAGTACCAACCCATCATGCTCCTCGTGCTTGGGGTGGCTTAATGGGTTCTCTCTCAGCTCTTCCATGAGTCGGACCAGTTCCCTATCCTCTGGCTGGCTCTTTATACACTTAGTTAGGATCTTTTTTTATTGCATTAGTTGTTTATTTTTATTAAAATTAAATTCTTGTAGGTCACATTCGAACACAGGAGGGATCGCGTTCGAATGCCCTTGCGAACGCCTACATTAGGTGCGCAAATATAAAGAATGCATATTGTGCGTTCGAACGCAGTCGGGCGAGTTCAAATGCCTGCATCGCATTCACACATACAGAGAACGTCTTTTGGTGCGTTCGAACGCGATCGACGGGAATCCTCTAAAATTAGGGTTACATATTATTTTAGGACTCATTAGCTAGTCTCTATAAATATATTGATGGCAATCAACTTCATTATGCTATTGGATTATTGATTTCTTGCCTCCTATCTTCTCTCTAGACTCTCTACTCATTAGCTACCTATGCATATACATCATTCCCCACCTCCATTATAAAACCCAAGATCGGCGGTGGTGGAACCCGAGAAGCATACGGCACCGGTGCGATTCGTCGATGAGGAGAATTAGCACTTTGAGGATGAGGTTGATCCCTTTGGAGATGATGATGGACCTGCTCGAGGATTTAGAGAAGTTTATTAAAATGCACAAAGGTTTAGATCTGAACCAAGGATCTTTTGTGAACCCGACAATGCTAAATTCCAAGGCGGTGATACAACAAATTGGGTATTTCAAGTTGAACAATATTTTAATTGTCAAGGTACAGCGAAAGATGGCAAGCTTTTACCTCCAAGGAACGGCATTGCATTGGTATAGATTGGTTATTCATGGTGGTGGATTTACCGGATGGGTTGATTATTGTAGGAGGACTACACATAGATTTGGGACAGCTGGCATATAAAGATTTTGCTACCACATTAAGCAAGATGGTTCAGAGGACGACCGTATTAGAGTACCAAGCTGAGTTTGAAAGAGTTAGTAATCGTTGTGAGCCACCTTGGCCCGAACAGACATTGACGAACACATTTATTTCAGGGCTATGGGATGAGATACAAGCGAATGTTTGTGCTCTTTGTCCTCCTACTACTCTTTAGAAGGCCTTTGAGAAGGCTGTGAGGATGGAACAAAAGCATAAGGTTCTAAAGATGACAGCGAAAACCAATTGGGAAAACCGAGATGGGCAGTTTGCACCTAGAACGCCGGTTGGAAATTCTACGAGTTCAAAAACAGCGGCTGCGAGCACTAGACCACGACCACCTTTAAGACCTTCTTTCGATGTTAGAGGAGGCACTAGACCCCCGTTCGAACTCTCACACCTGCCCAGGTGGAGGAGCGAAGAGCGAAGGGCCTTTGCTTTCGATGTGATGAGTGTTTCACCCCCGGTTATCGGTGTTTTAAACCGATCAGGAGTGTGATGCTTATCGATGGTCTTGAGGAGGACGATGAGGTTGTTGACGATGGAGAGTGTCCAGAGGAGGTCCATGAGGAAGCCGTTGAGGAGAGTGCGGAGGAAGATATCCGAGCTAAAATATCGATGCATGCATATTCAAGTACTTTCGCACCAAGGACATTACGGGTAGACGGACTCGATAGAAAGTATTGTGTGCACATTCTCATCGATTCTTGGAGTACACACAACTTTCTAGACGAGAGGTTAGTGAAGAGATTAGATTTGGATGCCGAACCGACCACGATATTTGACGTTGCTATTGGAGACAGCACAAAGCTTAGGGCGGAGAGCTTGTGTTGCCGGGTCGGTATACGTGTGCACGGACACAACATCAATGTGGATTTATATCCGTTGGCGCTGCGAAGAGCGAACATTGTCCTTGGCACTCAATGGTTATAGAGTTTGGGACCCGTTACATTTGATTTCTGGAGCATATGGATGAAATTTAAACAAGGAAATAAAGATGTGCGGCTTGATGGTGTTTGCTCTTCGCCGACTCCTACAATGCAGCCTATGGTGGGGCTGCTTTGTGCGTATGATTTGGCTTATCTTCTTCAGTTAGGACCAGCAAAAGATGAGACTCAAATGTGTTCAGGTACTACCAAACTTTTCTAGACTATTTGAGGAGCCACAGGAGTTGCTATCGAGGAGAGCGGCAGACCATCGCATAGAGATTGTACCTAGCGCTACACGAGCGAACGTGAGGCCATATTGGTATCCACATGTGCAAAAAGAAGTTATCTCAAAGATGGTAGCTGAGATGTTGGATCAAGGTCTTATTCAACCAAGTCATAGCTCATACTCGTCCTCCGTGATATTGGTGCAAAAAAAGGACGGGACATGGCGTTTTTGTGTCGACTATCGGACACTAAACGCTATTACCATCAAAGACCAGTATCCCATTCCGGTTATCAAGGAGTTGCTGGATGAGATTGTAGGGACGACTATATTTAGTAAGCTTAACTTGTGGGTTGGGTATCATCAAATTAGAGTTCACCCGGCGGATGTGCACAAAGCTGCATTTCGGACTCTGAACGAGCATTACGAGTTCCGAGTGATACCTTTTAGTCTCACCAATGCTCCAGCTACCTTTCAAGGACTCATGAATGATATATTTCAGCCTCTATTGCAAAGGTATGTCTTGGTATTTTTTGATGACATTTTGATGTATAGCAGGAATAAATTAGAGCATTGGAGGCATTTGAAGGATGTGCTGAATTTGTTAAAGCAAAATTAATTGAAGATCAAGAAGTCCAAGTGCCTATGGGGAGTACCAAAAGTGGAGTATTTAGACCACATAATTTCAGCGGATGGTGTAGCGGCGGATCCTCAAAAGGTTGTATGCATGACCGCTTGGCATATTCCTACTACTACCACCGAATTGAGAGGATTTTTGGGGCTGATCGGATATTATCGTTGATTCATCACCGGATATGGCAAGATCACTACTTCTCTCACTTATTTGTTGAAGAAGGACTCTTTTAGATGGACGGATGAAGCCAATACAGTCTTTGAAAAACTAAAAACAGCAATGACGACGGCACCACGTTTTAGCGCTACCGGACTTCACCAAAGAATTTATTATGGAATCTGATGCGTCGGGTGTTGGTATAGGAGTTGTACTAAAGTAAGGACAATGTCCCATTGCCTATCTTAGCATGGATTTGTCACAAAAATCTCAGCAATTATCAACTTACGAGATAGAGATGTTAGCAATTCTATATGCGAAGACAAAGTAGAGGTCTTATTTGATCAGTAGACGATTCATTATCTGAATCGATCAAAGGAGCCTTCCATACTTTATGGGACACCGTATACACACTCCGGCACAGCAGAGATGGTCACAAAATTGCTAGGATATGGTTATGAAATCTAATATAAGAAAGGAACGAAAAATAGAGCGGCGGATGCATTATCGCGCCAACCCGATACCGCCGAGCTTGCAGCCTATTCTTCTCCTACATTCTCCTTCCTTGACGAGCTAAGGTATGCATGTACATCTGACCCAGATATTTTGAGATTGTTGTAGGAGTTGATGGATGATCCGGAGCGCCATCCAGAGTTGGAGCATCGAAGCGGTTTCTTCTTGGACCGCGGATGCATTGGGGTCTCCTCAAACGATGGGTTGTGGCAGAAATTGTTGGAGCACTTCTACTAAACTGTTAGGCTCTAATACCAATTTGATAAGATTTGGAACCAAAGATAGGCTACGCTAAGATTTCTTCAAGAATATGAATTTATTATAAAAATCAGTCCGCGCAATCGAGGAAAAATATTTGTCCGATATTCTTCAATAGTTAGAAAATTACGAAACAATTTGGTTAGATCTATAACTTCCTAATCTACAACTTTCATATTTATTCCCTTCACAGATTCAAACTATTGCAGGGACAAAAATATAAAATAACGTGAGTGATGGTGGTGGTGACGGGTGGAGTGGATATTAGGGTTATGGATGGGTATGGAGATGAGGGTGAATTGTGGAAGTGATTAAGGAAAGTAGCCGAAGGGAACGAAGTGGTCGAGATCCCAAAGAAGAGGGGTGATTTGATAGACGAGGGAGATTAGAAGCGAGGAGAAACTTTGCGAACAGTAGAGGTGGAAGGATGGTGAAGAGGGAGGAGGTAGGAGTCTAGAAAGAAGATAGGAGGCAAGAAATCAAGAATCTAATTCCACTATGAAGTTGGTTGTCATCCACATATTTATAGAGGCTAGCTAACAAGTCCTAAAATAATATGAAACCCTAATTCTAGAGGATTCCCATCGATCGCGTTCTAACGCGCCCAATCGCGTTCGAACGCACTCAAAAAGCCCCTTCTCTGGATTTGCGAACGTGGCACAGGCGTTCACAAGTCGTTCGAACGCGGGCGTTCACAAGCATTTAGAAGGCGTTCACAAGCATTCAGAAGGCGTTCACAAGCGTTCACAAGGTTTTCACAAGGGTTCACAAGCGTTCGAACGCGACTCCATCTGCGTTTAAATGCAACCTATAGGAATTTTATTTTAATGAAAATAAACAACTAATGCAATAAGAAAAGATCCTAACTAAGTGTATCACAAACTCCAAAGGTTGGTCATGAGGGTGTCTTGAGGACTTATAGGAGGATATCTTAGAGTCGCACATGGCCAAAATTGAGGTGAAATATGAGGAGTTTTGTCCCTGCTTGCGAAATCTATCAAAGGGCTAAGGCAATCACCTTGAAACCGGCCGAATTACTTTAGCCTTTACCTATACCGGACCATATTTGGGAAGACATTTCTATGGATTTCATAGAGAGTCTTTTGTTGGTACGTAGTTATTCCGTTATTTTTGTGGTGGTTGACAGATTGAGCAAGTATGCATAGTTTTGGGCATTATCACATCCGTTTTCAGCCAAGTCGGTGGCTGAAATTTTTGTTAGAGATGTTGCTTGGTTACATGACATGCCATGCACGATTGTCTCGGATAGTGATTGTGTATTTATAAGCAATTTTTGGACTGAGTTTTTTAAATTGTAGGGGACTCGATTAAGCTTTAGTTCGGCCTACCATCCATAGACGAATGACTAAACCGAGGTGGATAATCGAGGCATTGAGCAGTATTTGAGGTGCTTTGTTGGAGAGATGTCGAGTCAATGGTTGAAGTTCTTACCATGGGCGAAGTGGTCTTACAACATCGCCTACCATAGCAGCTATAACGCCTCTGCCCGGCACAGGCACGTGCACGCCCACATGGCACGCGCGGCGCACGCGACAGGACGGGCGGGGCCCATCAAGCACAGATGCTCTCTTGTGCATATATAATCATGACAGAATAAAAAATTATCTGCTAACATATCCATGATCACATAATCCATCACTAAATAAATCATACTATTAACCAAATAAACCTGTTAATATATGAGTATCAAAAGTCCATAATGATATACACTAGACCACTACATAATCTAGTAGGACCCACATAGGCCACAACAAACCATAAAGATACAACTAAAATAACTAATACAAAAGTATGCCATGATTCAACATGTATTATATGAATCATTATCTAATATAAAAGAGTACAAATATTAAATACTGGTACAACTCAATTTCTATATAAACTATCATTTATACCGTCTCGTATCTATAGCTCACATAATCTTTGTTCTAAAATATCTCATTAGGATATCTCAAGTTGGTATCACGTACCAAAATATCTGTGGGGGTTAAAAAAAGAAATAAAGAGAGTCATGAGCAAAAGGCTCAGTGAATAGACATTATCCTGAATTAGTGATGTCAAACAGAGAGTAAATCATGTACTGAATAATATAAATCAGAAAGTAGCATCATGGCATGTATGAGCATGTATATATGTATCCTCAATGACATATATGTGAATAAAATCAATTCTCATGAATGAGCATATTATATCATCAACCACAAATATATCACATGATGAAATTACCATATAACATCACTGAATATAACAACATATCATGTATAACAATTATGATCCAATGATACTAGACACATCAATAATGATGCATGATGCATGCCAACCACTAGATAATCGTATATGTCAGAGGTAAATATAATCCACATATCTCTCACTATCACAATCATTCATTTTCAACACTAAATATCATCCACTATGCTGGACTATGGTACTCGACCCCAAACTCGATACACATCATGTCACAAGCTCAAAGCATACCCCGTCATACGCTAAGAGTATCTCTGTAGATAAATCATACTCTGCCATACGATAAGGGTATCTCAGAAGAAAATAATTATACCCTATCATACGCTAAGGGTATATCAATGATAGTTGTACCCTGTCATATGCTAAGAGTACAACCATCAGCCATCACCATACTCTGTCATACGCTAAGAGTATGTCTAATACCAGTCCGGACCAGATACCGTTCCAGCCATCGCATCATATCACATTACATACACATGTACTTTTATGATTTCCTATACATGATAAATCATATGCATATATCCAGTACTATAACAGATCATGCAACTCAGGAATTTAGGTGGTAAAGAAGCCAAGAGAAAAATGATGCAATGCTAACTCTAACCATGTATCTAACACATGTATACTTTTTCTAGTGTATCACATGCATACTCATGATAGAGATCATCCCGACATAAAACCATAACAGTATAATCATCTATATATATCACCAATGTACTCATATCTCAGATCAACCTAATCAAATGCATGATAAAATATGTTTGATTGAAATCATCTCTATATAAAGTCATATAATCATGCTGGAGGCCAAAACATGCGTGTACATAAGATATAATATATCCTAATTTGACAAGGCGTCTAGGGGATAAGATTACTCATTATCTGATTAGAAGACACAAACCACGTATCTCTCACGTCCGTCAGTCAAATATCAACTCATCGTTAGGGTCCACAAGGTCTCACATAAGGGGGTTCAGGATCTGAAAATATTTAAGTAGTATGATGTTAGCCGTTTATCTAATTAGAATTAATTCAATTAGAATATAAAGGTTTATTAGGTTTAGAATCACTTCTCTTTATTTTTTATTACATAACTTGGTCTATATTATAGATACGATTCAAATACTATAATTATATTATTATCATAAAATGTTAGTTATAACATAAGGAGAAGAGGTCTATTTCCTTTTATATGAGAGTTATTTCTAAATATATAATTATAAAATAAAATAAAATAAAAGGCTAAATAACTATAAGTATAGACAAGGTCTAATTATAATTAATTTTATAATTTATACACTATCTTGATTAATTAAGGACAATGCAGTCTTTACTCGATAAAATAATAAATAAATAAATAAATAAATAAATAAATAAAGAAAGAAGGAGAAAAAGAAAGAAAGAAAGAAATAAAGAAAGAAAGAAGAAGAAGAAGAGGATAAGAGGAAGAGAAGAAAGAGAGAAGGTGAGGGAGGGGGTTGCGGGCCTGGGCTGGCGGGGAGAGGCTGCTGCTAGCTAACCAGCAGCGGCTTGGCTCCGACGAGCCCGAGCTCGGGCGAGAGAGAGAGAGAGAGAGAGAGAGAGAGAGAGAGAGAGAGAGAGAGAGAGAGAGAGAAGGAAAGAGAAGGGGAATGGGGGATCTCACCGGCGGCGGCGGCGGGCCGACGTCGGCAATGAGGAGAGGAAGGAGTGCAAGAGAGAGTAGAGTGAGAGAGTGACCAAGAGAGAGATAAAGAGAGAGAGAGTTTTAAAGAGAGAGGGAAGGCGGTGGAGGAGAGGTAGCAGCGGCGCCGGGGCCCGTTGCGGCCAGCTGGCTGCAGCCGGTTGATTGCGACAGCGGTAGTGGGCGCATGGTGCCCCACCGCGCAAGCTGCATGAGCAGCTTGCATGGGCACGACTATGGCCGGCCACATCGTGCCCAAAATTAATTAATTAATTAATTTTTAAAGGTTAGGTTGTTATAGCAGCATTGGTATGACTCCATTTGAGGTAGTGTATGGGGATGCACGGCTCAGACGTTATGCAGTTATGATCCAGTGGCATCTGCAGATCGGACGGAGGTGGACTTAGCGTTGATGGATAGAGACGCCACATTGAGGAGGTTGCGTGCTCATCTTAAACTTGCTCAAAACCGCATGAAGCAAATTTATGATCGTAGCCATAGGGAGCAGGAGTTCGACATCGGCAGTTGGATGTTTGTAAGGGTGCAACTGTATCGACAGGTGACCTTGCGTCTGATGCGTAACCAAAAGTTAGCACATTGCTACTTTGGTCCATTTTGAGTGTTGGAGCATATTGGTCCGGTTACATATCATTTTGAGCTGCCGGAGGGATTGAGAGTGCATCCTGTCTTCATGTTTCATTGCTGAGGGAGCGCATTGGAGATCATGAGATCGTTGGATCAGTTCTACTAAAGCTATTGGAGGAGACAGAGATTGTAGAGCCAGTTTGTGTACTTGCTAGACGCCGACGACGACATGGTACCAGATTAGAGATGGAGATTTTAGTTGAGTGGTTTGGCAAGCCATCTAATAAGACGACATTGGAGTTGGAGACTGACATTTTGGAGCATTTCCCTGACATTTTAATACGAGCCAGCTTGATACTTATGTGAGCCGTGTCAAACCCCTATTAGCAAGCTCATCTCAATCTGGTCATCTAAGATATCACAAAGCCTGTCTTGATTCATTGGTTAGACAAAGCTCAAAGCAAGGCTTCTTTTTCATTAGAGACAAGCTTGGCTCGTAAGACTCGTTTGGAGCTCAGCTCGACTTATTTCGAGCTGAGGTTCGAGTTGAACTAAGCTAGAGTAAGCTCACTCGATCTCGGCTCAAATTAGCTCAAATATTAAATATATCTAGTTCTGCTTATTTATCTAAAATTATTCTAGCATAGTTGGCTAGAGTACGTTTATTCTTACCCACATAGTGTGTTACTTTTTTGAAATGAAGTTCCACTTTAGTTCCACATCGAAAATTAACAAATTTGAAATTGCATTTATAGTTAAGCTCTTACACTCTCAAAATGTGCTCTATCAAAACAAAATAATATTTAATATTTTAATACGAGCCAGCTTGATACTTATGTGAGCCAAGTTGAGCCCCTATTAGCCAGCACATCTCAAGCTCGAGAGTATTCACCATTTCGAGCCCAGCTTATTAGCTCACTCAAACTCAGCTCGTTTACACCCATAGTGAGAGGTAAACATAGTGTCTATAAATATAAATTCAGCTCGTTTACACCCCTAACTAGAGCTAAATATAGTGTCTATAAATATAATGTGAGACTTAATATCTTCCTGATGAATAATATCAATCACATAACCCGTTAATGTGAACTCATATCTCTTTCTTTTTTAGAAAATAAATGTATTGAAAACTTAACCACGTCGGTTACAAAAAAAAAACCATCGAGACCGGAGCTCAAAATCTAAAGTACTATTGCTGTGCTGAGGAACCCTCATTCCAAGTACATTCATATTCTTAAGTTGTGTTGGTTGTAGAATTAAATAAGAGGACTAAGTCATATCTAGGCTTATTTTCAGGGATAACATATCTCTCGAATTACTAATCTCATATTATAATTTTAATCTACTGTTTAGTTTATACAAGACTATATATGGGATAACTATCACTTTTTTAAAAAATAGTAACAATAATCACTTTTTAAATTATTATTGATTATCTCAAATTTAGATTATATCACTAAATATCATTAAATTAGACTATATTAATTATAAAAATTAATCATGTTCAATTCAAAATAATCAAAAGTGATATTAAATAATAGAATAAGTTATATAAAGTGTTTAATAATAAAAATATAATAGTAATTTTTTAATATAGCAATATTTTAAATAAATATAAAATATAAAATACTAATAATAAAAAATAAAAATAAAATTTGAGTAATTAAGATTGTTACTTTTTTTATTTACAAATCTAAATTTATTATTTCTTATATAAGGATAATACAATAATAATATCCTTGTTTCTCCACTCCTAGATTGGATACTATATCCCCTTTTAGATGTTAGATGTAACATCCTATCTGAATATCTAATCTCATCCATTAATTTATTATGTGGAGCCCACAAGATAGCTAATATAATCCTATCTTGATATCCCTTGAACGAATGCGTCCTTAACGTCTTCCTAAGTTTGCAAATCAATCTGCTTGTTTATTGGCTTCGGCGAATATATGGGTAACTTTGAAGGTCTATTATTTGTGCAAAAGAAGTTGGAATATTATCTACGTAAGCCTAAGGGCCCATGAAATTAGAGCAAAGCTAGTGATCAAGTTTGCGACCAGAAGGTAGTCGGTTTTGAGTGCTTCCAAGACTACAACTCTTTCAAGGCTTTGAGTGCTTCCAAAGCTTTGAGTGCTTCCAAGACTACAACTCTTTCAGAAGCCAAAATAGATGCAAATTTGATTGATATGGTGCCTGCAAGTAAAGGCCTCCATTAGGGAGCCCTATGTCTGGGGCTTTATAGCTTAGGTAGCTTTTGTTCAAAGTATTGTAGAGACAGACTTAGAGAACGTTCTCACACCTTAGTAGGGGACTCTTTCTGACAGTAAGGACTATCTCATTTCTGTTCTTCCAGATTCCCCAATGATAGACAGCCGGAACCACTTGATACAAAGTCTTTTCTGGAGGAGGTTAAGGAAAACCTTTGCTCCGTAAAAGGTGGTTAATGAATTCCTTAAAGACATACATATTGGCCAAGTAGGGTGTAAATCAGCCGAGCTTGAGTGAGGCGACTCCAGCTCAGGCTCTACCCAAGTCAAGCTAAGCTCTAGCCAAGCCAAATTGAGTCCTGCGTCGAGCTCGAGCCTGAATCGTACATATTTTCAAGCTAAGTTAGTCTGAGCTGGACCAAGCTCGAGCTGAGCTCAAGCCAAAATTAAGCTAATTTTAAGCCGAGCTGGACCTATCGAGTCCATCCAGACCATTGGATCAAAAATCTATGAATATACTTATATATAATATATATTAATAAATAAGTTTTTTTGAGCCAAGCCTAAGCTAGAGTTGACTCCTTCGGCTCTGGCCAAACTCGAAATTCAATTCAAACCAAAAAATATTATTTAGGCTCGGCTCAACTCAAGTCGAGCTAAGCTGAGCCCGTACTAAGCTGAGCCCGTAGTTCGGTTGAGTTAAACTAAGCTCAAGCCACTTGTTTATTTTTACACCCCTAAGGCAAGTAAAGGGCTGACCCAGATTTAGGCGATGCAAATAATCTCCCATAGAGATACGTCCTAACAACTTTCCATAAAAAAACTTTAATTTCCAGAGTATAATCTAGAGGTGATCATATGGTCCAACTCGCCCATGCTTGGCCCAAAGCTCAAATTGCCAATGGGTGGCACAAGCTAACCATTTGCCCACCCGAACGGGCCCGAAAGCCTGCCCATCAACTCGACTCGAAAACCCAGCCCCACCTAGCCTGAACAAAGATATTTTTTTAAAAATAAGCCTAATAGTGAAAAAAATTCTAAAAATAGCTTAAAATATTCTAAAAATTCCATTAAACTCGGACCCCCATTATACATGGTTCGGCTCAGACCGCCTAGCTCACTCTCTCACAGGTCTATATGTAATAATGGGCTAGACTATTCTAGCAAAACCCATACCCGGCCGGACCCACTCATAGGCGAGCTAGAGAACACAATGATAGTAAATAATAATTTTTAATTATTACAAATAATTTTTTCCTAAAGCTTTTTTGTGAGCCATGTGAAGAAATATGTACTTTTTTATTTTTTTGAAAGAGATGAGAAAGAAGAAAGAATATTAGTAAGACATGAAATTAATAAATTTAAATCACATCAAAGATAAAACTGAAATCAATTTAAATTTATAGTACAATATTTATTTTATTTTTTTATCTACTAAAGAGTAAATTTCGTTAAAAAAAAAAAGAAAAAAAAAAGTTAGTTACTAATCTGGCCCTGGCCAATTCCAGGACCCATGAACTCCAAGTAAATAAGGGCAGTGAGCAGCCATTAATTGGTGGAGAAAGAGAGAGTAGAGTGGTGAGGGATTTGAGACACAATAACTACAACCACGGTAAGGAGTGGAATTTGCACGAGAGAATGAATGAGATGGTATTTACTTTGAAACTCTGGCAGATATAAAATATTTACTTTGAAATCTCAGCAGTATAGGTATTTAAATTTAGTGCAAGCCTATTTGAGCTAAATTATTAAATAATTTAACGATGCATACAGCTCTGAATTAGTATGATTAATATTGGTCAAGTTTTGTAAAAGCTATAGTGACTCTGTATTTAAAAAGAATTAGTAATAAAAAAATTTACAACGTGCTGACTCGTAGCATCTATGAGTCAAATCTCAAGCCAATAAATCTCTGATACCAATAAGTACTATATATTAAATTTAGGCCTTAGTCTAGACAAAATATTTCCAAATTGATCATTTCAAGCTTAACGTTTTCTTGCGCATGTTCATAGTCCGAAGGACTAAGAAAAGGACTAATTCTCATCATACCACCACCGAATGGTCTTATTTAAGACGCTCCCATTAATTAATAACGAGAACCTTTGAATATGTTTTACCTCCTACGTCATAAAATTACATGATGAATTTGTAAATATATCTAATATACTAACAAAGAGGAGATTTCGGTGATATGTAAAACTTTCCAAGAACAAGAAGTACTACAAAGTCCAAACAAGCAAGCATTAAGTTCCTTCTCTCCTTTCCTACTGCATTGATCAAAAGAAACCTAAAAAAAGTGAAACAGAACTAATCAGGTAGTAGCGATTGATTACAGGAACTCTGTACTATGTAACAAAAACTCCAATATCTCAAGCAACGCAGTTGATTCCAAGGCATCCTGCCCACAAATCCCTGAGCAATCTCTTCTGCACCAAAGTTCACAATAAACCCAATAAATGTGCTAGCCTTGGTAGATTTCTTGTGAGTGAAATAGTACTAAAAAAGAGATTAAACTAATGGGTACCCGTTTGGGCTTCTGGTAGAGTAGCTCTGGTGGAATCTTGTACAAGTCCTCATCCACAGCCTTGGGTTCTCGGGGCCTTTCTTGCTTCCTCTGCTGCTCCTTCCTGGTGCTGTACTCCCTCTCCCTTCCTCCTTTCCTCGCCTGAATCAAAACAAGATCCACTTCTCTAAACACCAACAATAACACTAGAAAGGAAAGATTAAAACTGGAACCTTTCTATGGTGATGAATCTGAGATGGCTTCACTACTGGCACAGGAACTTTGAAAAGATCACCATCTTCCCCAAAGTAATGCCCGTGGATAAAACCAGCTTGCATTGCCGAATCGAAGTACTGGGTAATCGGTAGCTCCTCGTAGCAGTCCCAGTTCCCGAACTTCGGAATCTGGGGCCTCTTCAAGTCCTACAAGAACAGAGACCCACCTCTCATTTCCAGTTAACATAGCCAAAACAAACACCAAACCACAGCAAAAACGTTGCTAACATACCTCCATGAGCCCCACAAAGGCAGAGAGCAGAGACAAGTGGGTATATAGAGGTATACTAGGAAGTATTTATAGAGGAGAAGACAAAACTAGAGAGAGAGGGGTAGTTAGAGAGTAGAGGGGGGGCAAACGGGTGGTTTGGGGCTACAAGAGAAATGAGGACTATTCATGCAAAGTATCATAGAAAGGGGAAGACCAACATAGTCTCTAGCTTTGGGGAGCTTATCCCGAGGATACCAGATGGGGTTTGGCTTTTCTCGTTTCCACGCATGGGGAGTCGGGTCGAGGTTGGAGTTGAAAAGTTTTCGGTCTCGACTCTCGAGCATTGATTGGTGTGGCTTGGGGCTTGGGGGCTCCAAAGTCCACCCGAACCCCTTCGGTTCCCCATGCTCACTCACGTGAAATCTTGGGCTCATTTCTTAAGTTTGGCTCACGGTTTAGATCGGTTCTTTTAAGTAAGCTCAACTCTTTATCTTGTTGATGGGGAATTCCCGCTCCCCCTCACCATTACCGGATGTATTTGAGTTCTTTGCGTCGCTATTTTGAATGTACTCATCATGTGTACCGTGAGGTTAATAAGTAGGGGTGGCGTCGAGTTAGGTCATAATAATGCAAATATGAACACGAATAGTTTATTAAATATGTTAGAATTTTTAAACACTAATATAATCCGTTTATTAGGATTACATAATTCATAAGCGGATTATCTGGTGGCATAAACTATTCAAATCAAACATCTATCACCTGCCTGTAGTCTTCCCGCACCATAAGAACATAGTGAATATTATATTGCTGCTAGTTTTTCTTCTTCTTTTATATAATATTTTATAATTTAATCTATATTGTAAATAAATTATAATATCTACTTAAAAAATTATGAAATACTGTTAGAAGTTCATACTTAAACTACAACTTTTGTAGTTAAACTATGAATTCTTTGTTAGGATGTAGATATATTTCGAATATAAAGAAATTCTGAAATACAAAAAATTTAGATAATGTTGTCACAGACTTTATTCAATTAATTTCATAAATTTTAGACATCATATAATTATCATTTGAATATGTTTACGAAACTATATAGAACTAAAATTTCATAATTTAAGTACAAAATTTATACTTAAACTACGAATTTTATACTTAAGCTATGAAATTCTAATTCTACGTAGTTTTGGAAAAATAATATTTTACATATTTAACTATTGAATTTACATAGAAACAAATAATACTCATGCAGAGTTATATTCATAGTTATTTAATTAATCCTAATTATATTTATAACTATCTTCGATTAATTTTTTTTATTTTATTAATTAAAAAATAATTAGAGAAATTTGTATAGAAAAAAGAGTAAGAGATAGAAAAAGAAGCAAAAGAAGAATATGATGATGATAATTAAGATGAATAATAATAATAAAGAATTAACAGTAGCATATGAAGTAGAATACGAAGAACATGAAAAAAAAAAAGATTAGTATAGAGCTATTTTTCTGTCTCTCTCTTATAGTGTCTCCTCAATATTTAATAAGGCACTAAATAATAAAAAAGACAAGTTAGAAGAAAAATAAGGACAATGTCTCAAGTGAAAGGGAAACCAAAATTTTTTTGCTAAATTGCCACTAAAGAGATTATTAGTGCAAAAGTTTATAATTGCAAATTTATTGAGACCGTTAGCGTAAGAGTATTTCTAATGTATAATCAAGACATAAATACCTATGGAGTAGTATTACGTGCCAAGAAATCGAAGCGAATTAGTTACGAAAACAAAGGCCCTCGTTTACTTTATGAATCACTTTTTTCTTTTATTATGTAATACAGCTCTTTATTCTAAAATAAAAGCTAAACATCATAATAACTCTATTCTATAATAGAAATACTATTCATTTAAATTATATTTTATATTATACACTAACTCAGTTGCTAATTTACCTATGATATTTATCCTATCAAGTTAATTTATATCAAATCAAACGTAATTTCATAAAAACAAAGCATATTTTTCTTTTTTTCCCTTTATTTAATATTAATAAAAAATAATTATTACATCCTTATTCTAAAATATAAATTATTTCTGAAATAAAAATCTAATTTTAATAATAACAAAAAATAATATTATTTAAGAATTTATTTTATTCCTGAATTAACGAGGCACAAGTAAAACATCATCCACCTTTAGGTAAGCTATCACAATTCAGAGAAGATCATTCCGGGTCCTCCGTAGACCACCTAAAACATTGTGGATAGATAAAGTTAAAATTGAAAATTTACATTCTATAATTTTATTATTTATAAATTGAGTCTTATAATTTAACGAAAGTGCACACAAAAATATTCTAATATTAGATAATTTGCTAGTTAAACTTAATAAAACATCTTAATAAAGTTAACTATATTAAAAAATTATAAAAATATTTTTAACTAAGTCATACTAATAGTATTTTGGTCGTCGTCTTAGAAATAAAATTTTTTTACTTAACGAAATATTCTCACGGTCTTAGTTTAAATCTAACTCAGAATTTTTTATGCATATATTTATTAAATTATAGGACTCAATTTGTAAATAATAAAAATATAGAATTAAACTATAATTTTATTAAAAAGTATAGTATTATATATAAATTTCTCTAAAAAAGTTAACTGATCTTCTTTATCTAATGTAAAGATTCAGTGCAGTTAAAGATAGAGAAACATGGGTGCAGTTTTTGCTTTGGGAAACTGTACTACTCTTTGATGGATTCTTCCTTGTCGTAGCATACTAGACTATGTTCTACTCTCCAATTTCTTCTTCTTCTTCCTCTTCTTCCAGGAACAGGAAGTACCCCTTTAGGACGAAGCTTCCTGAGGTCTCATCCTGGCAAGCTCTATCTGACACCTCCATTAATGGCGCCATTAACTAACCAACTTTTTGTTGGTAACTATAACTCACCTGTGCCTGTGCCTGTGCCTGTGCCTGTGCCCAGGCCTGTGCCAAGCTACAGCAATTGTTTAGTATTGTTCGTTTGTTATGAAGCATCACCAACACGAGTTTACTCAGCTCCAGGACGAAGGGTTGGTGGAGAGTTAAATGATATATGCTTATTACCTTGTGATTGGGTGTTTTATTTAGGATAGGAGTTGACCATACCTTAGTTCTTTTTTTTTATATATCAAAACTTATATATAAAACTAGATGAGTTTTGAAATCACTGTTCCTTTCAGCGATGTTTACATAAATTATATGAATTTATTTTTTAAAATCACTCTGAAAATTCCAAGTTCGAGGGGAACTTTTTTCGTATAAATTACTTTTCTAATAAATGTTTATATAGAATCATTGAACTTGAAAATGATTTTATATAAAAACTCTTTCCAGATTTGACATGCTCTTATAAATTAGGGTTAAATAAAAGATAATTTCACTTGCACTCTTAAGCTATTATTATTTTTTATATACACTTTCTAAAACTTTTTTTTATTACATTCATTTCTTAAACTAATTTTTTTTAGTTTAAAGCTTCTTATAATTACTTTTTATCTTGGTTTAAGGGATATTTATAGATATTTTATTAGTTTAGGAGGTACATGTATATAAAGTTTAGCGAGTATATATAAAAAATAGTGATACTTTTTTAAAAACCCTAACAAACCAAATTAATCTCTATGATAAGAATTAATCACATTCGAAAAAATCTCTATGGGCATAAGTGATGTGATTCACACTAAATAAGTCATAGGCATTGGGTTCCACTAGATCAAACTATCTTACTAGGTTTAATCGCCATTTATCATTTTTGGAGAACTTCTGTCTCGAGCTTGAGCAATGACTAAACAGCTTCTTAACACTGCTAACTGAGAGACTCCTCAATGACACATTAGAATGCCCAACAAGCCGCTCGTAATAAATATTTTGCTTAGTTTTTAATTTTCTTCAAATCAATTTAGGATTAGTCTCCATATATAACATAGAGTGCAACCTAATCTATTGTATCGATATTTAGATTTACTTCTTCTCCTCTCTATCTTGCTCACATTCTCTCCGTGTTTCTCATGTTCTTCAACCTAGTTGTCGCCCGCCACTCAAGCCGCACCCTCCTCCCTCCTCGATTGTCATACTCCTCATAAGGTTGGCCTCCTCTCTCTCTCTTATTTTCTCCTCTAAATCATAGTTCTAGTTATGCTATCATCACCGGTTACATCATTATCATCACCATTATCTTTTTTATCTACATCTTTTAGATCTTATCATCTCCACCGATTCCACGACCAAACCACACATCACTATCACATAAATACATCCCGTGGATTATATCATATCGAGCTCGTAGGCTAATTACATAAGGATAGCAATATATATATATATTATAGAATTAGGTTAATCCTTCCAAAATAAAGGGTCACATGGAGATTCCAAAATATACACATATAGCTTGTAGGCATCGAGGGTAATTATGGTTGCAAGACCGAATGACATTTGAAAGAGCCTAATATTTGAGAGGCAAGTACAATATTTAGAAAATTAATAAAAACTGTGTATAAAATATCTTTAAAAAAGTAATAAATGTAAAAAAAAAGTCTAATTATAGAGTTTTTAACTCTTTTACCTAATTTTTTTTAAGACTAAATGTGTTTAAAAATGATTGAATGACTTTCAACTATGTATAGTAGCTAAATGAGTTAGCAATTTATATAAAATTTTAAATTTTATAAAAAATTGACAAGTATTAAAGAGAAACTTCTATATAAGTCGCTCTTAGGTTTATTAGCTTCAAATATAAGTCTGACTTGATCAATAATTTATATATAAATTTTTAATTAATTTTCTTTCTAACTTATAGTTTTTCTAGAATATTAAATTTTCTATACAAATTGTTGACTAGATTAATGACTTTTAAAATTGTTTAAATTATATAAACACCTAAATAAATATTTGGGAGGGCTAGCTTGATAAGAAAAAAACAAAAAAAAAAAAAATCCCAATCATGCTTTTATTTTTTTTCCGCAGAGTAATCGAATGCTCCTGACACAGAAACTAGAGTTCAAATTCTACGAATGGAACTACGTGTAGGATAAATTAACTACAGTCACCCTATGCTTTAATTTGTACGGTAGTGTGCGTGGATCCCGGAGCACTCACCGACGGCCATGATCGAAGCAATTCTGCTACTACGTTGTATGCCTTCTTCTTTTTTTTGATTAGAGTACTTTGCATGCTATGGAGAGAGAGAGAGAGGTAGAGTTATAAGTATTTAGCGTACGGAGGGTAGACAAGGAGGAGTAAATGAAGGCTCTTTCAATGCTGCATTTGTACGGTTTGTTTGACTGCCAAAGAGAAGCTTGTGTAAGTCCTCCGTAGCCTACACATTGGGCCAAATTTGATGTGGCCTATGGGAAGAGACTCTTGAATACCTGTTCTATGGATGTTTCTATGCGCTAGAGATCTTCGCTGTGATTGTCTAGCACTTGAATGTATCCTTTAGTATCGATGCTTGGGCTATGACTCGTTCCATATTAATGGTAATTTTGACGAGTTTAACAATGTCATTGCAACCGCGATATAGATAATCTAGAAAGCTAAAAATGAGAGATGTTTTGAAAACCTTAATCAGATACCATTGTTTGGCTAAGCATGCAGGTGGCTAAGCATGCAGATGGTGATAGAATATTAAGATCGCTACCCCCCTCATAGCACAAGAAAAGAGAAGTTTGTGGAAGTCTCAGTGTCATTGGATGAACCAGCTCAAGTAGAGTTGTTATTGCAACCAAAAAGATCGTATCGACCTCGTCCCCTCTTCAGGCAGAAGCCTCAGCCCTCTACTTTTATCTCTCCTTGGTTGCCTCGCATAGCTAACACAAGGTCATCATTGAAGCAAATTCATCCTCCGTCATAACAACTATCGGCGGTGCATATTCACCACCTCTTAATATCCAGAGTATATATTCCAATGCTCTCCGTTACTGACCACCCTCCCCTATGTTAGCTTTTCACACGCCTTCTATGAATGTAGTCGTGCAGTGGACTGTGTTGCCCATTTTGGTAAATCATCCTTTTTTTTTATTATGGTCGTGATCTTAATTGTATCATTTTGTTTGATGCCTCGGGGGTACAAGCTTAATCCGTAGCTATGCTTAATAGCTCTTTTATATATAAAAAAAAGGTTCTCAATGGTTTTTTTTTTGTTTCTAGAATAAATATAACCTTATTATACACACAATTTGATTGTGAAAAATTAATTATTCTAGAGATTGAACTTTTAAATTCGTCTATTTTAACCTTTGTACTAAATCTAAACGTTGAATATTGATTACAAGTTAATAGGTATTCTATAGTTACTAGATTGAGATTTTGATACGATCTCTCCTTAGGCTAAGGTTTGATTTATCCCATTTTCAGATCTGGACAGGATCTGACATGCAATTTTGGAAAAGGATTCCAGAAGTTATAACCTTGGATCAATGAGAAATTTTGATATGTTGTAGCCGTGGAAAAAAGATTTCCAATGAATCTAATTTCAGGAAGATCTCGAGATATCGTTAGATAAGTAGACGAACGTAAAGGAGTCCATCTATGCATCCGTAGATGGAGACACGAAATCCTAGGTGGATTATGGAGGTGGTAGGCGGGCGATAATGGGGTTGCACCGGTGAGTAAGTGGTGGTGGGAAGGATTATGGATGATGGAAGGGTTAGGGCAAGGGTAAAGAGATTTGAAGAAGGGGAGGAGTGGGCTGCCCTGCCCCTAAGGGACTAGGGTGAGTGGCTGGTCGAGGGAGACTAGAAGCGGCAGAGTCAGGGAATGAGGGAATAAAAGAGAAGGAGAAGAAGAAGATTAGGGCAAAACTCAATTAATTCAATCATGTTTGGTTGCCATCCACACTTTTAGAGGCTAACCAAATAATTCAAAAATAATAATTATTAACCGTAGAAACAATGGATTTTCGTTGACCACGTTCGAACGCACGAAAAACATTCTCTATCGATGCGAACCTGATGCAGACGTTCGAACGCGACGTTCAAATTCGCTCGATCGTATTGGAACGCACATTTCACGTTCTTTGTTTTTGTGAACCTGATGCAGGTGTTCGCAAACGCGTTCAAACCCATCCACCCGCGTTTAAACGCGGACTACAGAAAACTTATTTTTCTATAAAATAAATATTAAAATAAGAGTAAAAGACACCCCTAAAATATATCCATGCTCGGCGTCGGTAAAGTCTGAATCATATCAGATTTACTAGTTAGATCTTTAGTTTCATAATTTATTAGTTAAATCCTAGCTAGTAGAGTTGAACTTTGACTAAACTTGACTCAAGTCACTAAGCCAAATGAACTAGATCGAATTTTCGAGCCAAACACGAGCTAGAGTTTCAGCTTGTTTTCTCATCTTTCCTCGTGTTAGAGCGAGTTCGATAAATTTAGAGCGAGTTCGATAAATTTAATTCCAAGCCGAACATGAGGAAGGCCCCAATTTGTTAGTGTTCAGCTGATCGACACCCTTAATATTAGCCTAGTTAGAAAACATTTCCATGATAATTTCCAAGGGTAAACCTTTTTTTCCCCAATTAGTTTTTGTCTAATGAAAATAACACAGTATTTCAGTAATTTTAAGTATACTGTTTGCAGCATCTTTAATCTCACATTATTCATAAGTAGAAGGTGATTAAGTGATACAAAATAAAATACTGAAAGATAAAATTACTTTATGCCAAAGTACAAAGACGCAGAATGTATTTAATCATAAAATTAATGTTTGTGGAGCAATTTTTATATAATTTAGAACTATAAAAGCATTAAATGACAAAAATCGAATTTCTTCAAGACACTCTGAATTTTGCCTAACCAAAACAAAATATAAATTATATATTTCCTTTCAAAATAATATATAATATTTAGCAATTACCGAAGATTTAAAATGGATCATAAAATATCAATTAAAAGACAACGGATCCTAAATAACCATAATCATCTTTATTTGGTTAGAGACCAGGAGTTTATTGGGACCAATGTATCACTCGGTTAGACTACTAGTATATTAAGGAATATTTTAAATATTATAGTTCCAAATATTCTAAAAATTAAAAACATATCCGTAAAGCAATACAATTTATTTATTTATTATTTAGTCAATTTTAACTAACTTTTAGGTTTAAATACATCAAATCATAGAAATGTAGAAAATCATATCTTTAATTTACACTTTCAGTTAATTAAAACATAATTATTTTAATCTTAGGATAAAATTATCCTCACAGTAAATAATAAAATAATTAAAAATTAATAACTGGATAATTTTGGAAAAATAAGAAACCCACTTGGTTGATAAAAATCTCTCCAGAGTTGCATGATCTGCCATTTGAACTACCAGGCTGATGATCTTTTATTGGTCAAATTTTTTTTATCTTCTCCGACGAACTCCTCTTCTCCCTCCTCCTCCTCCTCCTCCTCCTCCTCCTCCTCCTCCTCCTCCTCCTCCTCCTCCTCCCCTTCCTTCTCTGTCTATTCTTGCTTCGATTTAAGGTTCCTTGAAAAAGATTGAGCTTTTAGTCCTCCTCAACCTCCATTTAATAATCATAAATTAATTTTGGTCTAATTTATTAGATGATTACTAAAGGGAGGAAGATGAAAGAGAAATAGAGGATAAAGAAGATAGGGTAGTTTATATATATATAAATTATTCTATATATTATAACAAAATATTCTTTTACTATTACCGTCGACGCGTTTGTTTAACGGATTGAATTAGTTATCCTGTGAACGTCGTGTAATCTCATGTTTGACATAAAGTTAATAGATGTAATTAGAAATCCGGAGAGAATGCCATATCATCCTCTAAAATGGAGGATAAAGCATCCATCAAGCCGGTGAGATGATACATGAGTAGAGAGATAAGAACATTATTACTATATTATATTTGTGTAAACTAAACATTATATTAAAATTATAATATGAGATTAGTATTCCTAAGAGATGTGGGGTTACAAAATTTTTGAATAGATATGGTAAATCACAAAATAGATAAAATATAAAAAAGAATTTATTATAAAATTTATTATATTTTAAAATTTTAACTTTAGGACTTATATAAATAACTATTAAAATTAGAGCCACCCGCCGCTCTCGTTCCCTCAAGGAAAAATCTCTCACGTCATCTGACGCTCACGCGAATCTAGAGATTAGATTCGTAACGTAGTCAAAGGGCTCGGATCTTAGAGCACATATTGGACGGTCAGGATCGAATTATCGCACGATCGCCGGCGCTACGTATGCTTCCCTGTTTCCTTTTTCCGTGCGTCGTCAGGAACCGGGATTTCCGGACATAGGGAAAGACCGATTTGTCGGTGTCTTCGATACACAAGAAAAGTGTTTATAAAATGAACATACTGTTTTCCTGGGAATTTCATTAAAATTATCTTACCTTCTGTTTCATTTATTTCATCCAAAGAAAGAAAAAGAAATTCTATGATATGAATAAGAAAATAATTATTATAGATGCAAAATAACCTTAATACCCTTAAATTAAAATTTTTAGATTTAAATAGAAGTAAATAAAAACTATAATTTAAGTTCCTACTATAGTTAATGTATCTATTAGTATTTAATGGAAGCTCAAAGTTCCAACTCCAAAATACTCCAAATTTTTTTAGTTGTAAGCTAAATTCTAGCAAAATCTATTAGTACCATAGGTTGCATAATAGATGGATGGCATGGGGAGATTCTACAGCAAATTCTTCCACTGTAGTGTTTTCTTGAAGCTTTTTAGCTATTAGATGTAGGGGTAGCAATCTGGTTGTGTTAAGCGGGTTTGGGTTGGGTCAGATTTGGATCAAGTCAACTATGTCTTAACACGAACACGATCTGATTATTAAGAGAGTTGCATTTAGTAGACCCGAATATGACTTGGGTAACCCGTTTAATAAACGGGTCACATCAGATTAACATGTCAACCCAACATGATTAACCCGATGAACAATTTACAACACAAAAACATTATTTCTATTTCAAAATATAAAATAACATTGGCATACAAAATAACAAGATGAACTCACAACAAAATAATTCTTATACAAAATAACAAAATAATTTTAAAAACGAGATCATCGCTGTTCACTAATGCCGGATCTATCACCATTAGGGGTGTCAAAATAAATGAGCGGCTTTGGCTTGGCTCGGCTCGGCTCAATTTGGCTTGAACCGAGCTGCGCCTAAGCCTTATTTTAAGGCTCGATTTGTATTTCAAGCCGAGCTTGAGCTGTAGCCGGTTCGCTTAGGCTCGACTTGATTGGCTTGTTTAAATATACTATTGATTAATATTATATATATATATTAATTTATATTATATATATATATATATTAATTTATATTATATATAAATATATTTATAACCATTAAATCAAAGATCTAATGGCTATTATTATCCTATCCTTATCAAATCCAAACCCTATATCTAATAAAAAACTCTCTAACAAACTTAACACTCTCTCTCCTCATTTACTTTTTCTCCATCTCCTCCTCAGCTTGGTGCGCCACCCACCTGCCAAGCATCCGTCGATGGCCGACAGCGACGGTCGGGCCTCGAGGGCGATGGAGCGGTAGAATCGTGAGTCAGAGTTGATGGCTATTGTCGATTTGCACACAGTTTCAGTGTTGGATTCCTCCTCAGGGAATCACGATGGCTGCCGTCATTGGTGGAGCGGCTAGTTGTTGCTAGGGTGTCGTCTATCCTCCAGATGTGGCGGGAGCTTGAGGATGTGTCCACTAGTAGGGAGCGGAGGGCCACGGCATCCGTTTCTAGCAATCCAAGCTGTGCGAAGAGGCGGCAACTGCCACCGCGGTGCTGCCTTGTCCTCCTCCTTAGGTGCTCGTCCTCCTTTACTAAGCCATCGCTGCAGTGCCGCCTCGTCCTCCTTTAGCAATGGCAAGCCGCCGTAGTCCTGGCAAATCTCTTATGGATAAAGGTGGATCAACACCTTCACCACGCAGCCCTTCAGTAGGTCCCCCAAGCACTATCGCGCGGGCCCTGTTCTTCTTCTTCATCTTCTTCTTCTTATGGCTCGGCTTCGGATCGATTTGGCTCGGTCCAGCTCGATCTGGCTTGACTTGATGATAGGCTCATTTCAAGCTCGAGCTTGATTCGGGCTCAAGCTAAAGGCTTGAAATTAATTTTGAGTCGAGCCTAAGCCGGAGCCGGCTCGGTCAAGCTTGGCTTGCTTACACTCCTAATCACCAACATGACAACATTCACCACCAGCAGCTTATAGACCCTAGGGCCTTAGAGTTTTGATTATCTACCTCATTCACCACCCACCACCTATCACCAGCACTGGATCCAGTGCTGAATCCATCACCGGATCCAGTGTTGAATCCATCACCAGTGCCTTGGTGGTGATTTAGTCATTGTAAGTGAGGAGAGCGAAGCCTTGCCATTGGGCAAGATTGGGTGAGATCAAGGAATCAACAAACATGTGTGCGATGATTGAGGCAGAGGTAGACCTTATTACTGTCGGTGCCGTTGGCATTCTGGATCGGCACCTTGAGGACGGTGGTTTACGAAGACCTAGCAAATTGCTACTTCACCTCATGAGGTCGACCCTTTTCCTGAAATCCTTTAACATGGGGAGATTGACGGGACTAGAGGGATCTATGTCCTTGGCTTGAAGAGGGGAAGATGGATGGAGTTTGATGAAGAGAGGAGCTCGTCACCCAGTGGCGACGATGCGAGAGACTAAGGGAGGGAGTGGTGGTACACCATGTTAGAGTCTTTTCTTATTGCATTAGTTATTTATTTTTATGAAAATAATTTTTTTGTCGGTTGCATTCGAATGTAGAAGAGGTCGCGTTCGAACGCCTGCATCAGTTCGCAAAAATAGAGAACATGAAATGTGCGTTCGAATGTGGTCGAGTGCATTCGAACGCGATCGACGGGAGTCCACTAGAATTAGGGTTAATAATTGTTATTTTGGCTTGTTGGCTGGCCTCTATAAAGGTGTGGATGGCAGCCAAAATTATTATGCTTAATAAATATTGGTTTCTTTTCTCTATCCTCTCTCTAGCCTCTCTACCCTAATCTCCCTCCACCCTTTTCAACAACTAGTGCCACCTCTTCTGTTAGCAAGGTCTCGTCTAGGTTCTAATCTCCCTCTACCGTTGATCCCCCTAATCCCGTAGGGCAAGCCTACTTCTCCCTCCTTGTCTTTTTATCTTAACTATCTCTATCTCCCGTATGATTTTTACCACAGTTTTAGGCCAATCATAGTCTCCAATCATCTATCACAACCGCATTTGCAAATCACTACCACCACCATCTATTACCGAGCCACTTCTATCAACTACTCAGCCTTCACTCCATCATCACATCTATCATATACTTAGGAATCCGCGCCTCCACCCATGGATCCTAAATTTCATGCAGATCTGAATCTTAACCACTACGAATCAAATCAAGCTGGTTCGTAACAATTGGTATTAGAGCCCGGTTAACCTCGGACCTCCATTAATGGTGGAGACAAGAAAGATGACATCAACAAGGAGATCAATGGAGAGCACACCAACTAGGGAAGACTCAATCCATGATAACCCTAACCGAGAGGTCGATTCCCTAGGGCTGGCTACGATAGAATCGAGTCAACCAATGTCTATGGGTGTGAACATGGGTTTGGTGGATGAACTTAGGGGCATGTTCCAAATATTGCTGCATAGGGGTGGACGTAATGCATAATGATCATAATGCCTTAAAAGAATATGTTATGAACCGATCAGCTTTGTCATCTCCTCGACGAAGATCGGTGCCTCAAAAGGACTAGCTGAGGGACTACATTGAACCGATACCTCATAGGTCCAGGTACAACATATTAATGTCAATGATCATCTTTTACCTATCCCTACACATCATCCCCCACCTCTAATACACAACCCAAGACTGGCGGTGGTGGAATTCAAGAGGCATGTGGCACTGACATGTTTCATCGATGAAGAGGATTGGCACTTAAAGGATAATGTTGATCCTTTCAGAGATAGTGATGGGCGTGCTAGATGATTTAGAGAAGGAGATCAACAAGCACAAAGGTTCAGACCTGAACCAAGGATCTTTCGTGAGCCCGACAATGCTATTCGGGGGAGAACCACATGTTTGGACTTTCCAAAATTCTAAGGTGGTGATCCGATGGATTGGGTGTTTCAAGTGGAGCAATACTTTGATTATCAAGGGACAGCAGAGGACGCAAAGGTACGGATTGCAAGCTTTCACCTCCAAAGAATGACATTGGATTGGTATTGATCGACTATTTGTGGTGGAGGATTTACTGATTGGACTAACTTTTGTAGAAGGATTACACACATATTTGGGACAGCAGTGTATGAAGATTTATCTACCATATTAAGCAAGATGGTTCAGAGGATAATTATATTGGAGTACCAAGCATAATTTAAAAGAGTTAGTAGTTGTTGCGAGCCACCTTGGCTCGAATCGACATTGATGAGCACATTCATTTCAGGACTACGAGAGGAGATCCAAGCGGATATTCGTGCTCTTTGTCCTACCACTCTTGAGGAGGCCTTTGAGAAGGCCGTGAGGATGGCACAAAAGCAAATCTCTCAAGATGGCAGCGAAAGTAAGTTGGGGCAACTGAGATGGGCGGTTTATGCCTAGAATGCCGGGTGGAAATTCTGCGAGTTCAAAGACAACGGCTACTAGTATTAGAGCACGGCCACCCTTGAGACCCTCTTCCGATGTTAGAGGAGGCACAAGACCCCCCTTTCAAACTCTCACATCTGCCCAGGTGGAGGAGCAAAGAGTGAAGGGCCTTTACTTTCAATGTGATGAACGTTTCACCCTCGGTCATCGGTGTTCCAAATCGATCGATAATGTGATGCTTATCGATGGTCTCAAGGGGGATGATGAGGTTGTTGTGATACGATCTTCTCTTTGGGGCTAAGGCTCTTATACCAGCTTGATACAATCTCTCCTTTAGGGCTAAAGATCGATCTTTTCTAATTCTCAGATCTGGACTAGATCTTGCACGGAACTTTGAAATAAGATCCCGAAATATTCCGCCGTCGGATGACGTGAAATTTTGATATGTTTTAGGCCCGGAAAAGAGCATTCCAACAAATCAAGTTTCAGGCGAATCGGAGTTGGGGATCTCGAGATATAGTTTATTTAGTGGACGAACGTCAGGATGCTCTATTTTGGATCCGTGGATGGAGGCACGAGATCCTAGGTAATGGTGGATGGTGGAGGACCGGCGTTAATGGGGTGGCACCGGTGAAAAGTGATGGTGGAAGGGTTGTGGTTGATGGAAGGATTAGGGCAAGTGTTGGATAGATTAGACGAAGGGGGAGAAGAGGGCCACCCCTATGGGACTAGGGTGATTAGCCGGACGAGGGAGGTTAGAAGCGGCGTCGCCGGGGATTGAGAGAACGGGAGCAAAGAAGACGAAGGAGGCAAGGCAAAACTCAATCTCAATAATCAATAATAATTTTGGTTGCCGTACACATCCTTTTATAGGCTAACCAACAACTCAGATTAACCCTAAAACACAATTTTCGCCGACCGCGTTCGAACACACCGAGTTCGCTCTTCTGGATTTGCGAACGCGATGCAGGCGTTCGAATGCGCAATCAAACGCGCCTGTCGGTATTTGCGAACGCGATGCAGGCGTTCACAGTGCGTTCGAACTCGCCCGACCGCGTTCGAACGCGCAGAGTTCGCTCTTCGGTATTTGCGAACGCGATGTAGGCGTTCACAGTGCGTTCGAATGCACAGTACATTCTCTTCACCACGTTCACAACCCCGTTCACAAACCGCGTTCGAACTCACTCCACCCGCGTTCGAACGCGACTTACAGAAAACTTATTTTAATGGAAATTAAACACTAAAACATGAAATAAAAACACTCCTAAAGTGAATCCATGCTCGAGACGACGTCGGTGAAGTCCGAATCGTATCATGTTGGTGATGGAGAGTGTTCAGAGGAGGTCCATGAGGAGGCCGTAGAGGAGGGCGCGGAGGAGGATATCCAACCTGAAATATTGATGCATGCATATTCGGTTACTTCCGCACCAAAGACATTGCGGGTGGACAGACTTATTAGAAAGCATTGTGTGCCAATCCTCATCGATTCCGGGAGTACACACAACTTTCTAGATGAGATGTTAGTGAGGAAGTTGGGCTTGGATGCTGAACCAACAGCGGGGTTTGACATTGCTATTGGAGACGGCACGAAGCTTCGGGCGGAGAGCTTGTGTCGTTGAGTTGAGGACATGACATCATTATGGACTTGTATCTATTGGCACTGTGAGGAGTGGACATTGTCCTTAGCACTTAGTGGTTGCAAAGCTTGTGTAATAACCCAAGCCCAAGTTAAAAAAAAAATTGAAAACTCCACTCCATGCCACGACAGCTCGTGCCATGCAGTGGCAGCGGTGATGGGCGCCACGCGCCCCAAGCGCCGGCTCGCCAACCTGGCCGAGCCAACTGGCGCGGTGGGCCCTGCTGCCACCGCCGCAGCCCCCTCCCCACCGTTTCTCTCTCTCTCTCTCTCTCTTTCTCTCTCTCTCGAATTCATTCTCATCTTCCTCTCTTTTTTTCTCTCTCTCTCTAACACTCCTTCTCTCTCTCTACCTGCTGCCGCCACCACATCCACTAATGCCGGTGGGCTTTCCTCCTTCTCCTTCTCTCTCTCTCTCTACCTCTCTTTCTCTCTTTGTCGGCTTTCTCTCGGACCGCCGGAGGGTTGAGTCGTCGGCGAGAGGCCGGCCGCTGAGTGGCCACCAGTCGGCCGCTGAGTGGCCACCAGCGGCCGCACCCCTCCCCCATGGCCCAACCTTCTTCTTCTTCTTTCTTCTTCTTTCTTCTTATTCTCCTTCTTCTTCTCTTTCTTCTTCCTCTCCTCCTCCTTCTTCCCTTCTCTCCCTGGCTGCACTCTACTAGGGGTGCTGGGCTCGGCCCAGCGCCCTTGCAGCGCCTGCATGGTGCTGGGCTGAGCCCAGCACTATATACATTTATATTATATATATATATATATATATATATGCACAATTAGTTTAGCTTAGTTAATTTAATGTATTTAAGTTATACAAATTAAATATAATTGTATCATAGTTAGTATATAATTCTAATTATATCATGTTTAGCAAAATACCTACAATATAAATTATTATTTTAATCCTAAGTAGGTAATAGTAATTATTAGGGTTATGTATGTATATTCTTACATAATTAATTGTAGTAACTTAATTCTTATTTTCTTAATTATCAAAGAGAATAATAGACAGATAAAATATATTCTAAATACACAATTAAATAATATAATTATGATTAATAAATAACAAAAACAAATATAAAAATGAAGAGTACATAATTACAATAAGAAACTATCCTTTTGTCGGGTTAATTTTAATTAATAGAAAGACTGACATATTTGTTATAAATAATTTCAGATCCCGACCCACTTGTTCAAGACCCTGTGGACCTAGCTATTGAGGCCTGATCGTTATCGTAGCAGCGTGAACGAGTGGTGGTTTGGTATTTGCAGTGGTGTGAGTAGTCTTATCCCCTAGACGCCTTTCTCAAATTAGGTTATATTATATATTTATGTACGTGCATGTTTTGGCCTCCAACATGATTATATGATTTTATTTAGAAATGATTATAGTCGAGCATATTTTATCATGCATTCGATTATGCTGATTTGGGATATGAGTACATTGGTGATATATATATATATATATATATATATATATATATATATATATATATATATATATATATATGATTAGAGATGATTCTACTGTTATGATTGTTTACCGAGTTGATATGTAGCATGAGTATGTATGTAATAGATTAGCATGAGTATGCATGTGTTAACGATACAGTTGGAGACTACATTGCATCATTTTCTCTTGATTCCTATTCCATTTAAATTCCTGTTATGCATTGACTTGTTATTGTATTGGATATATGCATTTGTTCTGTCATTTAGAAGGAAAGCATAAAATGTGATTGATAGAATAGTTGATAGAAAGCGTGAGGATACCCGAGTGGGCGCGAGGGTCAGGGCGTGCCTGGAGATGATTGATCGCTCGACATAGTCGCGATCCTGTTGGCCTTACGCCTGAGGTCGTTAGTCTATGTGCGCAGCAGACATTCGGACACATGCCGTTCGCTAGGGCATATGTGGCGAGTTATCCTCACGAGATTTCTATCAACTATGTGGGTGCCCGGTCTGGATGGATGTTGATACCCTAGCGAGTGGCGGGGTATAGTTATATTAGAGATACTCTTGCGGGTGGCGGAGTATGCTTTGAGCCTTTGGACATGATGTTGAGACCGGATACTGGGTATTGACTATGCATAGTGGTCTAGTATGATGACATTATACCGAGATGTCAGTGATGATCGTGATGTTGAGAAATGCATATGATTTCATTATTATCTAACATACGTGATTATTGAGTGGTCAATATACATCACATATGATTGCATTTGATATCATAGCGTTGTCATGGTCGGCATGCATCATATATCATATTTGAGAGAGAGTTATGAGGATCATATGACGTGGTGACCTGTTTACTCATTGTTGAGGATTATGTATTTTTATCAGTTATGACATGTTATCTATATTTCATTTTTGTATTATTGATGACACATTCATTTACTCATTCATGACATGATACTCTTTCTGATTCATATTATCAAGTACTTGATTTACTCTCTGTTTGGCATCACTGATTCGGGGTAAGGTCTATTCACTAAGCCTTTACCTTATGACTCTCTTGTTTTTCTCCTTTCCAAAAACCCAAGTGAACGAGAGGAGCAGGATACTCTCTTAGAGGCCTTGCCGGTGAGTGTGGAGTAGAGTGGGGTTAGTGTTATATGCCAGATGAGTTATCTTATCCGATGTACTAGTGGACATCCTCCAAAGTGTATCTGTATCCTTGCCTTATATTTTAGCAGGTGACATTGTACTTGTATAATTATGTATATACTACTGTTGTGTAGATATAGTTGTGAAAAGCTCTTGATGATGTGTTGTGGCTTATGTAGGGCCCATGTAGGGTTATTTGTATGCTGTTGATAGTGAGACTTGAGTTATTCTTAATTTAGAGGTTGTGGATAAAATTATGATGTTGCTACAGGTTTATTTGATTGTTAGTATCTAACCAAATAGTCAGGTGCTACGTGCCATGCACGTGTTTAGAGTTGGGTGTCACATTTTAGAGTGGTATCAGAGCTTAGGTTTGTTAAGTATCCGGCATATCATCAAGAGCTTTTGTACATTGTCACCTCGAGTCTAGGAAAATGCTTCGGTCTTAGGGTTACGCAAGAGATAAATTTTAGAATTTTGCTTGATCACTAATCAGTTGATGAATTTGATCATTTCTACAGAAAGATGCCACCCCGTCGCAGAGGTTCACAGTCTAGGGTGACCTCCACAGCTGAGGCCCCTACTGAGACCCCAGAAGTTCCTCCATCTGTAGAGGAGTGTGATCCTATTTCGCGCCTCCTAGACAGTCAAAGAAAGAGACTTATTGAGGAAATCCTTCGAGGTAGAGGAGCCGGCATATCGGCGAGAGAGCTCGAGCCGCCTCCTACGGCGGGCATCACCTTAAATAAGTTTATGCAGTTAAATCCCCCGATTTACAGTGGAGGTGTTGATCCACTGGAGGCTAGTGGATGGTTATCGGACATAGAGAAAATGTTGGATACTTTAGGATGTAATGATCAGCAGAAAGTAGCATTTGCTGCCTTTATGCTTCGAGGTGAGGCAGAACAATGGTGGAAAGCTACAGAAAGACTGATAAAATCAAGGATAGGGGATGCTGTCATCACTTGGAAATTATTTCTGGATGCCTTTGATCAAAAGCATTTTCCAGCCTGGAGGAAAGAAAAGATGGAAGAAGAATTTCTGCATTTACATCAGGGTCCTATGACGCTGGCAGAGTACGAGGTCAAATTTAATGCTTTAGCCTGTTTTGTACCCCACCAAGTTCCAAATGAAGCAGCAAGAACTCGACGCTTCAAGCATGGGCTGAATTATGCTATACGTCAGAGCTTGGAGGCAGCATGCCTCATCCCTTATGCTGATACAGTAGAGAGGGCTATGGCACTAGAGGGGGTGATTTAGGAGAAGAGGGCTATGGAAGCTTGGCGATCTGGGACACAGTCTGGGAGAGGCGGAAGTTCTAGGGTTCTGTCTAAAAGTCGCTCATAAATACATGATCACGATCCGAGACAATCGTGCGTGGCATGCCATGTAACCGAACAATATCTCTAACAAAAATTTCAGCCACCGACTTGGCTGAAAACAGATATGATAATGTCAAAAAGTGAGCATACTTGCTCAATCTGTCAACCACTACAAAGATAACGGAATAACCACGTACCAATGGAAGACCCTTTATGAAGTCCATAGAAATGTCTTTCCAAATACGGTCCGATATAGGTAAATGCTGAAGTAATCCAACCGATTTCAATATAGTTGCCTTAGCCCTTTGACAGACTTCGCAAGCACGGACAAAACTCCTCACATCCCGCCTAAATCCTGGCCATGTGCAACTCTGAGATATCCTCCTATAAGTACTCAAAACACCTTCATGACCAGCTTTTGGAGTTTGGTCGAAGTGCTCCAACAATTTCTGTAGCAATCCTTCATTTGCGAGCACCCGAATGCATCCGCGGTCTAGCAGCAAACCGCCTCGATTCTCTAACTCGGGATGGCGATCCGGATCATCCATCACCTCCTACAACAATCTCAAAATATCTGGGTCAGACGTGCATGCATACCTTAGCTCGTCAAGGAAGGGAAAGGTAGGAGAAAAATAGGCTGCAAGCTCGACAGTATCGGGTTGGCGCGATAGTGCATTCGCCGCTCTATTTTCCATTCCCTTCTTGTATTGGATTTCATAATCATATTCCAGCAATTTTGTGACCCATCTCTGCTGTGCCAGAGTGTGTATACGCTGTCCCATAAAGTATGGAGGGCTCATTTGATCAGTTCGTATAATAAATCGTCTACCGATCAAATAAGGCCTCTAGTTTATCACCGCATGCAGAATTGCCAACATCTCTCTCATAAGTCGATAATTGCTGAGATTTTTATGACAAGGCCTTGCTAAGATAGGCAATGGGACATCCTCTTTGCATTAGTACAACTCCTATGCCAACACTCGATGCATCACATTCCACAATGAACTCTTTGGTGAAGTCCGGTAGCGCTAGAACAGGTGTCGTCGTCATTGTTGTTTTTAATTTTTTGAAGGCTGTAGTGGCTTCATCCGTCCATCTAAAAGAATCATTCTTCAATAAAAATGTGAGAGGAGCAGCGATCTTGCCATATCCGGTGATGAATCGGCGATAATATCCGGTCAGCCCCAAAAATCCTCTTAATCTGGTGGTAGTAGTATGAATAGGCCAAGCAATCATACATGCAACCTTTTGAGGATCCGCCGCTACACCATCCGCTGAAATGATGTGTCCTAAATATTTCACTTTTAGTACTTCTTGATCTTCAATTAGTTTTGCTTCAACAAATTCAGCACATCCTCCAAATGCCGCCAATGCTCCAATTCATTCCTGCTATACACCACAATGTCATCAAAAAATACCAAGACATACCTTCGCAATAGAGGCCGAAATATATCATTCATAAGGCCTTGAAAGGTAGTTGGAGGATTGGTGAGACCAAAAGGCATCACCCGAAACTCGTAATGCCCATCCGGAGTCCGAAATGCAGTTTTATGCACATCCGTCGGGTGAACTATAATTTGATGATACCTGGCCCTCAAGTCAAGCTTACTAAATATCGTCGCCCTTGCAAGCTCGTCGAGCAACTTCTTGATAACCGGAATGGGATACCGGTCCTTGACGGTAATAGCATTTAGTGCCTGATAGTCGACACAAAAATGCCATATCCCGTCCTTTTTTCGCACTAATAGCACGGGGGATGAGTATGAGCTATGACTTGATTGTATGAGGCCTTGCTCTAATATCTCGGCTACCATCTTTGAGATAATTTCTTTTTATACATGTGGATACTAATATGGCCTCACGTTTGCCGGTGCAACCCCGAGTACAATCTCTATGCGATGGTCCGTCGCTCTCCTTGGTGGCAACTCCTGTGGCTCCTCAAATAGTCCAGAAAAGTTATCTAATAAATTAGACAATTCATTGGTAGTACCTGAACTCGTTTAAGGCTCATCTCCTACAGGTCCAAACTGAAGCAGATAGGCCAAATCATACGCACCAGGCAGCCCCATCATAGGCTGCATCGCAGGAATTGGCGATGACTGAACACCATCAAGCCGCACATCTTTGTTTCCTTGTTTAAATTTTATCCACATGCTCCAGAAATTAAATGTGACGGGTCCCAAACTCTATAACCATAGAGAACCAAGGACAATGTTCGCTCATTGTAGCACCAACGGATACAAGTCCATAATGATGTCGTGTCCTTGTACCTATATACCGACCTGGAGACACAAGCTCTCCGCCTTAAGCTTCGTGTCGTCTCAAATAGCAACGTCAAATCCCGTGGTTGGTTTGGCATCCAAACCCAATCTCCTCACTAACCTCTCATCTAAAAAGTTGTGTGTACTCCCTGAATTGATGAGGATGTGCAGACAATGCTTTCTAATGAGTCCGTCTACTCGTAACGTCCTCGGCGCGGAAGTACCCGAATATGCATGTATCGATATTTTAGCTTGGATATCTTCCTCCACGCCCTCCTCAACAACCTTCTCATGGACCTCCTCTGGACACTCTCCATCATCAACAACCTCATCGTCCTCCTCAAGACTATCGATAAGAATCACACTCCTGATCGTTTAGAACACCGATGATCGGGGGTGAAACGCTCATCACATCGAAAGCAAAGGCCCTTCGCTCTTTGCTCCTCCACCTGGGCAGGTGTGAGAGTTCGAACGGGGGGTCTTGTACCTCCTCTAATATCAAAAGAAGGTCTCAAAGGTGGTCGTGGTTTAATACTTGCAACCGCTGTTTTTGAACATGCAGAATTTACAACCGGCATTCTAGGTGCAAACCGTCCATCTCGGTTGCCCTAATTAGTTTTCGATGCCATCTTTAGAGCCTTATGCTTTTGCTCCATCCTCACGGCCTTCTCAAAGGCCTCCTCAAGAGTAGTAGGATAAAGAGCACGAACATTCGCCTGTATCTCATCCCGCAGCCTTGAAATAAATGTGCTCATCAATGTCGGTTCGGGCCAAGATGGCTCACAACGACTAGTAGCTCTTTCAAACTCAGCTTGGTACTAAAATACGGTCGTCCTCTGAACCATCTTGCTTAATGTGGCAACAAAATATTTATATGCCGCTGTCGCAAATCTGCGTGTAATCCTCCTACAAAACTCAGCCCATTCGGTAAATCCACCACCACGAATAACCGATTTATACCAATGCAATGCCGTTCCTTGGAGGTGAAAGCTTGCCATCTGGACTTTTACATCTTCTGCTGTACCTTGACAATCAAAATATTGTTCAACTTAAAACACCCAATCCGTTGGATCACCGCCTTGGAATTTTGGAAAGCCCAAGCATGCGGTTCTCCCCCGAATAACATTGTTGGGTTTGCGAAAGATTCTTAGTTCAGGTCTAAACCTTTAAGCATGTTGATCACCCTCTGTAAATCATTGAGCATGTCCATCATCATCTCCATACGGATCAACCTCATCCTTAAAGTGCCAATCCTCCTCATCCACGAAGCGCACCGGTGTTGCACGCCTCTCGGGTTCCACCACCGCAGGTCTTGGGTTTTGTAACGGAGGTGGGGGATGATGTGTAGGCATAGATAAGAGGGAATCATTGACACTCATATGACGCACCTAGACTTGTGGGGTATCAGTTCGATGAGGTCCCACTGCTGGTCCTTTTTGAAACTCTGAACGTCGTCGAGGAGATGACGAACCCAATCGATTCACGACATATTCCTTGAATTCATTGTGATCCTTTTGTATATTGTCAACTCTATGCAAAAATGTTTGGAACATGCCCTTAAGTTCATCCATATTCGAACCCATGGACGTTGGTTGACTCGGTCTTGCCGTCGCTCCAAAGGAATTGGCCTCACGATTAGGGTCATCGTGGATTGAGTCTTCCCTTGTCGGTGTACTCTCCATAGGTCTCCTTGTTGATGTCATCTTCCTTGTTTCAACCATTAATAGAGGTCTGAGATTCGTTTGCTCTGATACCAAATTGATAAGCTCTAATACCAAATGATAAGCTCTTATACCAAATTGATAAGCTTTGATACCAATGATAAGCTCGTATACCAAATTGATAGGTTCTTGTACCAAAAATAGGATACTCAACGATTTCTTCAAGATTTGAATGTATTATAGGAATCAGTCCGCACAATTGTGGGAAAATATTTGTCGATATTCTCTTGCTAGTCAGAAAATTATGAAACTAATTGGGTTAGATCTGTAACTTCCTGATTTATAACTTTCGTATTTACGCCTTCGCAGATTCAAACTGTAGCAGGGACAAAAACATAAAATAATGTGTGTGATGGTGGTGGTGACAGGTGGAGTGGATGTTAAGGTTATGGATAGGTATGGAGGTGTAGGTGGATGGTGGATGTGGGAAAGGATGTAGACGGAGGGAACGAAGTGGTCAATATCCCAAAGAAGAGGGGTGACTCGAAGTCGAGGGAGATTAGAAGTTAGGAGAAATCTTGCCAATGGTAGAGGTGGAAGGATGGTGAAGAGAGAGGAGGGAGAGAGTCTAGAGAGAAGATATGAGGCAAGAAATCAATAATCCAATAGCAGAATGAAGTTGACTACCATCCACATATTTATAGAGGCTAGCCAATAAGTCCTAAAACAATATAAAACCCTAATTCTAGAGAATTCTCGTCGATCGCGTTTGAACATGCCCAATCGCAAAGCTCCATCTCTGTATGTGCGAATGCGATGCAAGCGTTCGAACGCAAGCGTTTGAACTCGCCCGATCGCGTGCGAACGCACAATATGCGTTCTCTATATTTGCGAACCTAATGCAGGTGTTCGTAAGGGCGTTCGAACGTAACCCCTCCTACATTCGAACACGACCTATAGGAATTTTATTTTAATGAAAATAAATAACTAATAAAATAAGAAAAAATACTAACTAAGTGTATCAAGTGATATTGGCAATTTTGCATGCGATGACAAAGTGGAGGCCTGATTTGATCGGTCGGTGATTCATTATCCAAACTGATCAAAGGAGTCTTTCATACTTTATGGGACAGCGTATTCACACTTCGACACAATAGAGATTGGTTACAAAATTGCTAGGGTATGATTATGAAATTCAATACAAGAAAGGAATGGAAAATAGAGCAGTGGATGCACTATCGTGCCAACCCGATACCGCCGAGCTCGTAGCCTATTCTTCTCCTACTTTTCCTTTTCTTGACGAGTTGAGGTATGCATGTACATTTGACCAAGATATTTTGAGATTGTTATAGGAGGTATTGGATTATTCGGAGCGCCATCCAGAGTTGGAGAACCAAGGCAGTTTGCTGTTGGATTGCTGGTGTATTTGGGTGGCCTCAAATGATGGATTGCACTAGAAATTATTGGAGCAGTTCCACCAAACTCTAGAGGTTGGTCTTGAGAGTGTCTTGAAGACTTATAGGAGGATATCACAGAGTTGCACGTAGCCAGGATTGAGGCAAGATATGAGGAGTTTTGTTCGTGCTTGCGAAGTTTGTCAAAAGGCTAAGACAACCACATTGAAACCGACTGGATTACTACAGCCTCTACCGATACCGAACCGTGTTTGGAAAGATATTTTTATAGATTTCATAGAAGGTCTTCCACGGGTACGTGGTTATTCCGTTATTTTTGTGGTGGTTGACAGATTGAGCTAGTGTGCAATTTTGCATTATCACATCCATTTTTAGCCAAGTTAGTGGTTGAAATTTTTGTTAGAGATGTTGCTCGGTTGCATGCCATGCCACACACGATTGTCTCGGATCATGATCATTTATTTATGAGTGACTTTTGGATAGAGTTTTTCAAATTGTAGAGGACTTGATTGAACTTCAGTTTGGCCTACCATCTATAGACGAATGGCCAGATCGAGGTGGTCAATCGAGGCATTGAGCAGTACTTACGGTGCTTTGTTGGAGAGATACTAAGACTATGGTTGGAGTGGTCTTACAACACCATGCATTACAGCAGCATTGGCATGACTCCATTTGAGGTAGTGTATAAGCGCACGGCTCCGACATTACGTGCTTATGACCTAGTGGCATCTGCAGATCGAATGGAGGTGGAATTAGCTTTGATGGATAGAGATGTCACATTGAGGAGGTTGCGTGCTCATCTTAAACTTGCTCAAAATCTCATGAAGCAAGTTTATGATCGCAGCCATCAGGAGCAGGAGTTCGACATCGACAGTTGGGTGTTCGTGAGGGTGCAACTGTATCGACAAGTGACCTTGCGTCCGATGCAAAACTAGAAGTTAGCACATCGCTACTTTGGTCTATTTTGGGTGTTAGAGCGTATCGATCTAGTTGCGTATTGTTTGAAGCTACCTGAGGGTTTGAGAGTACATTTGGTCTTCTATGTTTCATTGCTGAGAGAGCGGATTGGTGATCATCAGGTCGTTGGATCAGTTCCACTGGAGCCATTAGAGGAGACAAATCGTTGAGCCAATTTGAGTACTTGCTAGGCGCCGACGACGTCATGGTATCAGATTAGAGATGGAGGTTCTAGTCGAGTAGCTTGGCAAGCCATTTGATGAGGTGACATGGGAATTGGAGATGGACATCTTGGAGCGTTTCCCCGATTTTACACCTTGAGGACAAGGTGGAGGAAACATGGGAGTTAGAGTCTTATTATTGCATTAGTTATTTATTTTCATTAAAATAAATTTTTTGTAGGTTGCGTTCGAACCCAGAATGGGTTGCGTTCGAACGCCTTTGCGAACGCCTGCATTAGTTCACAAAAATAGAGAACGCGAAATGTGCGTTCGAATGCGATCGGGCCGGTTTGAATGCCTTTTGTGCGTTCGAATGCGGTCCGACACGTTCGAACATGATCGGCGGGAGTCCACTAGAATTAGGGTTAATAATTATTATTTTGGTTTGTTGGCTAGCCTTTATAAAGGTGTGGATGGCAGCCAAAATCATTATGGTTAATGAATATTAGTTTTTTTTTCTCTTTTATTCTCTCTCTAGTCTCTCTACCCTAATCTCTTTCATTCCTCTTCACTAACTAGTGCCACCTCTTCTATTAACAAGGTCTCGTCTAGCTTCTAATCTCCCTGGTACCGCCGATCCCCTAGTCTCGTAGAGCATGTCTACTTCTCCCCCTTTGTCTTTCTATCTTAACCGTTTCTATCTTCCGTACGGTTTTTACCATAGTTGTAGGCCAATCATAGCCTTCAACCATCTATCACAACAACATCCGCAAACCACCACCACATCATCTATTGCCGAGCCACCTCCATGAACTGCTTGGCCTCCACTCCATCATGACATCCATCCTATACCTAGGAATCCGCACCTCCACCCACGGATCCCAAATCTCATGTAGATCTGAATCTTAACTGCTATGAATTGGATTAAGCCGGCTCGTAACAAGTGGGAGATTAGATGAGGAGTTGAGGCCGACATAGACTGCTCGAGGCCGATGTCGCGAGCAATAGCTGCGAGGGAGAGCTAGAGGTCGAAGATAAAACCTGAGGTGGGAGGCTGGGAGCAGCAATGTTTGGAGAGAGTGAGGTTGAGTGATTTAGAGTGTGAGTGGCTTAGGGTTAAGCTTAGGTTATATATATATATATATATCGGGTTAGCGGGTTGATGAGTTGACTTGACCCGACCCGACTCGACCCATATACTTAAATGGGTCAAACGGGTCAAGGGTATAAAACCGAATACGACCCATTTATTAATCAGGTTAGGCGAGTCGACTCGTTTACAACTCGAACTCGATTATACTAAACCCAAACCCGATTATGAGCTGGATTATTGTGTCGAATTATCGGGTCGGGTCAATTCTTACCACCACTACTTAGATGCAATAGCCCAAGATTATTAGAGGGGAGTATGTGGATTTTTTCCAAATGCTTTTTTCCTCTTCTAATCCTATTCCTATGTTTGATATTAATTCTCCTATGTTATCTGGGTTTGGCTTCCCAAATCCCTACTCACTTGGCTATCGGGTTGAGTGAGCCTCCCTTGGATGATGAGATTACTACTATTCTAAAAAGTCTGAGCTCGTATCGTGCTCCCGACCTAGATGGTCTGACTGATTGATTCTTTCGATCTTTCTTGCTTAAGCTTCGGTTTGTATTTGCAATGCTATTAGATGCTTCTTCGGGACTGATGTCATGGATGAAGATTTCAACATAACAATCATTGTTTTGATTCCAAAGGAACATACTTGCACTGTGAATGACAACCGTCTAATTAATCTTTGTAACACCGCTTATAAGATCATCTCCAAGCTCTTAAAGCTACTCGCATGAAACCCCTTCTCTTCTTGTTAGTTTTAAAATCTCAAAATGCATTCATCCCTAGTTGTTAGATCATTAATAATCAGGTTTTGATTGTGTATAAGTGTAAGAATGTTCTCCTCCATGTTAAAACCTTCATGTGGAGATGTATTACATATGTCAATTTTGTCAAGACTCCATAAAAAATCCCTATGGACAACATTTGCCCTTCTTGTAATAAGGGCTTCCGAAACTATTGAACAATGATCTATAGTTGCAAATCTCGCTTGTGCTATTTGGTTCGCTAGAAGACTAGCTATAAGGCTTAACTACTCTACTATTAGATTAGGTTTGAGCAAGTCTGGACTCGAGCTAGGTTCAAAAAATTTGACTTCATCCAGTTGTCTATGTTTTGGGCTGGTTGGTAGGTCAGATTACTCGCCAATGAATAGTTAAGGTCACATATCAAATCTAATTAGAAAAAAATACTTGTGAGAGGCCAAATTGCAAATTTCTTTAAACATCTAATTGGTTTCCTATTATAAAGTGATTTTTTGATGATGTAATTTTGGAAGTTCTATATCATGCTAAAAAAAATATATTTTTATGCAAAAGTAGAAGTGATCATATGGCCCAACCTGCCCATACCTAGCCTGGCTTGAGCCCAAATTACCAATACGCGGCACAGGCTAGCCCTTTGCTCACCCGACCCAGTCTGTTGGCCCGACCCGAAAGCCCAGCCCGAAGCTCAAAGAACTTTACCCAATTCAAGAAAAATCTGAAGACCGAAATATACAAATCCAGATGGATCCAATTCAAGACCAAGGAAAGGAAGCTTGTCATGAGATGTTGAGATGCAAATCCAGCTTAGACAAATCCATATCTCCATCGATATCCAAAGAAAGGAAGCTTATCGGCCTTCATCGAGTGCTAAACGCATTGGCCTGGGCGACCTTCCTCGCGATACCGTCGAGTAGCACGATCCCGTGCTCCGCCGTTGCAATGGTGTTAGTCATCGACATGTTCACTATGATGCACCCACTCTCCAGCGATGCCTGTAGATCTCCGGCGACATGCAGATCACCGAGATCCTGGCCCAGCTCCCTCGTCGCATTCTTCATCAGTGCCACCACTGCGTTCTTCCTGCAAGTGTACACATGCAATGCCGCACCGCTCATCACCCCGACGAGCTTGCCGTCGGTATTATGCACCCGATGCACGCCAGCACCATTACTCTTGTCGCGGAGATGAAAAAGAACTAATGAAGATTGAGGATATTGGATACTAAACTGAGGGCAAAGGAACTTTCTGTGTGTAGTTCAAGCTTGAGCTCTTTCGGATGCTTCAGGGTTGCGGTAAACCTTTGATATTTAGTGCACTGGAGCGCCTTAGATTGGATTAAGCCCTGTTGATCTTCAATCTACTCATTCTATTGTTCAGCATCTTGCTCAACCACCCCATGAAGCCTGAGCCCACTCTCACGGGCTGGTGGGCAATAATGGGCTAGATTATTTTAGCCCAGCCCGAACCCGACTCGACATGACTCGGTAAACACGGACAAGCTTCTGGCCAGCTTTTTGCCAACATTGGTTGACTAGCCTAATTCCATGTAACCCCTTTTTTTTGTAGTAATGATAATCATTTTCAGTATCATTGGGATTCAAAGCTAGGATTACTCATATAACATATGCCTTGAACTTTGGAAGTATCTCTGGTGGCTGTTTACCAAGTATGGAGTTCAATCAGCTTGGGCAATTAAATTTTGTAATAATGGATTCCTAATATTCTTCAAATTTTTACTGTATGCCATATCTCCATATAATATTATAGATTCAATTTTTGTAGCTAGCTAGAGCGAATTATTATGTTGATGCTTAACCCAATTGACTGAAAATTAACTCTTTTCCACTCTAACATTTGGCAGGTGTAAGTTACCCAGCAACCAACAAATGGTTGAGGCCAAGCACAAGACATGCATGCACGTACCTCTCTAGTTGATCATCTAAAGTACGTAAAGCATGCATTCTTCTTATAAAGAACATAACAAAGAAAACAAAGAGAACCCTAGCTAGGGTTTCGGCAAGGCAAGCATCTAACACTCCGTTTGTTGGGTAAGGTTGCACTTGTGAGGGAGCCCCATTGCAGCCTTGACGTTGATGCGCAAGATAACGAGCCACCATGAGTCCTTGAAGGAGCACAAGCATCGGAGGTCGCTCTTCGCCAGCACCTTGCAACAATCCTTCGACGGCTCGCCGCTAGGTAAAAACCCAGAGATTGCAGGCTTGCACTTGCTCAACAGATCGCCCGACGAAACGTTGCAGATGTTGATCGCCGTGGCTCGGCTAATGCCATGGCCAACCACGAGCAACACCAGCATGATCACCATGGATGCCTTCCCAAAGGACTCCATTGCATTCGTTTGTGATCTCTTTTGTTTGTTTACCTTCGTGTTTTATAATGAACTAAGAATTGCAGAAGCTGATGGTGATTAAAGCTAGAAACGTTCGGTAGGTTTAAACGCAGTGCGTTTTGGAGCTACTTGAATCGGTTATGTAGACGGGAGAAAATTGCAGTTACGCGAGTATGACATTAATTGCAGGAATTTCCTACGACCAGATTAATAAGCTTACTCTAGTATAAGTCTCTTTATACTAGTTTAATAATTAAGTAATAACTTATCTCAAAACTACTTTACTAATACTCACTTTTCTCTCTCCTCTTCTCTTTCATCTAATATTTTTATATCTATTGAATATTGTTTTACCTTTGATAAATATATCATTTCAATCATTATCTTTCTTTCTTCTTTCTCTTCTCTCTCATCTTCTTATCCATCTAATATAAATAGTATTTTGATCATTTGCTAAATTATTTCTACACTATAAAACCAATATATATAAGCTCTCTTATGCAAATTTAAAAAAATGTGCATAGTTAAACTAGTATGAATGTTATTCCACATATGAATGCACTCTAACAAAACAATACCTAAATAGGAATATTTCATTAGAGACACCAAATTTATCTATTTTAAAAGTACCAACATTACCTTTGCTTTTTTTTATTCAACTTCTAAAATACCATTGGCTTAAAGTACCACTTCATTAAGAAAAAACTTCTCAAAAGTATCAGAGGTGTTTTTAGAGATGTTTAGTGTGGTGGCTCAAGATTAGGCAAAGTTATGATGGAGGAGCAGCTCATGCTATATTTCGATCAACGTGTCGGCTTTGCCCGAGATCAGGCTAGGCCTGATTTGGGTTCTGGCCGGTCGATCTTTGGCTCGAAAAACTTTGTGCCAATATCGGCTACGTAGCCTAATTCCATGTAATTTAAGAGTAATGGGAACTTAATGATGTCCTAATTAAAATGGGATTGCTATGATTCAAACCTAAAGTTACTCGTACAATAGAAGCTTCTTTAACCATCTAAGCACAGTCTCGTTGGCTCGTTTTTATTTGGCTAGCTGGGGCCTGCAATGCTTGATGTGCATATCCTCAGGAGTAGGTAAGATATCGAACTTGCAGAGTTAATTCTAGGAGTAGGTAAGTACCGAGTTCAATCAGCTTTGGCAACTATAGGGGAGTGTGATTGAGTATTCCTAAAATTCAAGCCAAACTTAGTAATGAAATTAACTTTAGCAGTTGCAAATTACATAGTATGAAATGCCGCTAGTAGAGGCTCGTGTTTAATATTATCTTCTTAAAATTAATTCGTCTTCTACTAATTGTATTTTGAATAGTGGATGCCAGTCTCTCTCAAAATACAACGATTGTCTTATACACACACAGAAAGTAGCAATAAATTCTAGTACAGTGTCAAACGAGAATAGTATAATACTCTCTCAATGCAGTAATAAAAGACACGATAATGTATGGGTGCATGGTTGAATGAATCAATTCTTCCATCGGATGATTTTTTTTTCCCTAATGCAGATCGATGGCCGATAAATAGATGAACAACCACCGATAAATGGGTGCAAAAATCAGATTAGTTGAAAGGAAGCATCCTTTCTTAAACATAGGAGTCTTGCCATAATTGCTCGAGCGAAAATTTAAATGTCGAGCCAAAAACTACTAGTTGAATTGGCTTGAGCCGAAGGAAAAGAAATGGTCCAGACAATTGAAAAAGACTTGAGCCAATAAAAAAGAAGCTTGAATGGCTCGAAATTGACCATTTCCATTTTAAACAACAGATGCGATGGACGATCTAGATTTCGCATGCTACTATTCTAGTTAAAAGATAGCTCAAAAAGACACACCTATTGTGACAGAACCTAATGCAAGACTTTCACAAATCCAAAAACAGGATTAGTTAAATTATATAGATATAATTCTAGAGATATTAAAATAATATAAAAATTAATCTGAATCGATAGTCATTGCCATTGATGCCAGAAGGAAGAAGGATAAAGGAGATGGTTGAGAACTTCTAAGGGATGGGTTTTTACACCTTTTAGTTTCACACACGTAAGAGGAATAGGAACTGAATCGATATTTATTAAAACCACCCTTAGGGATCACAACCTAATAAGCTTTATCGTTACAAGCCCATTATTTGTGAAATAGGCTTCTACACATTTAGAACCATATCAACTTAATTATATTTCTAAAGTCCAAAATAAATTTATTAAACATATGAGCCCACTAATTAAATTATTAATAATCTCTTACTTGGGCTACATATGTCATTGGATAATGCACATGGTAAAAATAACTATATTAAGCTCAAAAATGTCATTCAACTATAGAAATATCCTTTAAATAAATCAGGTCCATTAACTGGACAAGTATAAGACTAAAGTGGTCTTTGCTACTATATCTGTAACAAGTCCAAATCAATAATCACAATACTAATATAATTAATTCCATAGGTTAAATATGGATGTGTAGCATAGAAATTACATAAAAAATGATCTGTATATGCCTATTTCCAACTGATCCTCTTTATGACCCAAAAGTTCTAAATATCGTATTTACACACATTCTAAACAACAATAGTAAATCATGATTTTCATTTCATAGTTGTCAAGATGAAAATATAGATTATTCTTGAACTTTAGTACATATAATGAACAAAAAATATCTTAATGTTCAATATGTGTCAAATAATCAAAACATAAAAGCAATACGAGTTTCCACTAATTTAAAATATCTTCCAAAAAGAGAACTCTCATATGACCCACATGCTCATGAAACATTTTGGGTAGCAAAACCCTTCGTGGCTATCATAAAGTTTGTGTAGATATGCTCAATTGACACTTGAAGACTCCGAACCCTTTCTTTCATAGCTAAGAACTTGATGTCATTGTGCTTAGACTTTGACGAGCTACGATTGTTCTTGAAATATAACTCAGCAGCTTTATTATCACAATTGATCCTCAATGGTTTCTCAATACCATCAATAATTTGCAGCCTGGTGATAAAATTTCGTAGCCATATCCCATGGTTGGATGCTTCATAGGAGGCTATAAATTCTGCTTCCATAGTAGAAATGGCTATAAGTGTTTGTTTAACACTTTTTCAAGAAATAGCCCCTCCTGCTAGCATAAAAATATAGCCTAAAGTAGATCTTCTACCATCCAAGCACACAGCAAAGTCGGAGTTCGAATAACCAACAACCTCCAAATGATTAGATCTCCTATATGTGAGCATAAAATCTTCCGTTCTTTGCAAATATTGCATAATCCGTTTTGCTGTTTTCCAATGTTCCAATCCAGGGTTACTTAGATATCTACCCAATATCCCTACTATGTACGCTATATCCGGACGCATACATACTTGAGCATACATGAGACTCCCTATAACAGAAGCGTAAGAGAATTTCTCCATTTTCTTTATCTCAAGTTCAATTTTAGAGCACTATTGTAAACTAAATTTATCACCCTTTGCAATTGGTGTATCCTCAGGTGCATAGTTTTACATGTCATACCTACTAAGCACCTTTTGAATATAGGCTTTTTGTGATAACCCAAGTATACACCTTAAATGATCACGATGAATTTGTATACCCAGCACAAAAAAAATGCATCACCAAGATCCTTCATATCAAGGCGACTAAATAGAAATTTCTTAATGTCATGCAATAAGGCTTTATCACTACTTGCCAGTAGTATGTCATCTACATAAAGTACCAAGATAAACTTTCTCCCACTAAACTTCAGATATATACATTGATCAATAGTGTTCTCTTGAAAACTGAAAGACGTCATTACTTGATCAAATTTCCGGTACCATTGACAGGATGCTTGCTTTAAACTATAAATGGACTTCTTTAGTATGCTTTGAATCCTTAGATTCAAAGTTCTCTAGTTGTACCATATAAATTGTCTCGTCAATGTCTCTATTGAAAAATGCAGTCTTTACATCCATTTAATGTAGCTCTATGTCATAATGAGCCACAAGTGCCATGATTACTCTAAAAGAATCTGATACACTTCGTTAGGATTTTATCTAATTAGCTAAATCCAGCTCTGCGTAGTTTCAGAAAAATATTTGTAGAATATTCGACACATATCCAAATAATATCAAAGTAATTGAATAAGATCGATAACCTCTAGATCTAGAACTTTGATATTCATAACTTCTCCAGATTCGGAATATATCTATGACAAAATGAAAGCTTAATCAAAAAGGTATTCGAAGAAGATAAGGAATATTGATTTAGTTGGTTTGTTAGGGTTTCATATTGTTTTAGGACTTGTTGGCTAGCCTCTATAAATATGTGGATGACACCCAACTTTAGATTGCAATTAGATTCTTGATTTCTTGTCTCCTATCTTCTCTCTAGACTCCTCCGTTCTCCCTCTTCACCATCCTTCCACCTCTACCGTTGGCAAGGTTGGCAAGGTTTTTTCTCGCTTCTAATCTCCCTCGACTATCGAGCCACCCCTCTTCTTTAGGATCTTGACCATTTCGTTACCTTCGTCTACTTCCCTTAATCACTTTCACAATCTACCCTTATCTCCATACCCATCCATAACCCTAACATCCACTCCACCCATCACCACCACCATCACCCACGTTATTCCGTATTTTCGTCCCCTCTACAGTTTGAATCTGTGAAGGGCGTAAATACAAAAGTTATAGATTAGGAAGATACGGATCTAACCCAATTAGTTTCGTAATTTTCTAGCTAATAGGGAATATCTGAAGAATATTTTCCTACGATTATGTGGACTGCTTCTTATAATAAATTCAGATCTTAAGGAATTGTTCCGTAGCAAATCTCTTGGTTCTAGATCCCATCAAATTGGTATCCAAGATTTTATAAATTGGTATCATACCCTATCAATTGGTATTAGAGCCTATCAATTGGTATCAAAGCCTAACAATTGGTATCAGAGCAGGCGAACCTCAGACCTCCATTAATGGTTGAAACAAGGAAGATGACATCAACAATGAGACCTATGGAGAGCACACTGACAAGGGATGACTCAATGCATGATGATCCTAACCGTGAGGCCAATTTCGTTGGAGCGACCATGATAGGACCAAGTCAACCAACGTCTATGGGTTCGAATATGGATGAACTAAGGGGCATGTTCCAATATTGTTGCATAGAGTTGACAACATACAAAAGGATCACAATGAATTCAAGAAATATGTCGTGAATCGATTGGGTTCGCCATCTCCTCAACGACGAACAGAGTTTCAAGAAGGACCAGCGGTGGGACCCCATCGAACTGATATCCCATACGTCTAGGTGCGTCATATGAGTGTCAATGATCCCCTCCTACCTATGTCTTCACATCATCCCCCACCTCCGTTACAAAACTCAAGACTGATGGTGGTGGAACCCGAGAGGCATGAGGCACTAGTGCGCTTCGTCGATGAGAAGGATTGGCACTATGAGGATGAGCTTGATCCCTATGGAGATAGTGATGGACGTGCTCGAGGATTTAGAGAAGGTGATCAACATGCACAAAGGTTTAGACCTGAACTAAGGATCTTTCACGAACCTGACAATGCTATTCGGGGGAGAACCACACGTTTGAACTTTCTAAAATTCCAAGGCGGTGATCCAACGGATTGGGTATTTCAAGTTGAACAATATTTTGATTGTCAATGTACAGCGGAAGATGCAAAAGTCCAGATGGCAAGCTTTCACCTCCAAGGAACGGCATTGCATTGGTATAGATCGATTATTCGTGGTGGTGGATTTATCGGATGGGCTGATTTTTGTAGGAGAATTACACGCAGATTTGGGACAGCGGCATATGAAGATTTTGCTGCCACATTAAGCAAGATGGTTCAAAGGACAACCGTATTGGAGTACCAAGCTGAGTTTGAAAGAGTTAGTAGTCGTTGTAAGCCACCGTGGCCAAAACGTACATTGATGAGTATATTTATTTCAGGGCTGCGTGAGGAGATACAAGCGGATGTTCATGCTCTATATCCTACTACTCTTAAGGAGGCCTTTGAGAAGGCCGTGAGGATGGAACAAAAACATAGGGCTCTAAAGATGGCAGCGAAAACCAATTGGGGCAACCGAGATGGGCAGTTTGCACCTAGAACACCGGCTGTAAATTCTACGGTTTCAAAAACAGCGGCTGCGACTACTAGACCACGACCACCTTTGAGACCTTCTTTCGATGTTAGAGGGGGCACTAGACCCCCCATTCGAACTCTCACACATGCCTAGGTGGAGGAGCGAAGAGCGAATGGCCTTTGCTTTCGATGTGATGAGCGTTTCACCCCCGGTCATCAGTGTTCTAAACCGATCGAGAGTGTGATGCTTATTGATGGTCCTGAGGAGGATGATGAGATTGATGATGATGGAGAGTGTCCAGAGGAGACCCATGAGGAGACCGTTGAGGAGGGCGTTGAGGAAGATATCCAAGCTGAAATATCGATGCATGCATATTTGAGTACTTCTGCGCCGAGGACGTTACGAGTAGATGGACTCGTTAGAAAGCATTGTGTGCACATCCTTATTGATTCAGAGAGTACACACAACTTTCTAGACGAGAGGTTAGTGAGGAGATTGGGTTTGGATGCCGAACCGACTACGGGGTTTGACGTTGCTATTAGAGACGGCACGAAGCTGAGGGCGGAGAGCTTGTGTCATCGAGTCGATATACGGGTGCAAGGACACGACATCATTGTTGACTTATATTCGTTGGCGCTACGAGGAGCGGACGTTGTCCTTGGTGCTCAGTGGTTACAAAGTTTGGGACCCGTCACATTTTATTTCTAGAGCATGTGGATGAAATATAAATAAGGAAATAAAGATGTGCGGCTTGATGGTGTACAGACTTCGTCGATTCCTGTGAAGCAGTCTATGGTGGGGCTACTTGGTGCGTATGATTTGGCCTATCTTCTTCAGTTAGGACTAGCAGGAGATGAGCCTCAAATGAGTTCAGGTACTACAATTGAATTGTCTAATTTATTAGATAAATTTTCTGGACTGTTTGAGGAGCCGCAGGAGTTGCCACCGAGGAGAGCGGCAGACCATCGTATAGAGATTGTACCCGGGGCTGCACCAGCTAACGTGAGGCCATATCGGTATCCACATGTGCAAAAAGAATTTATCTCAAAGATAGTAGCCGAGATGTTAGAACAAGGCCTCATACAACCAAGTCATAGTTCATACTCATCCCCCGTGCTATTGGTGCGAAAAAGGATGGAACTTGGCATTTTTGTGTCGACTATCGAGCACTAAACACTATTATTGTCAAGGACCGGTATCCTATTCCGATTATCGAGGAGTTGCTGGATGAGCTTGCAGGGGCGACTATATTTAGTAAGCTTAACTTGAGGGCCGGGTATTATCAAATTAGAGTTCACTAGGCGGATGTGCATAAAACTACATTTCGGACTCCAGACGGGTATTACGAGTTCCGAGTGATGCCTTTTGGTCTCACCAATGCTAATGATATATTTTGGCCTTTGTTGCGAAGGTATGTCTGGTATTTTTTGACGATATTTTGGTGTATAGTAGAACTGAATTGGAGCATTGGTGGCATTTGAAGGATGTGTTGAATTTATTGGAGCAAAACCAATTAAAGATCAAGAAGTTTAAATGCCTATGGGGAGTACCAAAAGTGGAGTATTTAGGCCACATCATTTCAGCGGATGGTGTAGCGGCGGATCCTCAAAAGGTTGCATATATGACCGCTTGGCCTATTCCTACTACTACCACCGGATTGAGAGGATTTTTGGGGCTGACTGGTTATTATTATCGATTCATCGTCGAATATGGCAAGATCGCTGCTCCTCTCACTTCTTTGTTGAAGGACTCTTTTAGATGGACGGATGAAGCCACTTTAGCCTTTGAAAAATTAAAAACAGCAATGATGATGACAGCCGTTCTAGCGCTACTGGACTTCACCAAAGAATTCATTGTTGAATGTGATGCGTCGGGTGTTGGCATAGGAGCTGTACTAATGCAAGAAGGACGTCCCATTGCCTATCTTATTAAGGCTTTATCGCAAAAATCTCAACAATTATCGACTTATGATAGAGAGAGAGATGCTAACAATTCTTCATGCGGTGACAAAGTGGAGGCCTTATTTGATCGGTAGATGATTCATTATCCAAACCGATCAAAGGAGCCTTACATACTTTATGGGACAGCGCATACACACTCCTGCACAGTAGCGATGGGTCACAAAATTACTGGGGTATGACTATAAAATTCAATACAAGAAGGGAACGAAAAATAGAGCGGCGGATGCACTATCGCGCCAACCCGAAACCGCTGAGCTTGCAGCCTATTCATCTCCTACCTTTCCCTTCCTTGATGAGCTGAGGTATGCATGTACATATGACCCAGATATTTTGAGATTGTTGCAGGAGGTGATGGATGATCCGGAGCACCATCCCGAGTTAGAGAATCGAGGTGGGTTGATGCTGGACCACGGATGCATTCGAGTGTTGGAGCGTATTGGTCTGGTTGCATATCGTTTGGAGCTGCCGGAGGGGTCGAGAGTGCACCCTGTCTTTCATGTTTCATTATTGAGAGAGCGCATTGGAGATCATGAGATTGTTGGATCGGTTCTACCGGAGCCATTGGAGGAGATAGAGATCGTAGAGCCAATTCGAGTACTTGCTAGACGCCGACGATGACATGGTACCAGATTGGAGATGGAGATTCTAGTAGAGTGGCTTAGCAAGCCATCTAATGAAGCGACATGGGAGTTGGAGACTGATATCTTGGAGCGTTTTCCTGACTTTTCACCTTGAGGACAAGATGGAGGAAGCGTGGTGAGCAGATACACTTAGTTAGGATTTTATCTAATTAGCTAAATCTAGCTCTGCGCAGTTTCGGAAAACTATTTGTAAAATATTCGACACATATCCAAATAATATCAATGTAGTTGGATAACTCTAGATCTACAACTTTTATATTCATGACTTCTCTAGATTCAGAATATATCTATGACAAAACGAAAGCTTAATCCAAAATGTATTCGGAGAAGATAAGGAATACTGTTTTAGTTGGTTTGTTAGGGTTTCATATTGTTTTAGGACTTGTTGGCTAGCCTCTATAATTATATGGATGGCACCCAACTTATTCCATATTTTTGTCCCTGCTACAGTTCGAATCTGTGAAGGGCGTAAATACAAAAGTTGTAGATTAAGAATATACGGATCCAACCCTGAAAAACCCTAGACACAAATATGTATCTAAATACTAGGCAATGATATCACTCGTTCGCTTAAGTAAAAGTCCGTAGAAATATTAGGAATGAAAGCAGAGATGAACGCCAAGATTTTAGCGTGGAAAAACCCAAACGGGAAAAAACCACAAATCCAAACTCGGATAAAAAACCAATCACTAGAATAGTAGCTACAAGACTGACTCACAAAACAACCCGTCGATCCAAACGACTTTGTTCCTCTCAGTCTTGCTCGCTAGAATCCACGATTCACTACTTCTCGTGATTGAAGTCCAATCTCAGTAACCTTCGAGATTGATCTTTCGTCTAGATAGCCCTTAAGACGAAAGATTAAGATTTTTAGATGAGTGGAACCTTGTTAGTTGAATAACCGATGTAGCCTCAAGAAGTCTCCTTCAATAATGCTTCTTCAACCACCCTCAAGATAGAGCATCACAATCCTTATATATGATATCCAACATAGAGCCAAATCCAAGTCTTATCCGTACTCACGAAAGTCTAATTTTATCAAACTTCGTTGGTGCGTTCGAACGTGGCCCGGGTGCGTTCGAACGACATGACTTGAACTCAGGTGCGTTCGAACGGGCCCGAGTGCGTTCGAACGTGACAACTTGAATTCTTCAGGTTGCGTTCGAATGCGTTTGTGAACGCAGTACCCGCATTTGAACGCGTTTGTGAATGCGGCTCTCTGTCTGTGTGAACGCAGTGCTCGCGTTCGAACGCATTTTTGAATGCGGCTCTCTGTCTGTGTGAACGCTGATTCCGCGTTCGAACGCGTTTGTGAACGCGGCTCTCTGTCTGTGTGAACGCAGTGCCCGCGTTCGAACGCGTTTGTGAACGCGGCTCTCTGTCTGTATGAACGCAGATTCCGCGTTCGAACGCGTTTGTGAACGTGGTGCGAACTCGACGGCTTTTCTCCAATAATCTTGCAATTCTTCAAATCAGAGATATTCTAGACTTGTGTAAAGCTCATATACATGAAAAAATACACTTAGAATATTTTGTACACAATTGCCAACAAATAAAAACCTAACAATCTCCCTCTTTGGCAATTTGTGACAAAACACATAGGTTACAAGATATTACAAAGACTTCAAATTAAGCAATCAACAAGACTAGAATATTTTGCACATCAGTCCCTGCAAATAAACATTAAAAAAAATTTATTTAATTTGCAAGCAATGTACTGAGTCAAACAGCACTCTAAACAAGATGGCTTTCACACAAACTCATTGTAGCCATTTTCATTGACCCAAGAATCGTCTAACAATACTTCCTTCACATTTTTAGGTTCAAAAGAAGATGTATAACAAGTAAATGATACCTCACTTTGGATTAGTCGTCTTGTCTTAATTGGTTCATTTACGTCTCCGATCACTTGTGATAGTGGATGATCTGATTTCACTCTGGCAGATGGTTCCGGTACGTTGTAGTCTTTGTTCATTTCAACTTTGTCCTCGTCCTGATTCTCAATTTCCAGATCAAACTCCTTTCCTATTTCTTCGTCATATGTATCTGCAGAAATAGAAATAGGAGTAGCTTCAGTTAAATCAGTAGTGGATTCATCTATCATAACATTAGCAGATTCCATAACCGTAGAAGTGTCAAGATGAAATACTCTATAGGCTCTGCTATTATTCGAATACCCTAAGAAGATGCCTTCGTTACTTCTAGTGTCAAATTTAGTCAAATATTCTCGATCACGCAAGATATAGCATTTACTACCAAAAACTCGAAAATATTTAACACTAGGTTTCTTACCTTTCCAGATTTCATATGCAGTCAATTTTGTACCTGGTCTTAGATAAACACGATTTATCACATGTATCGCTGTATTGAAAACCATTGAGGACCTTTTTAGCGTGAAGCATAACCCTAGCCATTTCCTGCACAACTCGATTCTTTTTTTCCACAATATCGTTCTGTTGTGGAGTTATAGGAGCTGAAAATTCATATTGAATACCAAGAGAATCACAAAATATGGAAAAAATTTCATTTTCAAATTCTCTACCATGATCAGAACGAATCCTAACTAGGGTAATAGATTTTTTATTCTACAATTTTAAGCATAGTGATTTAAAAACTTCAAAGGTTTCAGACTTCTCACGTAGAAAGGCAACCCAGCTATATCTAGAGTAATCATCGACCATTAATAATATATAGCGTTTACCTCCAAGACTTTCCATTTTTGTTGGACCCATCAAGTCCATGTGAACTAATTGGAGCACACGGTCGGTGGTAACTGCATTTACCTTCTTGTGTGAAATCCTAGTTTGTTTTCCAATTTGACACGAACCGCACACTCTTTTTGACATTTCTTTCATCTTAGGTATTCCTCTTACCACTTCTTGTTTGGACAGAGTAAATAATTCTTTGTGATTCACATGTCCAAGACGTTGATGCCAAAGATCTGCAATGTCAAAAGAGGCACTGTTACATTTCAGTTTATGTGACGTTCCAACAACATAGCAATTATCAGATGTTCTAGATCCATAACATATAACATTACTACCATGATCTAGAATAGTACAATCATTTTTGGAGAATTTTACCTCATAATCTTCATCACAAAATTGACTGATATTCATAAGATTTGCTTTTAAGCCCTTAACATAAAGAACGTTTTCAAGAATAGGAACCCTCGGAGAACTTACCTTTCCTTTACCTATTACCTTGGATGAATTACCATCTCCGAATGTCACAAGTCCCCCTTCATGTTTTTCAAGATTAGAAAATAACGACTTGTCACCCTACATATGTCTTGAACAGCCACTGTATAAATACCACAAATCAGAATTTAAAGCTTTCAGAGTTGTATGCACAACATAACATTTCAAATCACTTTTCTTAACCCATATGGCCTTTGTTTTTATCCCATAAATAAAAGTAGTTCTAGAATTTTGCAAAAATTTGCAATGAGGTCGAATATGCCATAGAATGCCGCGATGATAGCATGTCGGAACAAACCATTTTCTACTCACCTTTTGTCGAGGAGTGTGACTAAAGTTTACCTTTGGTGCCGTTGACGATTCACCAGTTTGTAGATTCACTTTCAGTTTAGAAGTATTCATCCAGGATTGCTTTGTAAATGCGGTTGATGACTTCAAATATTCTTCCTTTTGTATACCTGCAGAAACGAAGACAGTTTTATTATTATTTGAATTACTAGTGTATCCGACACCATACCTGTCTTTTCCAGAGATCTGAGCCTTTAGGATCTCGTCAAGTTTGTTCTTCCCTTTTAGAAATGTCACTTTCTTATTCAGTCGCTCTAGTTCAATTTCATCATCCTTCATTTTATTTTTTGCATTGTCAAGTTGTTCAGAAAGGTCTTTGACACGTTCAAGTTCCAATTTGTACTTCTCCTCAAATTGAATTCTTTCAAGTTTGATTACCTTGAGTCATTGATGTAGTCTAAGATTGCTTTTCTTGAGTTTAAACGACTCCAGGTACAGGTCATTATATGCCTTTTGTATTTCAGATTTATCTTCTTTAGTTGGTAACATATTCTGATCATCTATACTATCAGTTACAACAACGGAATCAATTTTAAGTAGAGAAGAGGCAAAAGCAACAAAGTTTTCTTCGTCTTTTTTAGAATCATCATCAGATTCATTTGAGTCATCCCAAGTAACTTTCATAGCTTTACCCTTCTTCTTAAAGCGATTAGGGCATTCTTGAGCTATGTGTCCAAAACCAGAACATTCAAAACATCGAACTTTATTCTCAGAATTCTTATTTTTCTATTTGACACCGTTGTTGCTCACACCTGTGTTCGAACTCGCAGTATTCTTCTTTTTCACAAATGCTTTGCTTTTCTCAAGTTTTTCAGCATTCAACTTGTTTGGCTTCCGAAAGAATTTATTAAACTTCTTGACGAACATGGCCAACATCTTAACATCTAAATCACCTTCATCATCAGACTCCTCTATACTTTGTTCAACTGTGGATAGAGCGATCCCTTTGGACTTCCTCGGTTTTGAAAGGCTAGACTCAATTGTTTATAGATTTCCTAATAATTGTTCAACTTTCATAGAATCAATGTCCTTACTTTTCTCAATAGCTGTAACTTTCGCCTGAAACCTCTCTGGAAGAGACCTAAGGATCTTACGGACAATTCTATTTTCAGAAATTTTCTCTCCTAGGTTGAAACTGGAGTTGACTATATCACTCAGCTTTGCATAAAACTCATCAAATGTCTCATTCTCCTACATACGTAGAGTTTCAAAACTAGTAGTCAACCTCTGAAGTTTAGAAAGGTTTACAGCCATAGTTCCTTCGTGGGTAGTTTTTAAGATCGTCCAAGCTTTTTTTTGCTATCTCACAAGTAGAGATTCTTCTAAATTCTTCAGAGGAAACACAACTAAAAATTGCATTTATTGCCTTGCTATTCTATCCAACTTTTTCATAGTCTGACCTATCCCATGATTCTATCAGTTTATCAGCAAGTTTATCATTCACCATATACATTGGTAGACTCCAACCGTTCACAACTACAAACCATACTCGTTCATCTATAGACTTCAAGTAAGCTCTCATCCTAGCTTTCCAGTATCCATAATTTGTTCCATCTAGGATAGGAGGTCTAATAGATGATGGTCCATCTCTATGAAAATCCATGCCTATCTGATCTCTCTTAAAGGTGAGAGAATTTGCTCTGATACTAATTGAAAAACCCTAGACACAAGTATGTATCTAAATACTAGACAATGATATCACTCGTTCGCTTAAGTAAAAGTCCGTAGAAATATTAGGAACGAAAGCAGAGATGAACACCAAGATTTTAACATGGAAAAACCCAAACGGAAAAAAACCACGAATCCAAACTCGGATCAAAAACCAATCACTAGAATAGTAGTAGTTACAAGACTGACTCACAAAACAACCCGTCGATCCAAACGACTTTGTTCCTCTCAGTCTTGCTCGCTAGAACCTACGATTCACTACTTCTCGTGATTGAAGTCCAATCTCAGTAACCCTCGAGATTGATCTTTCGTCTAGATAACCCTTAAGACGAAAGATTAAGATTTTTAGATGAGTGGAACCTTGTTAGTTGAATAACCGATGTAGCCTCAAGAAGTCTCCTTCAATAATGCTTCTTCAACCACCCTCAAGATAGGGCATCACAATCCTTATATATGATATCCAAGATAGAGCCAAATCCAAGTCTTATTCGTACTCACGAAAGTCTAATTTTATCAAACTTCGTTAGTGCGTTCGAACGCGGCCCGGGTGCGTTCGAACGGCATGACTTGAACTCAAGTGCGTTCGAACGGGCCCGAGTGCATTCGAACGAGACAACTTGAATTCTTTAAGTTGCGTTCGAATGCGTTTGTGAACGCAGCTCTCAATCTGTGTGAACACAGTACCCGCGTTCGAACGCGTTTGTGAACACGACTCTCTATCTGTGTGAACGCAGTGCCCGCGTTCGAACGCGTTTGTGAACGCGGCTCTCTGTCTGTGTGAACGCAGATTCTGCGTTCGAACGCGTTTGTGAACGTGGCTCTCTGTCTGTGTGAACGCAGTGCCCGCGTTCGAACGCATTTGTGAACGCGGCTCTCTGTCTGTGTGGATGCAGATTCCGCGTTCGAACGCGTTTGTGAACGCGGTGTGAACTCGACGGCTTTTCTCTAATAATCTTGCAATTCTTCAAACTAGAGATATTCTAGACTTGTGTAAAGCTCATATACATGAAAAAATACACTTAGAATATTTTGTACACAATTGCCAATAAATAAAACCTAACAAACCCAATTATTTTCATAATTTTCTAACTACGGAGAATATCTAACAAATATTTTCCCACGGTTGCGCGTACTGCTTCCTGCAATAAATTCAGATATTAAGGAATTGTTCCGTAGCCGATCTTTTGGTTCTAGATCCCATCAAATTGGTATCCGAGCTTTAACAAATTGGTATCAGACCCTATCAATTGGTATTAGAGCCTATCAATTGGTATTAGAGCCTAACATAATCCTTTGTTGAAATAGGTGAGAATGTTTCTTTGTAATCAATGCCTTCCTTTTGAGTAAAGCCTTTGGCAACAAGACATGCTTTATACCTTTCGATATTGCCTTTTGAATCCCATTTGATTTTAAAAATCCATTTACAACCAATCAGTTTCGTACCTTCAGGCAATTCTATAAGTTCTGAAACGCCATTGTCTTCCATAGATTTCATCTCTTCTTTCGTGGTTTCGATACACTTTTCAGAGTTAGCACATAGTTTGACTTGATTGAAAGATGTAGGATCCTCTTCCAATCCTGTATTAAACTCATGCTCTTGGAGATAGATAACATAACTATCAGAAATTGTTAATCTTTTTTCTCTAGTAGATCTCTTTAAAGGCATTACTATTTTTGGTGGTTGAGATGGTTTCGCTATCACTGAAGATTATTCCTCAACCTGAGTGGATGTTTTCTCCAATTGGGTTGAAGGTAGCACAATAGTGTCTAAGTTCACTATATTATTCGTATTTGCTACAATGACAGTATCAGGAATGGTTGCCCGATCACCTTCTATAGCAATAGTAGTGTCTGTAATAGAAAAGTTGGTACTTTCCTTAAAGACTATATTCCTTATTTTAGTGCTCCCACTATCCTCAATAAATTTGGCATTGCCTGTTTTGAAAAAAGACCTGTTTGAGGAGTCATAGAACTTAAAACCTCTCAATCTTTTAGAATAAACAATAAAATAGTAGTTGACAGTTCTTAAGTCCAATTTTCTTTCATTCGACTTATAAGGCCTAGCCTGAGCTGGACATCCCCTAGACAAGTAAATGCCTAATACTAGGCCTTTTGCCTATTCATAACTCATAAGGGGTTTTTATCACTACGTTACTAGGTACTCTATTTAGTAAGTAAAGTACAATTTTTATTGCCTCACTCCATAATGATTCTAACAAAGAAGAATGACTCATCATGTTTCTTACCATGACCTTCAAGGTTCAATTTCGTCGCTCAGCTACAGCATTTTGATTTGGTTTTCCTAACATGGTATATTGAGGAACGATACCACATTCGGCAAAGTATTATGCAAAAGGCCAAAGATATTGTTCTCCTGATCCATCATATCAGCCATAGTATTCGCCACCACGGTTAGATTTCACAGCTTTAATCTTTTTGCCTAGTTGATTATCAACTTCGGCTTTGAAGAGCTTGAACATGTCTAGGGATTGCAACTTCTCATAAATTAGGTACAAGTAACCATAGCGTGAATAATCGTCTATAAACGTAATAAGTATGCTTGACCATTTCGTGAAGCTTTAGGGAATGGTCCACATATATTTGTATGTATTAGTTCTAAAACATCATTGCACCTGTTTGCATCTTTATTTCGTTTATCAGTTGTTTTCCCTTTAATACACTCTATGCAAACATCAAAGTCTGAAATATCAAGATATTTAAGAATTCTTTGTGACATCAACCTTTCTAGGCGTTGTTTTGATATATACCCTAAGCGCCTATGCCACAACATAGAAGAATTCTCATTTGTCAATTTTTGCTTTATACCTATGTTACTTGTATGCATAATTTCGTTGTCACTATAAGTCAAGGTATTTAATATGTAAAGCTTATCAATCAAGGAACCTGTACGAACTAGAATTGAATTTTAAAAATTATTAAAATTTTCATTTCCAAATGAACAAGTGTAACCAAAATTGTCCAAACATGAAATAGAAACCAAATTTCGTCGAAAAGACAGTACAACGAAAGTATTTTCCAAATCTAGAAATACATTAGGTCCTAAACAAAGCCTAAAAACACCTATAGCTTCTACTTTAGTCTTTTTGTCATTTCTTATAAAGATGTATCTTTCACTATCAGTTAGCTGTCAGCTCCTAAGACAACCCTACATAGTAACATTTATGTGAGTGGTGGCACCAACCACCAAGTGTCATTAGGGACAATTGCTAAATTAACTTTTGAACTAACAAAGTTGAGAAGCTTACCTTTCTTTACATGCCATTTAGCGTATTTGGGGCAATCTTTCTTCATATGGCTCGCTTTCTTGTAGAAGAAATAGTTGAATTCCTAATTCTATTTCTTTTGCTTTTTATGACCTGAAGTCCCAGTTTCTACATTTTTCTTACTTTTATCTTTATTATTTGTCCTCTTTTTTTTCTTGCTCGAGTCCTCTGAGGTGAATCCTAAATGAGCACTCTCAAATGTCTCATGCTTTAGTCTCTCTTCCTCTTGCACACACTGAGTTATAAGCTCATTCAAAGTCCACTTTTATTTTGTGTGTTATAATTGATTTTGAACTGATTGAATTGTTTAGGAAGAGATATCAAGATTAAGCGCATGAGTATGTCATGAAACATCTCTAACTTTAGTACCTTAAGTCTTGTCACGAGATTGGACATCTCCATAATGTACTCATGGATACTTTCCTTTCCTTGATACCGCATTTAGACAAGCTTAGTTAGAATAGTGCTTGTCTCGACCTTTTCATTTGCAATGAATCGATCTGCTATCTATTTGAGAAAAGATTTGACATTTTCCTCTTTAGAAATTGAGCCTCTGATGCATTTCGGAATGGAAAGCTTCATGGTCATAAGACTCATGTGATTTGATCGCTCCCATTCTCAAATGCAGTTTTCTGCTCAACAGTACTTTCGTAGTTCAGATTTATAGAGCAATCATACCTGAATGCATAGTCAAGATCCATGCAGCCTAACACGATCATAACATGTTCTTTCTATTTCTTGAAATTTGTATTATTAAGTACATAGATATTGAGTTTGCTGCATAAAATAAAGAAAACTCACAATTGTTAAACAATTAATTCCAAAAATTCCTAGCACAACATTAATATATCGTCTTTGGACAATAATATTAACTGTAAATGGTATTCTTGTCATAGTGATCAAACTTTGATAATAAATCATGTCAATTAATAACTCTATCTTTGGACAAATTTACTAATTACATGGAAACCTCATAATCATCACATATTTATCACCACATCTATATATGCAATTCGGCCACATGTTAATTTTCCTTTGGGCCAACTAATATCCACATGAATTTGCATACACACATAACCAATTAATTATTCACAACAAACTAATCTACATAATAGCGATCACTTTGGCGACATATTGTTTCAACTAATCCATTTTGAATTATATTTCTAGAATGATTATGAGTTAATTCTTAAAATCCAAAAGAATTATGGACAAAATCTTTAATTTCCATAATTGAAAGAATTAACTTAAATAATTACTGCAAACTAAATTACAGTCACCACCGCAGCACGAGTCCAAGAAACAAACGATCGCAGAGATTGCAAAGAACGCGACATGCCGTGATCCATGCCGTGAGAAAATACTTGAAACATGAATTCACTAAAAACTGGATTCACATGACCCTACTCTGAATTTGAATCTCGATTAAAAAATTTAGTAAAGCATTCCTTTGAAACATGAAAAGATTTATATAATCTTTTACCAATTGCATACATCCATATAAAATAAAAAACATCTCCTTTCGATGAACAAAAGAACCGATCCAATAAATTGCTTTAGTCTTCCAAAATTAAAAAAAAAATGTTCATTTTCATATATCCTAAATCATGAATCGTAATTTCCAAACTTTCATACGAAGAAAATGATGGCAACCTTAATTCTCAAAAATTATATCAAACATAATTCAACACCGCTCTGATACCAATTAAAAGACTTTCACAAATTCAAAAACAGAATCAATTGAATCATGTAGATATAATTCTAGAGATATTAAAATAATATAAAAACTAACCTGAATCGATAGTCATTGCCATTGATGCTAGAAGGAAGAAGGAAGATGAAGGAAATAGTTGAGAACTTCTAAGGGATGGGTTTTCACACCTTTCACTTTCACACACGTAATGAGGAATAAGAACTGAATCGATATTTATTAAAACCACTGTTAGGGATCACAAACGAAGAAGCTTTATCATCACAAGCCCATTAATTGTGAGATGGGCTTCTACACATTTGGAACCATATCAACTTCATTATATTTCTAAAGCCTAAAATAAATTTAAACTTATAGATCACTTAAGTGGGCTTAACATAAATGGCAGATCCATATACATTTTATTAAACATATAAGCCTAGTAATCAAATTATTAACACCGAAATCTTATCAGAGCTAAAAATAATTTGGACTTGACTATGCGTGAACCAAACCAAACTGGACTAAGTGACGTGCGTGAGTAAAATTCCATAAAAACTAAGTGACGTCCTTAATGGGTAACCATTAAGGACCAAAACTCAACTGCAACTTAGGAAACCCTATCAATATGTCCTAAATAATGGATGTGGCACAAAATTCACTTCTATTTTTTTCCATTATCGTGATAGCTATTTTAAAGCTAATTCATATTAATTTCTCTTTATAGATATGAATAATTGAATACATAACATTAAAGTACTTTTTAAACTCTTCTACACCATTAATCCATTAATAATAATATGTGAACATCACATTAATTTGGGCAAAATGTTTGTATAAATTTTAGGTTTAACTATAGTTACATCCCCTAAACTATAGAGTAATATTGCAGCTATCGTCTAATGTTTAAAACGCTACAACCAGGCCCCTTAAACTAATACGGAGTGGATGGTGTTAACAAAAAATGACCGATTATTCTTTTATCCTTATCGATGTGGTATTACTCTATATTTTTATTGGCTGTTTGTAATAACCCGACTTCGCCACGTGACTCTCATGAGAGCTTACCCCTTCTTGTGAGCGTCACGTGGGTGTTTAGGAGCTCAACAACATGCCACCAATAATGAAGAAACTCAAAAATTAAACAGAAGCAAAAAAGGAGCCTATAAGCCACAACAAATCTATCCAAATATAATAAAAGGGTGATAACCCTTACAAGAGTACACACTCAAAGTAAAATACAACAAGGGAATATAAATTCCTTAAACATAAGTATAAAATAAAGCATAAAAGGAAAGGCCTATCACCCTATGAGATAAACTGTTGCCAAGCATCCCACTAGGATACTAATCAATATGCATCAAGTATCAACACGGAATGAGCCTAATGCTCAACAAGTGACACTATCAATAGTTAAGCATCATGGATAATAATACATTCAGCATGGAAAAATGCATGTGCAATTACACAACTGAACATAACGTAAATTAAAATATACATGTCATGTAAGTGGCTAGCTTGGTCTGACAAAACTACAACTATTTTATTTATCGCTTATACATGGCACGCCTTCCACACAGGCCCTCGGCCTCCAACCCTTGCTTAAAAATCGTAGTGGCCCTCGAGGGTAGACCATAGCAGTAGAATGGCTAGCTCGTCACCCGGCAAACATCATAATCGATTGTCTACCACTACAGACTAGGAATTCTAGTCATAAGCCCATCATATAAGTAAATATCACATATTGATATGACCATTTGAGCCTGCAGCTCCACATCATTGCACCACCGTGTGAAAACTCATGAGATGTTGTTCAGAATGCCCTTACCTTGCGTCATCGGGTATTGTTAGGTCTACGTCATTCTACCCTTACTCTCTATCTTAAACACTCTAAAAGGGTTGACTATTGCTAATCGATAGTAAATTACATATCGCAAGACGAAACGGCTGCTTGATTGTCTAGGTTTGGGCTCTACTATATAATAATATAAATATCCCTAGGGAGGTATCAAATATAGTCGAGGTGAAGAGATCATTCTCTTTATGGTTGTGCTCTAGTGCTAATGGGATGATGTGGTAAACATAACTAGCATAACATAATTGTACGAAAGGTAATCGTATCTAAGTATGCAATTGAATGCACATCACAATTAAATTAATAAAAGTTATGTCAAGCAGCCTATTAATCAAACGAGTTTCACAATGATAAATGAATTATCATGTCATAGATGCTCATGTTGTCATCCATCACATCAGGCAATAATACAAGAGTTGATAGGCCACTTGCTTGGATTCGCTAAAATTCCTAACGATAAGTAGTCCCCACTATAATCATGACCGGCTCCAGGGTGAGCACTACTCCTAGGGTGCTCTACGATAGAATCACTGGGTCAGTACCTATTTCTAAATTTAAGTGGTAGTGAAACAGGGGACAAATAATATAATAAAAATAACAAGAAGGAGAGAAACAAGAATTGGGCTCAAGCCTTGCATAACCCAATAATGATAAAATAAAAACCCGAAAAGGCTCGGGCTGATGGGTGGGGCTAAACGTAGCCTAAGACATGGCTGTTAGGCTAGGCCAAGCCTAGCTCGATCCCACGCACTCAAGTTGACACCACCTAGTCGGAGCTCGGGCACACTTTAGCTGTGATGTGATTCAGGCTACACTAAGTCATGTCGACCAACTTCTCCTGCCTCATCCTTGTCCCTTCAACACCACGTGCCACCAAATCCATCACCATTATCACCACCTTTACCACTATCATCAACATCACCCATCATCTCCACCTTTACCACAAAATTGCATACTTTTGCCCTAGGTACAGTCAAAATATGCAAGGGGTGTGAATATAAAAAACATAGATCATGAAGATATGGAACGATCATCGATAGTTTCATAATTTTCTGACTATGAAAGAATATTTTAAAATTATTCTCCTCCGACTATACGGATTGCTTCCCTGCATCCGAGATTGGTCGGGAATGGACGCATGGTCTATAACAATTGGTATCAGAGCCACCGTTCCTCGGACACCATGCCAACAACTAGATCTATGGCATTGAGACCCAATGAAGGCATCTCTGTTGAGGAGGCCATGAATATTATCAAATCGGAGGCAAGCCCAAACTCACTGATCGGGACTTCTCCAACGACTTCTACAGTTAACTTAGATCTGATCAAGATGGTCGGCGAACATGATGGAGATGCAATGAGCCATGCAAGCATCGATGGAAGCAATAACTCGAGTCCTCTTAGGCACACCAAGGGGTATGACGGCGATCGAGTTCCCTACTCGAGCTCGGCTGCACCACTAATGGAACCACCTTTTCGCCAAGGAACACCGCCTCTACTATTTCATACTAGGCAGGAGGAAGATCATGAAGACCTCATGGGTGGTCATGCCAGGGGGCCCTTGCTGCCTACACCGCCCGAAAGGCGAATCATACCACCGTCAGCTTTTCACCACGATCGAGCACCAAATCCAGCTCACCACAGTGACGATGATGAGTGGGCGGATTATGAAGAACTAGCGACTCTTCGATATCATCCTAGGGATGCTGGATTAAACCCAAGGGAAAGAAGGCCCAATCAACATGAAGAAGAAGAACGCGACATCCATGCAGGGACTGTTTGCCTCAACTTCCCACCCTTCAATGGAAGAGATTTGCTCGATTAGATTTATCGAGTAGAGCAATTCTTTGAGTACCAGTGAGCACCTAATGCATAAAAGGTGTTGTTAGCATCTTTTTATCTTGAAGACACTGCCATCTGATGGTACAAGGCCCTAAGTCTAGCTCAGCCCTATCGAACGTGAGAGGAGTTCACTAATGCTATTTGTGTCCGATTCCCTCCAGTTATGAAGATTTCCAAACTTCTCTCACCAAGCTAACCCAAAGGACTACGATGAGAGCATATCAAGATGAGTTTGAGCATGTTAGCAATCGAATGTGGGGATGGTCGGATTCCCAACTCAAAAGCACGTTCATTAGTGACCTTAGGCAAGACATTCAAGCCGAAGTGAAGGGTGCTCGACCAACCACATTGCTTGAGGCTTTTGCAATAGCTCAATTGATGGAAAAGAAACTTTGAGAGCTTCAGTTGCATCAAAAGGGGGCTGGAGCACCACGGAGTTTAGAGGAGTGCCTCGACAAACGCAGCCACACATCATGTGTCAGCAGCTCCACCGAGGATAATAGGTGCAAGATTGCTTCCACGGCCACAACTAGAGGTGAGGGGATCTCCCCGAGCTACTATGAGAAGACTTACCCCAACCCAAGTTGAAGAAAGAAAAGCTAGAGAGTTGTGCCTTTATTGTAAATGATCCACTCCCGGACACAAATGTGCCCAACCGACGGCCATGGTGATGGTGTTGGATGAAGCAGAGGATGTGGAAGAAGCGGAAGTGGTGGAAGATGAACTAGAGGACTTGGCGGAAGACTAGGAAGCCTTGGAGAGCAACAAAGAGGTCCACGCCAAGATCTCCATGCATACCTACACTGGCGCTAATACACTAAGGACACTTCGAGTTGATATCACTGTGAAGAATCAAACAGTGAGGATCCTCATCGACACCGGAAGCACCCACAACTTCATGAATGAATGTGTGGTCGAGAAGATAGGAATGACATAGACGCTACCTCTAGATTTGATGTAGTGTTGGGAGACGGCACAACACTCCGGGTGAATGACGTATGTCGAGGGGTTCTTTTGAAGATTCAAGGCAATTCCTTCACCTTGAATCTTCACCCCTTGGCCTTATGAGGGGCTGACATTGTATTGGAGACTCAATGGATGCAAAGTTTGGTCCCAGTGTCTTTTGACTTTTCAGAAATGTTGATGGATTTCAAACAGAGTGGCAAACAAGTGTGGTTAGATGGAATTCGACCGTGACTTGGAGCCCAGCTTCAGCCTATGGTGAGACTACCAAGGGCTGCATGCCATGGACTTCTAATGCAATTAATCTAGAGTCAAGTAGACCATACAAAGGAAGAAGAAATACTCGCAGACCTATTCGCCTTACTAAAGGAATTCAGCGAGGTGTTTGAAGAACTATGCGGCATGTTGCAGGCTTGACCTCAAAACCATCGCATTGAGATTTCTCCTAGAGCTAAGCCGGCTAATGTACAGCTTTATCGGTAGCCATTTGTGCAAAAGGAGTAGATCATAAGGCTTGTCAAGGAGATACTAGACAATGAAATCATCCAACCAAGTCGGAGCTCGTACTCATCACTAGTGCTCTTAGTGCGAAAGAAGGATGAAATATGGTGATTTTGCATGGACTATTGTGCACTCAATGCCATCACGGTGAAGGATAGGTATCCTATCCCTATCATTGAAGAACTCTTGAATGAGCTCTTAGGGACTTCTTACTTTAACAAGTTAGACTTGCGAGCTAGCTACCACCAAATCCGAGTGAGACCCGAGAATGTGCACAAGACCGTATTTTGCACAAATGATGGGCATTATGAGTCCAAGGTCATGCCTTTTGGACTCACTAATGCCCCCTCCACCTTCCAAGGGTTAATGAACAACGTCTTTATGGTGCTATTGAGGCGGTTTGTGCTTGTCTTCTTTGATGACAACCTTGTGTACAACTGTTCATAGAAATAACATCTTGTTCAGTTTTGTGAAGTATTGCAGATCCTGAAAGACAATAAGCTAAAAGTGAAGGAGTCCAAATATTTATGGGGGCAGCTGAGAGTGGAGTACCTCGGCCACATCATATCAGTGGCGAGAGTGAAAGCCGATCCCTCCAAGGTGCAGAACATGATGCAATCGCAGATCCTAAAGACACCGAAAGAACTGCAGGGCTTCCTTGGATTAACGAACTATTATCGTGGATTTGTTGCCAACTATGGCAAGATCACCGCCCCTTTGACATCACTACTGAAGAAGCGGGATTTTTAGTGGACCGAGGCAGCAATGAAGGGATTTAAAGAATTGAAGAAGGCAATGACCATAGCACTAGTCTTGGCGTTACTCAATTTTACCAAACCTTTTGTGGTGGAATGCGATGCGTTAAAGACTGGAATTTGGGCTATCCTCATGCAAGAAGGGAGGCCAGTGGTATACATGAGCAAGGCGTTGTCGATGAAAAACCAGATGATGTCTACATATGAGCGAGAGATGCTAGCCATTATTCATGTCGTCACCAAATGGAGACCATATCTCATCGGGCGGTGATTCATGGTGTGTATTGACCAGCAAAGTCTTCCTTACTTTCTTAGACAACAAATTCACACTCTATTACAGCAGCGGTGGGTGAAAAAGTTGTTGGGCTATGACTATGAATTGGCGTATAAGAAGGGAATAGAGAATTGGGTCGTCGATGCACTATCACGACAACCCAAACCAATCGACCTAGCTATGATTTCTATCCTGATCTTTCCTTTTCTTTTAGAGATTAGAGCTTCACGTGTGGAAGATCCATAGATGATGGAACTCATGAAGAAGGTAGAGGAAGAATCAGCTAGCTATCCCAGTTTAGAAGTGAAGGACGGTTTACTACTAGACTGAGGGCGAGTACGAGTACCGGCTAGACCTGAACTGCGAGTGACTTTGATTCGCCACTTCCACAACACTCTTATGGAAGGGCATGAGGGAACCTTCAAAACTTATAAGAGGTTAACACAAAATTGTGTATAGGCAAGAATGAGAAAAGAAGTGATGTCCTATGTTCGAGCCTGTGAAATCTATCAACGCACCAAGGCAGACTTGACGAAACCAATGGGGCTACTGCAACCCCTACCCATTCTAGAGCAAATTTGGGAAGATATGGTGATGGACTTCATTGAAGGACTTTTCAGGTTAGAGGACATACGGTGATAATGGTGGTGATTGACCAATTGACAAAGAGTACACACTTTTTAGCTCTAGCACACCCATACACCTCAAAGAAGGTGGCATAAATTTTTGTGAAGGAAATAGCCCAGTTGCATGGAATGTCGAGATCAATAGTTTCAGACCATAATCTAATTTTTATGAGTCACTTTTGGCAAGAGTACTTCAAGTAGTAAGGTATTGAACTAAAAATGAGCTCGGCGTATCATTCGCCAATCGATGGGCAATCCGAAGTCGTTAATCGCTGCCTTGAGCAATATTTGCGATGCTTCACCAGGGAGCAATCAAAGAGATGGCTAGCATAGTAGAATGAAGTGATTTGGACTATACTGAGTCATCTCGTGTATGGATACAGCCTATAGAATCTAGTTCTTATTTTGTTTTAGTTATTTTCTTCAGAGAAAATAAGAATTCTAGATGTCGTGTTCGAACGCGAGGAGGCCGTTATGTGTGGGATGGAACAACTCCCCTGAATCTTATTGTGAAAAAAAAATTGTTCAAATGGAAGTGCAAATTTTATTCAGTCAAGGCTCAAGTTTGGAAACTTAACATGTCCAATATAATTTTCCGAACAAAAGAACTTAGTGGAATACCAGTCAATTCAACTTAGTTTCACACAAGATAATTCGTTCTCAATTTCATAGGTAAAGTAATCAGATTAAACTAGAATAGAATTGCAACAATTCAAGGATTATGCTGATGTGCTAGTGCCATTTTTGAAAAGCCATGTAGGGTTTGAAAACCCTAAATCCTAGAATTCATTGGCATCAGAATTCTATTTCTGAATCGTTTTCAGCTTGATTCAATTGGACTTCAGTCATGCAAACATAATCATGTAAACCATGCAGCTCTCACTCTCATATATTTCTCAATCATGTAAAAATAATTCCAACAAGATTCTATTGTAAGTGTGGTACGTCACTACATCATTGTGAACACCACATCAGTCACTGCAATCACAAGCCCGAGGAACTAATTAACATGAGATTCATTAGATGGGTTTGAGAGGGGGCCTATCGACATCCCTGCCTGTGCAAAGATAATCCCAGTAAGAATGTGTGGATATACAGCATGAAGTGGAACTTGAAGTCCTTTTGCTCATTTGGTTTCTGATGTTCGTTGCCTTAGCGTGCAAACTTGTTTTTCAATTGCCAGCACCAGATCAGATGAATGAAAAAATAGTAGCGTGTATGAAATACCATAGCATTCAAGGCTTTCGCAGCGCAGATGCTGCTCCCATGACCACAGCCATCACAAGGCCAAGGCCAGCTCCAAGAGAAGCACCAACTGCTGCAGCTGTAGTAGAGCTTCCCTTTTTCTGAGGTTTTTGGTTTGCATCCTCAGAGATCTCCTTTTCTCTTGCCAATTCGATTGACAATCTTTCACCTGCAAGTTCCTGTTGATGTATGCAAGGCAAAGGTCACAGCCAGGTGAAAATAAGCTTTAGCAAAAGTATTAAATGACAATAGCTAAAGTATTATATTAGAGGTGCCAAAAGTTAATAAGCCCAGCAACCATTGATATTCTCATAATCAATCTGGAATAGAAACTTCATAGTTGTTTTTACTTTTCTTAAGTTCAACCAAATAGAGAACTACCTGGAAAGCCACTTCTTCATTACTCCGGAGCACTTGATGTACAAGTTCACGAAGAGCTGTAACACCCTCAACGGGCATAACAACAGCCTTTCGCTGGAAAGGCATAAGAACAAGATTGATAGGAGAAAAATTAAATTTTGACACAGCCTCCTTCTTGCCCAAGATTTCATCAGCTGAAATCAGCGACTGCAGATCACTACCAGTAGTTGGCATAAAAAATGGGCTGGAATTTAAAACTTTGGTCATATTGGGAGATGCTTGATATGCTTCCATAGCAGATGAGATCAACATGTTCTGTTGATGTGCACTGACTGAAAATTTATTGGTCATGGCAAAAATCCAAGGGATACCAAGAGCCTTGGCCTCATTTAAAAGTAGTGAAAGGGCTGGCTGTGGCGGTGAAGTGTTAGACTGGTGATGGCGTGGTATCTTCTGTGATAAGTTATGCACAAGAATAATTAGGTCCGTCTTCCTGCTGAGATCACGTAAACCCATCTGCAGTTCTTCTTTGAATCGAGTGGCCTCTAGATGTAAATCCTGTAGAATGAACATCATAGATTATATTCAAAGTAATATAGACAGATGGATGTCCACTGTACATCAAAGTACGAGTAAAATCGAATCAGACAGCTGTCAACCCACATCCCGATCTATATCTTTGCCCTGGATAGGGATATTAGAAGAATAACAAAACAGATATTGATTGAAAAAAAAAGAGACATACTCGTATTCTGGAAAGATAAAAATAAGTCAACCAAGTACATATTTTGTATGCATGAAAAAAACTCTTAACATTTTGCATCCCTTTGAAAAGAGCATGCTAGTTAAATAAATTTTAAGGTTAAAAAGCATAAAATATACCAAAGTGATACAATAAATACTAGTCTACTAGAGGATTATGAAAGTGTGCTACTAAAAAGGAAAATAAGATCAACTGCAATCAAACAGAACACTAGAAAATTTGCAATACCAACTCCTCTCACGTATATAAATCCAAATCAAAACGAGAAGAAACCGTAAACCCTGCACTAAAAGCATTCTTAGCCTCACTGAACCATTTGCTGAAAGGTAAACATGGATTCAAGGAATAAAAAGAAAAAAAATGTTGAGCAGCTAGCTGCTAGATCAGATTACTACAAACACCTGTTGTAGTTATTAGCACCAAAGATTTAAATTCTCTTCTGAAGCTGCTTCAAAGGTAATATAGTAGTTTTGAAGTTTAGATAAGCAACTGTCATCTGTTTGGCTAGAACTGGGAAACAAATATGAGCTATAATTCAAACCTATTCAAACCCCAATTACATATCAACTAGCAAAATGCCCCAGATATCTTGCAAGTGCCAGTGACCTACATGGTTGATACTTCAATTGCTTGATACCAACTCCTCAAGGTATATAAATCTGAGTCAATACAAGAAACCAAAGACTGAGCTATAATTTAAACCTATTCGAGCCCCTGTTATTCTCCACCTTGGCATTCTATCGGGCATTCTATCGAGCACTGGCATTGCCAAAAGAAGCGGATACCTTCTTCAAAGTCGAAACAGCCCTCATGGGGCTTAGAGGGCACATTTCCCATGCTCATTTCCTGGGCAGCATTGGCTGTGTTCTTCTCAAGGATAGAAGTGCTATGGATAAATTCGGCAAGGGCATCATTGCGCTGACAAAGAGCTGATCTTGGCACAGAAATCCCCAAGCCACCGAAGGACGGTAATCTCATCTTCCCAATAAGTCAGAAAAGTTCCCATCCACATCAGCCTCTAGTCTATGCTGGTCCTTTAAGTTTTTTATTTCACAGTATAAAGACTAATCTTGGGAGCACTAATATGATACATCTAGCTTAAATTTGCTAGCTATTATTTATAAGGGTCTTTCTACATAGATCTAGCATTTTGGTGCTAGATCTATAAATTATATTCTTTAAAATGTAGGAATCAAAGGAAAATTGGATTTCCTCCAAAACTTCCCCCAAACTTTAAAAAAAATATTAATATGTCAAATTCATTCAAATTGAGTTAAAATTAGTATATGAACATATTAAATTAGCTCCATATGAGTTGATTTGAACCCACATTTTACAATTTTTAGCTCAAATTTTAGTATTAGTTTCTCCCAAAATTTAAAAAAAAAAAGAAAATCTAAAATTAAAATGTCAAATTTATTCAAATTGGGTCAAAATTGATATAGGAACATGTTAGATTAATTATTGAACTATTACCAATTAATAAATATATTCAATCATATTATGTGTTGAATTATGTTTTTACTTGACTATTGTTTTATTTTTTAATAAAATAGATCATTTATAATAGAAAATTTAACAAATCACACCCTACATTTTATCTATTTTATGATTCACCCCGTCTTTGAGTTTTTATAATCTGACCCCTATTTTTTCCTTATAATTCTCATTTAACCCCCTCCGTTAATTTAAATGGTACTAGCAAAGTAATATTCCATTATAATATATAAAATTATTTTTAAATATCTAAATTATCCATATCTTCCTCACAGGAGGGGCAAATAAGAGGAAAAATAATAGTGAGGATATTTTAGTAATTTGACCGATATCAATTAGTCAAAATAACATCAGTCTTATAAAAAATTATAGAAAAAAAGAAGAGATCATATTACAAAAATATTAAAGACAGGGTATGAATTACAAAATAGGTAAAATATAGGGTCTGATTTGTAAAATACCCTTTATAATTATCTAATCATAAAAGACTCTAATGTAGACTTTAATACATATATTCAAACCAAAAACACATAAAGACCTAAAAATTATATTAGAGGCATGCCACTAACACGCAGAGGCATGCAATATTGGCACGACCCGGACATGGAATCGGGTCAATTTGGACTAAACATCTGACCCATTTTCACCCCTAACTTCAAGTATACCATAAACATGTAAGTATTGGAGCTACTAATTTAAAAATACTACTCTCTACACTTCTAGTAAATATTTTACTTATAGCATTTAATTTAAACCAACAATAAACCGCCGACCAACACGGCACGGCACGGCATGGCAAGTACAATGACACTTGTCAACCTGCACGGCACAGCATGACACGTGTCACGACACTTGCTAGCCGTGCCATAAAAGAGGGAGAGAAAAAAGTAAGGGACTACTCACCTTTGCGTCACAGTCGCTATCGCCACTCGCCGCTCACCCAAGCTCACACCCCCGACAATTCGGATTTGCAAATTAAGTTTTTAATATCTCTCTCTCCCCCTTTTTTTTCCTCTCTTAAGCTCAAGCTAGGGCACCCGTTGAGGTGTCAGCTCGGGCAACAACGACTCAGCAAGTGATCAGTGATGGCAAGCTCGACAACGAGATCAATGGCAAGCAGCAAAGCTACTAGGAGGGGTGCCGTGTGGCACCCCTCGTGCCATGTACTAGTACCCCGCAAATATGGCTATCTATGATTTACACAATCCATATCTCATAGACATGGGGTTACTATCTAGAATGTAGAAGTTAGATCAATGCAAAATACAGACTAGCAAACTAGCGCACAAGTCGATGTTTCTAAATAAATGTATGAGAAACAAGAGAAGATTTCCTACTTCCTAGTTCTCTGCTTTTGAAGCTAACATGGTGCATTGTTTAAACTTTTTCAGATTAAACCACATACTGGAGGTAAATATGAGAAGGAATGTTTTGCAATACCAGAGGGATCTGTAACAGTCCGTCAAAGTCATTAAAATTCCTTGATGATCCCATAGAGCTATTGTAATTTATAAGGAGCTTCTTAGTCCTGGGACAGCTTCAATAACTAAAGAAAAATTCAAAATAATAAGATTTAAAAATTCCAGGGTTGTCAATTGAGCTCATTGTTCGGGAACAGATCATATTCTGTTCAGCTAGAACTTTTGCAGACATCAACTTACTCATAGGTGAGTTAAACATGAGCCAAAGTTTTAAGCTCGAAATATAAACGAGCCAAAAAGGAGTAAGGCCCAGCTCGCTTGTGTTTGGCTCAATATAGCATGATTTGTTACACATAACTTGTATGTTGAAGTTGAATTCCCTCAGCCATTAAATTCCATGCTGGAAGTTTACTTTTCATTGACTGACATCTGCGTTAAATTTCAGGACAATTCTGTATATTTCTGACAATGCTTCTTACAACTTTTCGGAACTTCCTAACGCGTCACTCTACTTAATGTAATAAACAATAAACAATTATATAAAGCAAAAGCTAGAACTTCAGTTTTGTTAATAAATTAGTCAACTGTTCATTCTCAAGCAGTAATGGACAAAAGTTGACATGTCATTTCTAGCAACTTTAAGAATAATTTAAGTAAAGGAGTGATCAAGAAATTGTTTGGAGCTTCAGCAGCTGGAAGGTATCTAAGTAAATACCCAGATGCCAAAGAAAATTAATTTAATGAAAATGTTTTCCAATGATACTAGAAAGTATAAAAATGAAGACCAAGACTTGAGTAATTTGAAAAATATAAGAATTCAAATCGCTGCCAAAAACTGATCCATAAAGGTACTTGCTTTCTGTACTGTTCTGAATGTACCAAAGGAAATCATGCTATCATATAAAAATGAGGTAAACTAACAGTACCTGCAAGTTTACACCTGTCGAATCCAGATAGCACACTCCACCTGTTACCCCTTCTTTAATATCCACATGTGGATGAATAATTTCAGGATAGGCATTTTCTCTTTTGCTAGATTGACCTAAAATTGATCTAAATAAGGAAGTTTTTCCAGAACCCTGCAACCAATGAGATAAAATTAATATTTTGACTGCTACCAAATGGTCTATGGCAAAACAAAAATTACCTCAAATCCAAGTAGCCGCACCCTCCTTGTTCTCAAATGAACCTCTTTACTTGCAGTAATGAAATCACTAGTACAGTATATGATAAAACGATCCAAACCATCAGAACAGCCTTTTCTATCATCAAAAGGAGACCCTTTTTTACACTCTGAAATGGAAATGGAACACTCTGCCACTGGGGAAGTGTATATAGGAAGCAAATTATCTTGGACAATAGGATACTTTGGTGGCGATTTTAATGGAGCACCAACTAAAATCCGCATTTTCTGCAAAAGAGGTTGTACTTCAGGATTTGATGAGTATGGAGGTGGTGGAGGTAGGGACTCGACAGCAGTTGAGCACCTATACATGCCATAAAATGTTACACATCTAAACAATGATAACCAAGACATGGAAGAGGAGCATTCAGTTTTCTGCTAGAAAGTTCTGAAGTATGAACTGAACCAAACAGGTTCAATAGAGAACATAGATTCTGCAAAATGCTAGATCTACTACTGTAGTATTCATTCATGATAAATTCTAATTGACCCATTTAATAGAATAAGAATAGCTGATTAAGTTTAAGATGAAGACATGGTGCAGAATATCGAGTTTGTAATGAAGTAGACAATCATGTTGAGTATATTGTCTAGGGACATGTTTATGCATATAGGGAACATATAAGAGGGTAATTATTTATGCCTGCTTTCCAGTGAATCACAATGAGACAAATGAGGGATTTATCAGGGCAAAATAAATTAAATGATTAGTATTATTCCCTCTTTATATGTGAACGATCAATTAATAAATTGAGGACATTATCGTACTGTTAACAGCATTTACATTTTAAAGGACTATGTGACCCATGAACACATACTGACACAGGAGTGTACGACATGATTTTTGGCAAGATGCAAACAATCACAGATTTGACATTTGAAGCTAATTAAATCTTCAGAAACAAGGAACATGTACCAGCTTCCATTAACTTGAGCCTGAACAAGGGTACACAAGTGTAAACCATGCCCAATAATATCAACTTTTAATGGCTCTGAATTTTTATCACCAGGAACACCAGCCCATCCAAGAGGAACAACAGAAGTCGCTGTTCGAATAACAGGAGGCTCTACAATATTGCCAAGTTCTACAGAATCAGAAGCTGCCAGTCCAAGCAACTGTTGAAGATGTGGAAATTGTGGCAATTGTTCTATTCCCATAAAGGGGCCTACGTTAGCAGACATACATAGGTCATATATTCTGCAAAAAGAGAAATAATTAGTTTGCATTTTCTTCCTAAGAGATACTGATAAAAGAAATGCAGAATTAATGATAAAACAAGAAAGGTTGAGAAGTTCTTTGGTTATCTTTCACGGTTAACAATACATGAGCACCAGCAGAATGAGAAATTAAGTTTGCTATCTGAGATGTCGAGTTTTCTAAACAAGTACAAGAAGCATATGATCGAACGTGACGGTTTTGACACAAACCACAATAGAGAGGTGAATTTGGTACAAGATGCTAGTTTGTCGGTAGCAATGGTTGTCAGCGAGCTCATTGACAGTAATCATTGCTTCAGAAATAGGAACAATAATAGGAACAATAATGATACAAAGCATAATTTGCTAATAGATTAGCCATTCACACCATAAACCCAGTCAAATCTTGTTGGCCCTTCTCTATGCTAAAGAGCCATCAAATTTCCATACCAGATTAACGACACAAGATTATAGTATTAAATGTATTATAGTGACCTAATAGATCAATAGAATAACCTTAGACAAGGACTGAAGTCTGCTAGTGATTACGTCTCTCAACTTAAGGAATACATGATGAGGTGCAATGTCATCAAAGACGAGAGAATGGCTTTGAGTTGTTTCTGGCATGGCCTTAGTGAGGATATTAGGCAGAAATTAGTGTTCTGCGAGATAAATTTGTTGACATACAATTTTGCACTGAAAAAATGACGTCGTCACAAAAACAACAGCTGGCTAGGCAACCTAATTGTTGAATTCTTTTCACCATTGATCCACTTGGAGCCGGATCACAAAATAATATTGATACCTCACAAATAATCAAAGCACACTGCCCACTAGTCGAGACAGAGGCAAAGGTCCGCTAAATGACACTATGCCATCAAACTATCCCGGTCAATATTACAAATGTAAACAAGTGGGCCATGTGGCCATGAATTGTCCTACTAAGGCCATATACTTCGGGTCTTCTTTAGTTTGAGGCCATATACGTCAGGTCCGCTAAATGACACTATGCCATCAAACTATCCCGGTCAATATTACAAATGTAAACAAGTGGGCCATGTGGCCATGAATTGTCCTACTAAGACCATATACTTCGGATCTTCTTTAGTTTGAGGCTAAGTCCCGAACTCGATTAGTTAGTCTCATTTCTTAGTCTTAATTTTTTGGAGAGTGAACTTGGTTAGATATGAAAAAGATAACAAGATGTTTAATTACTAAATTAAGGTAGGGATCTCTAAACCAGTTTAGGAGGAGAGCAAACAAGGCCTTGGGGAAACAGATGAACACAATGGAAGAGTACAATATTGACAAGCAAGTTTACGAACCTAACCCTGAATTTTATTGTGTTTGTTTATAGATCTAGAGCTCTTAAACCTTTAGACTTGTTTCTTATGTCATCACATGCTAGGATCTCTGAGCCTACAAAATCATTTACATATCATGTCCATTCATTACATCAAGAGATCACTAAATGAATCAAAACTAGTAATTTTCAATATAAACTACAAGCTTATTGGCGTAAGCATATTAAATAATTTTCTGTTGGAGACCGTCATCATTCGTGTCATATATGAGTGATTTCCATCCAGAATCCCAAGGAAATTGCAAGCTCATAGAGTTGGAGCTTTCCAAATATTAAGATGGATAGATCAAATACTTGTGTCATTGGCATTCCTTATGATTATGGCATTAGTTCCACTTTTAATATTGCGGACCTAGTTGCTTACAAGAATCTTTTGCCTATCCCAGATGACCAATATAATAAACATATCCCTGCTCTACCAAATAAACCTATTTTTGACCCTCTCACTTCCTCTTTTCCATCTACACAAAAGAGATAGATGCTATTTTGGATGAAGAGATAATATCTACTATGAAAGGAAGAGCTCACTATTTCCTAGTCCAATGGAGAGACTATCCAGATTCAGATACCATGTGGATTACTCATGATGAACTACAGAAGATTGATGTGGATATATTGGAGCACTACCTAAGTCACCTGCAGTTTGACTCAATTAAGTCAAGTTTCTCCCACTCCGAAAGAGTTAGTGCGAACACATGCCAGATCATCAATCAGACACGTGTGCAGTCTCAGGCCACCTAGTGACACTTTAGTTAGGTGACAAATCATGAGGTAAGGAATGTTGAGGATATTTTAATCTTTTTTCTGTTATGAGTATTTTAGTTCATTTGTCTTTTTAGGGTTTGCTTATATAAAGGCTTATTATCTTCATATTTGAGATTAACAAATATTTTTGACATTACCTTTATTTTTGTTGGTGGATTCCAACAGCCCGCTAGTGGATTCTATGGGATTACTTTTGTTGGTGGATTCCAACACTCCAACAACGTTCTCCGACGAAGATTTGATGGCCTCGATCTCCAGCGACCTTAGATAAGTTTTTTTTTTCGTTTTATTTTTTATTTTTTTCATTGTGCAGCAGCTGCACCTATAGCAGGTGCTACTCTGCTGTTGCAGCAGCACTAGCAGTGGTAGTAGCACCTGGTGCTGCTGCTGCTTATGCATTTATGTTGTTCAGCACCTGCAGCAGGTGTTGCTGCTACTACTTATGCTGCTCAGCACCTGCAGCAGCAGCACTATTGGACCTGGTGTTCCGCCTCATAAATTTTAAATTAGTTTATATTTTATTTTAATTTTTGTTTATATTTTTTAGTTGCAAAGTTAAAATATCAATGGCTCCAAAAGAGAAGTCATATGATACCGACATTGAGTGGCAACATTGCAGCACTATTGGGCAAGATAAAAGACGTGTTAAATGTAACTGATGTGGAAAGGAAATGAGTGGTGGTGTCAGCCGTTTGAAAGAACATTTAGCTAGAAGATAAGGAAATGTAGCAGCTTGCACTCAAGTGTATTTGGAAGTTAGAAAGCAGATGTTGGCTCATTTAATTGGCAAAAAGAAGGATAAACAATCTACATAATAAAGAGAATCAATGGTTCATGAAGAATTGATGCATAATCTTGTACACATTGATAATGATAGCAGTGAGCAAAATGAGGAGGATGAGGAGAAGAGACAGATGAGGAGGGCAATGAAAGAGAGGAAAAATATGCACAGAGAAAAGGAAGAGATGAGAAGAAACACTGGTGGTAACTTTCAGAGACCTAGATCAGTTAATATACGAGGAGAGAGAGAATATAGGAGCAGCAGTTCTACCCATAGGACTCCTGGTGTTACAGCATAGTCTAGAAATATTAGACCAATGGATATATATTTTCAAAAAAAAAAGGGTCATACACAGACTTCTATCAAGACAGCTCTCAAAGGAATTAAAAATGCAAATAAACACATTGGTAGGGCTATCTCTAAATTTTTCTTTTACAATCATATTCCTTTCAATGTAATTGATAGTCCTTACTATCACACTATGGTGGATGCTATATAATCAATAGGGTCTGGTGTTCCGCCTCCTAGTTCAAATAATATTGCTACTAAATATCTTGACTCAGAGATAGATGAACTTCATACTTACATTGAGACATTTAAACGGTATTGAGATGAATTTGGTTGTACACTGATGTGTGGTGGGTAAAGTACACAAAACATAAGAAATATAATTAATTTCTTAGTGTACTCTGACATGGGGATAATATTTTTGAAGTCTGTGGATAATATTGCTCATTTCAAAAATGCAAATTATATTTGTTAGTTGATGAATAAGGTGGTACAAAAATCGATGAAAAAAAGAGTAGTCCAAATGGTTACTGATAATGGGGCAAATTATAAAGCTGCTGGAAATTTACTAATGATAAAAAGACCTCATTTATATTAGACGTTATGTGTTGCACATTGTATTGATCTAATGTTAGAGGATATTGCAAAAGAGCCTGAAATTGACATGGTTATACGTGAAAGTCAGAGGTTAACAAATTTTATATATAACCATGGTTGGGTTCTTAATTTACTCAAGCAGATGACTGGTGTTAGGGAGATTATCAAACCCGGCATCACTAGATTTGCCACTCACTTTTTAGCTTTGAAGAGCATCATGCGCTACAAGGATGATATTATGCGGATGTTTACATCACAGGAGTAGTCTATAAAAATTAAGAATATGAAACCTAAAGATAAATCTTTATGTGAAATTTTAAAAAATATGGCTATTAGAAATGCATTTTGGGATAATATACAATTGTCACAACAATATTTGAGCTTCTTGTCAAAGTATTAAGACTTGTAGACAGTGATGACAAGTCTGAGATGGGTTTCTAATATGAGGCAATGGGCATAGCAAAAAAATCAATAAAAAAATGTGAGTCAAAGTTATAGGAAGGAAGTGGTGGAAGATGATTGATTCTAGATGGAACAAACAACTACGTAGAGATATACACAATGCCAGTAGACATGCTTTTAAGTTTTAAGTTTTAATTTACTAATTTACTTTTATTTATGAATATTCAAAAATTTGAATGCTTACAAATTTTAAATTTCTACAGGGTATTTTCTTAATCCAAGATTTTAATTCTCTAAAAATGTCAATAATGATAGTGAAGTATTGTTGGAGGTTAGAAAGGTAATCAGCAAGCTTGAGCCCGATATTCATAAACAAATCCTTTGCGATAAAGAAGTGAGTTATGATTCAATTAAATAATTTTATTATTATTTATTTCAAGTTTTAACTTTCAATAAAGTATACAATAAACTAATAATATATTTCTGATTTCAGATGGAGAGATATAGATTGAGAGCTGGGCAATTCAGTACTGCTAAAGTTGTTACAGCTATATCTCATAACACTCCAGCTAAATGGTGGTTTATCTATGGATGGGAGGAGGCACCAAATTTGACGTCAATAGCAAACAAGATTTTAAGTCAAATTATATCTTCATCACAGTGTAAAAGAAATTGGACTACTTTCTCCTTAATCCACACAAAAACACGCAACCGATTGACAATGGAAAGATTGGAGAAGTTAATTTTTTGTCATTATAATATGAGACTGAGGGAGAAATTTAAGAAGAAAAGTAGAAAATGAACAACTGATTGATTTAAATCATGTTTTTGATGAAAAAAATCCCTTGACTCCATGGATCAGAAAAATAGAGAATAGGTTATTAAATGATAGAGATAATCCATGGTTAGATGAGATATTAGGAGAGATCACGACGAGAGCAGAGGCTGGTACGAGTCATTCAGCAGCGAGAGATAGTATACCTACTAGTACTAGTCATAATCCTGATGATACATATGGTGGTGAGATCGTTACATCTATATTTGTTGAGAAAAGTCAAGAAGACATAAAAATTGAAGACAGATAAACTAATGATGTATATATATATCAACGACGTCGTCATAAAAACGTTGCTTCCTATGATTATGGTACATCAAGTATTTATTGTTTGGAGCCATCACAAGATCCATATACTAGTTATTATCCTCAGTATCCTCAGTATTCTCAGGCACAAGATCCAAATGTTGGTTATTATCCTCCTCAGACGCAAGTCGCACAATAAGATCCATACCATATTACTAGTATGATGGAATCACTTTTTGGAGCATCAGATTCCAAATATCAATATTTATAAACTTATGGTGATTATGATGATAAAGACTAGAAATTTACGAGAACCAGCTCGGTATTCATCAAAGTTTTAAATTTTGAGTAAGCTAATACATTTTTTAAGTTTTTAGACTTCATATGTGAGTAATTTTTGTTTTCTTATTTTTTTGTCATTTTTTCTAAATTTTTCTGCATTTTAAATAATATTTAGAATTTTATATAATTAAAAAATAGTCCTATCCGATACGAACAGCCGATACGACCTATGCGTATCGTTTTTCTGGACGATCGATACCGATCCCGATCCCGATACTAGGAACCTTGTAATAAAGGCTAGTTAGTTGGCTTACAGAAAAGCCCGCAAAACGTTGTTTTGTGGGCTTAATCGCTCCTAGTGTGTTTAATTGCGGACTTGATTTGCGGGCTTATATAAGATGCAAGACAGTAAATATATCTCCTATATTCATTTAAGCTAGCAAATTATTATTATAGACACTATATAAGCCTACAAATAATTTAAAAATTACACTTAAGCCTGCAAATGACTATTATAGACACCACATATTCATTTTAAACATGTAAATATATTTCCCATATTCATTTAAGCCTGCAAATTACACTTAAGCATGCAAATAATTTAAAAATTACACTTAAGCCAGCAAATAATTTAAAAATTACACTTAAGCCCGCAAATGACTATTATAGACACCACATATTATTTATAAATTATAATAATGACTACCATCATTACATGATAAGGGTAATTTTGTCCATTAAATTTACATCTCATCCATTTCCCTCCAAAACCAACACTTTTTCACTTTTTCACATCATATATAAATAATAAATACACTCTTAAACTAGTTCAGAACTAAACACTAGATTACCTTAAACTAGTTTAAAGTATTCAAATCAAGACTAAGAAATAAGACTAACTAATCAAGTTCAAAGCTTAGTCTCAAACCAAACAGAGCCTAGAAGACTAATTGTTTGATCTGAATGTAAGAATCCTTGGATTATGAGAGATGTACCAAGAGTGAGTTTGCAAATAATATTTTAGGCATTAGAAATTACGCTCCCTGGATTATGAGAGCCAACCAACCAAACTGTTATTATGTCTAAGAAATAGGAGATCCCCTCTTTGCAAAGCTGGCATGTTTGAAGTAATCAATTGTGAGTTAAAGATAGAAGCAAACATACAGAATAGAATACTGTTAATATTGTCTAAAAACTTATGCTAAAAAAAGTGTAGAAATTTGTGCAGAAAAAAGTCAAAAATCTTTCATGGTAAAAATGTTAATGTGAAAATTAGGCAATTTCTTACTTCTGGAATCGGGACCTATATGACTTCATTGAATGTGATTGAAAACGCTCCTTTAATTCTGTTATAACAGACCTCACCTGTAAGTGCCTTTGCCAGGCAAAGCACTACGATGAGAAGATAAAATTTGCAGAGCTTGAAGAATATATTTAGAAATATTGCAAATGCTCGTACCGATGTCATTTTGGAGTATTCTGCATCAGAGAGCGACTTTACAATTGAATCTCCCAGGAGGTAGAGCTGAAGAAATCAAAGTAATAAGAGTACTAACAGATAATCTTGAATAACCACTTACTTTCACACTTACAAATTAACATACAGAAATAATGACACTTAGACCCCTGAATTATTGTCTATTTTCATAAAGGCCCTCTCTTTTATTTTTCATGACACACAGCCACCTTAATATTATGAAGACTCCAAAATGCCTCTTTCACTAGTGTTAAATTTTTCCATTAAAAAATATTACATGACTATTATGTGATTTATTTTAGGCCCTATAAGGACCATTTTACTCTTATTTTAGAGAAAAGATAGAGAGAAAAATTAAGGGTAAGAAGATTGTTTATCGTTTTCGTTAACATTGTCAGGGTAGTGAGATATAAGATAGTTGAGGAGGGTCAAAGTATCACAAAAAATAAATAAGGAGATCTATGTGAAAATAGGCTCTAGTTCATGAGATTTACATGTAATTAACCCTAAAATAAACCAAAATAACAACATAAACTGACTGATAAATAAATAGATGTAATGCTATAAAATATAATAAAGAACCACTCCTAATTTTTCATTTTTCAAAATAGGGTCCAAAAGAACGATGCATCTTAAATTTTGTTGAAAACTGATCCAGGTGTTGGTTTGATCTTCAACCAATAAGCCATGCCGAAACTAACTCTCCACGCAAATTTGCTTCATTTTTTTATCCTTACACCTCTTTTTTTTTAATAATTTTTGATATTATTACAAAAAGAAGTTATTTACCTAAAAATTTTATATACTGAGTACTAAGACAAGCTTGAATAGCTGCTCGGCTTACTTTCACAATTAAAATAGAGAAGTTGGATTGACATGTTGATCAGCACGATCTGCACAAGTCTATATATATCATACCAGTGAATATCAAAATACTAATATAGAAGCAGTATCTCAATACTCCCTAATGGGCACCCACACCGCCCGTGTCACTTAATAGTGAGCATAATTTACTTTAAAGAAATCAAATTAAGGTTTTCTTATATCCTTTTGATTCCCCTTTCCCTTTGGTGATTGACTTGTAAAAATTATACTTACAAGTTTTAGAAACCAAAGGAAATCTTTAATTTTCCAAAGTTAATTTCTCCAATATAAAAGATCTAAAATTATTAGGGAGAATCATCAAACTAGAATCCAATTGCATGTGTTACAAATATATCTAGTGTTAAATGACTTCAATTTAACCCTTAAAACCTATTTTAAGAATCTACAAAGCAAGGTATGAAGTTTTGGTTTCAATTTCGATCCATAGAAAAATAACAAAATATTTCAATATTCCAGTTGATTTCAAAGTTTCAACCAATTTCAGAATCTTAGATCGGAGTTTTAGTTCTTTCGATTTTGATTATCTCAAAACTAAAAATTAGGAACTCTAAGAATTTCTTTAAAAAATAAATAAAGCATTTTAGGATTTTTATTGTAAATATCAAAAGATGGAGGGGGTTTCTTGAAACTTGAAAGAAACAGGAAATCTAGAGTATAGCGGTCTAGAAGATATAACCATAGTTTAAAGTTTCAATATCGGTTTTGGTTTCGGTTACCTTAAACAAAATGTTTCGATCAAGTTTGCTTGTAATTTCGGTGTCTCAGTTTGGACTTCTTTTGACAAATAGGCTTCTTTATCTTATTTTCAATGCATTACACAAGATCTAATAGCATATAAGCTATGAGATTGATATTCGTTTAGGTACAATTTGGATTCAAGTCAAATCAAGTTTGGTATATAAAATGTACTTTAAAAAAACATTGTTATTAGGGTTGTTTAGGTCAGATGCTAGCTTTTGGGAAAGTTTCAAATCAGATTGGACCAAAACGCAAAACGTCTCAGTTTGGGGCAAAACTTCAAACCATGATCTCAAGTTCTCAACGATCAAGTTATCATCGACTAGCCTAAGTTAGTGCCAATAAAGAAAGAAAAATGAAAAGGAGTAAAATGTAGGGTCAATATTGTAGCTATAATATTAGTGCCCATCTCTCTCTCTTATAGGATGTTTCCATCCCACACACAGTCCAGGAATTAAGGGTGTGTTTGTTTTAAGGGATGGGATAAGAGAGGATTACATATGCCTAGCTTATCCCTTGGCTAATCCCTAGGGACTACTAACCCAGTCCTCATTTATATCTTTTGTTTGCTTTAGATTGGACTATGTGAGGGATAACAATAGTTTTTAACTTGTTATATCAATTTATATTACTATTCCCATGGTTATATCAAATTACATTACTATCCTCATTACTTACCCCACTTTATGGGATATGATATTCATTCTGGATTTCATATCCGGTCCAATTTTTTTCATTTATGTGGGATCTATGGGATTATTAATCTAATCCCTCCCCTTGTGTCGCATAAACAAATGCACCCAAAAAAGAAAAGAAAAACTAAGCTAAGAAAGACTATTGTAGCCCCCTGATTAGGGCTACAATTATGCCACAAGGTCCTATTCTCTAATGTTATTGTGCATGTCTGACAACCATTATTTAAAAAAAAACATCCGCTTTAATTCCTAGATTCCCACTTTAAATAGAATATAATTAAGCTCATTTAGCGCCTAGGTGACCATCTTAGCATCTCGTATCATATTTTAATGTCTAATTGGCTCTAAAATTCAAAATTATTGTATATGTTGATGAATTAGTGGATTCTAATCAATAATGGTCATGCCAATCAGAACGGGGCATGCCAACGGCATACCGGCATGTGGCATGAGGGGTGTCGCACAACACCCCTCCTAGCGGCGATCTGCTCGTTGTCAAGTTTACGTCGTCATTGACCTCACCATCGTCATTGCCCGTCATGCAGGAGAGCTCCGTCGAAAGCATTGTCACGTCCCATGCGAGGATGCCCTAGCATCAGCCCCAGCCCGAGGAAGAAGACCTCGGGCGTGTCGAGGCGGGTGAATAAAGGGTTAAGTTGCAGATCCAAAGGCTAGGGCATTCTCGCGTGGGACGTGACGATGCCTTCATCTCCGGCAGTGAACAACAACAGCAAGCGGCGACGGTGAGGTTGAAGAGTGAAGTGCCGCTAATATCCCTCCTCTTTTTATCTCTCTCTTGCAGCACGTGCCATACCGTGCCCTGCCGGCTAGTGGTTGGCACGGCCATCCATGATTCTAATAGCTTATATAGTTCTTAACAAGAATGTATTAGTATATTGTTTATGTATAAATTTTAACTTTCTCTCTAACTATTGTTTCTTTTATTTGTTTATTTTTTAACCATCTTGAATTCTAAGTGACCACCTAGGCGCTATATAATCGCTTGTCTGCCCATCTACTGCCTACAGTTTTTAAAACCTCGTCAAAAAATAAAAATTAAAAAATTAAAAATAAAAAAAATAAAATAAAAAATAAAAAGGCTGAAGTGATTTTTCCCTGTACTTATTTCTTTTGTCTAACTGGAATCTCCTTTGTTCCATAGTCAGCGAAAACACAACGAACGACATTGAAGGGCATCTCCTTTGGTTTCAGACACACTTTGAATGAAACAAATCAAAACTCGACTAACACCTACTGCAGTTGGCTGATCCTTCTAGCTTTTTGGGTTTCAATGTGTTTTTTGGATCAGGTTTCCCTGTACTTATTTCTTTTGTCTAACTAGAATCTCCTTTGTTCCATAGTCAGCGAAAAGCACAACGAGCTAAACAGCAAATCAGCTCGACATGGCACATGCCGGTATATGTACTATGCCATGCCAGGTCAACAATTACCCATGTGCCTCTGGCATGAGGATCCTTGATAGAGCAAACTAACAACATGAATTGACCTTTATGCATATATGTGTATATATACATGAATTGACCAAAATAGCTTCTAGTGAGTGAAATATGATCCAAGTGTTGGTTTGACCTTCAGCCTGTATAAATATGTGTACATGACAAGTTAAAACCAAAGAGCCACGGAATGAATACAACTTCAAGTACCATTTACCAAGAACAAAACGAACTATAGAAAAGTTACTATGAAGGGATTTTAGAAACCGTTTAGTTTCATATATTTATACCTCATGAGCATAATATAAGCCCATAAGAAAGAACACAAGGAAAAGGAGAAAATTACCTACCTGCCCAAATGGTACATATGAAGGTAAATAAGGCACTTTACGCCATCTCCTAGAATCTTCAACTCGAAGGTTGCGTCTTCTATTTGAGTAGCTACTGTTTGGTTCAACAGGCACTTGATCTGTGTCAGGAAAAGGAGCTAGAGAGATCCCTTCAGAACCCTCCTGTATTTCAAGAGACTGGGCCTCTGCTTCTGACTCATCATCCTTAGACAGCAAACTATGGTCCGTCTCTAAGGATGCTTCCCTTTTAACAGATCTTAAGTTATCTAAATGCTTCCGAACTCCCTCCAAAGGAACGAGCCTTGAAAGTCTCCAGAATGATGTCTGAACTGGGCCAACTCCCAGAACGAGTTGTTCACCATCATTTTCTTTTGGCTTTCTAGGACTCTGCACCTTCATAGTATCTTCAGGTTTTGCAGCAGTAGATGTTTGCAGAGCCTGAGCATTATAGTGATGAAAATAGGCAGGAGATAAAATCCGTGGCACCAGATCTTCTGGTATGCAGTAGCTTTTGAAGTAGCTTTGCCATCCTTTCTGATGAACATAACTAAAGACACAGATAAAGAACATCAGAAAATGATTTTACTTTTATTATTTTTCATTAACTAGCTGTGCAGCTTAATATATTTAGCATTAAAAGTGACAAGATAGTATTACTCAATAAAATTTTCTAACAGCTGGAAAAAAATTGACAAAATAATTCCATTTTCACTTGGTGACATGAAACCTACTCTCTCAAAGCAGCATTCCCAACAGGTGGCTGGGAAAAAGTGATACACTTCACTTGAACTTCTCCTTTTTCCTTAGATAGAGTAGAAGATGCCAGAAGTCGCAAGATTGCGAGTGTAGACAATGCGGCTACCTGCCATTAGCAGCAGATAGACAAGGATCACCATGAGGCAGATAAATAACAGCTCAACTGGATCTGACACAGTAGGTTATACCTACCGCACCACCAAGCGAATGCCCACAAAGAACAAGCTTCCGATTCTTTTTCTGCGCAAGCTTATACAACTCCAATGCAGGAATTCCCTTTGCGCGAGCTAAGAATCCCTAGAACATATATTTAGGAAATAGTACTACTATTCTCAGTGCTCTTCTAACAAAATAAGATAACACATGAAGCAATCTTCCAGACTTCAACATTACCCTAGAGTGTGTAAATTAGAAATACAGCATACCCTGTGTGCAGCAGGCTTTGATTTCTTCGATCTTTTTGGTTTTCCCTGAATAGAATTGGCAAAGTTGTCTTCAATCTTCCTTTGCATGTTGCTTTGGTCATTTTCAGAAACATCAACCAAATCAAAATCTTCATTGTTATCCTCATGGAATATGGCACCTTGGAGTATATTTGCATCAGCAATGACATCTCTACAAAAGTAGGAACAAAATATAAACAGATAACGCGGCAGGTTTGTAAAGTGGATGCTTGTTTGTTTCCAGATAATGCTTACCTGTATTGCTTGGTTCCAATAAATGTAGCATACAATGTGTCACCAGCCTCGGCTAAAAGATACCTACAAAGTTTAAGGGATGTACAGCATCAATATCAAAAAAAATAAAAAAAATACAGGTCGTAGTAGTGTCATAGTGTGAAAAATTGTCATTGATTGACCTATAGATTCATTCATCCATACAAACTAAACATCCAAAAGAGAATGCAGAGAATGCCCAACCAAATATCTAATTACTAACTTTTATGATGCAACAAAATAAGATGCTGGGATTTGTAAATCATGGATGAACTCCAAGCTTGAGTGTTGTTCAAATCCAACATAGCATCCAAGGTCGAGATCTACGGAAAAGGGAAACTTACCAAAGATAAGGAAACCATCTTAAATGGCTGAAATGAAAGGTTTTCTCCTGATCCACCTTAAATTTTTTCTTCCTTAGCTACAATGGTATATTTCAAACTGGGAAGAATTTTAGCAATCCAGTTTTTATTTCACAACACTAGAAGAATAGGGAGCTTCCACATGGTACATGCTACACATGTGTATCAATTATCAACAATATTCATATATACCCTCTGCATCAGTATCGAAGTTCAAAAAATAGGGAGCTTCCACATGGTACATGCTACACATGTTGATCAGTATGGTCAGGATGAGAATCACTGGTCTACTGTCTACTTGTACTCATGTCACATTGTGTCAACGCCAGAATTAATAGATGAAAGTTCATAGCAAGTTCCTCCAATAGGGTCTATTTGTTCAAGGGAACTGAAAACCTTGAGCTCAGAAGTTCCTTTAAAAGTAAAACTGTAAGTTGTCTGTTTCGGGAGGAACTGCCTACAACTCTTTAGTCAATCTGCTAAAATCCCTGACGATGTGGACATAAACTTTGCATGAGAGGGACCAAAACAAATTTGCTAACTAATGAGGTGTTTATTATTTATCTAAAAAAAATTATCCCCAATAACTAATAATTTGCAGGTGGCAAAATTTGCCCAGAAATCATACTTAGTGAACCTAATTAAACCTTATCTAAATGAGCTAGACTCAAACACAACTAGGCTCAACCTAAAACGACCTAACTCAGCCAAAATCAAATCAAATATTAGCTCACTTTTGCATGAACCAACAAAATCCTCCCTCACCCCTCACCCCTCACCCCGCACCCCCTGCTATCTCTCTCCCTTATGATCCACTGGATTTTCTTGCAGAGCCATAATAGCTGAGATTCTTCCTATTTTTTGGGCATTGGGGGCAACAACCGCAGGAAATGAAAAAAGCCTAACTACAAGAAGTTCTTGGCCCTGCATATTGGTGTAAGTTGGAACTTGGAATATTAAGCCATTGACATGCAAAGTAAATTTGATCAACTTGAAACATGATGTTGCTTATTTTAGACCTTCAAAATTACTCGTGTATTATTAATTATTGAGCTTTGGATTTTAAATCATGCTTTATAGGTTATGATTTTCCTGGCTTTTGGGTGGATTCACCCACTAAGCTAAAATTTGATAGATTCTAACTCGAAGATCTTATCAAACAATACCACAAATGTAATCTTCTTAGCCCCCATTTATTTTAGGAATCTTCTTAGCCCCCATTTATTTTAGGAATAATTTTTTCTTTATTGTGGAATATAACCTCTTAATCCAAAATAACAACTAAACATCATAATAGTCATATTCTAAAATACAAATACATTTCATTAACATTACATATTATACCATACACTAACATAATTACCAATTTATCATTGACATCTATCACATCAATCTACTTTATATCTAACCAAAGATTTTTTATTATAACTATATAAAAAATATAATTCATTGTTTCCATCTTTTTCTTCACTTTTATCATATTAAAAGTAATTATTATTATACCTTATTCCAGATTACTAGCAAACATAAGAATAATTATTCCTAAAATAAAAGCCTCATTTTTTGAATAACAAATAGGAATACCTATTCTATAATTGCCTTTATTCCTAACATGAACGACGTCTTAGTCCTTTTATATAAGTTTGACCAAAATTCCAAAAATAGAAGAAAAATTATCATGGATATTGAATATCATATTATTCTTGTGGAACTTCCATGCCTCTTGTCCCCTTCTTCTCGTCTTTTGTGGCAAGTACCATGTTTTCTTTTCTCTAGTCCACCACTATCTAGATGAGCTTTTTTTTTCCCCCCACAAACTAGATGGGTTGATTTTCTTTCCCCCAGAGTTAGGTGAGTTGCTATCTTTTCCCTAACGGCATAGTGAGTTATTCTCTCTTATCTATCTAGCTATGCTAGTATAGAATGGGTAATTAGAGATGGAAAGAAAAGAGATTCTTTCAGGCCTTGCTTTCTCTTTCATTAGATGTAGATCTATGTACCTCCTGTTTTTCATATCAACATTTTCTTTCCCTAAGCAACATGACTAAATTAGTCGAGCTAGGAAAGGCTTCGCTGCTTGAAATAGGTTTAGCTAAGTTCAAGCTCCACTGAGCTTGCCTCATCCACTCAGATCCCGAAAAAACCTACTTTTCATTTTGATAATATATAATTGAGATCTGAAGTTCCACCGAGAATAGAATAGTACTAGCCAAAAATTATCGAGAACTAAGGTCGAAACATATAGATGAAAGTTGAAACAAAGATATTGAATATTAGGATCGAGGTTGATCACCCCAAAAATGATTATGTATTAATGATATCAATCGTATCGATCATTCGATATCAGATTATTTTTAATTATGTAAAATCTTAAAACTTATTTTAAAATACAAAATCCTAAAAATTTAAAAAATAAAATATAAAAATATAAATTGCTTACATATAAAGTTTAAAAACTAAAAAAATATTAATTTCTTAATATATGTCTCTCTCCCACTCAGTCTCACCCACCCTCCCACTCACTCTCTCCCACTCTCCTCCAACTTATCCCTCCGCCTTACTTTGAGAAAACTCTTTTATCCTCTTCCTTTCCATCTTCAACAAACTCCTCTCTCTCCCTCACACACTCCACTCCCTCCTTCTCTATCTCTCTCTTTGTTGCTATAGTAGAGAGGGAGAGCAAAAAGGAGAAGGAAGAGAGATGTACTAAGTGTTGTGTTATCGGATTTGTCCGAGGAGCTCGCTGGATGTCTACTTTGATGGATCTATGTTGGAGGACTTCATTAGGGAGGAGTATGGAGAGAGAGAGTGAAGGTATGTGGACCTCTTCTCCGAATCTTCAACCTATTTCACTAAGCCATATTAGGTAGTTTTGGTCGATCCAGTCAAACCTATCTTGATACGGCTCGAGATCATCCAATCTTGATTGATACCCCACTGAAACTAGTCAACTAACTAATTTTGGGGTGGGATCGGTCGATCTAGCAAATATCCTATTGAGACCATAGTTCGCCGGATCAACTGATCCGAACTCTCTCTTTGTGTCTTTTACTCCTCACTTTCTCTTTCACTCTTTCTTTCTCTTTTTCTCTCCTTACTATATAACCATTGCTTCTCTTCTAGAAAGATCTAGCTCAAGGAACTCCGACAACACAGATCTAACTCCGATAAACTTCAATGAACTCCGATATATATTTTTTTAATTTATTTCTTTATTTTTCTCTCAGTTTTTTTATTTCTTTCACTCTCTCCCTTATTCTTCTCTTTTCTTCTTCTTCTTCTTCACTGCACCATGATTTTCTTTCTTTTATTTAATTTTCTTTCACTCACTCTCTTTCTAACTTCTTTTTAATTTTCATTGCACCATAGTTTTTCTTCCTTTATTTTTCTTATTTTTAATAAAAAAATTTCTAATTTTTAAAAAAATTTCCTACATTTTTAAATAATATTTAGAATTTTACATAATTAAAAAGTCCGATCCGATCCAAGCGAGCGATATGGCCATACGTATTATTTTTTTGGAAGGCCGATCGCGATCTCAATCCCAATTTTTCGAACCTTAATTGAAACCAGTCAATAGAGTGATTTCGGAGTGGAATTGACTGATCATGATCCGTTCCAGTCGATCTCAATCCGGATTTACTAAAAATGAGAACCTTGGTCAAAACTAGCAAGATTGTTGGTATTGACTTTTGTTTTGAACCAACTTCAGCTAAAATCGTTCCACTTTAGTGCAAATTTTCAAGTTCTTCTAAGGAACAAATTGAAACCAACCAAACTCAATACTTCAAACCATGTAGATAATGAAAGCATGCACCCACAATACCACCTGCACACCATATACCATAGGAGACAGCAAGTTTCCTTGAAAGGAGAGGTATATACTATATAGAGGCTTATTCAAGCCAAAGATCTCTCAATGTGTGATAAAGTACTTTCTTGCAAAATTGGATGCTCAAGAATAAATATCTTTGGCTGAAAATCCAAATGCTAGCCACCTAATTAGTTAAAAAGCACTCTATCCACTCTATCCAACTACGTGGCAGAGAAAGTAAGCCTAGCCTACCTAACAATGTATTTAACTTTTGCCCTTACATAGAGGGGCATTCTTGTTTTTTCACCTTTTCGGTCAACTGTGCCAGTGGGTCAAAAGTTTACAAAAGTTTAGAGGGTTGGAAAAGATTGATAGCTGTATGTCAAAATAGGCAATAGTTCAGGGGGACTCAGTGAAATTATACCTACTTTTCCTCAACCCTAATATCATAAATCACCTAGCAATTAGCTCTAGCCTCTAGCTAACGGTCAAGTTATGTTCCAAGGTTAAAAGAGAAACCAACTTTTACACAAAATGTGCCCAAGGATTCATCTCTCTAATTAGAAATCTATAAGATATATTCTTTATTATACTAGCTGTATGTGCCTAACTGACATAGATCAATGAAGACTTCATCCTGAACTGTTAACCTTTTCGACCACGATGAGATGTAATAATGGGCCACTATATATAGAAAATCAACATAAATCAGAACTGTTAATTAGCAAACTTGCAGCTATTTGAAGTCAAAAATTATGATAATCAGTAAGAATGCCAACTGACCGATGAGGTACATGATCTAAAGAAGGTTGCACTCGCTCGAGAGAAACAATTTGGCCTCCAAAGTCAGATTTGAACTTGTTAATATATCTAATCATTTCAGAAACTGGCCGCTGTAATACAAAAGAAAAACAGAACAACAAATAATATCAACAGCATGTGCAGATAAAATTGTCACATAATTTATTTTCTTTACCTTAGAAGATTAACAAATCAAAATCATGTGAAACATTCATGGAAAAGTTACTGATTCTTGGCATTGATAGACAGTCAGTAGAATTCAAGTTTCAATTACAAGACCTAGGACAAGCAGATGTTTGACTGGATAACAAAAGAATTAAACTCCAGGTATCACGTCCTCTATACCGGAATGTAGATATACCTAATTTTCCCCCTTGCCTGTTAGTATATGCACCTAAACTTACGAGTTACGAGCATGAGCTAGTTCACGTGTCTGAATCTAATTTATCTTAGCTGATTGTAAAATCACATACATATACTCTATAAATGCATAACATTGCTTGTTTGTTATTTGTATTGATCACATTGAATGTTGAGTTTCACCATCTTCCACCTTTTCCTTCTGTGCTAGTATTTTTCACTGAATAAATTCCTTGATCCTGACCAGTTCAGCTATTAGAAATTTAGAAGAACCTCAGTGTGCACCCTAAGGTTTTGTTTATATATTAGGAAAGTGTTATTCACCTGAACCGCTGCACAAGGAGAACCAATAACTGTCTTGATCATAAGGCAGATACATAAGCTAATACGATTTTTTTCTTTCATAAATAATGATTTGCCCAGAGTTAATTAAAACCAAGTAACTTGCTAGTCTAATAACTCTGTGCACGGCATCAAGTAAATCTAAAGAGGACTGCTCTAGCTTCCCAAAACATCTTTAAACCCCCTTTACATGCCCTACTGTGCCGGTTTCTAGTGCAGCTGTAGCAAATATCGTTTTTCATCTCTGCCATGTCATAGGCCAAGGCATCTACAGTAGGATGGGATGAAGCTTTTCTGCACTTCCCAATCCAAAACCTTTGCAGTTCACGACAGCTGACACCACAGTTGGACAGCATAACTAACCCAAACTTTCAGAACCTGTCCATCATTTTTGTCCTTAGTGGTTTTCTTGGAATAAATGAATTGATAATCATTCACCAATCTTTGCCTCAAAAATCAAATCTTAGATCAACAATCCAAAATTCACGGCTTCCTAACCAAAAAAATTAAAAAAAAAATAAAACACCAATTTGCTTTCTGAATTAACGTTATCAGATCTTGTTAATGTTTCTTTCACAAAAGAACTTTGTTCGTCCTTCAAATAATTGGTGACTCTCTTAATGTAATGGAATTAGTCATCATTCGCCATTTCCTCCCTAAGTCTTAATATTAGTTAGTCCTGCAAAAATCTTTGCCCTCAAAATTACATTTTTACGTCATCAATCCAAAATTGATGGCACCAATTTGCTTCAAAACAGGACCAACATCACCAATTCCTCTAAACTCGAAAAAACAAAGGAAAGAGAACCTTATAGACGCACTCGGAGAGAACCATGGAGCAGAGAACTTCTTGGAGATCAGCAACGGACTCGACATTGACGGCGCTGCAGAGGTCTTGCAGCTTCCGGCGCCGGCGCTCGTACTCCTCCCTTAGCCGCCGCTCCTGCTCCCTCCGCCCGCCGCCACCGATGACGATGCCCTTCCACGGCAGCCACTGCAACTTGGGAAGCGGCGGCGGATGCCATGCCGCACCAACCCTGGCTGCCTGATCTTTGATCCACGACTCCACCTGGCTCCGGAGGGATGCCATCGTGAGAGAGATGCCAAGAGAAGACGAGAGAATAAAAACAGCAGATTTATGTTCTCACAAGCAAGCATATTCGCGGGGCCAATAGATCTGAAAGTGTGTTAGGGAAGCGGATTCGGATTTTGATTGGTTGCGGTAAGTTAGGGATCCACATTCATTTGCGATACAAAAACAATTTATTTCTTTCCTAATTTTCTAGGGTTATTTGCACCGAAAACTCACTTAATTTTTAATTTGGTAGCCCAGGATTATTTTCAGTTCTCTTCCAACTTTGCCCTTCTCGTACTCGAGTATTGCTGCCCCGTTGCAGAGAGTGCAATTATTAACTTAAAATAAAAAAGTAATATTTTTATTATCTTCCGTCGTACTTGAAGAACGAAAAAGGGTTTTGCTAGGGGATATCCATTGTAGCCATCGTCTTCTTCTACTCTAGGGTTTTCGCTTCATCGTGTCCCCCCTAGTAATCTCATCTAAGATTCACTCTAAAGGTATTCTTCATTACCGGTAAGCAAGCAAGATCTTTTGCTCCATTTTTTTCAACTAATAGCATTGAGGTTATTGTTTAAAATTTTTCTCTTAAATTATTATCGGAGGTCTTTGTTTTTGTCTGTATTCTGCAGTGAAGATTTTTTCTAGTTTATAAAGATTTGTGAGGCCATTTATTGAGAAAGCCTTCTTAATTTTGTAGGACCACCGTTTTTTAGTGAATATGAGAATATACAAATAGTTGTGATGTATTGTTGATGTTACTTTCTTAATTAAATTACCAAAGTTTATTTACAAAATTCATCCTTGTTATTTTCGTTTCGTAGTTTATTGACAAAAGTTAATTAGGTTCCGTAATTTATTAATAAAATTCGTCCTTAATGTTATGTTGTTACATAGGTTTCGCAATTTATTAATAAAATTCGTCCTTGTTATTATTTAGGTTTTGTAGTATTGACAAAATTCATCATTTTTATTTTGGTTTCGCAGTTTATTAACAAAATTCGTCATTGCTGTTAATTAGGTTTCGCAGTCTATTGATAAAATTCGTCTTTGTTAATTAGGTTTTGTAGTTTATTGACAAACTTCATCCGTGTTAATATTTAGGTTTCACAATTTATTGACAAATTTTATCCCTATTATTATTTAAGTTTCGTAGTTTATTGACAAAAATCATCATTGTTGTTATTTAGGTTTTGCAGTTTAATGACAAAATTTGTCTTTATTGTTATTTAGGTTTCACAATTTATTGACAAAATTTGTTCTTGTTTTTATTTAGATTTCGCAGTTTATTAACAATATACATCGTTGTTATTTTTAGTTCACAATTTATTGATAACGTTCATCCTTATTATTTTGGTTTTGAATTGTTATTTTGGTTTCATAATTTTTTAACAATATTTATGCTTGTTATTTGGATTTTAATTAGCAAAATTAGACGTATATTTTGTGTGTTGTACACTTAAATACCTGCTGGATGTCTAAAATATTATGTTCTTAAAACTTCTGCAGATAATTTGAATAAATATAATGGCAAAAACTAAGAAGAGAGATTCCACTAATCGTAATGAATTAAAAAAACTCCAATTAAGTGAGACACTTCTATCAAAGAGGAAGAGAGATTCAACTAATCACGGTGAATTGAAAAAACTTCAATCAAGTCAAACCCTTCTATCAAAATGAAAGAGGGACTCTGATGATAATTTTCAAACCAGTCAAACCCCTTCATCAAAAAAGAAGATTGATAAGATGATACACTTAGTTAGGGTTGATACGATTCGATCCATATTGGCTCCACGCGTGACATTGGGTTCATGGGATTGAGCATATTTATCTAGTTAAGTAAGTAGAATCAATAAAATCTATTTTTGCCAGGGTGCGTTTGAACGCAAAGACCGCGTTCGAACGGGGTGGTCGAACGCCTGCATCACATTCGCATCAATAGAGGACGGAATTAGCACATTCGAACACGGCCGTTCGAATGCCTGCATCACGTTCGCATTGATAGAGAATGGAAATTCTACGTTTGAACGCAATCGGGCATGTTCGAACGCACCGCGGCGAAAGTAGGGGTTAAGTTAGGGATTGTTAGGGTTGTTTGGAGTGTTTTTATGTTAATTAAGGAGTCCTTAGGGTGAGCCTATATATATATATGCAGAAAACCCTAATTGAGATCTTATCTTATTATTGGAATTGGCTTTAGCCTTATCTTCTTCTCTCTTGACTCTAGCCATTGGCACCCTCTCCCACCTCCCTTCTTTCACTGCCCAAGTCTTTGGTCAGCTTCTTCCAGTCTCTAACCTGCCTATTCTACAACACTTCTCCCCCTTCACATCACGAACTAACCCTATCATCCATATAGCCATTGGAGGGCTATCAAGCTAGGATTTAAGTTTTAGAACTATTGCAAATCGGATTAGGCTTGTTCGTAACAACTGGTATTAGAGCTAACCTTCCTCGGACCACTATAGCTACCACAAGATCTAACGTGGCTAAGCAAGTAAGTGATCAAGGCGTGGAGACGGACCGCATGGCTATGTCAAAATCTCCATCCCCTTAGAGTTCTCGAGGATGGGCAAAAAGCCCGCCTGATCTCGTGCAAACCCTAGCGCTTATGGCACAAACATTGTTGGAGATCAAAGCCACCCTTGCTGATAGGAATGAATACCCTCAAAGGCGTACCCCTGAGCGTCATCGAAAACATGAAGAACCCTTTTTACTTAGAGAGGGAAACCAACGAGGACCGATCCTGGAGGCACCTTGGAGACAATGCGACGAGCCGCACGAACGCCGCACCGACTTACCTCTCTTTCACCCGAGGGAACCTATGGCCCCACACCCAGAGGAGGAGCCTTGGGATGAGTGGAAGGAACTCCCTCATCAGCCAAGGGCCCAACAACAAGAGTCACTTTGTCGAGGACGTGAGAACGGGCGCGACCAAATGCTACAACCCCACACCGTTCGAATTGATTTCCCTAAATTCAGCGTTGGGGACTCGTTGGATTGGATTTATAGGGTGGAACAATTCTTCACATATCAAGGGACACCTAATCATCAAAAGGTGTTATTGTCCTCATTCCGCCTTGAATATGTAGCGGTGAGGTGGTATCAAGCAACACATCGCGCGCGACCCTTTGCCACTTGGGAGGAGTTTGCCGACGCGCTTTGTGTGCATTTTGGACCATCGGACTATGCGGACTTCCAAGCTACCTTGAAAAAACTAAACCAAGAGACTTTTGTTAGAACCTATCAAGAGGAGTTTGAAAGAATCAGCAATAGAATCCATGGGTGGTCAGACTAGGCCTTTAAAAGTACTTTCATCTCCGGGCTTCGTCGTGATATCCAAGCAAAAGTTAAGGCTACCCATCCTGCATCCTTACTAGAGGCCTTCTCATTGGCTCAAAATGATAGAAGAAAAGGATAAAGGAATTGAAGGCTACTCACCGCCCCAATTGGAGCGTTACAGACCCGTGTGTTAACACCAGACCGTCGGTCTTAGGAGTGGCACGTTCGGGTGGGCTTGGCCAAACCCTCCATGGACAGGCCCTGACTCTAGGGGACAGCCAAGGGTGACAGGGCGATGCCTCACACCAGCAGAGATTGAAGATCGGTGTTCAAAGGGCTTATGCTTCTATTGCGACGAGTGCTTCACACCAGGCCACAAATATGCCAAAACCCTAAACAATACAATTTCATCGACCGCGTTTGAACGCGCCCGACCGCGTTCGAACTTATTGAGTTCGCTCTTCTCTGGATTTGCGAATATGATGCAGACATTCACAGTGTATTCAAACAGGGCGTTCGAACGCACATTGCACACTCTCACAACTCGTTCACAACCGCGTTTGAACTCACTCCACCCGTGTTCGAACACGCGACTTACATAAAATTTATTTTCTTGGAAATTAAACATTAAAATAAGAAACAAAGACACTCCTAAAGTGAATCCATGCTCCAGATGACATCGGTGAAGTCCGAATCGTATCACTCTCCTCGATAGCAACTCTTGTGGCTCCTCAAACAGTCCAAAAAAGTTATCTAATAAATTAGACAATTCAATAGTAATATCTGAACTCATTTGAGGCTCATCTCCTGCTGATCCTAACTGAAAAAATAGGTCAAATTATATGCACAAGACAGCCCCACCATAGGCTGCAGGTGAAAATCGAACACAATCAAGCCACGCATTTTTGTTTCCTTGTTTATATTTCACACTCTCACAACCCATTCACAACCGCGTTCACAACCGCGTTCGAACTCACTCCACCTACATTCGAACGCGACTTACAGAAAACTTATTTCCTTAAAAATTAAACATTAAAATAAGAAACAAAGACACTCCTAACGTGAATCCATGCTCGAGACTACATCGGTGAAGTCCAAATCGTATCAATCCACCACGCTTCCGCAACCTTGTCCTTAAGGTTTGAAATTTGGGAAGCGATCTTTGAACTCTGACTCAAGATCCTCCATGGTATGATCTTCTGCATTGGTTCCCCACATATCTAAAAATAGAGGAAATGTTGGTGCTGAAAAAGAGGCAAACTCACTTGTGTCCGGTTGGCGCAAAAGGGCATCGGCCGCTCGATTCTCGATCCCCTTTTTGTAGACTAATTCGTAATCATACCCAAGGAGTTTCGTGACCCACTGTTGTTGGGCTGGGGTGTGCACATGTTGCTCCATGAAGTAGGGTAAGCTACGCTGGTCCGTGCGGATAGTAAACCATTGGCCAATCAAGTAGGGTCGCCATTTGGTGACGGCGTGGAGAATTGCTAGCATTTCGCGCTTGTAGATGGATAGCTGTCGCGACTGGTTTGACAATGCCTTGCTCATATATGCCATGGGTCTGCCCTCTTGCATCAAAACTGCTCCAATGCCCTCACCCGAAGCGTCGCATTCCACCACAAAGGGCTTGCTGAAATTCGGTAGTGCTAGAACCGGAGCGATAGCCATAGCTGTCTTCAAGGCTTTGAAGGCCTCTGTCACTTTGCCCGTCCATTGAAACCCACCTTTTTTGAGTAAGGAGGTCAGCGGGGCAGCAATTTTACCGTAGTTGGCAATGAATCGCCGGTAGTACCCCGTTAACCTAAGGAATCCCCTCAATTCTCGCTAATTAGTAGGAATCGGTCAGTCCACCATATTCTTGATCTTGCTTGGATCTGCTTCCACTCCTCTTGCTGAGATTATGTGCCCCAAGTACTCCACTTCTGGCTCTCCCCAAAGACACTAGCTCATCTTGACTTTTAACTAGTTTTGTCGCAAGATATTTAATACCTCCTACACATGCCGTAAGTGTTTGCTCCAATTCCTGCTATACACTAGAATATCGTCAAAGAAGACGAGCATGTACTGACGCAAGAGTGGGCGGAAAAGGTCATTCATCAGCCCTTGGAAGGTGGACGGTGCATTGGTGAGCCCAAACGGCATGACTCAGAACTCATAGTGGCCATCGTGAGTTCGGAACGCCGTTTTATGCACATCTTCCGGGTCGACGCGGATTTGATGGTACCCCACTCTTAAGTCAAGTTTGCTGAAGTAAGTCGACCCTGTGAGTTCATCCAGCAACTCCTCGATAGTAATGGCATTCAAGGCTTGGTAGTCGATGCAAAACCGCCAACTCCCGTCTTTCTTTCGAACCAGCAGCACCGGCGATGAGTAGGCACTTCTACTCGGTTGAATAATCCCTTGCTCGAGCATTTCCACCACCAATCTACTGATCTCTTCCTTCTGGACATGCGGGTATCGATAGGGCCAAACATTTGCTTGTTCAGCCCCTGGAATGATCTAGATGCGATGGTCATGCCGACGGGACGGCGGCAGTCCTTAGGGTTCCTCGAAGAGATCTTGGAAATCCTACAGCAGCTCTTGCATGTCAGCGGCTATTTTTCTTGGTGGTGGATGTTCTGGTTCAGCAATAGCCATTTGCAATAGTAGAGCTCGGTCCCCTGCACAAGGAAAGCCCACAAGTGGTTGCAATATCGGCCCTTGCCGCCGTTAATTTCCATCCAGCAGCACCCTTCATCCATTCCTCCGAAATGTCAGTGTGAGGTTTGAGAAATCAAATATTACGGGCCCCAAGATTTGAAGTCATTGAGTCCCCAAAATAATGTTGGCACCTCGCAAGGCCAACGGATAAAAGTCCAATATGAAAGTTTGGCCTTGCACCTTCAATTCCACACCTCCACAAATAAAATCCGCTCGCAATGTGGTGCCATCTCCAATTGTCACGTCGAACCCTTCCATGGGTTCCGACTTGAGCCCAATCTTCCTAAGGAGCCTCTTGTTAATGAAGTTGTGGGTGGACCCGGTGTCAATCAAGATTCTCACTATGGTTTTCTTGACTACACCGTTTACCCGCAAGGTCTTTGGCGCCACTATCCCTGAATAGGCGTGGAGGGAGATTTCGGTTATCATGTCCTCCACGGGTTGCTCCTCAGCTTCTTCTTCTTGATGTCTAGCCACACCTTTATTTTCAGCTGCAAACTCATCCTCCACATCCTCCAATCCATCTATTAGCATCACCGATCCCATCGGTTTAGCGCAGCAATGCCTGGGCACAAACTTCTCATCACAACGAAAGCATAGGCCTTTGGCCCTTCATTCCTCCACTTGAGCAGGTGTGAGTGCTCGTCTAGGACCTCTAGGTGCATACTTCACATCTTGGGATGGCTTCAAGGGTGCTCAAGGAGGTACCACTGCAGCAGCAATTCTTGGTACTCCGGTGATATTTCCTGGCACTATGGTTTGTTGAGCTTGATTGCGACTTCCTTGGCTCGTCCAACTCTGTTTTAGGTGTAACTTCATGGCCCTATGTTTGTCTTCCATAAGCACCGCATCTTCGAAGGCCTCATTTAAAGTTCTAAGCCTTAAAGCCTTCGCATCGTCTTGTATGTCTCCCCGCAGCCCAAAGATGAAGGTGCTGCGAAGTTGTTGATCCGTCCATGGTGGATGACATCGGCTACTTATCCTCTTGAATTCTTCTTGGTATGCCCCAACCATGGTATTTTGCACCGTCTTTGAGAGGAGAGCATCAAAGTCTTCATACCCCGACGCTCCAAATCGTCGTGTGATATCAGCACAAAATTTAGCCCAAGTATCGATAGCCTCATTGGCATTGGCTGCTTGAAACCAATGAAGCGCCACATCCTCAAGGTGAAAGCTCGTAAGCGTCACCTTGTATTCTTCCGTCGTACCTTGGTATGCGAAGAATTGCTCCGCCCTATACAACCAATCGATCAGATCACCATCTTTGAACTTAGGGAATTTGAGACGCACGATTTGTCCACGGATGCAATTGTCTCATTTCGGATAATGTCCAAGTCCTTGTCTAACCAGAGGAGGATGCACCATGAAGGGTTGATAATCCCTCCTTCGGTTTTGAGTAACTCGTCGTGGTTCCGGATCGTATTGACTCGCCCACGGATCTTGATCTCCAAAGTGGTCTCCATAGTGGTTCGCTCATCGGATGGGTTCACCTGCAATTGGGCCTGGTGTAACCATCCTTGCTTGTCTCTGCCCATAGGGTGGTGGCAGCAGCGGCTCTTGTGGTTGCAAAGGCTGAACCGGTGGCGGTGGGTTCATGGGTGTGGACTCGCGTCGTGGGGTTGATGGTGCGTTCCCATTCGCCATAGCTTCCCTTGTCGCCCGTAATTCTCGCATCATCTCTATCATCATCTGGTTGTTGATGGCCATTTGTTCAAATAGAGACCCCAACATGGCTTGAACACTAGGTTCTTCTATATTCCGATTAGATTGGGTGGTTTCGCGGGTGGAAGTCCCCACAACCATTTCCCCCTCCTCTATTGAGAGAATCTCTTCTTCATCTTCTCGCCGTGTAGCCATGGCTCTGGTGGTCATCATAGAAAGAGCTTGTCCGAGGAACGGTAGCTCTGATACCAAACTAATACGATCTCCCCTTGGGCTAAGGTTCGATCTCTTCCAATTCTCTGATCTGGACTAGATTTGGCAAGAAACTTTCAAATAAGATCCTAAAATATGCTACCGTTGAATCGACATGAAATTTGGATATGTTGTAGTCCCAGAAAAGAGCTTTCCAACAAATGAAGTTTCAGGCGAATCAGATGTGGGGATCTCGAGATGTCATCCGATTAGTGGATGAATGCTAAGGTGGTATGTTTAGGATCCGTGGATAGAGGCACGAGATCCTAGGATGATGGTGGTTGGAGGTGGACCGGTGTTTGTGGGGTGGCACCGGTGAAAAGTGGTGATGGAAAGGTTATGGTTGATGGAAGGGTTAGGGCAAGTGTTGGATAGATTGGAAGAACGGGAAGGAGAGGGCCGCCCCTAAGGGTCTAGGATAATTGGCCGGTCGAGGGAGGTTAGAAGCGGCGTCGCTAGAGATTGAGGGAACGAGAGCGAAGAAGATGAAGGAGGCAAGGCAAAACTCAATTCTTCAATAATAATATTTTGGTTGCCATTCACATCCCTTTTAGAGGCTAACCAAACAACTCAAAATTAACCCTAAATAATACAATTTCGCCGACCGCGTTCGAATGCGCCCGACCTCATTCGAACGCACCGAGTTCACTCTTCTCTGGATTTGCGAATGCGATGCAGGCGTTCGAACGCGCGATCGAACGTGCCTGTTTCCCACTTCTTTGGATTTGCGAACACGATGCGTTGATATTTCAGCTTGGATATCTTCCTCCACGCCCTCCTCAACAGTCTCTTCATGGGTCTCCTCTGGACGCTCTCCATTATCAACAACCTTATCATCCTCCTCAAGACCATCGATAAGCATCACACTCTCGATCGGTTTAGTACACCGATGACCGGGGGTGAAACGCTCGTCATATCGAAAGCAAAGGCCCTTAGCTCTTCGCTCCTCCAATTGGGCAGGTGTGAGTGTTCGAACGGGGGGTCTAGTGCCTCCTTTAATATCTGGAGAAGGTCTGAAAGGTGCTTGAGATCTAGTAGTCGCAGCCACTATTTTTAAAACCACAGAATTTCCAGCCGGCGTTCTAGGTGCAAACCGCCCATCTCGGTTGCCCCAATTGGTTTTCGCTGCCATCTTTAGAGCCCTATGCTTTTGTTCCATCCTGACGCCTTTCTCAAAGGCCTCCTCAATAGTAGTAGGACATAGAGCACGAACATCCACTTGTATCTCATCCCGCAACCTTGAAATAAATGTACTCATCAATGTCCGTTCGGACCACAGTGGCTCACAACGACTACTAACTATTTCAAACTAAGCTTGGTACTCCAATACGGTAGTCATCTGAACCATCTTGCTTAATGTGGCAGCAAAATCTTCATATACCGCTGTCCCAAATCTGCGTGTAATCCTCCTACACAAATCAGCCCATCCGATAAATCCACCACCACGAATAATTGATCTATACCAATGCAATGCCGTCCCTTAGATGTGAAAGCTTACCATTTGGACTTTTGCATCTTCTGCTGTACCTTGGCAATCAAAATATTGTTCAACTTAAAACACCCAATCCATTGGATCACACCTTGGAATTTTGGAAAGTCCAAATGTAACAACCCAACCTTATAAAAAAATTAAAAAAAACTAATTGCATGGCACAACGTGACCGGCCACAATGTAGCCGGCCTCATGCCATGCAGTGGCAGGAGGGGAGCACGCCACGTGCCCCAAGCGCTAGCCCGGCCAACCTGGCCGAGCCAGCTGGCCCAGTGGGCCTCGCCGCCGCGGCCTCCCTTCCCACCGCCTCTCTTTCCCCCTCTATATCTCTCTCTTGCTCTCTCACTCTCTCTCTCTCTTGGTTCTCTCTCTCTCTCTCTCTCTCTCTCTCTCTCTCGCTCTCGTCGAGGCCGTCCTATCACCGTCGCAGCCGTCCTTGGAAATCACTACCACACCTCCACGAGCGTCGATGAGCTCTTTCTCCTTCTCTCTCTTCTTCTCTCTCTCTCTCTCTAACTTTCTCTCTTTTCCCTCGTGCTACCGTCAGCCTACCGCCACCGGGGTAAGCCTCTCTCTTTCCCACACACACACACTCTCTCTCTCTCTCTCTCTCTCTCTCTCTCTCTCTCTCTCTCGCCCTTGGGCTTGGACTCGCCGGAGCCGAGCCGCTGGATGGCCACCAGCGGCCGGTGCCCTCCCCACTAGCCCGGGTCCGCACCTCCCTCCCCTCCTCCCTTCTTCTTCTTCTCCTTCTTATTCTTCTTCTTCTTCTTCTTTCTTACTTTTTCTTCTTCTTCCTCGGCTTGTCCTTCTTTTCCTGCACAGTGCCCAACACTGATGGCAGTGTTTTAATTAATTAATTAATTATTTATTTATTTATTTTATTGATGTTATTTATTTAGGTTTTTCCTTCTTAATTAATGCAAATAGATTATTTAGACATTAATTATTTTAATAATAATATATATTCTTCAATATGATTAGTATTACTTATAATTTGTATAATCAATGATTAATTAGATATAAATATAAGTAATACTAATATTTATTTATTTATATCTCTATTAGATTAATATATAAATTTGTAAATTATAATTATCAAATTTATATACCAACATTTTTATGAGATACATTTTAAATAATTCTAATAATTTATTATACATTATTATTTTGTAACAAATAAAATAATCGACTTATGTATTTATTTATTATTTTATAAAGTAATGACTACATAGTCCCTAATTAATCAAGATATAATTTAATTATAATTAGATTTTTATCTATATTTATATTTTTTTATAATTAAAAATCTAGCTAGTTATAAAGATAAATAGAAATTCTAAAATCTAATAAATCATCATATTTTAATCAAACAAATTATAATCGGATAAACAACTAACTTTATGTTACTTAAACATTTTCAGATCTTGAACCTCCTTATTTGAGACCCCATGGACCTTGCTAGTGATGTGTGACGATTGATTGATGGACATGAGGGATATGTGTGTTGGGTTTTTTGATCAGAGGTGAGTAGTCTTATCCCCTAGACGTTTTTCTCAAATTAGCTTATATTATATATTATGTACATGCATGTTTTGACCTCCAGCATGATTATATGACTTTATCTCGAGATGATTTCAGTCGAGATATCGGTGTTGATCGTGATGTTGAAAACTGCATGTGATTTTATTCTCATCTGAATACTTGATTATCAAATGGTCAATTTACATCATATATGGTTGCATCTGATATTATAGCATGGTCATACTCTCATTCATAACATGATGCTCTTTCTGATTCATATTATCTAGTACATGATTTACTCTTTGTTTGGCTTCATTGATTCGGGATAAGGTCTATTCACTGAGCCTTTTGCTCATGACTCTCTTTATTTCTTTTCTAACCCCCACAGATATTATGGTACGTGATACCGGCTTGAGATATCCTAATGAGATATTTTAGAGCAAAGATAAGGTGAGCTATAAACGTGAGGTGATATAGGAGCTAGTTTAACCAGATATTGAGTTGTATCGTTGTTTGTTATATTTGTACATTATTATATTACATGTCAGAGTATAGTGCACTCATGTATCAGTTGTTTAGTTGTATCTTGATAGTTTATTGTGGCCTATGTGGGTCCTGCCAGATTAGGTAGTGGTCTAGTGTATATTATTGTGGACTTGGATATTCATATGTTAACAAATTTATTTGGTTGATAATATGATTCATTTGGTGTTGGATTATGTAAGCATGAATATGTTAGCTTGTATTATTTGATGATGTCATGATTATATGTGCACGGGAGTGTAGGTGTGTGTGACGGGCCTCGCCCGTCCTATCGCATACGCCGCGCGTGCCGTGTGGGCGCGTGGGCGTGCACGTGCCCGTGACAGGCGGGGGCGTTACACCAAACATGCGGTTCTCCCCCGAATAGCGTTGTCGGGTTCGCGAAAAATCCTTAGTTTAGGTCTAAACTTTTGTGCATGTTGATCACCTTCTCTAAATCCTCGAGCACGTCCATCACCATCTCTCTAGGGATCAACCTCATCATCATAGTGCCAAATCCTCTTCATCGATGAAGCGCACTTGTAACAACCCAATCCCAAAAAAAAAAAAAAAATTCATGGGCACGACGCGACTGGCCACACTGTGGCCGGCCTCGTGCCCATGCCAGCTGCTCATGCAGCTTGGTGGGGCACCACGCGCCTGCGGCCAGCTGGTCACGGTGGGCCCCGGCGCCGCCACTACTCCTCCTCCACCGCCTTCTCTCTCTCTCTTTAAATCTCTCTCTCTCTCTCTCTCTCTCTCTCTCGGCCACCCTCTCACTCTACTCTCTCTATCTATACCGGCACCTTCCCTGGAGCCACCGCCGCCGCCAATGAGATCTCTCACTCCCCCTCTCTTTCCTTCTCTCTCTCTCTCTCTCTCTCTCTCTCTCTCTCTCTCTCTTGCCCGAGGTTGGGATCGTCGGAGCCGAGCTGCCGGCGCCGACCGCTAGCTGGCCAGCAGCGGCCGGTGCCCTCCCCGTCGGCCCGGGTCCGCAACCTCCTCCCTCACTTCCTCTCTTTCTTCTCTTCCTCTTCTCTTCTTCTTCTTCTTCTTCTTTCTTTCTTTCTTTCTTTCTTCCTTTCTTTTTCTCCTTCTTCCTCAGCTCCTCCTCTTTCTTTCTGCACAGTGTTGGGCTCGGCCCAGCACTGATGGCAGATGTAATTAATTTATTAATTAATTAGTTTATTTATGTTATTTATTTAGGTATTCTTCTTCTTAATTAATGCAAATAGATTATTTGGACATTAACTTTTTTAATAATATTATATATCCTTCAATATAATTTTATTAATGATAATTTTTATAATTAATGATTAATTAGGTATAAATATAGGTAATACTTATATTTATTTATTTATTTACATATCTACTAGATTAATAGATAGATTTGTAAATTATAATTATTAGATTTATATTCTAATACCCTCATCATATATATTTTAAGTATTTCTATTAATTTTATGATTATTTTGCAACAAATAAAATACTAAGTTTATTTAGTTATTTATTTATTATTTTATTGAGTAAAGACTGCGTTGTCCCTAATTAATCAAGATAGTGTATGAATTAGCCTTTTATTTTATTTTATAATTATATATTTAGAAATACTCTTATATAAAAGGAAACATGCCTCTTCTCCTTATATTATAACTAACATTTTATAATAATAAAGAATTATAATATTTGAATCGTATCTATATTATAGACCTAGTTATGTAATCAAAAATAAAGAAGAGTGATTCTAAATCTAATAAACCTTTATATTTTAACTGAATTAATTCTAATTAGATAAACGGCTAACATCATACTACTTAAATATTTTAGATCCCGAACCCCCTTATTTGAAACCTCGTGGACCTTGCTAGCGATGAGTGTCACTTGGTTATCTGATGGACGTGAGAGATGCGTGGTTTGTAGCTTCTGATCAAACGGTGAGTAGTCTTATCCCTTAGACGCCTTTCTCAAATTAGGTTATATTATATATTTATGTATATGCATGTTTTGGCCTCCAGCATGATTATATGATTTTATATAAAGATGATTATAGTCGAGCATATTTTATCATGCATTCGATTATACTGATTTGGAATATGAGTACATTGGTGATATATATAGAGATGATCAGAGATGATTCTACTGTTATGATTGTTTACCAAGTTGATCTGTAGCATGAGTATGCATGTAATAAATTAGCACGAGTATGCATGTAATAGATTAGCATGAGTATGCATGTGTTGACGATATAGTTGGAGACTACATTGCATCATTTTCTCTTAATTCCTATTCCACCTAAATTCCTGTTATGCATTGATTTGTTATCGTACTGGATATAACATATGATCTGTCATTTAGAAGGAAAGCATGAAATATGATTGATAGGATAGTTGATAGAAAGCGTGAGGATACCCGAGTGGGCGCAAGGGTTAGGGCATGCCTGGAGATGATTGATCGCTGGACATAGTCGCGATCCTGTTGGCCTTACGTCTGAGGTTGTTAGTCTATGTGCGCAACAGACATTCGGACACATGCTGTTCGCCAAGGCATATGTGGCGAGTTATCCTCACGAGGTTTTTATCAACTATGTGGGTGCCCGGTCCGGATGGATGTTGATACCCTAGCGGGTGGCGGGGTATGGTTATATTAGAGATACTCTTGCGGGTGGCGGAGTATGCTCTGAGCCTTTGGACATGATGTTGAGACCGGGTACCGGGTATTGACTATGCACAGTGGTCTAGTATGATGATATTATACAGAGATGTCGGTGATGATCGTGATGTTGAGAAACGCATATGATTTCATTATTATCTGACATACGTGATTATTGAGTTGTCAATATACATCATATATGGTTGCATTTGATATCATAGCATGGCCATGGTCGGCATGCATCATGTGTCAGATTTGATAGAGAGTTATGATGATCATATGATATGGAGATTTGTTTGTTCATTATCGAGGATTGTATACTTTTATCAGTATGACATATTGTCGAGGATTGTTTGGCATCACTGATTCGGGGTAAGGTCTATTCACTGAGCCTTTTGCTCATGACTCTCTTTATTTCTTTTCTAAATCCCTCAGATATGTGGTACGTGATAACGACTTGAGAAGATATTTTAGAGCAATGATGAGGTAAGCTATAGATGCGAGATGGTATAGATGATAGTTTATATAGAAATTGAGTTATACCAGTATCTGATACTTGTACTCTTTTGTATTAGACGATGATTTGTATAATACAGGTCAAATCATAGTGTACTCTTGTATTAGTTATTTTAGTTGTATCTTGATGGTTTGTTGTGGCCTGTGTGGGTCTTGCTAGATTATGTAGCGGTCTAGTGTATATTATTGTGGACTTTGATATTCATATGTTAATAGGTTTATTTGGTTAAGAGTATGATTTATTTGGTGATAGATTATGTGATCATGGATAGGTTAGCATATTTTATTTGATGATGTCATAATTATATGTGCACAAGAGAGTATCTGGGTGTGACGGGCCCCGCCTGACCTGTCGTGTGCGCCGCGCGTGTCGTGTAGGCGCGTGGGCGTGCACATGCCCGTGCCGGGCGGGGGCGTTACAACACCAGTGCCGCACGCCTCTCGAGTTCCACCATTGCTGGTTGTGGGTTTTGTAATGGAGGTGGGAGATGATGTGAAGGCATAGGTAGAAGGGGATCATTGACACTCATATGATGCACTTCGACCTATGGGGTATCAGTTCGATGAGGTCCCACCGCTGGTCCTTCTTGAAACTCAGTTCATCGTCAAGGAGATGACAAATCCAATCGATTCACGACATATTTCTTGAATTCATTATGATCTTTTTGCATGTTGTCAACTATATGCAACAATATTTGGAATATGCCTCTAAGTTCATCCATATTCGAATTCATAGATGTTGGTTGACTCGGTCCTGCCGTGGTTGCTCCAAAGGAATTAGCCTCACAGTTAGGATCATCGTGTATTGAGTCCTCCCTTGTCGTTGTGCTCTCCATAGGTCTCCTTGTTGATGTCATTTTCCTTGTTTCAATCATTAATGGAGGTCTGAGATTCGCCTACTCTGATACTAAATTGATAGGCTCAGATACCACTTGATATGCTCTGATACCAAATGATAGGCTCTTATACCAATTTGATAGGCTCTGATACCAATTGATGAGCTCTGGAACCAAAGATAGGCTACGCTAAGATTCCTTCAAGATCTGAATGTATTATAGGAATTAGTCCGTGCAATCGTGAGAAAATATTCGTCAGATATTCTACTTTAGTTAGAAAATTATGAAACAAATTGGGTTGGATCTATAACTTCCTGATCTACAACTTGTATTTATGCCCTTTGCAGATTCTAACTATAGCAGGGACGAAAACATGGAATAACATGGGTGATGGTGGTGGTGACGGGTGAAGTGGATGTTAGGGTTATGGATAGGTATGGAGATAAGGGTGGATTGTGAATGTGATTAAGGGAAATAGATGAAGGGAACGAAGTGGTCAAGATCCTAAAGAAGAGGGATGGCTGGACAGTCGAGGGAGATTAGAGGTTAGAAGAAACCTTGCCAATGGTAGAGGTGGAAGGATGGTGAATAAGGAGGAGGGAGGAGTCTAGAGAGAAGATAGGAGGCAAGAAATTAAGAATCCAGTAGTATAATAAAGTTGGCTACCATCTACATATTTATAGAGGCTAGCCAACAAGTCCTAAAATAATATGAAACCCTAATTCTAGAGGATTCCCGTCGATCACGTTCGATCGTTCGAACGCACTCAAAAAGCCCCATCTCTGGATGTGCGAACGCGATACAGGCATTTGTCCCTTGACAATCAAAGTATTGCTCCACTTGAAACACCCAATCCGTTGGATCACCGCCTTGGAATTTTGAAAATCCAAGCGTGCGATTCTCCCTCGAATAGCATTGTCGAGTTTGCAAAAGATCCATGGTTCAGGTTTGAACTTTTGTGCATGTTGATCTCCTTCTCTAAATCCTCGAGCACGTCCATCACTACCTCTGAAGGGATCAACCTCATCTTCAAAGTGCCAATCCTCCTCTTCGACGAAGCGCACTAGTGTTGCTCGCCTCTCAGGTTCCACCACCACCGATCTTGGGTTTTGTAACGGAGGTGGTGGATGATGTGTAAGCATAGGTAAAAGAGGATCATTGATACTAACATGTCGCACCTGGACCTGTGGGGTATTAGTTTGGTGTGGTCCCACCACTGGTCCTTCTTGAGGCACCGATCTTCGTCGAGGAGATGACGAAGCTGATCGGTTCATGACATATTCTTTTAAAGCATTATGATCATTTTGCATTGCATTAACTCTATGCAGCAATGTTTGGAACATGCCCCTAAGTTTATTCGCCAAGCCCATATTCACACCCATGGACGTTGGTTGACTCGGTCCTGCCGTGGTCGCTCTAAAGGAATCAGCTTCATGGTTAGGGTTATCGTGGGTTGAGTCTTTCTTTGTCGGTGTGCTCTCCATTGATCTCCTTGTCGACGTTATCTTTCTTGTTTCAACCATTAATAGAGATCTGAGGTTCACCTAGCTCTGATACTAATGATAGGTCTACGGAACGATTCCTTCAAGATCTAGATTTATTATAGGAAGCAGTCCGCGCAATCAAGATAAAATAATCACCAAATATTATCCTATAGTCAGAAAATTATGAAGCAAACTAGAACCAATCCATAATTCTTGATCCACATGTTTTGTATTGACGCCCTTCACAGATTCGAACTACAACTAGGACAAAAACATGATATATTATGAATGATGATAGTGGTGACGGGTGGAGTTGATGTTAGGGTTATGGTAACGGAGTGGAGGGTGGATGGGTGATGTTGATTAAGTGATTAAGACGAAGGGAAAGAAGTGGTCGAGATCCCAAAGAAGAGGGAGGACTCGATAGATGAGTGAGATTAGAAGTTAGAAGAGATCTTGCCAATGGTAGAGGTGGTAGGTTGGTGAAGAGAGAGGAGGGAGATTATGGTAGAGTGAATAGAGAGATGATAGGAGGCAAGAAATCAATAATCCAATAGCATAATGATTTTGGCTGCCATCCACACCTTTATAGAGGCTAGCCAACAAGCCAAAATATAATTATTAACCCTAATTCTAGAAGATTCTTGCCGATCGCGTTTGAACAGATAAAAAGCGTTCTCTATATGTGCGAACGCGATGGAGGCATTGGAACGTGCCTTGACCGCATTCAAACGCACATTTTGTGTTCTCTGTTTTTGTGAACCTAATGCAAGCGTTTGTAAGGGCGTTCGAACACGACCCCTTTCGCGTTCGAACGCGACCTACAAAAATTTTATTTTAATAAAAATAAACAACTAATGGAATAAAAAATACCCTAACTAAATGTATCAAAAGAGAAGAAAGAAGAGGAGGGAGAAGACTCACTGGCATTGCTCGATGGTAGAGGTGGCGATGGTGGCTCCAAGGATGGGATTGAGAAGAGAGAGAGAGAGAGGATCAAAGAGAGTTTGAGAGAGATAGAGAACGAGAGAGAGTTTAAGAAAGAGAGATATAGAGAGGGAGAGAATGGCAGTGTGGATGGAGGATGGTGGCAGCGATGAGGCTTGTCATAGCCAGTCGACCGTAGCAATAGTAGTAGGGGTGCCGATTGGCCACAATCGGTCACGTCGTGCCATCTTTTTTTAGGGTTAGGTTGTTACACCGGTGGCTCATCGTCGACAGTTGCTGGTGATGGCGAGGGTGTCAAAGAAACTCCCATAGGAAAGGAGATGAGTTCCTGGTCCTTCACGATTGCTTCGTTCTCGTTCATCTTTGATTTCATGCTAACGATCGACCCAGTAACGTCGGCTCTAATACCAATAATATGAATCAGAACAGGACTGATTAGAAGTAAAAAAATTATGAAAATTTATATGGTGATAACCTCACAAGATAGGGTTTCAATGGTTCTTGTTTCACATGGATCCGACGCCGGATAAAAAGTTAAAATAAAATAGTGGAGGAAGGTCAAAGTAGGGCAGAATAGTAGTTATCCGATCTTACGGTGGTCATCAAAGGATGGCAGACAACTAAGGGGTGGTGTTGGATGATTGTATAATATGGTGTTGCTAGAGAAAGATGGTGGTGATACGATTCAGACTTCACCGACGTCGTCTCGAGCATGGATTCACTTTAGGAGTATTTTTATTTCATGTTTTAGTGTTTAATTTCTATTAAAATAAGTTTTTTGTAAGTCGCGTTCGAACGCGGGTGGAGTGAGTTCGAACGCGGTTTGTGAACGGGGTTGTGAACGTGGTGAAGAGAATGTACTGTGCGTTCGAACGCGGTGCGTTCGAACACACTATGAACGCCTGCATCGCGTTCGCAAATACCGACAGGCGCGTTTGATCGCGCATTCGAACGCCTGCATCGCATTCGCAAATCCAGAAGAGCGAACTCGGTACGTTCGAACGTGGTCGGGCGAGTTCGAACGCGGTCGACGAAAATTATGTTTTTAGGGTTAATTTGAGTTGTTGGTTAGCCTATAAAAGGATGTGGTAGGCAACCAAATTGATTATTAATTATTGAGATTGAGTTTTGCCTTGCCTCCTTCATCTTCTTCGCTCCCGTTCTCTCAATCCCCGGCGACGCCGCTTCTAACATCGCTCGTCCAGCTAATCACCCTAGTCCCTTAGGGGTGGCCCTCTTCTCCCCCTTCTTCCAATCTATCCAGCACTTGCCCTAATCCTTCCATCAACCACAACCCTTCCACCATCACTTTTCACCGGTGCCACCACATTAACGCCGGTCCACCTTCAACCATCATTACCTAGGATCTCGTGCCTCCATCCACGAATCCAAAACAGAGCATCTCCGATTCGCCTTAAACTTGATTTTATGGAAAGCTCTTTTCCGGGCCTACAATATATCAAAATTTCACGTCGATCCGATGGCGGAATATTTCGGTATCTTATTTCAAAGTTCCGTGCTAGATCTAGTCCAGATCAAGAATTGGAAGAGATTGACCCTTCACCAAAAAGGCGAGATCGTATCAAGCTGGTATCAAAGCTCCATAGCCAGAGGCGTGATCGTATCAAGCTGGTATCAGAGCCACCGTTCCTCAGACAAGCGCTTCCAATGACGACAACCAGATCCATGGTTGCACGGCGAGATGATGAAGAAGAGATTCTCCCAATAGAGGAGGGAGAAACGATTGCAGGGACTTCCACCCGTGGAACCGCCCGATTTAATCAGAATACAGAAGAACCTAGCATTCAAGCCGTGTTGGGGTCTCTTTCAGAGCAAATGGCCATCAACAACTAGATGATGATGGAGATGATGCGGGAACTACGGGCGACAAGGGAAGCAATGGCGAACGGGAAAGCACCATCGACCCCACGACGCGAGTCCACCCCTTTGAACCCACCGCCACTGGTTCAGCCTTTGCAACCACAAGAGTCGCTGCTACCACCACCCTATGGGCAGAGGCAAGCAAGGATGGTTACACCAGGTCCAGTTGCAGGTGAACCCATCCGACGGGTGAACCACTATGGAGACCGCCTTGGAGATCAAGATCCGTGGGCGGGTCAATACGATCCGGAACCACGGCAAGTTAATCAAAACCGAAGGAGGGATCATCAACCCTTCATGGTGCATCCTCCTCCGGTTAGACAAGGACATGATCCGAAACGAGACAATGGCATCCGTGGACAAGTCGTGCGTCTCGAATTCCCCAAGTTCAAAGGTGGTGACCCGATCGATTGGTTGTATAGGGCGGAGCAATTCTTTGCATACCAAGGAACGGCGGAAGAGTACAAGGTGACGCTTGCGAGCTTCATTGGTTTCGAGCAGCCAATGCCACTGAGGCTATCGAAACTTGGGCTGAATTTTGCACTGATATCACACGGCGATTTGGAGCATCAGGATATGAAGACTTTGATGCTCTCCTCTCAAAGACGGTGCAAAAGACCACGGTTGGGTCATACCAAGAAGAATTTGAGAGGATTAGTAGCCGATGTCATCCACCATGGACGGATCAGCAACTTCGCAGCACCTTCATCTCCGGGCTGCGGGGTGACATACAAGCCAATGTGAGGGCTTTAAGGCCTAGAACCTTAAAGGAGGCCTTCGAAGATGCGGTGCTTATGGAAGACAAACATAGGGCCATGAAGATACACTTGAAACAGAGTTGGATGAGCCAAGAAAGCCGCAATCAAGCTCAACCAAACATAGCGGCAGAAAATACTATCGGAGTACCAAGGGTTGCTGCTACAGTGGTACCTCCTAGAGCACCCTTGAAGCTATCCCAAGATGTGAAGTATGCACCTATAGGTCCGGGATGAGCACTCACACCAGCCCAAGTAGAAGAAAGAAGAGCCAAGTGCCTATGCTTCCGTTGTGATGAGAAGTTTGTACCCGGGCATCGCTGCGCTAAACCGATGGGATCGGTGATGCTAATCGATTGATTGGAGGAAGCGGAGGACGAGTTTGCAGCTGAAGGTGCAGATGTGGTTGGACATCAAGGAGAAGAAGCTGAGGAGCAACCCGTGGAGGACATGATAGCCGAAATCTCCCTCCACGCCTATTCGGGGACAGCTGTGCCAAAGACCTTGCGGGTGAACGGGGTAGTCAAGAAAACCACAGTGAGAATCTTGATTGACACCGGGTCCACCCACAACTTCATTGACAAGAGGCTCCTTAGGAAGATTGGGCTCGAGTCGGAACCCATGGAAGGGTTCGATGTGATGATCGGAGATGGCACCACATTGCGAGCAGATTTTATTTGTGGAGGTGTCGAATTGAAGGTGCAAGGCCAAACTTTCACATTGGACCTTTATCCGTTGGCCTTGCGAGGTGCCGACATTGTTTTGGGGACTCAATGGCTTCGAAGCTTGGGGCCTATGACATTTGATTTTACAAGCCTCACATTGACGTTTTGGAGAAATGACAAGAGAGTGCTGCTAGATGGAAGCCAACCGCTGCTTGAACTTCCAAATTAAGGGGTCACAAGGGAGCTCGCTTCTTTCTCGGTGCCCACCTTTCCTTTCTTCTCAAATCTGCGGAGAGCTAGTGCAAAGGATAGTGAGCTGGTCCAACTCATGAAGGAGTTGAGAGAGAACCCCTCAAGCCACCCCGAGCACAAGAAGCGCGATGGGTTAGTACTAGAGTGCGGGCGAATCAAGGTACCCCGGAACGAAGAGCTACGGAGACTATTGATGGCACACTTCCATGATACTCCTATAGCAGGGCATGAAGGGGTATTACGTACCTACAAGCGGCTGGCCCAAAACTGTACATGGACAGCGATGAAGACGGACGTGAAGAAGTATGTGCGTGAATGTCAAATCTGCCAACGAGTCAAATCGGAGGCACTCAAGCCTAGCGGGCTACTACAACCACTACCTATACCAGAGCGTATTTGGGAGGATATTTCCATGGACTTCATCGAGGGGCTGCCGGAGGTTCGGGGACAATCGGTGGTGTTTGTTGTGGAGGATAGACTGAGCAAATATGCTCATTTCATAACATTGTCTCACCCGTTTTCAGCAAAAAGGGTTGCTGAAAT